>NC_136722.1:7737500-8406666 GCF_936440315.1 Barbus barbus
TATTTTAAAACGTTTTTTAAACTTTTTTGCTATATAATATATAAAAACTAATATGTATAAAACTTTTTAAAATATAAAATGTATATTTTTTTTATGCCAGTGTCTGTCAGCAAATCTGCGTTGTCACGGGAACATCCCAGCATGATGTTAGGGGCAGTCTATTAACAATTTGGAGAAAAGTTTTGTTTGTCTAAGAGGACCAAACATCCACGTACGTTTCAGGAATGACAAATGCGAGTTAAACCATTAAATCATGTCGCGAGTCATTGCTATGATTGACAGTGGTAACGGAATGAAACATTTGATGTCAATGTCAAAATAGAGCTGTGCGTTAAGTGATTCAGGCTAAATTCATACAAACAAAACTACAGCAGCAGCAAGTCTGTGTTGGATATAACTTTAAACGATGTAGTCATTGAATTAGTGAAAGTGAAAGTGAAGTGACATACGGCCAAGTATGGTGACCCATACTCAGAATTCATGCTCTGCATTTAACCCATCCAAAGTGCACACACACAGCAGTGAACACACACTGTGAGCACACACCCGAAGCATTGGGCAGCCATTTAAACAGTTGGGGGTTCGGTGCCTTGCTCAAGGGCACCTCAGTCGTGGTATTGAGGGTGGAGAGAGCGCTGGACATTCACTCCCCCCAGCTACAGTCCCTGCCGGCCTGAGACTCTAACCTTTGGATTACGAGTCCAAATCTCTAACCATTAGGCCACGACTTCCCTAATTAAATCTAAACATTTCAAAATATTGAATGCATTATTTGATATTTAATAGTTATACCAACTTATTTAATTTGTATTTTAACTGTATAGGTATTTAAATAATTCACCATTATAGGCTGTAGTCTGGCTTTATTTTATTTTTTATTTTTTAAATAAAGTGATTCTAAATAAAGTGAGACTTCCTGCACTTGCTATGCTTTATACTTCAGTGCAATAAAGTACTAAAATTTGTTATAATATTTATTTTATAATAAATCAAAAAGCAAGACTTGGAAAAAAAAACTGGGGAGTTGAAATGGCAGATGCAGCCTATGATTGATCCTCTGTTGCCATCTGGTTATAACGGTAATTTCATTTCATCTTAAAAAGTCTTTATTTTTCGCCAAGAGACATGTCACTCGTCTTCACGAATGAAAAGTGAACCTTTAATAAAGTGAATTTTACTGCACAGCTGTAAAGTTGATAAATAATAAAGGCTTTAATTTTTTTTTTTATATTTTTTAAATGTGTTCATGGCTATGAAGGTAATATATTATGATCGAGAATACCATTACGATGTCATTTAAGAGATTAGCCTAACCGTCTAAACAGCTATGATAGTGTTTATTTGTCAACATTTAAATGTACAGTTGTGAGTCTGGGTACTTTCCTGAGATCAAGTCAAGTCACCTTTATTTATATAGCGCTTTTAACAATACAGATTGTGTCAAAGCAACTTTCCAATATCAAAATAAGAAAATAGTGTCAATAATGTAAAATGACAAGGTTAAACACTCAATTTTCAGTTAAAGGCATTTCATTATTGATGTCATCATCCAGATCAGTTCAGTTTAAATAGTGTCTGTGGAATCAAGTCGACGATATCGCTTGAAATTAAGTGTCTCCAACTAAGCAAGCCAGAGGCAACAGCGGCAAGGAACCAAAACTCCATCGGTGACAGAATGGAGAAAAAACCTTGGGAGAAACCAGGCTCAGTCAGGGGACGAGTTCTCCTCTGGCCAGACGAACCAGCAGTTCAATTCCAACTGCAGCAAATTTAGATTGTGTTAAGGACTCATCTGGTTACCGAAGTCTTATCCCGATGGCCGTCGGGATAACCAGGCTCGGCATATAAAATATGTTCATTAATAACATGAAACTGTATGTTAATTCCGCTATCATTATTTACGGTGTTGCAATTATTTTGTATCTCAGTTTCTAATAAGAATGAGGCAGGATAGGTTTCTGTCAGGGTCTCTACCTATATAAAGCACATATAAAATGAGCTTCACCTGAAGTTTACGAGTTGGCTTATCTTTATCCAGAAATTCTAAATAGCGCTCTGTGAAAATGGTCAATTGCATTTATTTAGACACAGAACATCTTTACAAGTGCATCAAATGGGAGACTATTCAGTCGCACACTTCAACTTCACCTCAGATGAGTCACATGAGATTTTGTCAGGCCATATGTCAGTAAAAACAGATCTTCCCGTCCTGTCAGCCGTTATACTGTGCTCGTAGAGCGTGCTCTTCAATTGCATGCACAAATGTGCCGGTGCGCGCTGTTTTAGGCTATATTAAAGTGCAGTATCATATTCAAACCCAAATGAAACTACGAGTATGTAATGTCTTAGTTATGTTGTCAGTTACAGTATCTCAAAGAAGTGAGTACACCCCTCACATTTTTGTAAATATTTTATTATATCTTTTCATGTGACAACACTGTAGTGAGTGTACAGCTTGTATAACAGTGTAAATTTGCTGTCCCCCTCAAAATAACTCAACACAGCCATTAATGTCTAAAACTGCTGGCCACAAAAGTGAGAACACCCCTAAGTGAAAATGTCCAAATTGGGCCCAATTAACCATTTTCTCTCCTCTGTGTCATGTTACTCGTTAGTGTTACAAGGTCTCCGTGTGAATGGGGAGCAGGTGTGTTAAATTTGGTGTTATCGCTCTCACTCTCTCATACTGGTCACTGGAAGTTCAACATGGCACCTCATGGCAAAGAACTCTCTGAGGAAGAATTGTTGCTCTACATAAAGATGGCATATGCTATAAGAAGATTACCAAGACCCTGAAACTGAGCTGCAGCACGGTGGCCAAGACCATACAGCGGTTTAACAGGACAGGTTCCACTCAGAACAGGCCTCGTCATGGTCGACCAAAGTTGAGTGCACGTGCTCAGTGTCATATCCAGAGGTTGTGTTTGGGAAATAAACGTATGAGTGCTGCCAGCATTGCTGCAGAGTGTTGAAGAGGTGGGGGGTCAGCCTTTCAGTGCTCAGACCATACGCCGCACTGCATCAAATTGGTCTGCATGGCTGTCGTCCCAGAAGGAAGCCTCTTCTAAAGATGATGCACAAGAAAGCCCGCAAACAGTTTGCTGAAGACAAGCAGACTAAGGACATGGATTACTGGAACCATGTCCTGTGGTCTGATGAGACCAAGATAAACTTATTTGGTTCAGGTGGTGTCAAGCATGTGTGGCGGCAACCAGCTGAGGAGTACAAAGACAAGTGTGTCTTGTCTACAGTCAAGCACGGTGGTGGGAGTGTCATGGTCTGGGGCTGCATGAGTGCTGCCGACATGTACTGCGACATACTGAAGCAGAGCATGATCCCCTCCCTTCGGAGACTGGGCTGCAGGGCAGTATTCCAACATGATAACGACCCCAAACACACCTCCAAGATGACCACTGCCTTGCTAAAGAAGCTGAGGGTAAAGGTGATGGACTTGCCAAGCATGTCTCCAGACCTAAACACTATTGAGCATCTGTGGGGCATCCTCAAACGGAAGCTGGAGGAGCGCAAGGTCTCTAACATTCACCAGCTCCGTGATGTCGTCATGGAAGAGGACTCCAGTGGCAACCTGTGAAGCTCTGGTGAACTCCATGCCCAAGGGGGTTAAGGCAGTGCTGGAAAATAATGGTGGCCACAAAAAATATTGACACATTGGGCCCAATTTGGACATTTTCACTTCGGGGTGTACTCACTTTTGTGGCCAGCGGTTTAGACATTAATGGCTGTGTGTTGAGTTATTTTGAGGGGACAGCAAATTTACACTGTTATACAAGCTGTACACTCATTACTTTACATTGTAGCAAAGTGTCATTTCTTCAGTGTTGTCACATGAAAATATATAATAAAATATTTACAAAAATGTGAGGGGTGTACTCACTTCTGTGAGATACTGTAAGTCACAAAGTTACAAAAAAAGGCAATTAAAGCTGCCTTAAATCTGTGCATGTAAGTGTTTATTATTTATGAGTCACATTTAAAGCAGGATCAGATCTGTGCAGTATCAGTCAAGTTGAGCAACTGCAGCTCTTAAAGTAGCAGCCAAAATATCCTAGGCTAATAACCAGCTCCTGGGATATCTGTTAATCAAAGAATACAATTTAAAAAAGAGGAAATCAATAACATGTAATGTAATTTACTTGGTTTTTATATTTTATTTGAGCCAATTATTGCCTCATCGTTAGCTTGTATATAAATAGTCATACTAAAGTCTGGTTTTCACTTGGGTCTATTTGTTACTAAAAATATCAGATTACTCAATTGTCAAATTAATTAGTAGATTACTTTATTACCAAAATAATCATTAGTTACAGCTAGGGCTGCACAATTAATAGAATTTCTAATCGCGATTACGATTATGGATGCCACGATTACATAATCGTTCAAAGCCGCGATTACAAAAATAAATTAACAATTAAAAATGCCCACTTGCATTATTCTGTTCGCTTAAGAGGTGTTTGCAGCACGGGGTTTAACAAACTCAAACACACTGGATATATTTTTGTCTAACTGATAGTCGTTGTCACTCTGTTGTACATGATAGATATGTTAAACGCCAAACGTGTCAAAAGTGGAACAAAATAGCGGTACTCGTTTGAACAGCGCGAGCTTAGAGCATATGCGTTTATTACCGTGACCAGTCATGATCACGTGCTAAACAACGCTGTGAAATCCAGTAAGAAGCACTCGAGTTCAGCACAGAGATCTCCAGAACAAATCACATCTCTTTAATTTAAACTAGTTTAAAGCCAAATAAACTGGAGCTGTTATTCTCATCAACACTACTGCAGAAACAGTGCAACAACGATCCAGTTAAAAGACGTTTCAATCCACAAATCACCCACATTTACCATAGTTTTACTGTAGTAACAATAACTGTAACAATGGTATGGTGGCAGAAAAGGATATTCATATTGAGTATTATTATATTATTATTAAACTAAATATGTTAAAGGAGTAATGGAATATAATTACATTATTTTGTTAATTATTCTATCAGTTGATGTGGATTTGTAATTGACTGAATGTCTTTAGGCTACTGTTCTTCAATGCAAATACCATAGAAACCATATAGTTAGGCTACTTTTTTACCATGGTAATGAGGTGCTGTTCTTTTGTATAAAAGATGAGGCTGTTACAGTTTTCACAATGGTACTGTCAAATGTACATCTGCATCCCAACTCAAAAGCAATAACTATTCAGGAAGAGTGTTTTCAGCCTTTTTTTAAATATATATTTTATATAAAAAATATGGCATGCAGCTTCAAACAATGGCATAAATCTGTTCAAAATAATCGTTATTAATAATCGCAATTACAATCTCAAGGGAATAATCAACAATTATGATTTTTTTTGTCATAATCGTGCAGCCCTAGTTACTGCCCAAGATTAGTTAAAATATTTCAAAATACAACTGCATTGTTTTACTTTTTGTAATTAAAAGACAAATAACTTGTCATTGAAAATTTATTAAAAATAGTATTAAGTCTCGTTCTAGTGAACCAAGTTCATCTCTTGAGCTAAGTGTATTGTCACACACCCTAGTGTTGATAAGTGGTGCTATAGCTCGTAATTTTCCAAGTGTATGATATAGCTTTCATTGAAAATAATAATGTTGAACCGGTCATTGCATACTTTGCATGTGCTGCCCCCCCTGCCCCGCCCCCAGAAAAAAGTCAGGCTCAGGATTTTTTTTTGCTTTAACCCCTGTGTGTATATATATATATATATATATATATATATATATATATATATATATATATGCATGTGACGTGGCCGATTATGGTAAAGCATACTCTGAATCTGTGCTGTGAATCATATCTTTTTTTTTGCTGCAGCCCCGAGGAGCAGTTGGGGGTTAGATGTTAGGTGCCTTGCTCAAGGGCATCTCAGTTGTGGGTACTGAAGAGTAGGCGCTCCGCGTACAGTACATTTTCCGCGCTCGTTTGCGCGCCTGACACTGAAGTGAAGTTGAAGCGCGCGTCTGAAACGTCTCCTGTTTGATGTGCTCGTAAAGACGTTCTGTGACTGAATAAATGCACTTCTTGTCAAGAAAAAAGAGACGGAATTAGCAGTTATGGGTGGGGATAATGAAGAGAGCAATGCTTACTCACCCCCCCACCCCCACCCCCCACACACACACTTACATTTCCTGCCTGTACTGAGATTATCTTCTAGTTACAAGTCCAACTATAGCCATTAGACCACAACTACTGTATGAAGTTGTACATACTGTATGAGTTAACATACTATACACATTGAATTTAAGTAAACTTAGTAAATACAAACAAACAAAATTACTCAAAAATCTTTAAAGTGCATGTTTCCATTAAAAAAAAGTGTGCAAAACATGTCTTCTCTCTGTACACCAGACTGCTGTAATAAGACTGCAAATTCAGCCACAAAGTTGAGAATTCACAAAAACCACCTGACCCCACCTGAGCCAATATCTACCAAGTTCACCTAAAATAAATAAATACAAAATAAATAATGTGCGCAATAATTTATTAAAAAATACGTTTTTTTAAATGATTTACAACAATGTCACAAAAGTGTACACTACCTAAAAGTCCACATCACCTCTTATTGTTGACATCTACAAAAAAATAAAGAAAAATAAGAAAAAGTTCTGCAAGCAGCAATTACCGGGGTTTAAGCATTTGAAGGCCTTTGAGCAATTATAGACATTTTAACCTGTGACCCTGCACCAGATCGCCGACGCACTGAACGCTCTTTGTTTGCATGTGTCATTGTTTTCTAATAGAATAAATGAAACGGGACAAAGTTAATCTTGACAAACTATATATCATTCTGAAGGTCTAAGCCTCAAGCATCAACGACAGATCGCTGTTTTTCGATGGAAAGCTTAAGAGGAATGTATTTGCTACATTTGTGTAAGGAGTACACATCAAAACATGCAGAATAAAAAAGCAGTACGTACCATTATCATTGTAATAACGAGTCACAAACGCGTCCACTGCTGAAATCCCAGTTTAGTTAGAGAGGTAAGGGTCCACAGAACAACATCCCAGTGAGCACTTTTAGTCCAGCGAAACAATAACGTTGTAATAAGGATGAATATTCCTTTGTTTACATTTCATTTCTTCGGGAGAGTTATTGTTCGCGTCCGTTATGGAATAAATTACGCTCAAAAACAGCGTCTTGGTGGTAAAAAAAACAACACGGTGCTGTAGCTTACAGTTTTACAAACAGAATGAGACCGTCCACAGAAAAAAAAAGTCTCAGATAAGTGGAATATATGTAGTTTATTTGAATTTGGCGCTCTCTCATGAAAGCGTGACGCACGCTGTGACGCAGCTGTCTTAGCGATCTGCCTTTTCCATAACATTTTTTTTTTTTTTTTTCTTCAACATTTTTTATATATGTGTGTGTGGGGAATGTGGCCGTATCTGCATGATTATCATATGTATGGACGCACATTAGCGTGTTTATTACCGACTCTATGACGGCTATCATCGTGATTCAATGATCAGCTATTATTGATTATATGGCCCATCTGTATGGACGCACATCAGCGTGTGATTACTGACTGTATGACCATGTCTGCCAATATGAGTTTATGTCTGGCAATCAGAATACAGGTGCTGGTCATAAAATTAGAATATCATGAAAACATTTATTTATTTCAGTAATACCATTCAAAAAGTGAAACTAGTATATTAGATTCATTCATTACACACAGACTGATATAGCTCAATTGGGTTTAAGTCAGGGCTCTGGCTGGGCCATTCAAGAACAGTCACGGAGTTGTTGTGAAGCCACTCCTTCGTTATTTTAGCTGTGTGCTTAGGGTCATTGTCTTGTTGGAAGGTAAACCTTCGGCCCAGTCTGAGGTCCTGAGCACTCTGCAGAAGGTTTTCGTTCAGGATATCCCTGTACTTGGCCGCATTCATCTTTCCCTCGATTGCAACAAGTCGTCCTGTCCCTGCAGCTGAAAAACACCCCCACAGCATGATGCTGGCACCACCATGCTTCACTGTTGGGACTGTATTGGACAGGTGATGAGCAGTGCCTGGTTTTCTCCACACATACCGCTTAGAATTAAGGCCAAAAAGTTCTATCTTGGTCTCATCAAACCAGAGAATCTTCAGGTGTTTTTTAGCAAACTCCATGCGGGCTTTCATGTGTCTTGCACTGAGGAGAGGCAGACTCATGTCCACTTTGATGAACTCTTTGTCAAATTCATTTATGCGTTGTTCAAGAATGGCTGGGTCTATCAAAAAGCTTTTGAAAACTTTTTAATAGGACCGTCTGAAGATGGTCTGTTTTGTTTCGATTTTGGTGAAAATTGGATGAACTGTCTAGGATGAGTTTGGAAAACTTTTTTTTTTTTTTTTTTTTTTACATAATTATTTCATGAAAAATTTGATTGAAAGCAAAATGAGGAAATCTAATACATGATATGAATATTGTATGTGTGAAACATTACATGATATAAGAGGCATAAAACACTATAGTGGCACCTGGTAGCCGATTTCTTTCAAATTTCTCACAGACCTCTAAGGCCATGAGTCGAACAGGCACACCAAGTTTCATTCCGATCTGACTCCGATAACCTCGTCAATTGGACTAACGAGTGTGCAATTACAGCAATTTTCATGTTTTGTTTCCATGTCATAGCACCACTTAAAAACTTGTGCTATTCAGACTCCAGAGAACTTTTCTACCCTGGTTTGGTTCTGATTGGGCAAAACATCTAGGACTAGTTTGCAAAAAGCATGTTTTACGAGAAATTAAAAATGGCAGAAACATTTAATTACCAACTGCAGAAATGAGTAATTGAAGCCATTTTAGGATGATTTTAGTCAAAACGGCTGAAAAAGTCATAAATACTCCAAACTTGCTGTGTTTAGTATTGCGACTGTCCTCTATCAATGTGACAAATTTCACAACTTTCCCACAAGCAGTTCTATGGGCTGCCATAGACGCAATGGCGGAAGAAGAAACGGAAGAAGAATAAGAACACCAACGGATACAATGGGTGCCATCGGACCTTTGGTGCTTGGCCCCTAAATATAGATGCAAGCAGCAATTAAGGGGCCAAGCAAGGCAGTAAGAATCAGAGCAAATGAAGGAATGAATAATTTAAGCCATTTTAAAATGATTTTAGTTAAAACGGGTGAAAAATCATAAAAACAACCACTAGTAATGTGATTTAATGGGTTATCACTTTGATTTAATGGGTTATCACAAAATCCATAACTTTTTGTCAGCATCGTCTGAAGATGATATGATTCGATTTTGGTGAAAAACGGACCAACGTTCTAGGAGGAGTTCGAAAAAGTAGGTTTTTAAAGAAAATTAAAATGGTGGACAGGTTTGGCTGTCTGTGGCAACATTGGTATCACTGTTCTCAGCATGACCCAAGGAATCTATTAATACCAGCCTCATTACAATATGCAAAATTCACAGAAAGCTAGTAGCATTTATTTAAAATTTCATTTTAACATTTGACCACAAGGTGGCACTGTTTCAAAACTTTCAAGTCATGGTCTCGATGATACATGCAAAGTTTCTTAATGGTTCACCAATGTATTCATAAAATATAGCATTTTATATTATAATACTCTATTGTAGTCATTGGCAATTTCATGTTTTGTTCAATTATAGTGCCACCAATAGGCACGATCCCACCAAATTTTTCCTTAGAGTGTGCCCATAAATATGTGTGTCAGATTTGGTGAAAATATCTCATGCTGTTTTGGAGCTATAGACATTTTTATATATGAGAAGAGAAAAAATGACTGATGGCTGACTTTGTTTGCATTTTTTGCCACTTACTACCAAAATTTTGGCAATTGGGCATTAGTGTGTAACCGGCATGCTATGTTTCCGAATTTCCTACGGTGGTTTAGTGTTGATCAGAGTAACGATTTCTAAGATATTGACACATGTTTTTACGCGCTAAAATTAAACCTGGCATATTTGGTATCACTGGACTCGGCAAGGATTCAGGAATCTAAAAAGGTGACTCCCGTGAAAATAAGTCGACCACACCCAAAGTTATAAGCATGTGAATATTTGATTTTACCACTAAGTGACGCTGGCTCGAAACTTCTCGGGCTCCTTCAGGGCATCGTGCTGTTGACCCATACCGAGTTTCGTAACTATACGTCAATGTGTTCATAAAATATAGCATTTTACTACAAAATTCAAAATGGCCGACACCAAAAATGGCTGACATGGGAAAATTGGGTATCATTTGACTCAGCATGATGCATCTAATCTAAAGAGACCAGTTTTGAATTTTGGCCAAACCATTCAGAAGTTACTGTATAAGCAAAAATATGTATTTTTCATATCTCCTGACCACTAGGTGGCACAGTGCCGAAACACTACAGGTAGTCTCGGGCCATGCTTGTTATAACGCACACCAAGGTTGGTCTCAGTACGCCAAACCGTTGTGGAGATACGGCCTCAGACCCATTTGTGTGTGCTTTTTGTAGACTTCGTTCGTCTCTTATTCAAGAATGGTTTGAAGAATTGACTTGAATTAGATAACTTTTTGTCAGCATGGGCTGAAGATGATCTGAGCCAATTTTGGTGAAAATCAGACAAACCATCTACGAGTTCGAAAAAGTTGATTTTTCGAACTATTTAAAATAACGAAAAAACTAAACCTTACGATTTTTAAATTTTGGACTTCATTTGACTGGGCATGAGCCAAGGATTCCTACTGTGTCTTACGGTTCAAAAGTTATTAGCATAAACATGACTGAAACTTTGGACAAGTGGTGGCGCTAGAGAGTTTGTTAGAGACTCTAAACTTGCTGTGGTTAGTATTGAGACTGTCCTCTATCAGTGTGCCTAATTTCACAACTTTCCCGCAAGCGGTTCTATGGGCTGCCATAGACTCAAGTGGAAGAAGAAACAGAAAAAGTAGAAGAAGAACGTCAACGGATACAATTGATGCCTACTAATAAAATTGGCCCCTAATAAAAATAATAATAATAATAATACAATAGGGTTTCAGTGCTCCATGCTTGTGCACCCCTAATTAAAAGATCTTGTGATGCTTTAAATGCATTTGTATATAAAATATGAGATCAAAATGTACTCCTACAAAACACACATTGTTTTAAATAAACATTACACTGATTCTGAAGTGGCACAAAACAGGGTGCAAAATTAAAAAATAAAACCTTGTACTCAGACAAATGACACTACATTTATATATATTATACTAAGCTACTGAGCTATGCTTTGATACAACCTCCTAATTTGTTTCTTTTTTATCAAAATGTGCTTTTTACCTTTGACTTTGTAATATAATTGTAATTTTAACTTTAACAGCAATCAAGATGATTTTAACATTTCAAAACACATTCTCATGTTAGCAGACAGATTACACTTTCACATGTGAACAACAATTCCACAACAAATGTAAAATATCATAATGAAATCTTATCAAAATATTCATCTGACGGAGATGACAGACCTGGCAGATTTGACAAATCTGACAGTGGTAACAAAAACCTGAATTTGTAGTCATTTTAACTATCAAATACATTGAATTAATCACTTACTGTATTAAAACAAACACAGAAAACATGAGTATGTTATTGTTTATAAAGCTTTTATTTAAGATTTACATTTAAATATTTTAGGTATTTCTGCTGTGGATCTGCTATGGTAACAAGGTAACTTAACCTGTTAACGTTCACCAGAGCGACATCGCACTGAAGCGTTTTTTTCCCCACTAGTTTAATGTTTATGGATGAATTTAACGTGAAAGAATATCGTTAATCTTGACAAACTATATATCATTCTGAAGGTCTAAGCCTCAAGCATCGACGACAGATCGTTGTTTTTCGATGGAAAGCTTATAAGGAATGTATTTGCTACATTTGTGTAAGCAGTACACATCAAAACAGGCAGAATAAAAAAGCCGTACGTACCTTTATCATTGTAATAACGAGCCACAAACGCGTCCACTGCTGAAATCCCAGTTTAGTTAGAGAGGTAAGGGTCCATAGAACAACATCCCAGCGAGCACTTTTAGTCCAGCGAAACAATAATGTTGTAATAAGGATGAATATTCCTTTGTTTACGTTTCATTTCTTCAGAGAGTTATTGTTCGCGTCCGTTATGGAATAAATTACGCTCAAAAACAGCGTCTTGGTGGTAAAAAAACAACACTGTGCTGTAGCATACAGTTTTACAAACAGAATGAGAATTTTTTTTTCTTCTACATTTTTTATATGTGTGTGTGTGTATTGTGTGGGGAATGTGGCCGTATCTGCATGATTATAATATGTATGGACGCACATCAGCGTGTTTATTACCGACTCTATGATGGCTATCATTGTGATTCAATGATCAGCTATTATTGATTATATGGCCCATCTGTATGATTATCATCTGAATGGAAGCACATCAGCGTGTGATTACTGACTCTATGACCATGTCTGGCAATATCACTTCATGTCTGGCAATCAGAATACTTCAGTATACATACTATATACAAAGCATTTTTTTCTATTTTTTTCCTTTTTTATTACTCAAATCATTATTTTTGTATTTTTTAGTGCTCAAATAAATCTGTCTATTATTTTATAGTTGAAAAACTATGCAGGAACATGTACAGTGGCATGCGAATGTTTGGGAACCCCTTGCAGAATCTGTGAAAATGTGGATAATTTGACCAAAATAAGAGAGATCATACAAAATGCATGTTATTTTTTATTTAGTACTGTCCTGAGTAAGATATTTTCCATAAAAGATGTTTACATATAGTCCACAAGACAAAAATTTTTTTTGAAATTTGCTGAAATTATTAAAATAAGCACATTCAAAAGTTTGGGAACCCTTGGTTCTTAATACTGTGTGTGGTTACCTGGATGATCTACGACTGTTTTTTTGTTTTGTGATGGTTGTTCATGAGTCCCTTGTTTGTTCTGAACAGTTCAACTGAGCACTGTTCTTCAGAAAAAATCCTCCAGGTCCTGCAGAATCTTCAGTTTTCCAGCATCTTTCATGCTGGTGATCTTTCATCTGGTGATGTCTATGGTCACAGACTCACTGCTGTGATTGTGCGCAAGGGATCTGCAACTAAATAATAGCTTTTAATCTTTTATATCTGCCTTCTGTTCAACCGTCCCAATACTTATGCTCACATCAATGAGTGGGATGAACTCTAAAAGTGCTGTTCTTTATATTTGGTAAAACGTGTGTTGAAACGGCTAATAATAAATGTGACATTCTATAGTTTTGTCTCATATTCATATTTTAATCATATTTGCAAATGTCTTGACTCCACAGCCAACAGAGCAATTTTGTCTTTACTGTTCCAATACTTATGGAGGGCACTGTATATACTGTATATACAGTGCCCTCCAAAAGTATTGGACCAGTAAGGCCAATTCCATTATTTTTGCTGTAGACTGTAAACATTTGGGTTTGACATCAAAAGATGAATATGAGATGAGATATTAACATTTCAGCTTTCATTTACAGGTATTTTCAACTGGATGGGATACACAACTTAGAAGATAGCACCTTTTGTTTGAACCCACCCATTTTCATGTTACCAAAAGTATTGGAACATGTGACTGACAGGTGTGTTTTGTTGCCCTGGTGTGTCCTATTAATTGATTATTCAAACAATAAATAGCATTGAATGTCTGTGCTCAGTTTCAGAACCGTGCAGAATGCATTTATAGTTAGTTAGATGTGTAACCAACATGAAAACCAGAGAGGTGTCTATGGGTGAAAAACGAGCAATCATGAAGCTGAGAGAAGATGAAAAATCAATCAAACCATTGCACAAACACTGGCAATAGCAAGTATAACCATTGGAATCTCCTGAGGAAGAAAGAAACCACTGGTGTACTAAGTAACACACCTCAAATGGGTAGATCAAGGAAAACATCTGCAGTTGATGACAGAAACATTGTGACAGCTGTAAATAAAGACCCTAAAACAACTGTTAGTGACATCAGCAACAACCGCCAGAGGGCAGGAGTGAAGGTATCACAATCTACTGTTCGCAGAAAACTTCATGAACAAAAGTACAGAGGCTACACCTGAAGATGCCAACCACTCATTAGCAAGAAGAATAGGAGACGAGCCTCAAAAATTCAGGGACAAGGTTTTATGGACTGATTTTATGGACCAAAGTGATGGAAAGGCTAAAGTTTGGAGAAAAAAAGGATCTGCTCATGATCCCAAACATACAAGCTCATCTGAAACATAATAGTACACATTACACAAGTAATGTAATGGCTTGGGCTTTCATCGCTTTTTCTGGGACAGGCTCATTAATCTTCATTAATGATGTAAAACATGATAGCAGCAGCAAAATTAACTCAGAAGTCTACAGAAATATTTTGTCTGACAATTTACAGAAAGATGCAACCAAACTGATTGGGAGATCTTTCATCATGCAGCAAGATAATGACCCAAAGCATAGTGCCAAAACAACAAAGGAGTTCATCAGGGGCAAGAAGTGGAAAGTTTTAGACTGGCCAAGTCAATCTCCACACTTAAACCCTGTTGAGTATGCATTTTACCTGCTAAAGAAGAGACTGAAGGGAGTAACCCCCCAAAACTGAAAGAGGCTGCAGTGAAAGCCTGGAAAAGCATCACAAAAGAAGAATGTAAAAGTTTGGTGATGTCAATGGTGTAGCATCTGCTTATGATCCTTGATGGTCATTGTGGCTTAATGTCTTAGCCTTGGACATTGGCTAAATAATTCACAGACCTGGCCCCACATTCCAGGCCTATATGGGTGCTTAATTGCCAGTGGTTGTCCCCCCCACTGTCAGATGCTAAGCAGAATTGACTGTCTGTTCTCTCCATCGGACTTCAAACACATTCCAGGAGAACTAAATGACCCTCGGTACCAGGCCTGGCTGACCAGTGGAATAACTCCACGAGTACAACGCACACACAACACACGCATAGAGATATTTCCTTTACTTAGACCATAATTATTCATTTACATAGGTATCTGGTATAAGCATGTGTTGTTTGTGTGTTTCCTTATTATATTAGCCTAGTGACCACTCATTATTTGTATTAGTAAGCTGTAAACACTAATTTTCAAGTGTATGAATGGATCGATCTCTGGTTTAATATATGTTAGATGTCTCTTTCTTGATATCAAAATGATCTGCTCTTTATTTCTCAAACAATGATGTACACTATGTGAAAGTGAAATACATCATAAGATTTTTACTGTACTGTGGGAAGAATTACACCGATCGAGCAGAACAGTCATAAAACATGCAAATGAGGTGTAAGTGAGACAAAGAAACACTTTCCCGCTGAAACTATGTGCCTTGCTCTTGGTCAAACTGACCAAAAGTGGGGGTTACTGGATCCAGATAAAACTTCTCCCACACCCAAAGGGACTTTCTTCTCTTCACCTTCATTGCCCTGAACAGGCACATAACCGTGGAAACATTGCGACTCACCTTTCGGGGGGAGTCCGAGCTTCTGGCAGTTTTGAGTTCAGTAACTTTGGCGATTTAACTTCGGGCCCATCAACCCATGGCTGGAATAACGAAGCTTTCACTCCTAAAGGAATTCATCAAGGATTAAGAAACGCATTATAGATGCAGCAGGACACTTCACTCAGCATCAACAAACCAGTGCAAGTAACCGCTTGTTAACTGTTTAGACGCGCTTCTAGGCTTCGACCCCTTTTGATTAAGGTGATGTAATTCTTTGATGGTTCTAACAGGTTGTGTTCAGCTGATGTGCAAATCCTCTCTCTCTCTCTCTCGAGTGCGCTCTCTCTCTCTCTCTCTCTCTCTCTCTCTCTCTTGCACACGAGCGCGTGCTCTCTCTCTCTCTCTCTCTCTCTAATGTGTGTATGTTTGTGTTTAGTTCAATGTTACCTGTTCCCCTTTGTAGTGTAGTTTAATAAACATCCATATGTATTCACACTTGGTTGTCTGTGTCTGCAGCTCACAGAAACGAGGTCACTTTAACGTTCCGGTTTGTTACATGCTAATGAGCGATGTATTAAGAAGGAAATTATTTTTTGTGACCAGAGAAATAATTTTCCTTAGAGTCAATAGACGATTGAAACTGTCCGTACTGCGGACAAACAAATCATTTTATTGTACTATTAATGCTACAGTTAATTTCTGAAGATGAATATATAATTGATAACCCGTTATCAGAGGTGGGTAGAGTATCCAAAAACTGTACTCAAGTAAAAGTAAAAGTACTTCTAGAAATATTTACTCAAGTAAAAGTAATAGTCCGAATAGTTACTTGAGTAAGAGTAAAAAAGTATCGGATAAAAAACTACTCAAGTAGTTAGTTACTAGTTACTTTGGATCATATAGGTACTGAATATAGTCTATTTTTATTTAGATATATAGATTACATTTATGTAATGTGTATGTGTATACACACACACACACTGCCGTTCAAAAAAAATATATATATATATATTTTAATGTAATTTATTTCAGTGATGCAAATCAGAATTTTCATCAGCCTTTACCCCAGTCTTCAGTGTCACATAATCCTTCAGAAATCATGTTGATTTATTATCAGTGCTGCTCTTTTTAGCTTTCTATTCATCAAAGAATACTGAACAAAATGTCACAGGTTCCAAAAAATATTAAACGGCAAAACTGTTTCCAACACTGGTAATAAATCGATATATTATAATGATTTCTGAAGGATCATATGACTGGAGTAACAGCTGATGAAAATTCTGATTTGCATCACTGAATTAAATTATATTTTAAAGTAAATTAATTATGTATTATCCTATAACCTCTGACACTGAAACCTCTGAAAACGCCTCACATGACTGCTCTGAACATAACGAAACAAATGCATATTGACGGATCTTCTGTTCTGCAAAATGTAAACAAATGTAGCCTATATTTTTGCAAGCGTAAATATTGTAAAAATATGAATATTAATTGTGTCTAGAACATGCCGCGCGCCGCTGCGCAGAGCTAACGCGGCTGTTCATTTCATACTCTGTGACAGCTTATTTAATGTATAAATTATACATTGTATTTAATGTAAGGTACATGTAC
This sequence comes from Barbus barbus, assembly GCF_936440315.1. Lineage (NCBI taxonomy): Eukaryota > Metazoa > Chordata > Actinopteri > Cypriniformes > Cyprinidae > Barbus > Barbus barbus. The sequence continues at coordinate 7,754,546 of NC_136722.1, forward strand.
AACAAACTGGTAATGTCATAGTGGTATCGTGGCCTATACCTGTGGAACAGTGGACAGCACACGCAGTGTTCATCTAATAAAAGATCTTCATATAGCTCTAGCAAACAAGCCTTTGCAGATTTGCTTTCAACTGACTGTAGATCCAAAGCCACGTCTTCAGCGCTCTTGATGTTCTTAAACTCTCTGTTATCTGAGTGAGAACCGCTTCAGAGACTCAGCGCGTGCGGCAGGGAACTGAACGAATCGTTCGAACTGATTTGCGAACCGATTCACTGGTTTGCCAACTGGTTTGATAAAGCCTTTAAACAGAATCGACTCAAAAGAATGAATCATTCGCGAATGGGCATCGTTCATTGCCCAGAGAAAAGTAGACGGCGCGTTTGGAATAAACCGAAGCATTTTTAACTTGTATTGCATTAAGATACAGTAACAAGAGGAGAGTCGCCCACAGTAACGAAGTAAAAGTACCGTTTTTTCTCTAAAAATATACTTGAGTAAGAGTAAAAGTACCCATTTTAAAATATACTCTAAAAGTATTAGTTACCCAAAAAATGTACTCAAGTACTGTACTTAATGTAACGAAGTAAATGTAACTCGTTACTACCCACCTCTGCCCGTTATGATAAATTATGTTCATCTCACTTTGAGCTAATTTGCTTCAATGGGTCACAGGCTTGATGCAGTTATTGAAAGCAAAGGATTTGCAACTAAATATTAAGTCTTTTTCACTTTAATCTGTTAATTTAATCTGTTCCAATACTTTTAGTAACATGAAAAATGGGTGGGGTCAAACAAAAGGTGCTATCTTCTAAGTTGTGTATCAGATCCAGATGAAAATACCTGTAAATAAAAGCTGAAATGTTAATCTCTCATCTCATATTCATCTTTTGATGTCAAACCCAAATGTTTTCAGTCTACAGCAAAAATAAAGGAATTGGCCTTACTGTTCGAATACATTTGGAGGGCACTGTATAACATGCTCACAAATGTTTTTTGTTTTGTTTTTTTTTGTATTTTATTGAATCGGATACCTGCACCACAGATGAACCCTGCTGACTTTCATTCTCTTCCAACTGTTTTCCTCTGAGAGCGCTGTACCAACATCAGATGTTCAACTACACTGATATTCTATGGTAAAACAAGATCCTTGACTACTGATTGTTTTTTTCTTCATGAATCCATGGAAAGAAGCAGAAAGACTTAAATAACATCTAAATATCAGGTATTCACTTGTTGAACATAATCTGTTGCAGGAATGACTCAAAGTCTGTTCACATCTCTGTGGTTACCACTATGACCTTCATTATGTATGATTTGATTATACTGTGTTGTAAATGAAATACAAGTAATTTTAAAAACCCATTTTTTTCAATCTCCTCACATTCTCTTTTACCTGCCTCAAAGTCACAGTCACACTGATGGGCCATTATGGGGCCATTAGGGGAGGGCCGTTTGTCTCTCAGGTGAAAATCACTTAACCCTTTAGGCGCCAGGGTTTTTTTGGAAAAAATGCTGGATTTTGTCATCAAGATTTCAAAAGCTTGTGGCTTGAAATGGCTTAAAGATAGAGATCTACTGTAAATTAGAAAAATGTTGGGCATGACCAAAAGTTTATGTGGGGTGTAAATATACTCATCTAATTTGCATATTATGATGTCATCAGGGGCGGCCCTCTTGAATTTCATAATATTTAGGAAATAGTAGATATTGAATTGATGTTTGATTTTTTTTGTTTTTTTTTGTCTTTTTCTCCTCATTCCAAATAATCAGAAAAGAGGAAACCAACAATAAAACAGGAGAAAGTACTAAATTATTACTATACTACATAGTAGTAAAACGCATGTGAACAGTAGCCTACTTTTTGATCAGTTCATCAGTAATATTCAGGAAATAATAGATATTGAATGAATGTTTGAACTTATTTGCATGTTGTTGTTGTTTTTTTGTCTTTTATCATCATTCCAAATAATCAGGAAAAGAGGAAATCAACAGTAAAACTGGAGAAAGTAGTAAATTATTCCTATATTACTGTGCCATAGTAAAATACATGTGCCTATTTTTGATCAGTTGACCAGCTATCTGCCCAATCAGGTATCTAGGTGACAGTTTATAGTTCTTGAGAGTATGGTACCTCTCATTGCATGGCACAGCGCACAGACCTACCCCAAACTGACTGCACCTGTTCTGTCTGCCGGCAGCCCTTAGAGCGCACGTGATCAGAACAAACAGCGCAATCTGGCCGATTATCAGAGAGCAACAGCTCTCCTATGGATATTAAGACCACGTCCACCCCTGCCACCCCCATCCCCGTTGGGGAAAGTGTTGAAATGATCACTTGTTTGTGCTTTGTGAACGATCGCGCCTTGCGCAGCGGCACCATTGCGCGGAAAAGATGTACCGGGAGAAGCACGATCATTAGACGGCCGATCGTCATTTCCAAAAGGCAAATATTCCCCTTCAGAGTCAGAATCGGCGAATGACATTTGCAACACATCCTCACAGTACAACTTTTTATTAGCCGTTTGGCGATTTTCTCTCACAAATCTCACAATTTACTCAGATGCTATGAACTGAATTGCTTCCGCATCAATGACACGATAGCTGACTTACTCTGCTATTTCCTCTAACAATTTTGGTCTAGAATCGAAGTACTACAAGTCTGCCATCTAGTGGAAGGGAATACAAATGAGCCATTACACCAGATTAGGATCTACAGCCCATTTCATGAAGTATGACGTCTTGTCGCAATTTTGCGACTTTGGCACTTAGATTCAAGGCCATTTGCCACTCCCTTGCATATAGGCTTTCGATCACAAAACATGTCTTTAAAAATGTAAATCAATATATTGTTTTCTGTGAGCAATTAAACAAGCTGATTTTCACATAATTTTAAAGCAAAAACTCAAGATCCGGTTCTCAAATGTCTTGTGTATAAATGTTCTGTATGTGTTTTATGATCTTATTTCAGTGTCTTCAAAATTGTAGTTTTTCACTAACCACGCATAAACGTTGCTTTCTCAAAAACACAATCATGTACATAAATGCTGCTAACATATTACTGTAGCCCAGTTCTTGCTGTTTACAGTGTTATTAGACTTTAGCCATTTGCATTTTTATAAGCAACTGAAAAAAGCACAAATGTCAGGGCATGTCGAAACTTCTCCAGGCCCCCAAAACACCCTCAGACCCCAAGTTGATATGATTCTTTAGGGTCTTAATAAAAAGTCTGTAACATAGTATGGTTAAAATTTCTCAATGGTAGTGTAAAAAAACACCTTTTTAAACCTGCCAAAAACAGCTCTTGTCAGAGCAAGCCGTTTTGTAGCATTTCCCTTTAAATTTTAATGAGCTCTGCTGACACCGCCCCTCTCTTCCGAGTCACTCTCTGAGGGACTGTTAACTTTAGCCGCATTCATCGTGAAACTTGCTAATTGGCACATTATTAGGAAAGGCGATTTGCAAAGATTCATTAAAAACCCTTATTCTCACTCCACAAGCTGGATCACAAATGATTTGCGCAAACATAGATGCATTTAGGTAGATCAGGGGGTGCATTTCTTTCAAAAACACACGTAATCCATTGCGTCTCAGATGTCGGGAGTAAATGACGACTGCTATATTCATTATTACATATAACAACTAAACACCTCAATCGCCAAATCGGAGACATCTTGTCTTCCCCTGCACCGGAGTCAACACAATGGCGGACAGCTCTCAGCTCACTCAGGGTGGGTCTAAGTTAAGACGGCCAGGGCTCTCAGAACAGCCTGATTTGAGAATGGGGATTTTAAAATGGGGATTTAAAAAAAAAAAAAAACCGCTGGGTGGATTTTTATCATTATAGGATGAATGTGTACACACACTTCCAATACACATTTGTGTTCAAACAACTTGTAAAGTGAATTTTGCATCCGATGACCCATTTAATAAAGTCTGTATGGTGCCCTGGCGGCTTGTATACAGTAGCCAGTACAAACATAATTAACACTTGATTCTCTAGATAATGTTATATGAAGCACCATTACTTCAAAGGAGTTATACTTAAAGCCTGCCCTCTGAGAAATACTGAGAATATTGCTATAAAATTGTAGCAGCACCTCCCCCTTTACCTTTTGGATGCGGCTCATTTTTATAACAGTAATCGTGGGGGGTAGACTTGTTTAAAATAATTTATTCATCTGGTATTAGCGAGGTTTCTGTCAAACAGAGCACAACCAGGTTATGAAGTGAAGTGACATACTGCCAAGTATGGTGATCGGAACAGAAGAGCGGTGTTTTGACCCGCGACTATGTCACCTCACAGTTGCCCTGCTCCACGGGCTCTGTTACCGGAACCGAAAAATGTCCAGGACTCCCTGAGCTAGTCGCATCCAAAGCTGTATCTAAGGTCCTCACTTTCTTACTATCCTAAACTAAAGTTTGGATGCGTGTCTCTAGTTCTAAAATCTTCTCTGTCAGCCTAACTATTTACCTGCACTATCACATGTGAATCCCTCATTGCCGACAGAAAGAGATAAACTATACATGTGGCAAGTGGTGCAAACAACAATATATCAGGAGAAGAAGCCATTTACTCACCTTGATTGATGATATATTATTATATATAATATATAAATTCTCCTGATTAGTCCTATTTCTTTAATATATTTTATAATAGCACCATATATTTTACCTTGCTCTACATGCTTTTTCAAAAGACTTGTCAAATTAAATGATTCAACACCTATATTTCTTACTTCCTTAAGTTTAAACCTTTCTTTTTCATATTTTTTACAATTTATTAAAACATGCACTATAGTTTCAGCCTGATTACAATAAATACACTGACCTGTTTCATGATTTCCTATATTAAAAGAGATTGATTTAAACTAGAATGCCCTATTCGGATGTAAGAAATAATTGTATCTTCTTTCCTATTCCTAAACACTTCTTCCATTTCCTACTTGCTGCTGAATATTATACATATGTCTACCCTTGCTATCACAGTTCCATACTTCTTGCCATTCATTGTTTATGAATTTTTAATTTTCCCTTTAATCTCATTTTTACTAAGAGTCATTTGAGTATCTACTTCTGTGCTTAGCTAGCTTATCAACCTCTTCATTGGCCTCCACTCCCACATGAGCAGGAACCCACAAAAATGTTATTACGCTTACATTACTTATTCTTAACAAACTTGCAAGAATCTCATATATCATATCTTGCTTTGATGATTTTACTCCACTTGCAAGGCTCGATATTGTTGCGTAAGAGTCAGAACATATAACTACTAACCTTGGTTTTACATCCTCCACCCACTGGAGTGCTACCACCATGGCAATTAATTCTGCAGTATACACGGATACATGATCAGTTATTCTTTTCTTAATACTAGTTTGAAACTTTGGAATAAATACTGCAGCAGGTGTTCTACCAGAGATAGGGTCTTCAGAACCATCAGTAAAAATAAGTAACCACGATGGATAAGACTGATCTAAATACTACTGTGCAATAATGATCTTAGGGGTATCTTTCTCATTCTTAATTATTATTTGTATTTGAAAATCTACTTTTGGTATTGGAAAAATCCATGGTGGAATACTGGATAATATCACCGTTGGACTAACCTCACAATCTGCAATACCAACTACTTGTGCTTCCCTTTTAGCAACCCATCCAAAACTTTTAATATTTTTGTTTCCATGCTCCCAGCATTTTTCAATCACTCCCTTTACTGGATGACTCTCTTTATGTCCTTTTAAATTGACCCAATAGTTAATTCTTATTTTATACCTACGAAGGAATAAAGGAGCTTCCCCAACTTCTACCTGCATGACTGCAATGGGAGATGTTTTGAATGCACCACAACATATTCTAAGAGCTTGATTCTGTATTGTATCAATCTTTTTGAGTGTGCATTCTGATGCAAATCCGTAAATAATACTTCCATAATCTGAACGTGGTCTGATTAATGTACAATAAATGATTTTCAAAGACAATCTACAATCTCCCATTCTACCCCAGATAGACATCGTAAAATATTTACTCCTGTTTTACATTTCTTGATCAGTTTTTTAGCATGCATTGCAAATGTCAATCTAGATTCCATCCATACACTGAGATATTTAACTACTGATACTTGCTCCAGTTCCTGTTTATACAACTTCAGCTTGACCCTTGGTACGGTTTTCCCTTTTGTGAAACATATAACTTGAGGTTTAGCCACAGATAATCTGAAGCTCCAATTATTTGCCCATACCTCCACTTTATCTACTGCTTTTTGTAATCTTTGAGAGACACATGCAATATCACGTCCTCTTTTCCATATTGCCCCATCATCTGCAAAAAATGCCCTTCCAGTGTCACCTTTAAAATTACTAAAAATATATCATTAATCTTAATATTAAAAAATATTGGGCTGCATACACTTCCATTATCTATTGTATATGTCTTAGAATACTCTACTCCTACCCTAACTTGTTCTTTGAAGAAGGAAATCCATAATCCAGTTGTATAACTTTCCTCCAATTCCCATACGTTTACATTTTATTAAAAGCCCCTCTTTCCAAAGCATATCATAGGCTTTCTCAATATCAAATAAAACCCCTACCAATACTTCTTTATTTGCCTGAGCTTTCCTGATATTGGCTTCTAGGCTTAAAACAGCATCCATTGTATTCCGACCAGCCCTAAATCCACTCTGATATGGCGATATAAGACCTTTCATTTCCAATATATAATTTAGTCTATGTTTGATAATTTTTTCCATCAGTTTACATAAATTAGAAGTTAAAGAGATGTATAATTAATTGGATTGGATTTATCCTTTCCAGGTTTGCCTACTGGTACAATTATTCCATGCTTCCATGAAGAAATTTTCCTGCATTCCATATCTTGTTGAAAAGATTTAAAATAATTTTTAAAGATCTATCTGGTAAATGTTGAATCATTGCATAACATATATCATCTCTTCCAGGAGATGTATGTTTAACTCCCCCAAAGCCATCTTTAACTCATACATAGAAAAATCTGCGTCTGAAATGTCTCCAGAAGGACTTCTTTTCATCATCACATATGGGTGCTGATTCTTGTTCTGGATTCTACACTTTTTAATATCCTCTGATATATTATCATCACTATGGACTTTAACAAATACTTTAGCCAGCATTTAATCTTTTTCATTATCTGTCACAGCTATTCTTCCTTCATCATTTTTTAAAACTGGTAGAGATTGATTTCTATAAATTCCTCCCATTTTCCTAATTGATCCCCATACTTCACTTATGTCAATATCTTCTCCTATAGTATTACACCAATCTCTCCAGTACTTCTTTTTAGCTGCTCTGACTATTCTTCTTACTTCAGCTTGTGCTTTCTTATATTTAATAAAATGTTCAAATAAATTAGTCTTTTTGATTTTTCTAAATGCTTTATTCCTATTATGTATCGCATTACTACATTGTTCTGTCCACCAAGGCACTGCTTTCTGCTGTTTACATTGTCCCTTTTTTCCTATAATATTATTAGTTACATCATACAATACTTTACTTATTTTCCCATTACATTCATCTATGTCTTCCATCATATTTAGTTCTACTGCTGTTAGTTCCACCTAACTTAGATATTTATATGCTTCCCAGTTTGCTTTATTAAATCTCCATCTTGGAGCTAAAATCACCTTATGTTCTAATACACTCATTCCTACCTTACATACAATTATATAGTGATCACTACCCATATTATTATCATCCCAAACGTCCCATTCACGTTTACTAGCTATATCTTCAGAAACCAATGTTAAATCTATAGCTACCCAATACCACATACCAAATCTATTCTTGTATTTCTACCATTTAAACAAACTAACCCATTACTGTCAATTATTTCTTCTACAACATCCCCATTATGATCATCATTAATACTTCCCCATAAAATGCTATGTGCATTAAAGTCTCCACACCAAATTATTTTATGATTTCCTGACCCAATAACCTTTTCTAAATCTTTACTTAATCTACTACAAGGATTATAATAATTTATTATTATGATATTTTGTTTCTCTGCATGTACATCTGTAACCACCAATTCATATTCTTCAATCTCATTCATGACTCTGTATTCTAATTCATTTTTTATAAAAATGGCCACCCCACCTCCATTACCTGTCTTTCTATCTTTCCTTGCAATATCCTTGCAGGACAAAATTTGATTTAGGTTTCTTGTACACAAATTATGTTAGGTTTCTTATTTTGTAGTTCTATAAATTTTTTAAATTCTGGTCCATTTGCAATAAGACTTTGGCATGCCATTGCAAAATCGTTAAAACCATTATTATAATGATGTACACCCACATGTTGTTTGAGAACTAGATTGAGTCTTTAGCATGTTATTTATTTTTTCCAACGTTACACCTGCTACCTTCAAGTATCTCTCAGCTGCTCTTATTATTATTTTAATTCTCTCCATTCTTCTTTCTGTTTGAGCAGAGCAATTTACCACTTCAGCCATAAATGAAACAAATTAAATTTTCCCGATCACCAAACTATCCTCTTTTATCTTTCTCTGAGCCAAATTATTCCCAGTCCATTCTTGCATTTTTATCTCTCTCTCTGAATCTGCTCGTTTTGTTTTGCTTTTTGGGCTGCTTCAGCATAAGTCAACCCCTCAGTAATTCTTACATTTTGAATTTTCACAGCATGTTTGTGAAAAATGCTTCCCCCAAATCCAGCACTATGCTCACCTCCGCAATTGCAGCATTTTGCCTTCGCTCCTTCACCACATTTACCATATGCATGATCACCCCCACATCTTGCACAATGTTGTTTTCCTCTGCACTACACTGCACTAACAAACTGCACTAACATGTCCATATTTCTGGCACTTAAAACATGTAAGTGGAGGAGGTACGTATGGTCTTACTGGGTAACTTACATAGCCTATTTTTACCCTCTCTGGCATTTTTTCTTCATCAAACTGAAGCATAACCAATAGACTGTCCAACATTTCTTTATTTTTCACATATTGTAGCCATTTTGCTCCAATTACCTTCTCCCCTTCAACGCAACTTTTAATTTTATCAGCATGTACATCAGTAGGAATTCCAGTTATTACGCCTCTAACCCAAGGCTTCGTCTTCATCACTGCATGATACCGAGAATCCAAGCATCGAATTTATACTTAGTGCCTTCTTTTGTTGTTTTTCATCCTTACACATGATAATCAAGTTGCCAGAGTCTTTACACTATTTACACTATTTATTTCTCCTAACGCTTTATTCAGAGATTTAGTCAGTTTAATTCGGTTTATCATACCAGGCTCTGCAAATTTCATCATTACTTTATGTTCTTATGTATTTTTCCAACTCACGTGATCATCCTTTCCACTATCCGTAAATTATCCTTTACTATTAGTTTTCTTTCTTTTCCGATTAACTACTTTCCACCATTCATTCCCTCCTGCACTCCCACTACACGAATCATCTTCCATTTCCGGATCACTAGCAGAGCTACCGTCATTTCCTGCCATCAGTGCTCCAGTCATTTCCTGCCATCTCTCCACCCTCAATACCACGACTGAGGTCATTGGCTGCCCACTGCTCTGGATGTATGTTCACTACTGTGTGTACACTTGGATGGGTTAAATGCAGAGCACAAATTCCGAGTATGGGTCACCATACTTGGCCACACACCACTGTTGCCACCCGCCGAACCTTGGAAAAGTCTCCTCCTGAGTCCTGACCGTTCCACCATCTAACTTCTTCTACTACACAGCTCACTTATAAACCCAATGCATGAGCCCTCTTGCACCCTCTTGCAAGTTTAGAAATAACTTATTTTAAGTCTGTGACAATCTTGTGAAATGTTAAAAGAGCAATGTTCTAGACATTTTTTATTTAATTTTTTTTGCTTTACTACAGCATTTTGTTACAGTGTGCCTGAACTGACTCTACACTTGATTTGCACAAGCAAAAGTTAGTTTTGGGGTGTCACATTAAGGAATGCTGCTATTTTGTAATAAGGGAAAGTCATGCGGCAACAAAGTTGCATTTAAAAAAAAAAAAAACATTTTTGTTCAATAAACGTGTTACTAATTAGATAATATAATTATAAAATGAATTGAATATCATTGTTGTATGGCTTTAATTTAACAACATTAGACTATTAACAATATGACTGGGAATAACTACCTACATGTCTCAGCCTAAAGCATTAAGCGGTAATCAACAATAACATTATTGTATGTATCACACTCCGTTGGAGTCAGGGAACGAGGAGATACAAACAATCTTTAATGGAATCCGTAGGTCAAAGAATTCGGGAAACATGGAGACATCTAATGACATATAACAGTCGACGCTACTGACATGGAAACACAGGGCTTAAAATACAGAGGAGTAATAGGATAATAAATGACACACAGCTGGGAACTAATAAACTCATAACCTAAACGGGGACAGGAACAGGAACTAACCAAATATGGGCACAAGAGGGAGGGAAACACAAGACATGGGGACACAGGTCTGACAATATGATTGAAGATTGCCTGTAATAAATGGTGATTGTGCTCAAGATATTAATAGCTCTGATATCAGTTGAAAAAGGAATATTTTTTATTCTAGCTCTGTGTGTATTTGTTTGTGTGGTTAGATGGAAGCTATTTGAATCAGGGTCTCACTCTTATGTAAAACAGATGTGGATGGGGCCAGCTGCTCTATTTTTAGCTGTTCTGTTTGTAGCTCTAGCAGACTCAGGTCACATGGTATGGGTTTGATGAAAGTGAGGATCCCAGGGGCTCCGTAAACACAGGAGGGTCAGCGGCAGGTGTGTGACTCCATCATACAACACACACTCACACGCATGTATCAGAGGAACTTCACATTGACAGACAAATAATGGATGTTTGAGTGCCATTGTATCATTTGACTGGTGTTGTGTGTGAATGTCTCTGCAGGAACATGAGCGTGTCTGTGCATTATATGCAGAGCTGCTTGCGAGTTGTATTTGTGTTTTTTTTTTTTTGACTAATAGTGCAAGTGTGTGTATGCTTGTGCAATGTAATACTGACAATAAGGATGTGGCCTGATTTGTAAAGCAGGTAACATTTGACCGCCGATATAGTCGGAAACACTTCTTGAAGATCCTTAGAGTTATGTATGTTTTACAACCGGATAATTCAATTTGTTTGTGTGTGTATGTAATAAAGTACAAGAAGCCGAGGAGTTCTGACCATTGACCCAACAGTCAGGGTTACCATAGTGATCCAGCTGCTCTCATCTGTCTGTGTGTTTGTCTGAACAGCTTTGTTGGTGTGTGTCCTGTGAGTGTTTGCTCAGTGTCCACAGTGTCAGTCTTGAAGTTTAGAAATAACTTATTTTAGAAAGACCATGAGAGTCTGTGATAGGTTGTTGCAGTTAGTGAAGTGAAGGTTAGTCAAGTGAACGCTCAAAATGTATTATTTGGGTAACACACTTCAATACATTAACTAATGGAACCTTATTGTAAAGTGTTACAATTATTTGTTATTAAAGCCTATAAGTTCACAAAAACACTTAAATTAAACAGAAAAGCAAACAGGTGTGCATGATTTGGCATGGCAGCCAATACAAATAATTAATAACGCTCCGTTTCCTTACCTAAATCTTGCGTTTGGACCAGGCTCGGTTGCAGAATCACATCACTCTGTGCTTCTGAAGTTATCTCTATCTATGTAGTGTAGTAGTTAGCTAGCTCTGTGTCGTACGTGACTGCTTGTCAAGCATGAAAAACAAGTTTTATTTAAATTGAGTATACTATCGTATACAGCTTGCAAAAGGCACTCCCTTTATATTTATTAAAAACCACTCATTCATCATGATCTCACAAAGTTCTGTTTTAACCAATGAATGTGACCACACAATTAAACTTTTAATAAAACTTTTTTTTAAATGAAGTTACGAACATGATAGAACTCAGCACTAGAAAAAAAGCGGTGAGTGCGTGGATTCCAACCTAAACTGATTGGCCATTGCATTGTAGAAATTAACAAACATGTCTATGATTGGCTGCGTTGCTCACCTCTGCGAAAATGCATTGTAAAATCATTTGACGCTTTCCAAAGCAGAAAGGCAGGTACTGGGTTGTTTGCCTAATCTATTTCGTTATGCTATTATTACAAAGAAAACTGATCCTAGACCAGGGGTTATGGGAAGCTTTTCCATTTAAAAGCAATCAGTTAGACTATTATACACGCTAAACTAAAGTCCTACCGCCCCCTTCGGTCCAGAGAGGGGGCACAGGGATGTCCGTGGGGGGCCAAAGCCTAGTAACACTGTTACGGGGCTGACGAGACACGAGATGTGCGGATCCATATGCAAAGCTTTATTACAAAACATGGTCAGGAAACAGGCAGGGTCCGACAGGGGCAAACAGGTATGGCAAGGGCAAGACACAGCAATCCGTGGAGCAAGCATGGGTCGACGATCAGCGAACAGTATCCAAAGGGGCAAGGCAGAGAGAGTCCAGAAACGGGAGCAATAGTCCAAACGGGGAGCGAACAGAGTCCAAACGGCAAAGGTGAAGGATTAGTCTAGGAAACACAGGCAGGGTCAGACACGGTAAGAAAAACAAGGCAAGACTAAAACTAAACTAAGGCTCTGTAATGTAGCTATCGCTAGGAGAGAGAGAAACGCTGACAATTACAGGAACAAAACAGAAACACGGAATGGCATGGTAAAGCAGCTAGCGCTAGGTGAGCACTAAACGCAGATCAATACTCGGCCCTGAGCTAGAGCAAGTCCCAGGCTTAAATAGAGTGTGATACTGATTGTGAAATGGTGATCAGGTGTGGGCGAAATAGTGAACAGCTGTGCATGTCGTCAGTGCAATGGATTATGGGAAATTGAGTCCAGTGTGCTGTGTAGTGTAAGAGTTACTGTGGTGAACAGGTGGCCTCTGGTGGTGGTTAACCGGGAGTGCATGGACCAGATTCGTGACAAACACCATATATTGTTGTTTTTATTTTAATTGAATGTGTTTATTTAATGTAAGCCTTTGACATAAAGATGACAAATACATTTAATAGCATTATAAAATTACCCTTCTGAAGGCAAAATACCCATGAAAGTTTAAATGAAATAATAATATTAATTATATATATATATATATATATATATATATATATACTGTATGTATATACTGTATGTATATATTTACTGTATGTGTATATATATATATATATATATATATATATATATATATACTGTATGTATATACTGTATGTATATATTTACTGTATGTATATATTTACTGTATGTATGTGTGTATATACATGTGTAACGCCCCCTACGTGTTATTTTACTTTAGGGATGCGCACCAGGTTCAAATAAACTGAATGCCTACAGAAATGTTGTAGTAGGCCCCTCTGATGTCACAAAATAAAGTATTTCATTTAGAACTTTACTTAACTATGAAAGTTAAATTGTCAAACTTATTAGGAAATAATAAAACTCTTAAATAAGTGACAAGATATAAAGAATTTAATTAGAATAGATTTAGAAACGTCAAAACAGCTCAAAGAAGGAAATTTCAGAATATAAGATATTCACACACTCACATTTGTGCTGATTTTAACACAGTTCAGCCCCTAAAAGGGTAATATATCAGAAGACAGAGTTGCTGAATTGATCTAAGTATCAAAAATACTCGGAATGAATTGAACAACTTAACTCACATGGAATGAAATGTACTAACTTGCTCACTTTGAGAATCAGAATATCATATTGAATATTCACAGTAATTTAAACACGTTGAATAACACCATATGAACCAGTATTAAACACTTGTGGGCCCACACACACACACACAAACCAGTCATTCCACCCCGTTGCAGGCCTGGATCGTAGCTCGTGTTCGTGGTGGCCAGAGAAACTGAAAATTGGCCCCTTCACTCTCCTGAGCACAAACAAACCAACAATGATACCTCAATTTCGTGTGCGATGAAAACCGCGATCGGGGGTCCTAGGCCTCCAGCAGCACCTCGGTCTCTCTCTCCGTCGTCGTCCGACGAAACGCACCTCCCACGTAGCCAGAGGAACCCCAAATAACGCGGGTACTTGGGGCGCTATCTGGTCCTCAATGTCTCCATCGTCGTGCAGGAAACAACCACGTCTACAGTCTTTAAATCTTTTAAACACGCAGTTTAATCTCTCCGTAAACTCAGAGTTCGATACAGATGAGTAAATATATGAACTGATAGTAAAAACCGTCTGTAATCACGCTTGACTGGCCAATTAAGGACACCAGGATGTCACCAAACACTCGCGACGAGCTCAAAGTAAACAACCAAATCAACAATTGAGTTTCCCAAGGGATGTCTATTACAGTTCTTAGCTTTAAAACTAGTCAAAAAGGATTAATCACTTCATTACCGCCTGCAGCGCGTCTCGCCCCTCCCCTTCTTTTTTTTTTCAACCACCAATCACATTACACACCCCCTAATTGAGGGCGGGACTCTACACTAAAAAAACCAATAGAAATACAGGAAACCTAACCTGCTTGTTAAAACCACGTTTTTCACATGTGTAAATCAATCAAACCTGACATAAGATCACGCTCTTAAAGGAGCAGATGCACAATTAGATTACCTCAATATAATGACCTACACCTCAGTCACAGTTTAGTTCTGGATTAGATCAAAACAAAAATAATTACTAAATGAATAGAAATAGAAACTCAATACCTGTAGAATTTGGTTCTACTGGGTTACATGCTCCCCCTTCTAAACATCTCATGTCCCCATGAGATTACCTCTCTACCCTTTAATGGTGACTTTAGGCTCATTATAATGGTTTACGTGAGCACAATGAATACATTGTGCTATAGGGTGACACCACACTGTGCTACAGGGCTTCTTGGCTAATTCTCCCCCACCCTCAACCTTTATGACCATTCCCCTATGAACCAGGGTTAAAAGTCGGTTGGTGGGCCGGCCCAAACGGTCATAGCTCAATCTGACTACAGGTCTTCGGTTTCTTTTGGGTCGGGAATGGACAGTCTCTACTAACTCTCTGGCAGTGCTATCTGTACCGGGATCTCCCCCCTCTACCCCAGGATCTTCCATGTCTTCGGGACTCCGATCTGGTAGTTCTCCACGTACATTTTCAGGGAACTCTGGCCCAGCCATCTCGGCAGGGCGTCTATCCAGTTCACCTCCACTGTAAACAGCTTCGTCCTCTACTGCAGATTCCTCCAGTGCCACACACTCTGGCCTGCGCAGTGCCTCCACCCTATCCGGGTAGTAATACCACAGGTCATCCTCTTCACTTTCAGAGTCTTTCCTCCATTCACTTTCTGCCATAGCCACATTCCTTCCTCTTAATCCTCTCCTTGGTTTTCTCTCCATAGTTCCTGTCCTGGTGTCTGTCGGCGCAGGAACTAACCTTGGCTCTTCAGAAATGGACAACCGCACGTCATCCCCAACAGGTAAAAGATGGTCTCGGTGTAACGTTCGCCTACTCCCCATACCAGATTCGGGTTTCAGCCGGTACACAGGTAAGTTCTTTAATTTTTCTGCCACCAGGTAAGGAATGGAATTCCACTTGTCACCAAGTTTGTTCTTTCCTGTCAAGGCCAGATTTCGTATCAGCACACGATCTCCGACAGCTAAGGTCTGATGTTTTACTTGCTTGTCGTACAACCGTTTGTTTCTCTGTTGACTTTTTTGGGCAGTTTCAGTTGCTAACTGATACGCTTTCTGTAACTCTGTTTTCATTCTTTCCACATACCGTTGATGGCTACCAGCTCCTTTTCCATCAGGTGAAGTCCCAAAACACACATCCACAGGTAGACGAGCTTCTCTTCCAAACAGAAGATAATACGGTGAGTAACTGGTTGCTTCGTTCTTAGTACAGTTGTAAGCGTGTACTAAACTGTTAACATGTTGACTCCATCGGCTTTTCTCTGCAGGATTCAGTGTACCGAGCATGGAAAGCAGCGTTCGGTTGAATCTTTCAGGCTGGGGGTCCCCTTGGGGATGATAAGGAGACGTTCTGGATTTTCGGATTCCCAGCATACTCAGCAGTTCTTTTATGAGACCACTCTCAAAATCTCTTCCCTGATCGGAGTGAATTCGGGAAGGCAAGCCATAGTGAATGAAGAATTTATCACACAATATCTTGGCGACAGTCAAAGCTTTTTGGTCTTTAGCTACAAACGCTTGGGCATAGCGTGTGAAGTGGTCAGTTACGATGAGGACATTACTGAGACCCTTTGAGTCAGCCTCGATGGACAAGAAGTCAATGCATACCAGATCGAATGGCCCACTGCTGGTCAGGTGGTGCAGTGGTGCAACCTTCTTGGGTATAGTTTTCCTGGTTACACAACGACCACAGTTCTTAACATACTGCTCTATGTACGTGGACATTCGGGGCCAATAGAATCGATCTCTCAGGAGTTCAGTGGTTCTCTCCACTCCCAAATGACCGGAGTCATCGTGCAAGGAGCACAATACTTGGGACCAGTACCTCGCAGGTAAGACTAGCTGTATCTTCTGTTTCCCACAGGAACTGTTGGTGACTCGGTACAGAAGTTGATTCATGATCTTCAACTTGGATCCCTGCCTTTTTAGCAGAGCAATGGTAGCATCTGAACTCCTTATACCAGAAAGTATTTTCCCCGACTCTACTTCTCGCTTTACTTCACTGATCATAGGATCCTCCTCTTGAGCTTTCCTTAACTCCTCATTGGTCAGCTGTTCCATATGACCCAGACCCAATGCTGTGGGACAAGCAAATGCCTCTGGAATACTCTGAGGTGGAACACCTAAATGATCCACCAGTCTTGATGATGACTCATCACTTTCATGAAGCCCAGCCAGCTGGCAAATGGCTTTTACACCTGACTCTGGAACTTCCCTCCATTCAGCACAGCCAACTGATTCACATGGGTAGCGAGACAGCACATCCGCATCGATGTTGCAACTTCCTGGCTTGTACTGCAAACTGAAGTTGTAGGTGGCTAATGCCGCTAACCAACGATGACCCGTCGCACTCAGCTTGGCACTTGACAACACATAGGTAAGGGGATTGTTGTCTGTTTTCACAACAAACTGGACACCATACAGGTAGTCATGGAACTTGTCCACAACGGCCCATTTAAGCGCCAGGAACTCTAGCTGATGAATGGGGTAACGCTGTTCGGATGCGCTCAGTTTTCTGCTGGCATAGGCCACGGGTCTAAGTCCACCCGAATGCTCCTGATTCAGAACGGCACCAAGTCCATTCAGACTGGCGTCCACATGCAATTCATAAGGTTTGGTGGGGTCTGCGAAAGCGAGTACGGGTGCATGGGTGAGACAGTAAATGATTTTCTGGAAAGCGGCTGTACAAGCGACATCCCAGCGTTCTCTGAATGGCTCGGACACTTTAAAATACTTCTTGCCATCTCTTGTCTTTCGGTTTGGGCCAGACGCTGGTGGGTAGCCTTTTGTGAGCTCTGTCAATGGCCTAACAATGGCGGAGTAGTCCTTTATGAATCGCCGGTAAAATCCACAAAACCCGAGAAACGACCTCAGTGACTTTAGGTCAGTGGGCATTTTCCAGCGTGTTACGGCTTCAATCTTGGCTGGGTCTGGTGATACTCCAGCATCTGACACAATGTGGCCCACATAACGGACTTGTGACTGGCAAAACTGGCACTTGTCAATCGAGACTTTCAGGCCACACTCTTGCAGACGGTCTAGGACTTTTAATAGCCTCTCTTCATGTTCTTCAAGCGTGCGTCCGAACACAATGATGTCATCAAGGTAGACTATTACTTGGAGGAGGTGCATGTCACCAACAGCCTTCTCCATAAGCCGCTGGAATGTGGCGGGAGCTCCGGTAATTCCTTGAGGCATCCGCTCAAACTGGAAGAAACCTAGGGGACAGATAAATGCGGTCTTCTCTTTATCTTCCTCCGCCATGGCGATTTGATAATATCCACTGCGGAGGTCCAGTACAGAAAACCACCTACTGCCAGTCAAACAGTCCAGGGCGTCATCGATCCTGGGAGTGGTGTACTGATCTGGGATGGTACGAGCATTTAGAGTTCTGTAGTCGATGCACATCCGGATGGCCCCACTCTTCTTTCTCGCTATTACTATGGGAGATGCATACGGACTCCTCGACTCCTTAATAATTCCAGCCTCTAACAAATCTTTAATATGTCGTCGCACATCCTCGATGTCTGCCGGTGCGATGCGTCTGGAGCGCTCTCTGAACGGTTTTGAATCATTTAGTCTGATGTGATGCTCAACCCCTCGAGCTAATCCCACATCCCACTCACCAGTAGAGAAAACATCACCTCTGGTCGACAACTTCTGACGCAGTCTCTGTTCCCAGGCCTTAGGAATAGATGACTCACCGAAATTAAACAAGCTTGGATCGATTACTTGGGAGCGCTGTTCTCCAGATGTTACGGTGAGTGTGTCGGTGGGATACACATTGGCCATCACCGTTCCTGCAGGAATGGAGATATCCTTGGATGTTTCATTATGGACAAGCACTTGTATATTTCTTCCTTCTACGGCTGAAGATGGGAGTACCACTGGGGTTATGAACGTTCCAGCAGGCAGACTGCCCTCCTCAGGGGAATCTACCACAAAGATCTCTTTTCTCAAAGGCTTGTCAGTCTCCATTTTACAGACGGCACATACTTCTCCTCTTGATGGAACTACACAATCACCAGGTCCTGTCCACCAAACCTTTCCCTCGGGCTTGTCGATAAGGGTCTCTGTCTCTGCCTTCTGAGTCAGCAGGATTGCCGGGTGTTTGCTCTGGATTCTCAAAACATGGGCCGCACTGGATTCTTCAGTATCATGGCTGAGAGCTGCAAGACGTTTGAAGAAACTGGCATTAGTGCCAATAATGACGGGCAATTGAGAAGGACCTTGAGGTTCAGGACATACAAGCGCTAGGATGGAGAGTGGCTCCTCCACACCTGCGACAGAGGCCGGAAAGGTGACATCAATGACAATATAACCCTTATAAGGGTAACTAGAGGAACTGAGTCCCCAAATGGATAATCCAGTCAAGGGGTGAATAGGCACATCAGGCAGATTCTTAGAGTACCAACTCTCAAACACAATTGTCACTTGTGAGCCGCTATCTAACAGTGCTGGACATATACGCCCATTAAGCTTCACTTCCACAGTTGATGCCGGTCCTACTAGGCCTTTGGGAAGGCGGTTGGAGTCATGGATGTCTGTCTGGCTCTTTCTAGAGAAACAGGCTTGATTCGGTGGCTTTTGATTGTCATCAGTCTCGGGCCTCCCGCTCTTGGCCTGCCTCAAAGAACGTATGAGTTTCTGAATTACTTGATCTGGATTTGGTGAAGCTTGACACTTTGTTGCGATATGACCGTCCTGCCCACACCGGTAGCAGAAGTAGTCATCTTTCGTTCTGGCTGACTTGTATCTCAATGACGGGGAAGCTGACTGTGATTGTTTGGATCGCTGCTCTGGAACATCATCTGAGCACTGAGAAGAACTGACATTCAAAACGGCCAACTGCTGTTGTATGTATTGGACCTGTTTCCTTAAGTCTTGAACTTCTGAATCATCAGGATTTTCCGTCTTCTTGGGCTTTTCTTTAGGTTTAACCACCGAAGAGGAAGTAGACACAGTTTTAGGCACACCCCCACATATCTGAGTTCTCAATTCTTGCATCTCAGCCTTAAGTTCGTGGATGACAGAAGCTCTTTCCTCATGATATTGTATGGCTTTGGTTTTAGCGGACATCCTGTGACGGGATGCTTCACTCTCCTCCGCTTCACGGATCTCCTTCAGTAGACTCAGGAAAGAAGGTGGGCAATGTTTTCGTTCTCGTAGTCTTAACTGAAGCAACATCAGGTCAGAATTCACTGCACCTCGAATAAGCTGTTCCACTCGAACTTTATCCACCATTCGATGAGACAGGCCATCTCGTTCTACTACTTTGTTAAGAGCCTTATCGATCCTCCTCAGGAAATCAGACAGAGCCTCACCTGCGTTTTGCCTCATAAGACGAAACTTGAAGTATAAGTCCTCACCAGACTCTGTTGATCCAAATGTACTCTCCAAGGCTTCCAAATACTGTAAAGCACTCGCCTCAGGACTGGAAAACCGGACAGCTCGTATGATTTCCAATGCAGGTCCTTTAAGGCTCTCCACAATTCTGCGTCGTTTTTCTTTTTCAGAACAGTCGCACTCGGTGATCATTAGCCTGGCTTGATCGATCCAATTTTCCATACTCTCCTCTCCTATGGGGGTGGGAACTATGGCGGAAAACGTGCGAAGGCGTCGGTATGCATTGTTATCACTCGGCTGCATAACGGTCTTTTCCAGTACCTCACCCATTGCGCGTATAATCGACTCAGGGGAACTGTCGGTGGCAAGGCGGGGAGTACACAAAGCTTGTATATCACTTAGCGACTTTCCTTCTTCCATCAGGAACTTAGCCAGCTTTTCAGTGAATCCTCCAGTAGCTGTCTCAAAGGCCGGTTTTCTTGTTTGGATCACTATGACTGACCAGGGTGCTTTCTTTTCTCCCCTTGCCACTTCAGGTGGTATGCGATTGGGGTCAATGACTTGTCTGCACTCACACAACACCATCATAGAATGCGACGTGGATCCTTCTCTTGTGTCTCTTACACGAACTCTTCCTAGTACTTTCACGACTTCCATCACCTCCTCAATCTCAGCCACTTCTGTGTGAACAGGCACATTTAACAGCATTAAAGCATGAGTCTCATCAATGCCAGCCTCATTACACCAGCTAGTTAACTCTTCTTGGAGACAGGAGTCTTTTCTCGCAGTCATTTTGTCACTTGACACTTCTCCGTCACTTATATTGAACTGACAGAATATACTTGAGCTTAACTTGTTTCTTTCTTCTTTTAGGAAATCAGTGACATACCAGAGGGAGATCGTCGGACGAGCCCCCACTTTATGTAACGCCCCCTACGTGTTATTTTACTTTAGGGATGCGCACCAGGTTCAAATAAACTGAATGCCTACAGAAATGTTGTAGTAGGCCCCTCTGATGTCACAAAATAAAGTATTTCATTTAGAACTTTACTTAACTATGAAAGTTAAATTGTCAAACTTATTAGGAAATAATAAAACTCTTAAATAAGTGACAAGATATAAAGAATTTAATTAGAATAGATTTAGAAACGTCAAAACAGCTCAAAGAAGGAAATTTCAGAATATAAGATATTCACACACTCACATTTGTGCTGATTTTAACACAGTTCAGCCCCTAAAAGGGTAATATATCAGAAGACAGAGTTGCTGAATTGATCTAAGTATCAAAAATACTCGGAATGAATTGAACAACTTAACTCACATGGAATGAAATGTACTAACTTGCTCACTTTGAGAATCAGAATATCATATTGAATATTCACAGTAATTTAAACACGTTGAATAACACCATATGAACCAGTATTAAACACTTGTGGGCCCACACACACACACACAAACCAGTCATTCCACCCCGTTGCAGGCCTGGATCGTAGCTCGTGTTCGTGGTGGCCAGAGAAACTGAAAATTGGCCCCTTCACTCTCCTGAGCACAAACAAACCAACAATGATACCTCAATTTCGTGTGCGATGAAAACCGCGATCGGGGGTCCTAGGCCTCCAGCAGCACCTCGGTCTCTCTCTCCGTCGTCGTCCGACGAAACGCACCTCCCACGTAGCCAGAGGAACCCCAAATAACGCGGGTACTTGGGGCGCTATCTGGTCCTCAATGTCTCCATCGTCGTGCAGGAAACAACCACGTCTACAGTCTTTAAATCTTTTAAACACGCAGTTTAATCTCTCCGTAAACTCAGAGTTCGATACAGATGAGTAAATATATGAACTGATAGTAAAAACCGTCTGTAATCACGCTTGACTGGCCAATTAAGGACACCAGGATGTCACCAAACACTCGCGACGAGCTCAAAGTAAACAACCAAATCAACAATTGAGTTTCCCAAGGGATGTCTATTACAGTTCTTAGCTTTAAAACTAGTCAAAAAGGATTAATCACTTCATTACCGCCTGCAGCGCGTCTCGCCCCTCCCCTTCTTTTTTTTTTCAACCACCAATCACATTACACACCCCCTAATTGAGGGCGGGACTCTACACTAAAAAAACCAATAGAAATACAGGAAACCTAACCTGCTTGTTAAAACCACGTTTTTCACATGTGTAAATCAATCAAACCTGACATAAGATCACGCTCTTAAAGGAGCAGATGCACAATTAGATTACCTCAATATAATGACCTACACCTCAGTCACAGTTTAGTTCTGGATTAGATCAAAACAAAAATAATTACTAAATGAATAGAAATAGAAACTCAATACCTGTAGAATTTGGTTCTACTGGGTTACACATGTATATATATATATATATATATATATTTGACATATTGCTGTTCAAAATTTTGGGATCAGTAATATGTTTTTATTAAGAAGTTTATGCTCATCAAGGCTGCATTTATGTCATCTAATTATTTGCAAATATTTGACAGTTTTCTATTTTAATATACTTTAAAATATAATTTATTTCTGTGATGCAAAGCTAAATTTTCATCAGCCAAGCTTACTCCAGTCTTCAGTGTCACATGATTCTTCAAATAATCATTCTAATACGCTGATCTATATCAAAGTTGGAAATAGTTGGTGCTGCTTAATATATATATATTTTTTCAGGATTTTAGGATGATTAAAAAGTTTAAAAGAACTAGGGATGCAGCGATTAACCGGTTCCGCGATTAACCGCGCTTTAAAACGTCACGGTTAATTAATCGTAAAGGTTTCGCAAAACCGAGTGTTTCTGTTGCACGGAGCTGAACTAGTTGCAGCTTGTGCAAAATGAAAACAAAGTCACGCTAGTGGTGCACCAGCTTCAAATGACGCGCTGCTTATCAGAGACACGGAGGCTACTACACTAATTACATTAGTGACAGAGGGACTAAACAGCAAAGCTTTATTTCCACCAGAGAAATGCCTGTCGATAGTAGTGTGCAGGGCTCCACAGTGCGAGTATTTCACTCGCATTTGCGACTAAAAACAAAACAAAATACAAAACAGCCTAACTTATACAGTAGCCTATAACAAACGTATTAATTTATTCTGTTTATTTATGGAAAAATTGCGATGCAGCCTCATATGATTACTTAAGAACTTTAAAAAGGCAACGGTTTAATTTAAATGAGCACAGATGAGAAGAAAAGCGGAGCGAGTTAAAGTGAAGACGCGCTGAATGACGCACATTCGCCACTAGAGGGCGCTGCCGTTACCCCGGTAACCCAGTAAACAAATCAGCTGCGCTACTTTCCTAAAACTGTGCAAATAATGTTTCACACTCAGTCATTTAGATATTTATATTCGCTTTAGTCTTCACAATAGCATCAAATAATTCTTACTTAAAGACTTGATGAGCTATTTATTTTCAAACATTTTTTCTAAGCTAAAACATGGCCCATCCACTGATCTATAATAGAGAACAGCGGGCCTATCTATACATCAACGACTGATTCGTTATTATTGTTCAGTAACACAAGCTCCATTAGTTAACATGAAAAAAACAATGACTGCATTTATTAATAATGCTATCTTAATTACAACTTTTAATAATACAATATAAAATCAAAAGTTGTCTTAATATAATTCAATGGAGCTAACATTAACTAACATAGTTGTATTTTTTATTAAATCAACATTAACAAAGAATATTAACTACTGCAACAATTACCTATTGCACATTTTTAGTTAATGTTAACCTGCTTTAACTAATGTTAACAAACGGGACCTACCTATTGTTCTTTCGTTCATTATTTTCAAAAGAGAAATACTGTCATGGATGTTTACAGAGCAGCGGTCACCTTTTTTAATTCTAATGGAAGAGATGGACTTTTGTTTGTTGTTTATTATTATTTTGTGCTGTATTGTTGGTTACTGTGTTATTTCTGTTTCAAAAGCCAGCAATAAATAACACTTTAACATCTAAAGAGTGTTCATGTGATTTTATACATTATTAATGTTGAGAAATGAATAAATGCCTAATAATCGTCATAATCGTAAAACCGTGATTATTCATCAGACAATAATCGTACCAGCAAAATCTATAATCGTTGCATCCCTAAAAAGAACAGCATTTATTTAAAATAGGAATCTTTTCTAACAATATACACTCCTGTCCAAAAGTTTGGCGTCTGTAATTTTTTCTTCTTTCTTTTTTTAATACATTTATTCAGACATGAGTGTTGAATAGATAAAAAGTTATAGTAAAGACTTAAATTGTTAAAAAAAGATTATTATTTTCAATAAATGCTTTTCTTTTTAACTTTCCAGTTAAGAATCCAGAAAAAAAAGAAAGAAAAAAGCTGCACATCATAAATCTATGGAACCCTGTTTCTGCCACTTTGAGAAAAAATATAATTCTGTAAGTCATAATAACGAGATACTTTCTCATAATTTTGACTTGGTTTCTCATTATATTGAGAAACTTTCTCATAATAACGACTTACTATATCATAATAATGAGAAACTTTCTCGTAATTATGCCTTAGTGTCTCATAATAATGATAAACTTTCTCATAATTATGAGTTAATATATTATAATATTCAGGGGGGAAAAACTCATACATAACGAGAAACGTTCTCAAAATAATGAGAAACTTTCTCATAATAATGACTTGACATCTCGTAATAACGAGAAACTGTCTTGAAATAATGAGAAACTTTCTCGAAATAATGACTTATTTTCTCATAATAATGACTTAATCCACAATAATTAGCAAGGCAACCCCATGCTAGTGACATCTGTTGGTCAAAGCCAGACAGGAACACAGCAAACATTTGTTCTGTAATCTAAAGTGTATAATCTGTCATTAAATAACGATTTCAGATACATTATCTGTATGTAGTCTTTCATTAATTTGTAGCACCTACCAAAATTACTCTGCCAGACAATGATAGTTCATGGCAATGACCCTCTTAGTTCTGAGGTAATTTTGGGGCCCTTGAGATGTGTTGACATGCCCTGATATTTGTGCTTATTTCACCTACTTATAATATACTATTGACCAACATGTATTTTTTTTTTGTATTCAGCACAAACTATGCTACAATAATATGTGACCAAGGTGAATGTACATGTTTGCATTTGTTAGAAAAAAACATATTATGCGTGGTTAGTAAGTTTTGGGGAAAAAAATTTAGCTGAAATAAGGCCATAAAACACACACTAAATCGTCCTGAATAAGACTTTTGTGTAATCAGTCTTCTAGGCTAGAATATTTACTTCACAATTATGTGAAAATCATTCAGCTTACTCATTCACAGAAAACAATATATTGATTTAAATTTTTAAAGACATGTTTTGTGATCGAAAGCCAATATGCGAGGGAGTGGTAATAGCCTTGAATATTAAGTGATTTTCACCTGAGAGACAAAGGGCCCTCCCCTAAAGCTGCTAATGGCCCATCAGTGTGACTGTGACTGAGGCAGGTAAGAGAGTGTGAGGAGACTGAAAAAATGGGGTTTTTAAATTATTTGTATTTTATTTACAACACAGTATAATCAAAACATACATAATGGAGGTCAAAGACACATTATTGTGCACACTGATCTAACCACAGAGATGTGAACAGACTTTGAGTCATTCCTGCAACAGATTCTGTTCAACAAGTGAAATAAGTACCTGATATTTATTTTCATGGATTCAAGAAGATAAAAACATAATCAGTAGTCAAGGATCTTGTTTTACCATAGAATATCAGTGTAGTTGACCATCTGATGTTGGTACAGCGATCTCAGAGGAAAACATCTTGAAAGTCATCAGGATTCATCTGTGGTTCAGGTACCTGATTCAATAAAATACAAACAACCAAAAAAATAAACATTTGTGAGCATAGACTCATGCATGCTTTGTACTATCGTACACAAAAAAAGACATTTTATATCTGAGAAACTAATTATTATTGTTTAGTACGTTATGAAAACAACAGTTTGGGGAAAAAAAGAAAAAAAACAACTATGATTTTGTAGTCATATAGCCTAGTATGCATGATTTTATAGAAGCTGTTATGATTCTGCAGCCATAGACTCATGTATGCTGTGAACCACAAAAGGATGTACTTTGTACTATAAAAAATATTTATATCTGAGAAACTATTTATTATTGTTTAGCACGTTATTTAAATCTATTTTTGAACAGAGAAGACTATTAATAATAAACATGTTCTAAACATACTTAGACTCGTAGCATTCATCATGTTACAATATACTCTATTACTTTTATTGTTTTATATAGAGCATGAAAACATCACATCGAAAGAAATTTAAATACAATGAATTGTCCATCATATTCAAACACTGTAGTCTGGAATTACAGTTTGGGAGAAAAACAACTATGATTTTGCAGTCATATAGTCTAGTATGTATGATTTTATAGTAGCTGTTATGATTCTGCAGCCATAGACTCATGTATGCTGTGAACTACAAAAGGATGTACTTTGTACCATTAAAAAAAGGATATTCTATATCTGACAAACTAATTGTTATTGTTTAGCACGATATTAAATCTATTTGTGAACATTAAACAAACATTCTTAGATGGTAGAATTCATCATGTTGTCGTTTGGGAAAAACCCAACTAAACGCGTTCAGGTTTGTCACAATAACACGCTAACTAATGCAAAAAAGAAGCATTACTTACTCATCAGATCGATCGATGTCTTCTGGATGAACTCTCCTCTTATTCTGAGGTAAATCCAGCCTTTACTCAGCGCGTCTTCTTCCAGAAACGAACAGTAGCCGAGATGAACAGAGTCTTGTGACTGATTGTTTATGATGTTGGGCGTCTCCAAGCGCGCGCGGGTCACGTGGTTATTTACATGTGAACACGAGGGGGCAGGATCTCATTAGAAATAATGAGTTAGACTGGACAGACTGAACATCGTGTCGGTTTCATACGGATTACTTTATCACAGAACGTTTGTTTGACAACACTTACTTCATTTGAAAGCAGACACTTCAGGCTTTCTATAGAGATAACTCTCATGTTTCTGTGTTGAGTATTTGCTGAGTTGCACTTCATTTTAGTGACGCGTTACTATAAACAGATCGCGGAGACGGAGAAGACAGAGAGCGCACCCTGTTTGTTTTCTTTTTTCCCCAAAACCACAAAGTTTTGTTGTAATCGTGAGTGTAATAAATACACTCAAATAATATTTATTACACTCAGTGTAATAAATACACTGCAAAATACCGGAAGTGGCGCATTTCACGGACGAGAATCCATAAAGCACATTATTAGACTGTGTTTTTCAAGGCTGCATGATATATTAAACCCATTTAAAAATCATAATTAAGCATAATTGTGAATTCACAAACGCTACGATTTAATTAAATAATTATATGCGATGCAGTTCTAATACAGTATATGTGCTTTAATTATTTACATGCGTGTAGGTTAAGTACTGCGTCTCACAGCCGCTCCGTTCACAGTAGTTCCACAGGAACTCTGCATGTTGTTGTAAGTTTGGGTTTATTATAACGTTCATCTGGGAATGCAACATGCACCATTTCATCAGATTTGCAAGGTAAATCATTTATAAACTTACGCAAACACAGGAGAATAGATCTCGGTTTCAAAATAAAAGCTCAAACCCTCACTCTGAGTTTACACGTTTTGATGTCCACATATTCATTTAATTACAGTGGCTATAGCATTTCTGTCCCAAAGAAATTGCCAAATTTTAATCATTAAGTGGACATTTGAATTAAATGGTGCTTGGTCAATATTAAACAAGGATTAGAGCGCACAGTAATGTGTAAGGCCTTTGTTGTAATGCGTAATGCGCATTAGCTCTGTTGTTTATAATACATTATGTATTTTAACAGTTTTGTTCAATAAAACCATATGATTTCTTGCTTTTGATACTTTATTTGAACTAATTATTATTGCCTCATTGCTATTATATATGTATTTTAAGTCATTTTAAAGGCTATTCTTTACTTACATCTATTGTTATTACCACAAAAAAAATTACATTTGCAAATATGATTAAAAGATGAATATGAGACAAAACTACAGAACTACATACATTTTATTATTAGCCGTTTCAACACACATATGTTTTACCAAATAAAAAGAACAGCACTTTTAGAGGTCATCCCACTCATTGATGTGAGCATAAGTATTGGGACAGTTGAACATAAGGCAGATATAAAAGATTAAAAGCAATTATTTAGTTGCAGATCCCTTGCGCACAATCACAGCAGTGAGTCTGTGACCCATAGACATCACCAGACTCTTGGTCTCATCCTTTTAAATGCTTTTCCCAGCATTTAATGCAGCCAATTCCAATTGTTGCTTGTTTTGGGGAGTTTCTGCCTTTACTCTCCTCTTCAGCTGGCGAAATTCATGTTCAATCGGATTTAAATCTGGAGATTGACTTTCCATTTCTTTGCCCATATAAATTCCTTGACTGAACTGGCAGGGTGTTTTGGTCATTGTTCTGATGCAATATGAAGCACTTCCCAATGAATCTGGTGGCATTTTCTTGAATATTGGTAGGCAAGATGGTTTTGTACCCTTCCAAATTCATTCTGCTACTGTCATCATACATTAAGTCATCAGTAAAGTTGAGAGGGCCTGTTCCAGAGACAGCCATGCATGCCCATGCCATGACACCACCTCCACCATGTTTTACAGATGAGGCTGTATGCTTGGGATCATTCTTTTTTTCTCCACAGTTTTCCTTTCCCATCACTTAGAGACAGAATGAGACCAAATGCGATATCAGCATGTCTCCACATAGATAGATAGATAGATAGATAGATAGATAGATAGATAGATAGATAGATAGATAGATAGATAGATAGATAGATTGATTGATTGATTGATTGATTGATTGATTGATTGATTCTAAGGACCTCAGAGTGGTTGCTAGGCTAACTGTGGTGGTTGCTTAGGCGTTTGCTATGGTGTTGGTATGCAGTTTCTAGGGTACACTGAGTAGTTGCTAAGGTGTTGCTGCGCAGTTGCTGGGGTACCAAGGGTGGTTGCTAGGGTGTTGCTATGCAGTTGCTAGGATACTCGTGGCAGTTGCTAGCGTGCCCAGGGCGGTTGCTAAGGTATTGCTTTGTGGTTGCTAAGGTACCCAGGACAGTTGCTAGGGTGTTGCTATGCGGTTGCTAGAGTACTTGGGGTGGTTGTTAGGGTGTTGCTATGCGGTTGCTAAGGTACCCAAGGTGGTTGCTAGGGTGTTGCTATGGGGTTGCTAGGGTACCCAGGGTGGTTGCTAAGGTGTTGCTATGTGGTTGCTATGGTACCCAGGGTAGTTGCTAGGGTGTTGCTATGGTTTTCATAATATTTTTCTATGAACCATTGATATTTTCTATTCTAATAAAAAAGCCTACTAGGCTATGACAACAGCTTGAACAGATTTGGCTGGATGTGAAATAAGTCATGCCTTTTATTGTTTTCCCTTTTTGTTATTTCAAAGTCATGTCACCGAAGCGTTGGGGCAATGACACAGAAGGTAACTGAAACAATACAGTTTAACTCAAGGCCATCATCTGGGTTCAAGCACAATGGTTTGTGTAGATGATGTAATTACACAATGGACATGTCTCTTTTCAAGTAAATTATGAGTCCTTATAAGAGTAATATTATATGCACAATATGAAAATAGATAACTAATATAGTGTCCCTTCTTCAGTTGGACATACATTAAGTTATATGTGACAACTTCAGAAATATACTGTCAATAGTAATGATTAAAATAAGATAAAATAAAAGTAATGTTATGTAGGAGATTACAGGTTTGCATACCATTATTAAAGGTTATGAAAATGTAATGAATTTATATGCCTTTTTTTGTCACTTAAATGAAACGTAAATGAAACATTTTCAAAGCCTTTGAGGAGATCTTGAAGTATTTGCTATCCTGTGGCACCCTCCTGTGGACAACATTGGCATAAAGGCCTTCATTTCTGAACTACATTAAGATGAAATGACCAATATTTCTTGAATGATTACAAATGTTTAATGATTAGTTTACGTATAATATTATAATTTTAAGCAGTAATTGATTATTATGTGACTTGTTAAATGGCTATTTTCCAATTATAAGATATACACAATATAATGATGAAAAAAAGTACAACAGTTACTGTCTTCATAAAATGTTCAATAGACACTTGCTATTTTGTATTTTAATGAAGAAGGCTTTCATGACAACCAAAATTGTCATTACTAAAAAATAAACACTAATTTCATTCATAATGTTTTCATTCATTTCAAAAACTAAACGTCAAGTACTTATGGCATTTTAAGCTGCTTGTACGAACCCTGGTAATATTTGTTATTGTTACGGGATCTAGTGGTTGTAGTAAAATAAAACAGGATCAGGAGAGCGAAGTAGTATCAACGCACTCTTTCCTTTAATGAACATTAAACTCAGGCAAAGACAAAGGGAGAACTGAGGACTTATAAAGGAACAAGAACAAAAGAGCAAACGAGATGATTAATACAAAACAGATGAATGGAATAAACGATGATTAACTAAACTAGGACAGGAAAAACCAAATAAGGGCAAACAGGAACTAAACAGAAACAGACACGTGACAGTTATAGACCGCTGTTATTGTCTATTCTAACAAACAAGTTTATTATGAAAACATAAGTGAAGATACCAGTTAAATTGTGCTATAAACAAATTGCAAACAATAGTATAAAAGAGCAGGTTTTAGGTAGGTGTTTAGATCCAGAAATGAAAAAATCAAATGTACATTTGATGTACATACAACAGTATTTTTCCATGAACCCTTGCTATTTTTCTATTCTAATAAAAAAGCATACTAGGCTATGACAACAGTTTCAACAGAGTTGGCTAGCTGGATGCAAAATAATCTATGCAAGTTTCGTGAAGTTAAGAATAAAAACAATGTGAAGCTGTTTTTCCTTGCAGCGCCACAGTGCGCCTTTCTGGTATTAATGTGTGACAGCTTTATGAACAAAATCTTTCGATCTGATCGACAGAATATGGCAAATTTGGTCTCTTTGTAATCGGGAGAATTTTCTGAAAATAATGTGTAGTTCAAGATCTATGCATGTTTCTTGAAGTTACAAGCTAAAACATAACAGGACTCCCATCTGTTTTTTTTTTGTTGTTTTTTTGCTTGGCTTGTCCTAATTCTGTTTTATGTATTATAGCTGTATAAACTAAATATTTAGATATCCTTTATTTTTTAATTAATCTTGTCTGTGTTTGTCCAAGAGAAGTGATGAATGCGGTTCGGAGCGAGCTTCCGAGCTGCGCATTGCTCTGCAGTTAGAGAAAAAACAATCTCACAAGCACTTATTTTATTATGTTCTTCTATATGTACTGTGTTCGATCGCTGGAATGTTTTGATTTATAAGGCTGTAAAACACATGGAAATAATGTAGTTTGTTGTATGTATTTCTCCTTTCAAACACGGAGGGCAGCTGCCGCGATTGCGACGTGCATGTCAGTAAAACATTTAAAAAATCTCACATGCACTCAATTTAGCTTTGCACTATGTTCTTCTACATGTTTTATGATAAGTCGCTGGTGTCCTTTAACTTAAAAGGTTGAAAGGAAAGGGAGGGGGGAGTGGTGTGTGGCCAAGTATGGTGACCCATACTCGGAATTTGTGCTCTGCATTTAACCCATCCAAGTGTACACACAGTAGTGAACATACACCTGGAGCAGTGGGCAGCCAAATGTGAAAGGAGAAGAAGTGGTCACTAACACAGATTTAGACAGATTTGTGAACAATATTTGAGAGAAACAGGCTTTTTGTGTACATATAGACCATTTCACGGACGTAAACAATAACAAAGGCGTTGGAGCGCTACTGCGCATGTCTGGTCCTGAAGCATTTCCGGTAGCGCCATTTTAAAATCTCAGATCTATAAAAACCTATAACTAGCGCAAGCGCATCCCTTTTAAGCCTAGCGAAAACGCAAGTTAGGTATTTAAAAAAATAATAATAATAATTACCCTTTAAACATGACAGAGAACATTAAAAGTAGTGTTCCGGACGGCTCTGATTGATGCTGTGTGCGTGTACACGAGAGATGGCGTTAAACGCGTATCGCAGTCTGGATGCTTACAATTAACTCCTCAGAAGTTGGTATCATTTGTTTATACGATGGATGACATCAGTCTTATGTTCGGTTAAACTGAAGCAAGACAAACAGTGTTACTTACGATCTTATCATGGTGTGTGCTAAGATGTCAGGGGAGGTTTTTGGTGGACATTTCACTTGCATTGCTGGGTCAGTCTGTATGTCTACGCGTTCATTTTTATTTGTACAGCGCTTTTCACAATAGATATCGTTTAACTGCAGCTTTACTGAACATGCATGTTTATTACAATGCTAAATGAATGCTAATAAACTAAGCACTACATCCCATTATTACTGATTTCAATCGTTTTATAATGTGTGCTTAGTGTGGTCAAGTTTGTTGCTGTGGAACAGTGCGAGAATGCTCTATCTGAGCCATCATGTGGTCATAAATAAACAAGATGAATGCAGTTCAGTGCTGACTACCGTGTTTTTTTTAGATAAAGTATAGCCTACTAGCAGATTAATAAATGCACACACATTATATGTGGGTATGTATGTTTTTATGCACATTTACTGTAAACACACATACAGGTAAAAAGTGTGGCCACTATTAATGTTTTTGAAATAAGTCTCCAATGCTCATCAAGCCTGCATTTAATTGATCAGAAATATAGACGAAAACAGTAATATTTTGAAATATTACAAATTAAAATAATGGTTACTATTTTAATATGCTTTAAAATGTAATTTATTTCTGTGATCAAATCTGTATTTTCAGCATCATTACTCCAGTCTTCAGTGTCACATGATCTTCAGAAATCATTCTAATATTATGATTTATTATCAGTGATGGAAAAAGTTGTGCTGCTTAACATGTTTATAAACTGAGATAATTTTAGTATTCTTTGAATAAAAGAACTGCATTTATTTGTAATATAAATGTTTTGTAACAACATGCACTACTGTTCAAAAGTTTGGGGTCAGTATTTATTTTATTTTTTAAGAATATGAATACATTTATTCAGAATTTTTTTTTATTGATTTTAAAAAGTGATAGTAAAGACACTGTTAAAAAAGATTTCTAATAATTTGGAAAATTCCTGTCTGGATTTAATTAATCAATCCTGTATAAAGCATCACAGGTTCCAGAAAAAAATATTAAGCAGCACAATTGTTTCCAACACTGACACTAACCAAATATCAAATCAGCACATTAGAATGATCTCTGAAGGATCATGTGACACTTAAGACTGGAGTAATGGCTGATCAAAATCCAGCTTTGCATCACAGAAATATAACGAATATTAAAACAGAAAACCGTTTGACAATATTACTGATTTTGTCTGTATTAAAAACATAAAAAATAGTAATGTGTCCAGACATTTGACCAGTACTGCATATAAACAAAAGACAGAGACTGTTTCCAGCAAATTTATTAACGTGATCAATATCAAAAGCAGCAGGCTGACCATATGCAGCTTTGAGTACTACATTACATTGCATCCTCAAGTTCTCAAACACATCTGGGTGTTCATATGGTCACATGTGGTTTGGCACTGTCCTGTCTCCCTGTAGCACTGACTGTCTTAGCTGTCTTACATTACAGATGATGGCTTTCCTAAAGACAAAAGTAGAAAAACAATTATTTTACTTAATGCACAACATTTACAAATAATACTATTATTGTTTAATACATCAGTACATGTTGGAATTAACATTAGACAAGCATAAGTGATGACAAATGTTTACCGTTAGCTTTTGTAAACTACTGCAGTTAACTGTTTCACTATTCAACATTCAAGTTTAGAGAATACATTTCTATGACGTGTTACTCACTGCATTTATCTGCTTACAAGACAGCTAGACAACTAATGAGAACTCATATTTATTTTGTATAGCCTACATAACGCTTGCAATAAAACAGAAATAAAAGCTTGGCCTTTTTCACTTAAAAAGAATCAAAACGCTAGGCGCATATGTAAACAATGACGAACAATCACGAACAATGAAAAAAACAAGAGCTTGTCCTTACCTTAATGGAAATGTGCGCTGTATATCCTAGAGTTGCTAGTGTCTATTCTGCTTCTTCACTGCTGCAATCCAGGCGCGTTTCTCGGGCATCTAACCCTTTAATTTCCGATTATTTATAAATTAATGTTAGTTCGAGCCCAGCGGGAGCACCCAACCACCGAACTACAAGGATCTAATTTTAATTTCTACATTTTAAACAGCAGGATTAAATAAATTAATCGCAATCCCACTGTGTATCAAGCGCCTGCCGCCATTGTTTTGAACACTAACCGGAAACGTCCGTGGACCAAAGACGTCACTTCCTTATACCGCCGAATATCCGTTGAAATGGTCTATAAAAAGTCTTAGATCTTTGAGTTCAGCTCATGAAAAATGGGGGTAAAAACAAAAGTGCTGCATTTATAATTTTGTTCAGTGTATATATGTCTATGGTTTCTAGCATGATTAGCATGTTACTAACATGTCGCTTGCATGTTTCTAGCATGATTAGCATGTAGCTAACATGTTTCTAGCATGTCGTTAGCACGATTAGTATGTTACTAGCATGATGCTAGCATGTTTCTAGCATGACTAGCATGTTAATAGCATGTTGCTACCATAATTAGCAAGTTACTAACATGTTGCTAGCATGTTTCTAGCATGATTAGTATGCTATTAGCATGTTAGTATGTTTATAGCATTACTAGCATGTCGTTAGCAGGGCTCGCAAAATTGCTAGCCCGACATCCAGGCTATTATGTTTTCCAGTCGGGCTACCAAAATGAATCACCTCCCTGCCCGATGGGCTATCTTAAATGCAGGGCTCCCACGGGTCCTTAAAAACTCTTCAATTTAGTTGTATCAAACTTAAGGCCATAACAAGTTTTAAATACGTTAAATGGTATAAGAAATGTCTTAACTATAATTTCAAAAGGTCTTACAGTTGGGGATGGAAAGACAAGAATCACGATACAACTGGATTAAGCTTCAAAAGGCAATGATGTCATTGAATAAATATGAGCGCTACACATTTCAAAGTCAAAACACGGCATGGATGTCTTTATGTGAATGTAGGCTATCGGAAGGGAACCGACTGTCCCCAGAAACGTGTCGTTGGCATTTTTATTTCATCTTACCTATAATGCCTGATAAAGCAGCGTTTATGATTGCAGACGGTGCTGCTTTGTGTACAGTTGCTAACAGAGAATTTCCCTCAGGGAAATTATGTTCTTATAATTGCATTCTGTAAATTTGCTGGAGTGTTTTCATTCAAAGGGCTTAAAGACAAGCAAATAAATAAGAAGTTTAATGAAGAGGACGCTGCAGTGAGCTCGCGATCGCTCTGGGAGCGATCGACACAGACTGACTTCAGTTTCACACTAAAACAGATCACAAACATCTGCATTTAGCTCTTGTTTTGTTCTAATTAGTAGATTGCATGCAATTGCTGGAATATTTAAATCTAAAAGGCTCTAAAACGAGCATAAATGCTGTTGTTGGGAACACGTTTGGAGTGCACTCGTTGTGATCGGTGCGGTGAGAGTTCGCTCTACTTTCACACTGTTCTCTGGCCAGACAGTCATTTATTAATAAGCCCTGACCCGGTAATAATCAGATAACTTGGTTTAGCTTGTCAGTGTGAGTTAAATGTATGTATTAATTTGTATTTTTAACCAATGTAAAAGGGAAACTGATAGAGTCATTTGGCTCCGTCTGAGGGGAATTGGTCCTCTAGGGGCGCAATTTTTCTCAACTAATGTAAGTCTATGGGAAATTTTTCATTTTTAATAATTAATAATAAAAAAAAACTAAGTCCGATCAGTCTGAAAAGATATAGCAACAAACTAGACATCAGGGCCCAGGTCTCTGCCGAATTTGGGGCGTGTGGCTTTAAAGCCCTAGGAGGAGTAGGGTTTAGAAAATTAAGGATCAGAAAGAAAATAAGAAGTTTAAATAGTAGGGATGCACCGATACCGATACTGGTATCGGGTATCGGGTCGATACTGAGCTCATGTACTCGTACTCGTTAAAATGCCCCGATACTAAACGCCGATACCACTCATGTGATCCGTGCCATATTCAGACAAAGAAACACCAACAACAGAAAAACAGACAGCAGAATGTAGTTATTAGAGATTAAGGTTGTCTAAAAATGTACATGCAATGAATATAATGTTAAACATTCAGTATTAATGCCTGTATAGCTGATGTGAGCAAGCTGATAAGCAAAACACGCTGAGTGGATCCAGCGCGCGGTGGCGCAGATGCGCGAGCTTGTGGAGTGAATATCCCTTTCTCACAGATATCACTGGAAAGTTTGTACTTCGGTCGGAAATGTCAAAAACGAGTAAGTAAAACAATGCACAAGTTACTTAACAGTAGGGAGAGAGAGAGATAGAGAGAGCGCGCATGCACTTCTGTGGTGTGATCTTTATTGATGTTCGCTCAGCACGCATCATTTGAATTAAAACTAAATCGTAAATATATGACAACATATAGGGGCATTCATTCACTTTAAGCATCATTTATTTTTAACCTTAAGCATTGAACACGAGTGAAAAACAAGTGAAACTATCAGCCTGTGTGAAATGCGCTAGGCTGTTCTGTAATTGTCCCTGTCATCTGCTCCGGTACACATAAGTGCGTGCGTGTTTTCCTTGCTTGATGCGTGTTTCTGCAATTATATGGCTTTGAAATCTAAATCGCAGCATGTTTCAGATGAAAAAAAAAAAAATTCTATATCTGAAAATGATTGATTTATAACGAGTGGTTCCCTGCATAATTACAGCAAAAAGCGTGGTTACAGCATTGAGCCGCTGCAATGGAGCAGCTCTAATGCTATTTAAGATGATGTACCATAGAGCAAATAAATAAATAAAAAATTAACAGTGAAAGTAACAAAAAATTGTAAATTACATTTTAATGGGCATAATTAAGTGTGAAAAATAACCGAAGGATATACAGTCAAACCAAAAATTATTCAGAGACCAGATATAATTTTTTATTTTTTTTTACTAGTGGGTGCAGGACACTATAGTTAATTTAAGTAACTGAGGATAGCAAAATAAAGTAAACTGTGATTATACCCAATTATACCCAAAAATTCTTCATACAGTGGACTACCATTAAAATTGATGCAAAAGTGAGACCAAAAATTATTCAGACCAAGTAATGGAAAAAATTGAAATTCAGGCTTTCATGAACCTGGTTGACAGCATGCCCAGGAGACTACAGGCTGCCATTAAGGCTAAGGGTGGCCCGACAAAGTATTGATAGTTGTGTAAATATTGTCATACCAACAGCTGTCTGAATAATTTTGATTGATTGATAGAAAGAAAGGTATTATCAAGCTAAATTTGTTCTGACACAGTTTAACTTAGAGTTCTTGTAATATTTTATTAGCATTTTCTAAACTATAGCGAATAAAATGTGAGAAATGTTGAAGGTGTCTGAATAAATTTTGGTTTGACAGTATCTATTTGATAAATGAAGTTAATCAACTAACATTTTACATACTCATTTGTTTTCTTTACCCAATATTTAAAAAATTTACAAATACAATAAAAGTATCGGTATCGGTACTCGGTATCGACAAGTAACAAAAATGTAAGTATCGGTATCGGGCGAGTACTGGAAAAAGTGGTATCGGTGCATCCCTATTAAATAGCATAACAATATGTTGGCTTTGCCAAGCCAACTTTAAGTTGGCTTGAAAAAGCCTAGCCAGAAAGTTTGTAAAAGTTTTAAAAGCTTGAAGATTAAATGTTTTCAATTCTAAGTAGTTTGAAATAACGTAAAATAGTTTTAAAGATTAAAGTTTGAATGTTTTAAAGGCAATACAGTCTATCAGAAGAACAGACACAGAAAGACAGATCGCTGGGTTACCTGGGGTGGCTTCTAGGGTGGTTGCTAGGGTACTCAAGGTGGTTGCTAGGGTGTTTCTAGGTTACCTGGGGTAGTTGCTAGGGTGTTGCCATGCGATTGCTCGGGTACTTGGGATGGTTGCTAGGGTGTTGCTATGCGGTTGCTAGGGTACTTGGGGTGTTTACTAAGGTGTTGATATGGGGTTGCTAGGGTACCCGGGTGGTTGCTAGGGTGTTGCTAGGCGGTTGCTATGGGACCCACGGTGGTTGCTAGGGTGTTGCTATGCAGTTGCTAGGGTACTTGGGGTGGTTACTAAGGTTTTGCTATGCGGTTGCTAGGGTGCCTGGGGTGGTTGCTAAGGTGTTGCTAGGCGGTTGCTATGGTACCCAGTGTGGTTGCTAAGGTGTTGCTATGCGGTTGCTAGTGTACCCGAGATGGTTGCTAGGGTGTTGTTAGGCGGTTGCTAGGGGAACTTGTGGTGGTTGCTAAGTTGTTGCTTGGTGGTTGCTATGGTACCCAGGGTGGTTGCTAAGGTGTTGCTAGCCATTAGCAAGTTGTTATCATGATTAGCAAGTTACTAGCTTGTTTCTAGCATGATGAGCAAGTTACTAGCATGATTTCTAGCATGATATTAATATGTTGTTAACATGATTACCAAGTTACTAGCATGATTCTAATATGAAGGGTTAGGTATGGAATATATGGAATAATATGGAAACATTTGGTTTTGTGTTGAATGAGAGACCCAACGTTGGTTTCAGTTTCGTTTTAGCCTAAATGAATTTGTTTTGGCTTGTATAGCTAGCTTATTATATTTTAAATTCTTGTTCTTTTCTAAATACTGTTAATTGAAAGCATTTGTTGTGGAGTGAGGGGAACTAAAATAGCCTAGCTATGTTTACAGTGTTTATTACAATGTTTGTAAACATTTCACGTCGGCATTAGGCCTATTTCTGAATGAAATAATAAAATGCGACTTATACGTGACTTTTCTCTCTCTCTCTCTCTCTCTCTCTCTCTCTCTCTCTCTCTCTCTCTCTCTCTCTCTCTCTCTCTCTAAAAAACACAATTTTTTATACGCACAGCATATTTTAACCATGCAGCAAACCTTTTTAAATCTTTTGATAAATTACTGAAAAAAATGAATATCCCTGAGATGAAGGGGGAAAAAAAAAGAAAGAAAGAAAATCGGCCAAACATATTACCCAAAAAAATCGGCATCATATATCGGCCATCGGCTGCCCTGATTTCTAAATATCGGCATCGGCCAGAGAAAAACCCATATCGGTCGACCTCTAGTACAGTCCGCTCATTTTATCGCGTTTAACTACAGCTGTCGTTGGTTTTTTTGTCCAAATTTTTTTTTAAATTTCAAATTGGAGCCTCTACAACAAGGGTCAGCAAGTAACTTTGGCATCAGGCCAAAAAACTAATTTGCTACTAGATGGCGGGCCAGAACATAGTCAAAGGATAATTTAAGAAATTAATTGATAAAAAAAAGCAACTAGAATAGCCTGACAGACTGTTACAGTGTCTTTTGTAAGTGGTAGTGAGCTGTTACTCTGTGTTTAAATCCTGTAGTAGGACAGTCATTATCAAAAAGCCACATTTGTGGCAGTGTCCGGCAGAGTATGTGAGCGGAGTGGAGCAGCAACAATTTCCCTTCCGCACTCCAAG
This sequence comes from Barbus barbus, assembly GCF_936440315.1. NCBI lineage: Eukaryota > Metazoa > Chordata > Actinopteri > Cypriniformes > Cyprinidae > Barbus > Barbus barbus. The sequence goes on from NC_136722.1 coordinate 7,794,172, forward strand.
CATTTAATAATCACTCCACTCCGGGTTCACCATTTCCCGCTCCCGCTCCACTGCTCGCTCACTGATACCAGAAACACCGCTCGGCCTTTGTATGTATTAGCAAGTGACTAGCATGTTGCTAGCATGAATAGCAAGTAACTAGCATGTTACTAGCATGTTACTGGTTAGTTCTCACCACAGTTTTAAAAAATGCTAAAAAAGTGGGCGTGGTCAGTGTTGCCAGATTTTGCGGGTTGCCGCCCAATTGGGCTTGTTTTGATCGGCTTGGACCGGAGAATAACGCATTGGGCGGGTTGACAAAATTTGGGCTGCTTTTAAAAAATTAAAACCCGCCCAAGCTGCTTTTTTCTTCGCTTTTATCTTTAATCACATTATTTTAATATGTTCAAACTCAAAGTATCACAGTAAAATAATGTGTAGCGCAGTCATCAACTCATTTTTCCATTGCCTAACGCAACCCTAATTGGTTCAGTTTAACAGAGACTTGTCAATCAATTTACCATCTTTTATGTTGGTGAGATGTGATGATAAAGGGCAAGATTTAAATGTGCAGCTATATTCATTCATTCATTTTATTTAAGTGATTGCGATGGCAAAGTGGCCTAAATATATACGATTGATTGTTCTTACTGTGGACATTGAAAATAATCCATGTGTTTTTCCGAGGGTTAAAGTCATCGGTTAATTTCTTGATTGCCACTTTGAAAAGATTTTTGGACATTTAAATTTTCTGTCTCCCTTTAACGCCCTTTTTTGATCCATATTCCTGTGAAATTGATTTAACCTATCTTTATTTTATTTTGTCATTTTATTTTAAGGAGATAAAAATGGTCCTTATCAACCTTTATTGACGTAAAATTAAAACATAAGATAAAATTCTATCACATTATTTTGGCAGTTAAAATTTTGGGCTGGTTTTTGTTGAAGTGGTAAGCTTTTGGGCTGGAAATCATCAACCCGATCTGGCAACACTGGGCGTGGTGCGCAGCAGAGCGGAGGGGGAAGAGGGGAGACAGACAGCACACGCAGCTTCGGGTTCAGACAGTTTCATTTCGCTCCCATCAAGTTAAAAACACAAATAAATGCACATAATAATAAATAATAAATAAATGTGCTGTTGCACCTCTGATAACTTTTAAGGCTTATTCTGCGGCATTTATATAAGCTATATAAAGCTGTAAAAACGGTTACACTCATTAAGTGAATGAATCGCTTTTGTGCCGAACTAGCAACTCGAGTCAGAACCGTCTGAAGAGCTGGGCTGAGTTTGGTGGTTCTAGCTTGAGAGCTCTAGGAGGAGATGCGTTCAGAAATTTTAGTCTCATAAGAATAATAATAAGAAGCTTAAATAGCAGATCAGTACTAGAAGCTAAAGTTCGAGATCAAACTTTAAGGCCCGGTTTCACAGACAGGGCTTAGACTAAAACCGGATTAGGCCATAGTTCAATTAGAACATTTAAGTAATTTTTCTAAATGTGCCTAAGAAAAAAACATTACTGGTGTTCATCTTGAGACAAAACAAAGGCACAGATATATATTTTAAGATCAGTCAGTGCAAGTTTCTTTCAGTTGAAACAGCTCAGACTTACATTTTAGTCTGAGACTAGGCTTAAACCTTGTCTGTGAAACTGGGCATAAATGATGGCTTGGCAACGCCAGCCTCAGCGGCCTTGGGGCAAAAGAGCCAGAGTACTTGTGTGTCCGGTGTTCTTGAGCTGCCCCGCTGCAAAAAAACATACAAGAGTATTTGTCCATGAACCCTTGCTAGATTTGAATTTTGACAGTTGGAGTTTGAATAGTCTTGGCTCATTTGAATATTCCATCAATGTAAGTCTATGGGCTATTCCAATCAGTTAGAAAAGATATAGCACACACGGTCAGATCAGTCTGAAGATCTGGGCTGAGTTTGGAGTTTGTAGAATTAAAGTTCTAGGAGGAGTTAGAGTCAACGTTTTTAGTAAGATGAATAAAAATAATAAGTTTAAATCGGATTTAAGTAAGTTGGCTTTCTCAAGCCAACTTAAGTATGCAAGATAACAATAGTGATGCCTTGCCTTTTCAAGCCAATTTAATAAGACGTTTAAATAGCATTTCAGTAACTTGGTTTTCTCAAGCCAACTTAATATCCTTGGTACCATCTCCATAAAATTTTGCATGATTGTTTAGAATCATATAATGCATGAGTTTACATAGTTTTGTGATGTTTTGAGTTTTCTTTTAAGATTTATAGACTTTTGGGTACACTAGATCAAGACCATGGTATGAAATGGCCCTGTTATAACTGTCCACAAGCAAATGTTCAACATTGTTTGATAATTATTGACCTAGAGAGTCCAGAGTATTGCACTGCACTGATTTAATGGATTTTGAGTTTCAAAACCTATGACTAGTTCACAAAAGTAGTTTTTTAAATAACCTCAAATATTTAATGAACAGTTTGATTGACAACATTGATAACACAGAGGTATAGTTGTTCATAATGAGGAGATCTATCACGGTGGTTCCCAAACTTTGTCCTGGAGGCACCACAACACACCTGATTCAGGTCATCAGCTCACTAGTAGAGATTCCAAGACCTGAAATTGGTGTGTCAGAGAAAAGAGACATGCAAAATGTGCAGTGTTGAGGTGCCTCCAGGACCAGGGTTGGGAACCACTGATCTATCATATGATATGAAGATCAAGTGTTTGTGTGAATATATTAACCGTTTTTTTTGTTTTTGTTTTTTTTTTGCAATTTGAGGTCATTCACTATAGAAATATTATGTCTTGAAGCCTTTTTAACTGTTATAGTGCCACCTATGATCCGATATCTATGAAACTTTGCATGCTTGACATGTTTTCACCAAGTTTTGTAAGGTTTTGAGATTTTGGTTAGGTTTTATAGGCTTTTGGGTATATTTGGCTACACCCCTTTTCAAAATGAACTCGTTATAGCTAATCAAAGGACAAAATTCTAATTATTTTTTGATTGTTGATCTAAAGATTCCAGAGAATTGTGCCACAGTGGCTTGATTGAGATTGAGCGAAAAACCTAGGACTAGTTCAGAAAAGTAGGTTTTTAACATATTTTGAATATTTAATGAACAATTTGATTGACAGCAATGGTTTTTGAGGCAGAGTTGCTCAGTATGAGGAGATCTATCAAATGATATGCATATTGTGTAGATGTGTGAAATATCACATGATTATAAAGGCATAAAACTCGTTAGCCCCAACTAGTGGCCGATTTCTTTCCAAATTCTTACAGACATTTAGGGCCATGAGTCGAGTTTCGTTCCGTTTGGCCTCCATTAACCTTGTTTAATAGGTGCTCAAATTTCATTGGCTGATGGCAGCCATGTTTTTTGAGATACGCGAATGTCCTCATAGACATTTGTGGCACTTTTTGAACAAAGACAGTGCATACCAATTTTCAAGTCAACTGAACTAACGGTTGCATAGTTATAGCCATTTTATGTTTTTTCCCCCTCTTATAGCACCACCAAGTGGCCAAGCTCCACAATTTTTTTTTTAATTTGACCAAAGATTGAGCTCTTCCACGTGTACAAAATTTGAAGATACCTCATTCTGTTCAGGAGTTATAGCCATTTTAGTAAAACTGGCCCTTATGAACATTTCGGTGCCCTTTTGTGACGGTGAGTCGAAATTTCAACTTTTTTGATAATTATTGATATTAACTGTCCAGAGAATATTTCTGCAGTGATTTGGTTCTGATCAGGTGAATCAGACCAAGGACTGGTTCGCAAAAGTAGGTATGGACATAACTCAATTTTGCAGAAAACCCAGACTTTGTAGAGCGAAACTGTCAAATTTTCTTTGTTTTGACCCAAAGATTCCAACGATATAAAATTTTTGAGTCTACGACAAACAGTCTAGGGGTTGTGCACAGATTTGCTTTTTTGATTGCTGTAGTCTTTGGATCTGAGTAGCGAGAAATACTACTACCATCTGAAAAGTTTCAGGTCTCTAGGCCTTATGGTTTGGTCTGCACAATCAGTTTTATCAGAGAAGAACATTAATAAAAATCCCTACAATTATAATAGGGTTTCAGCACTATGTGCTTGAACCCCTAATAATCTAACTATTTGTCATTTCTCTTTATTTCTTTTTGTTTGTGTTTCGATTTGGTGCAGTAGGAGATCTCGGAAAATGCTATCTTTAGCCTGAAAGCGAACGACCCACCTTCCCTGCAATCGCCGTCCAAAGCCACGCCACCTGAACCTGAATGCACATGCGCTCAAAAGAGCAGAATACCAGAGACAACATTAAATTACTATAATAGGCTACATCAACGGTTCCCAATTACAGTCTTCACGCCCTCCCCGCACATTTTATATCTTATCACGTCTGACGGTTGTTCTATTCGATCGCAAGTCATAAATGCCCTGCGACGTGGACATCACCAGATATTCCGCCATGATTCCAGTTCAAAGCGAGCGTATATGTTCCATACAAAGGGCATTAAAGTGTGCGAGACGTGAAATTAAATTGTATTTATTCACAGAGGTATATTATGTCACACTTCACACTTCTCTAGTAAGTTTCATCTGTGTGTGAAGACGCTGCGCAGCGCAAATCCGTGAGTGAATGTTCTGAAGTGAAATAAACTTCAACGGATTTCCCCTGCTCAGGGAGTAGGGAGCAATGAACACTGTGTAGGGAGCATGTCAATCGGAATACAGTTCATGCACGTAGCTCACTTCTAACGAGCTGATTATCTGAATCAGATGTGTTAACTAAGCGAGACATGCAAAATAGAGCGGGGGGCGCGAGGACTGGAATTGGGAACCACTGGTTGCACAGTTAGTAGAAGTACAACAATACCAGGAAGGAAGATCGGGTTGTTGATGTTTGTCTGCCATTCTCGCTCTGTCTGCACAGTGTGCGTGAACGCGCTGATAACGTATCATGTCTGTGCGAACAGGGTGCGCAGTGGTATGCAAATACATACGTTGACAGGCAGGTAGGAAAGACAATTAAAACACTCAGATCGAGCGTTTTGATTGGACGAACATTTCTTGGTCCTACACCTTCCACAGAATATATAAATACAGATAAATACATTCAGACCACTTAACTTAATGATTGCTATAGGGATGTGAAGAGACTTTCAATCAGCATAACAAAAAATGTTTCTGATGACAAAAACCTATTGCACCTTTAAGTTATTCAGATAAAGAAATATTTCAAACAGATTAAATTATCCAAGAGTCATATCCTCTGGGTCTGCGTGCATTCATTGGATAGCATTATATTGTACATAGATTGGAGATTAATCCTAATAAATATGCCACTACAATAAAAACAATAACATTAAAATACATTTAAAACAGTTTATTTCTACTATCCCTCCTGCAGTAACTTCAGCAGCATGCAGATACTCGTTTATCTCAGGACTGTGGTGACAGCCACAATCTAAACTATTTGGCATACACACTCAAACAATTCAAAGTTTGTTTTGTAGAGTTTAGCCTTAGATTTTGCACAAAAATTTTGCACTTTGCACCAATTCATGTACCTTAATAAAACTGAAACGCCAAAATCACCCTCTCTCTTTTGTTCTCTCTGTCTCACTCTTTCCTGGCTGACCACAGAGTTTATGTGAGGAGAGACAAGACCATTTCACATCCTGACAACTCTACTAAACACATGCAGACATGCACCTCTGACTCTCTCTCTCATACACATACACACAGACACAAAAACTAAAAATAGCCGTAGGACTGGTCGTCTAACAGCAGCCCATGACTGATGAACTCACATGCTTTAAAGAAGCACCGTCTTCTTAAATAAAACTGGTTATTAGTGTGTGCTTCAGTGGTCAGCAGATCCCTTTATATTGGAGGGTTTAAGCAGATACAGCATTTCGGTAACACTTTATTTTACAGTATGTGTACTTCCCTGATACATACATGGTAAATATCTTGTACCTACAGGCAAATGAGTGGTAACACAAGGTACTTACCTGAAGTGTATGTACATGGTAACAAATAAGACGGAGGGTAGTCCGGACTGCTGAGCGAATCATTGGTACAACCCACCCCACTCTCCAAGAACTGTACTCATCCAGAGTGAGCAAAAGGGCTGGTAAAATCACTCTGGACCTCTCACATCCAGCACACTCCCTCTTTGAACTGTTACCATCTGGTCGACGCTACAGAGCTCTGTGCACCAGAACGACCAGACACATTTACATTTACATTTATTCATTTAGCTGACGCTTTTATCCAAAGCGACTTACAATTGCTATATATGTCAGAGGTTGCACGCCTCTGGAGCAACTAGGGGTTAAGTGTCTTGCTCAGGGACACATTGGTGTCTCACAGTGGATTCGAACCCGGGTCTCTCACACCAAAGGCATGTGTCTTATCCACTGCGCCATCACCACCCCCACAGACACGGGAACAGTTTCTTCCCTCAGTCAATACATCTCATGAACACTCAACAATAAACGTGGAACACACAACTAATACATTATCCATTCACCACACTCACTTATTTCATTTTAATTTGCACATACTTGACCTGTACATACATAGTTGTCTATATTATACACTCACCTAAAGGATTATTAGGAACACCATACTAATACTGTGTTTGACCCCCTTTCGCCTTCAGAACTGCCTTAATTCTACGTGGCATTGATTCAACAAGGTGCTGAAAGCATTCTTTAGAAATGTTGGCCCATATTGATAGGATAGCATCTTGCAGTTGATGGAGATTTGTGGGATGCACATCCAGGGCACGAAGCTCCCGTTCCACCACATCCCAAAGATGCTCTATTGGGTTGAGATCTGGTGACTGTGGGGGCCATTTTAGTACAGTGAACTCATTGTCATGTTCAAGAAACCAATTTGAAATGATTCGAGCTTTGTGACATGGTGCATTATCCTGCTGGAAGTAGCCATCAGAGGATGGGTACATGGTGGTCATAAAGGGATGGACATGGTCAGAAACAATGCTCAGGTAGGCCGTGGCATTTAAACGATGCCCAATTGGCACTAAGGGGCCTAAAGTGTGCCAAGAAAACATCCCCCACACAATTACACCACCACCACCAGCCTGCACAGTGGTAACAAGGCATGATGGATCCATGTTCTCATTCTGTTTACGACAAATTCTGACTCTACCATCTGAATGTCTCAACAGAAATCGAGACTCATCAGACCAGGCAACATTTTTCCAGTCTTCAACCGTCCAATTTTGGTGAGCTTGTGCAAATTGTAGCCTCTTTTTCCTATTTGTAGTGGAGATGAGTGGTACCCGGTGGGGTCTTCTGCTGTTGTAGCCCATCCACCTCAAGGTTGTGCGTGTTGTGGCTTCACAAATGCTTTGCTGCATACCTCGGTTGTAACGAGTGGTTATTTCAGTCAAAGTTACTCTTCTATCAGCTTGAATCAGTCGGCCCATTCTCCTCTGACCTCTAGCATCAACAAGGCATTTTCGCCCACAGGACTGCCGCATACTGGGTGTTTTTCCCTTTTCACACCATTCTTTGTAAACCCTAGAAATGGTTGTGTGTGAAAATCCCAGTAACTGAGCAGATTGTGAAATACTCAGACCGGCCCGTCTGGCACCAACAACCATGCCACGCTCAAAATTGCTTAAATCACCTTTCTTTCCCATTCTGACATTCAGTTTGGAGTTCAGGAGATTGTCTTGACCAGGACCACACCCCTAAATGCATTGAAGCAACTGCCATGTGATTGGTTGATTAGATAATTGCATTAATGAGAAATTGAACAGGTGTTCCTAATAATCCTTTAGGTGAGTGTATATTATGGTTTTTGCTGCTTTGTACATTGGTTATTGGCTATTTGTTGTTATTTTGTTTTTATTATCTGTGTCCTGTCCTGTTGCTGTCTTTCTGTTGCACTGTGGAGCTTCTGTCACTACAACAAATTCCTTGTATGTTTTTATTATCTGTGTCCTGTCCTGTTGCTGTCTTTCTGTTGCACTGTGGAGCTTCTGTCACTTCAACAAATTCATTGTATGTGTAAACAGACTTGGCCAATAAAGCTCATTCTCATTCTCATTTCTTATACCATTTAACGCATGTAAAGGGGCAGTCATGGTCTAATGGATAGAGAGTCGGACTTGTAACCCAAAGGTCGTGGGTTTGAGTATCAGGTCCAGCAGGGATTGTAGGTGGGGGTAGTGAATAACCAACACTCTCTCCACCCTCAATACCACGACTGAGGTGAGACCCTTGAGTAAGGCACCAAACCCCCAACTGCTCCCCGGGCGCCGCAGCAATGACTGCCCACTGCTCTGGGTGTATGTTCACTACTGTGTTTGCACTTGGATGGGTTAAATACAGAGCACAAATTCTGAGTATGGATCACCATACTTGGCCACACACCACTTCCCTTTCCCCTTTCCTTAAAACTTTTTAATGGCCTTAAGTTTGATACAACTAAATTGAAGAGTTTTTAAGGACCCGTGGGTGCCCTGTTTTTAAGAAAGCCCGTCAGGCAGGGAGGTGATTCATTTTGGTAGCCCGACTAGAAAACATAATAGCCCCGGGACGTCGGGCTAGCGATTTTGCGAGCCCTGCATATACTGACACTACCTGTAAGTGACCGTTATTGTTGCAGAGAGCGTCCCTCTGGCTCCCTCTTCGGGCCATCAGAGGGAACTTTCTCCCGAATATTAGATTTCACTACATTTCCCATCTCTCCCCCGTACCTGTCACTGATCACTTGCAGCCCCACCTGCAGCTCATTACCTGGGCTATTTAACCAGCCAGCTTTTGGTGCCTCACTGCGAAGTCTTGTTTTGCCCCGGCATTTCCGAGTGGTTTTTGATTGTTTTGACTACCCTGTGTTTGACCTAGTTTAGTTTAACATCTCCTGATAGATAGCCGCCTGCCTTTCTGACCTCCGCCTTGGATTACAACCTCTCTCTCTCGGATTGCCGCCTGCCCTGACTCTTTGCATGTTCATGACCACGTATGTACGCCGCCTGCCCCTATCTTGGAACTGTTTGACCATCCTGATTCTGTCTGTGCCCCTATACTGCTCGTGCTGTGTTCTGAATTGTGAGTGTATATTTTCCTGTTTAATAAACAAGCTGCAAATGGATCCCAGTACTAGCAGTGAATCATTACAGTTATTACACACAATTGTTTGTAAGTACTACATTTACCACATGTATACCAAGTACAGTATGTGTCTTGTTTGTTACCACATAATACCACATTTTTCCATAGTTGCTACACATTTACCATGTACATATCATTAGTATGTACAGTAATGTCTTATTAGTTACCATATACTGATACTGTAAGGGCGTGCCTGTTTGTACCCACTTGTCCGTAAGCACTACATATTTACCATGAATATACATTAGTAAGTACATTAAAGTGTCTAATTAATTAGTTACCATGTACGGGCACTACCTGTAAGTGACCGTTCTTACCCACACTTGTCTGTATGTACAAACTAATTACTATTAGATTAGATTATATTCAACTTTATTGTCATTGCACATGTAAAGTACAGGGCAACGAAATGCAGTTAGCATCTAACCAGAAGTGCAATAAGCAGAGGTACAGGATATACAGTGCCTACAATATGTTACATATGTACAGAATATACAGATAAGGCAGTAGTACTATGGACATAATTTACAAATTGTTTAAATACTATCAGTATGATATACAGATGGGTGATATGAGCATACTATACAGATGGATTGTGCAGTAAATGTATGTACACTATGAGCAAAAACTATGAATATAATTACAAATGGATATGAATAAGCTATACATTAAGATATATAAACACTAGTGCAATCAACACTGAAAGTGCATAAAATAAAAATATCCAGTACATAGTACTCTGTGTGTAGATTGTTTTATTTTTTTTAAACCTATTTAATGATGGGGAGGGGTGAAGAGTTTGTAGTGGTGTGTCAGGGGGGTATCATTGGGCAGAGTTTAGTAGGGAAACAGCTGTAGGGAAAAAGCTGTTCCTGAGTCTGCTTGTCCTTGTTCGGAGGCTCCTGAAGCGCCTCCCAGAGGGCAGTAAGTTAAACAGTCTATGGTCAGGGTGAGAGGAGTCCTTAAGAATGCCGCGAGCTTGACGTAAACAGAGTTTTCTCTGGACGTCCTCAATGGCAGGAAGTGGTGTGTCCCTGTGATGCGTTGGGCGGTTTTCACCACCCTCTGCAGTGCCTTGCGGTCAGCAACTGAGCAGTTCCCATACCAGACTGTGATACAGTTGCTTTCAATCGCACACTGGTAGAACTGTGCATGTACGACTGTTAAGTACAGTGTTTCTTATTTGTTACCATGTACATACACTTCATGTAAGTACCTTGTGTTACCACTCACTTGCCTGTAGGTACAAGATATTTACCATGTATGTACTAGGGAAGTACATGTACTGTAAAATAAACTGCTACCAGCATTTCTGTTCAGCTCTGTGCAGACAAGCTAAAAATGAATTTGAGATTAGGGGTGTGCGATATATATCGTCTGCGATTAATATCGTAATTGTTGTTTTGACAATGTGCAATTTGACAATATTGAGTATTTTGCAAAAACCAAACAAATCTCCTTTGGTGTGCACTAGGGCTGGGCGATAAAACGATAACGATATGTATCGCGATAGACACGTGAACGATATCAATAAAAAATGTGTTCAATAAAACGTTCGATATTTTTTATTCTTCGTCGGAAGAAAACAAAGGTTGCGAAGCAAGTTTGGTCGCATTAACAAAGGCACTCGCTCTCTGGTAACCTAGCAACGTAGGGAGTGACACGCTAACAGCCAATCATGTAACAGTATCAAGTTTGGTTGCGCCATATCGTTGTCTCGTGTCTAAGTGCGCACGCGCGGCTGAGAGTGCACGTCTGCAGCCAGACCTGGCTGGTCTGCTGGATTCCTCTTCATAAGCAGAAAATGAGTGCCGCAGCGAGCGAGGAAATTGTAAATAAAAGAGAAAGTCAGCTCGCCAGTATGGCAGTTTTTTGGATATTATAAGTCTGACCGTAGTCAGACCAAATGTCGTCTGCAAATTATGCTAGACCGTCGTCCCCGCCAAGACTGGTAATACCACGAACTTGATGTACCACCTTAAAAGCAATATCAATAATTATCGATATCAACCGATATGAAACACTGATATCATGATACAGTTTTCAGCCATATCGCCCAGCCCTAGTGTGCACACATTAGCCTACGTGGTGATGAAGCAGGTGAAACCGTGCACGTGCGCGTTTAGAGTGTGTTCTTTCACTGCATGATTCAGTCTATTAAAATGCATTAAGAATGATCACAAAATTCAAGATATGGGGGCATAAAATGTATATATTTACATTTCATATAGTTAAAATCACACGGAGAGTGCCGTTTTCTCCTCAAAAATAAGCATGATTACAAATGTGATATTGATTTTATACAACAGTTCAATAAACAATAAGTTAATATTAAGAGACTTACATTTTAGACACCATATTGCCTGTTTTTGCTCCATTTCGCCGACAAAAAATTATTCCAAACAGCTACAGCACTGTTTTGCATCTCTGAGCAACATGACGGTGCTTCGTTCCTGAATGAATCAACCGTTTAAATGTTTCGGTTCAGTCGCAATGACTCTTCTGACTTTCTGCCACCTACTGGTGGTTTTAATATCACATTTAAAGTCTATTTTCATTTTTTAAATATTTTTAAATATCAGTATTTAATGTTTTATGTTTAAAATGTAAAATAAATTAATCACTGATGTGAACTAACCACACAGAATATGAAGAATATCAAAAACTGCAGCTGTCCATGGTAGTCAGATATCAGCACAATAACACACTCTGCAAAATATCGTCTAATTATCGTTATCGAAAAAATCCCCAAAAATATTGAGATATCATTTTTTTTCAATATCGCACACCCCTATTTGAGCTATTATCAGATTTGGAAAGAAAGTGTAACAAACATCTGCACAAATAAATCATGCTGTACATAATTACAATCACATTTTACTCTTTTTGGTCATTGCTTTGTACCTTGGTGTAAAGTTGTAAAGTGGTTTTCCTTCAGTTTTTTATTTACTAATAATAATAATAATAATAACAACAAAACATCCAAATGTACAATACTTTCATCAATTAACGAAACTAACTTTCAATAGTCAGATACGACTCACATCTCTCCTGAGCTGCTCAGTGCAGTGTTGCCAACTGCTTTCAATTGAAATGTAGGGGTTATACATTAATATTATAATATTAATACGTAATTTAAAGAAATAGTTTAATTTAGCTCAAAGGGAATCATTTATGATTTTATAGGGATTTGAACAGAATCAGTGTTACGGCGATTCACTGAACGAGCCGTATGACAAACTCTGCACTGGATATTAAAATCCCAAATATAGTGAAAACACTATTAAATAGCACAGTAACGAAATCGACAGATTAAGGCATTAACTTGTGAGCAGAAAACACAAGATACTTCTCTTTTAAAATATAAATCAGATTTTATTTATATAAACCTAAGACATAAACTAATCTAACACATGAACACAAGCATTCACACATTCACACGTTGCAGAAAGAGAGAAAGTAAGGAAAGGATGAGTTTAAGAGAATGGAAATGTGAAATCCCAAGTTCACAGCAATATGTTCAATTGCATAGACCTGAACAACCATCAATCACTTATTTAACCCTCGCTTTGAGTTTCTCAATGAGGCTAAAATTTATATTAACTGCACCTGATTCAGTTAGAATTTGGAGGTGTAGCTTGCGTGCTTTGCCTTGTAACGGGGTTGTGTCCTCGTTGCAGACAGGGGGTTCCCAAAGTGTCTGATTGGCTGGAAGTTCAGTAGTCTTTGAAGTGACGTCTTTGGGCGTTGGCTTGCTGGAAGTTGAAGCGAGTGCAGTCGAAGCTGGACTTTGTATCAAACTTACATTAACACACGAAACTCCACGGAAAGAAAAGAAACTAAAGTAAAATAATAAAAATAAAATGATGTAACAAGACTAAGTTGTTTTCCTTCTCATTATGGCACATGAGGCCAGAGCATGCTCAAAGGGCAGCACGCGGTGAGAGGGACGAGAGATAGAGAGAACAAAAGAGAAGAATACGAAGAGCGAACAAAAAAAGGAAGAAAGGAGGAGGGACAACAGTTTTAAACTCGCTTCTGGACACATCCCATCTGGATGTCTTGACCAATTAGATAGGCTATTATCTTAGCTAGGGTGTGTTCTTTACATCATAAATCAGCTTGTTATCAGTCACATGGTCCGAATTTTAGAGGCTTTGGCAAAGTATACCTTTTTGAACATGATTTCATAATAAGACTATGATGCATTTGACAAAGAATTGATTGGAAGAAACACTTAAAGCATGGATTTTCAAGCTCATACATACTAAATATGCAATATTTATCTTTAAGGCTCGAGCTATTCAATAATGATTAAAAAGACATACATATTATTTGATTAAAACATGATATGTGGGTACAACATAAAAATGTCCTTTTAGGATGATTTTATGTGCCTATGGAGAAGAAAGTCTTGTATAGTTCTAAGGAGAACGAAGGCATGTTCTTTAGACAAAGGAATGTTGGGTTGGACTGTCTTCTATGTGGGGGAGAAGTCAGTCTAAGGAAGCTTGTGAATTCAATCGTGGAACACGTGATGGCCATCTCTTTGGCAATCAGTCTTGATTATTTGCAACAAATTTGACAGTCTCCTTCTTGAATTGGAATTATCAATAAGTGTTATTTGTCTCAGTGTTGCAAGCTGTTTGGTGACAGAGGCTCGCTAAGTTAGGATTGCTTCAGCTAGTTGGAGCTAGGAATCCGGACAGATTTATGATATCCTGTTTCTTGGAGCCTCTCTTTCTGGAATCTCAGCTTCTCATGTTTCAGTGTTCTGATGCATCTTAAAATTGTCTGATTCAGTCTCTGATATCCTACAGAAAGTAGCTAAAGCTGGTAGCTAAATGTCACTAGATGACATCATAATGGCAAATTCACTGATCTATATAAAGATGTATATCGATCAGTGGGCAAGATGAGAACTTAGATAAGGTTTGTTCAAGAAGTTGCTATATTCGTCCCTAAACTTTTGAAAAAAAGTCTCAAAATGGGTGGGGGAAGTCGCTAAATCTAGCTACAAAATTGCTAAATTGGCAACACTGGCTCACTGTCTGTCACGCTAAGGTCTGACAGGCTGCTGGGCTTATTTTAAATGACATTAACCATGTTCAACTGAACTGATTTGCTGAAATAAATCATGGACTGTAAGAAGTGCGCACTAACCAATGGGACTGCTGTACGTGCATTATTTCCACCCAGGTCCAATTTCAACAAATGACTTCACAGTCCAGCGGTAATATGTCCATAATGTGAAGGACTAGGCTCAAATATAGAACAAATGCATTTCACAACAAAATGATTTGTTACAACACAACTGTTTTGCATTACTTTTAGAATAACCATGCATGCTCATTTTACATTAAGCAACACATATTATGTAACAATCAGACAGAATTTGCATTTTCATTTGTATGATTCCGATCAGGGCTGTGCGATTAATCAAAATGTGAGCATGCGCAATTTCTAAACTGCAGAGAGCATGATTTCTCTGCCACCCCTCCCCCTTGCTATGTGTGTACACAGTGTATCTTAAATATTGCTGTTTTTGGATGTAGATTCCATTGTCAAATATAGTTACATGCATCAGATGGTGTTCAGTACTCCTCTCCTTCAGTCAGCAAATCAGAGGATATCTTTTTACACTCTGAATTCATTAATTGTAATTGACTGTTCACAGGGAGCTTGATTGACAAGCGATCTGACCAATCAGAATGCGGATATTATTTGCCACCGCTGCTATACTCTCATTAAGTTACAATTTTCAGCTGCTCAAGCAGAACGTTAATGTCATCTTGTGTTTCTCTGGCTAAAACTAGCTTACATTAAAGTTAGTGAGTCCATGCTAAAGTACAAACCTAAATAGCAAACTGTTCTCACGTCATGTACATTGTAGGTCAAAAACACATAAATGAAGGTCTACATTTCTGTGCCTCTCCATATTAAACTGGTTAAATGTAGATTGATTTAATCGTACCCTGCTATACATGAAC
Source organism: Barbus barbus (assembly GCF_936440315.1). Lineage (NCBI taxonomy): Eukaryota > Metazoa > Chordata > Actinopteri > Cypriniformes > Cyprinidae > Barbus > Barbus barbus. Next base: position 7,809,267 of record NC_136722.1, read on the forward strand.
ATTGCTGATCCTGCATGTTGTCATCCGCGATCGTGACGGCCGTAATATGAGACTTCTCCCGCTTGCATTAGGAACTGTAAACCCTCGCTTCGAGTTACCCACCATATTTATTTTAAAATATTTTATATATCCCTCCATGGCATATTTAATTACCACTTTAATGGTGGCTCTTCTGTGTCCAAAATTGTTCAAAAACATCATGGGACAAGGTTTTCAGCTTTTGAAACTGACAGTGGTTGTAAGTCAGTGAGCAGCTCCTTTTGTTTGTCCGAGGGAGCAACAGTAACTAAGGGGATGTGGGTCTTACCAATAGGTCAATTATAGATGTTTTTGTTCTTTTTCATTTATAATTAAGCAGTAAGGTAAAAGAGGTCATTCTATGTTGTAACATTGCAGCATTAACAAAGTTTGTTTCCTGTTCATTACTGTGAAGCGATATTCATTACTGTAAAAGCGCTATATAAATAAATGTGACCTGACCTATATTGTGTATATAGTCACAGCTAAAGTGCACAACATAACTTTATAAAGCTGCTATGCAACCAAACAAAATGATCTGCGATGGGTGCTGTGCAGTGAAATGTGACACGTCTTGATTAATTCCTCTAGTTGTCTATTTTCCTCTATATGCAAATTCACAGGTCAGGATCCACCAAACATGAACTTTGGTAAGCAGCATAAGACAAAACATTGCATGAGCTTGCATTTTTTGGTTTCTCACATTCATGAACGGAGGTGAATGGACATGAACGCATGAACAGAGGTGAATGGACCCAAAGTATAGTATATAGTGGCCTCACACAAGGACTGATGTGTTTTTTTGCTGTATATGCTGTATAGGGGCAGATAAATTTGTTCATGAATTTGATTTCATCAATGATGTCACAGTAATGGGCTGGTGTAAAAAATTCACAAATCATGCTGCCAAAGTGTGTTCGAAATCACTCCAACTATACCCTCATTTACTATTCCCCTACATTAGTCCACTAGTACAGTCCACTTACAGGAGTGAATGAAAATGAGTGCATTCGGGCACTGAGTGTGCCAAAAGGGTGCATGCTTTGTCAAATAATATCAAATATCCACTGATCAAATATCTAATCAGCCAATCACATGAAAGAAACTCAATGCATTTAGGCATGTAGACATGGTCAAGGTGATCTGCTCAAACGTAGGGTCAGAATGGAAATATCCAGAAAATATCCGTTGAGCATCAGTTTTGTGGGTGAAAATGCCTTATTGATGCGAGTGGTCAGAGGAGAATGGCCAGATTGCTTGGAGCCATTGGTTCGATAGAAAGGCAACAGTAACTCAAATAACCACTCGTTACAACCAAAGTATGCAGAAGAGCATCTCTGAATGCACAACACATCAAACCTGAAAGCAGATGCACCACACTGTGTGCCTCTTCTGTCAGCTAACAACAGGAAACTGAGGCTACAATTTGCACAGACTCACCAAAATTGGACAACAGAAGATTGGAAAAAGTTTGCCTGGTCTGATGAGTCTCAATTTCTGCTGCGACATTCAGATGGTAGAGTCAGAATTTGGTGTAAACAACATGAAAGCATGGATTCATCCTGCCTTGTATCAACGGTTCAGGCTGCTGCTTGTGGTGGTCTGATAGTGTGGGGGATATTTTCTTGGCACACTTTGGGCGCCTTAGTACCAACTGTGAATCGTTTAACGCCACAGCTTACCTCATTATTGCTGCTATTATGTTCATACCTTTACGACCACAGTGTACCCATCTTATGATGGCTACTTCCAGCAGGAAAACGCACCATGTTAAAAAGCTTTAAAGGGGTCATATGATGTTTTTTTAAAGATTTTTTTAAAGATAACAGAATATGTTGACATGCTTTAATGTTCAAAATACACATTATTTTTCAAATACTGTACATTATTGTAGGTCCTCTATGCCCCGCCTCTCTCAAATGCTTTGTTTTCTACAAAGTCCCTTGCAGTCTGCTCTGATTGGCCAACTGGCACAGTGCATTGTGATTGGCCGAACACCACAAGCACGAGTCATAAATGTAATGCTCCTTTCCATAATCGCGAGCTTTAGCTTAAAAAAAAAAATGAAAAGACAGTTAATAATGTCCTTAGTTTTACCATCAGTTCAAGCCCAAAAGGGGAACAGAGTCACGTGACAGACACAGTGATGATGCTCCTATGTGTTTGCAGTACACAAGCCGTGGTTGTGTGATCGTGTCTCCCTGTCTCTCTCACACACACACACACAACACACAAAACTCCGCATTTGAGCAGTCAATAGCAAATACTTAAAGTTCGTGTAAAGTCAATATTAAATGTGTGTTCTGAGTTTGTCACACCACAGAAAAATGTGTTATTAACCACCCAGCCAAATTTGAATGCTTAAGAAAACCCGCCAAGTAAACAAAATAAGGTATCAAAATCTTGAAAAAATAAGCAGTATTCTCTGCTCTCAAACGCTGGGGGCGTATCCACTGACGGCGCTTGAAACCACGCCCACTCGCGGGAAAGCTGCAGTCTCTCTCTCAACTGTCTTCCTCTTCAGTTTTGTCTTCAGCAAGTGAAATGCGTGCTCAATCGGATTCAGGTCAGGTGATTGACTTGGCCATTGCATAACAGTCCACTTCTTTCCCTTCAAAGACTCTTTGGTTGCTTTTGCAGTATGCTTTTGGGTCATTGTCCATCTGCACTGTGAAGCGCCGTCCAGTGAGTTCTGAAGCATTTGGCTGAATATGAGCAGATAATATTGCCCGAAACACTTCAGAATTCATCCTGCTGCTTTTGTCAGCAGTCACATCATCAATAAATACAAGAGAACCAGTTCCACTGGCAGCCATACATGCCCACGCCATGACACTACCACCACAATGCTTCACTGACGAGGTGGTATGCTTAGGATCATGAGTAGTTCCTTTCCTTCTCCATTCTCTTCTCCTCCCATCACTCTGGTACAAGTTGATCTTGGTCTCATCTGTCCATAGGATGTTGTTCCAGAACTGTGAAGGTTTTTTTTAGATGTCGTTTGGCAAATTCTAATCTGGCCTTCCTGTTTTTGAGGCTCACCAATGGTTTACATCTTGTGGTGAACCCTTTGTATTCACTCTGGTGAAGTCTTCTCTTGATTGTTGACTTTGACACACACACACCTACCTCCTGGAGAGTGTTCTTGATCTGGCCAACTGTTGTGAAGGGTGTTTTCTTCACCAGGGAAAGAATTCTTTGGTCATCCACCACAGTGGTTTTCCATGGTCTTTCGGGTCTTTTGGTGTTACTGAGCTCACTGGTGCGTTCCTTCTTTTTAAGAATGTTCCAAACAGTTGTTTTGGCCACGCCTAATGTTTTTGCTATCTCTCTGATGGGTTTGTTTTGTTTTTTCAGCCTAATGATGGCTTGCTTCACTGATAGTGACGGCTCTTTGGATCTCATCTTGACAGTTGACAGCAACAGATTCCAAATGCAAATAGCACACTTGAAATGAACTCTGGACCTTTTATCTGTTCATTGTAATTGGGATAATGAGGGAATAACACACACCTGGCAATGGAACAGCTGAGCAGCCAATTGTCCCATTACTTTTGGTCCCTTAACAAGTGGGAGGCACATATGCAAACTGTTGTAATTCCTACACCGTTCACCTGATTTGGATGTAAATACCCTCAAATTAAAGCTGGCCATCTGCAGTTAAAGCACATCTTGTTCGTTTCATTTGAAATCCATTGTGGTGGTGTATAGAGCCAAAAATTTTAGAATTGTGTCGATGTCCCAATATTTATGGACCTGACTGTATTAGGTGTGTTCGACATGAAGCAGCGCTGCAGAACGAACAGTGTATGACATCAAAGTGCCGCAAGAGCGATTTGAAAGCATCAGGATCATCTGCTCTCTGTAGCTCTCACTGTACTTTGATGTCACACACACTGATCAGTCTGCAGTGCTGCTTCAAGTCGAACACACTTGTTGGGAAACGGGCCGTGCTCGGTTGATCGATTGTGTCATCCAGTCCTGATTTAGCCCTGCCCAAAAAATCCTGATCACAAAAATGGTGAAAAACTGTTTAACGGTCTATTTCCACAATTAAGTACTACATAGTTCACAGTCTTTGTAACATGTTTCAGCAATGCCTTTCTAACATTTATAATGTTTACAAACAATTCTCAGAATTTACTTTACACAGACTTTAAACTAATAACAAAACACACAGTCACTGATTCAGAAGCACCAGATTGTCATAGCAAAGTCAGAATTACCTCTTCTCCTAGGTTCACGAAACTGTCGTCCATAAATTGCGTTGTGATAACATCTGGGTTGTGCTGTTCTGTTGTAAGTTATCTTAATGATTCCTAAATGCATCTACTTTCGGAAGGTCAAGTAAAGTGCTTTTGCTTTCGCATAGAAACACACAGCGTCTCCCTGTCATGGCTGTATCAACACTACTGTGGTTTCTGAAACCACACCTTCTTTCTTTGCGTGAACATTTGGGCGGCATTAAGCAAATATTTCCACATCGTGACGTAGGCATGTGGGGGAGTGTTTGAATGAGCCATTTTTGAATGAGCCATGTATTGTTCAGCCCAAAATGGCTGTGTATAACACCATCATCATTAACAGGCATCATTGACCCCCAAACAGCATGACAAACATTTAAAAAGCAAAAGAAAAAACTTGTCATATGTAGAAGTATACAGTATCTGATAAGCTTGCAGTACTCACTGCATGGCCTGTACAGTTGCAAAATATATTGTGGCGGGAGGAGCCAACGACAGACACAGTGGGCGTGGCGTCAAGCCTCGGAGAGGTTTTTATTAAACAATAAACAGGGAAAATAAAGTGTCCAAGGGGAAAAGTGTCCAAATAAACAGGGAACCTGGTGTCCTCGCTGTGCCGCGGGGCTAGTGAAGGAGGGTAGTGTTCATCAGGGAAGGGTCCAGGGAAGGGGCGGAGTCCGGTGGCCGCACGCGTTCCCCTCTCGGGGCCGGGAGCGAGTGGCGGCGGCTTCTCTTGCGCGGCTTCGTCCATCTCTTAGGTTCCCGGCGCTTCTGGGGGACTCGACGGCCCGGCATCCTGGCCCGTCAGCCGCCTAACGGGTGCGGCAGTCCTCCTCGACGCTCCCTTCCTGGACCCACGAGGACACCAGCGTGCATGCACGGGGAAGAGACCGGTCTCCCGAGGAGAGGCGCGTTCGGCATTTAACGGCGGCGGTGATGAGGCTCTATTCACATCAGGTGCGCCTCATCACATGCCGCCAGCCCTGGCTGTTTCAGCGCCCCTCCTCTCTCACACACCCACTCCCGTCGGGAGCCTGGTGAAGGGCGGCGAATACGGGACGGGGTGGTGATGATGGACAGGGGGGAGGCAGCCGACTCGTCACAATATGTAAAATGTAGTTGTCCTGTCCAAGTTTTAAGGCAAGGAAACAGTGCTGAAGTGATCTGTGCTAGAGCTCTACCTGGAGGCCAACACAGACACAGCACATAGTTTGGTCACCGGTGCAGGTTTTAGATTCTCACTTGAATTTTCTGGTGTATGTGTCTGTCTCACCAACTTACTCATTCTCACACATGCTTACACTTAATCAAATACATATGTAACCCGCTTCCCACATACACAATGCTCAAGTCTAGTCAATCAGAGCAAAGCATAATGTAAACCCAGTAAAAATGACCAAATAAATTTTGTGAGAAACACAAATCATACAAAATTTGCTTTGAATGTCAGATGTGGTAAACATTTGTCTTACAGTTCATTTAGTTAATCATATTATAGTATAGTATTATCATAATCATGGTGTATTTTAATTTGTCTGTTAACTGTTTTCTTTTTTTTCAGCTTTTTGGACAGAATTGAGTCTGTACGACAGAGTGACTACACACCAACAGACCAGGTGAGGGTGCTGTCACACTAGATTTATTATTAGGGGCCAAGCCCAGAATGAGCTGTAGCCCCTATTGTAATCGTATGTTTTATTAGGGGCTGTAGCCCCTATTGTAATTGTATGTTTTCTTTATTAGGGGCCAAGCCCCATAGGGGCTGTAGCCCCTATTGTAATATGTTTTATTATTATTAGGGGCCAAGCCCAGAATGGGCTGTAGCCCCTATTGTAATTATAAGTTTTATTATTAGTGGGTGCTTGCCAAAGGCAAGGCACTCACTATTGTTATTGCTCGTACTTATTAGTGGGTTCTTGCAAAATGTAAGGCACCAACTATTGTTATTTGTCATACTTATTATTATTTTCGGCGCGTAACTCCTCCCGCAGCTTTTGTCACAGACCCACGAATGAGGCGTCAAATCGTGCGGATTAATCGGGAATGGTGTGCTATGACTTTTATAAGCGATCGGGGGTACGGTGTTCGGTGAAAAAGTGGCCCAAAAATCCCATTGACTTAACATTGCGACAAACTTTGACGAGTCATAGCTCAGAGCGAGGATTTCACAGAAACTTGTGATTTGCCACATTTGAAGAGGCTGGCAGGCTCTGTAAGAACATACCTCACAATGGGGTAAAAGTTGCACCCCTGGGGGGCAGGAGCTGCCCAAAATTTCCCATTTACTTACTATGGAGCAGGACGTCCCATGAAATGCATGCGTTTCACCTACTATGGTAAATTGCATAGGGATTTTGTATTGAACATAGCTCTGGATCACAATGTCATAGAGACAAGGGGGCGGGCTCATTTTACTCAGACGACCAATCAATCTCTCAGGATCATTGTGAAGCTATCAAGCCACGCCCTAGCAACCATTTAGAGCACCTTAGCAACAAGTTCCATAGACATCCATTGAGAGAGATTAAAAGGATATCTCTGGACTGAATTGTCATAGAAACATGAGGGTGGTCTCATTTGACTCGGGGCAGCAAACAGCCAATCATGAATCACCTCAACACTTCTTAGCTCCTCCCTAGCAACCATTGTCGAGCACCTTAGCAACCAAATTCCAAAGAAGCCTTTGGAGTTTCATGATTGGCAGCTGCCAAGCCACTCCCTAGCAACCAAATATAGTACCCTAGCAACCAAAATCCAAAGAGGGATATCTTCCATTCTGAATGTCACAGAGGCATGGGAGTTGGATTATATCATTCATAGTGGCAAGAAGCCTTTACATTTTCATCATTGGCAGCTACCAAGCAACTCCATAGCAACCAAACAGAGTACCCTAGCAACCAAAATCCAAAGAGGGATATCTTCCATTCTGAAGGTCACAGAGGCATGGGAGTTGGTTTATATCATTCATACTGACAAGCAGCCTTTGGAATTTCATCATTGGCAGCTACCAAGCAACTCCATAGCAACCAAACAGAGTACCCTAGCAACCAAAATCCAAAGAGGGATATCTTCCATTCTAAATGTCACACAGGCATGGGAGTTGGTTTATATCATTCATAGTGACAAGAAGCCTTTGGAGTTTCATCATTGGCAGCTGCCAAGCAACTCCCTAGCAACCAAACAGAGTACCCTAGCAATGATGGTGGCAAAACTCGGCACTCGGTTGCTAGGTTGGCTTGAGTGGTTTCCACGGCACTGCTATGCCGTTGCTAGGGTACCCAGAGTGGTTGTTAGGGAGTAGCTATGTGGTTGTTAGGGTACTTGGGGTGGTTGCTAGGGTTTTGCTATGCGGTTGCTAGGGTACCCAGGATGGTTGCTAGGGCCGTTGCTAGGGTACCCAGGGTGGTTGCTAAGGTGTTGCTATGTGGTTGCTAGGGTGCCCAGGATGGTTGCTAGGGCCGTTGCTAGGGTACCCAGGGTGGTTGCTAGGGTGTTGCTATGTGGTTGCTAAGGTAATCAGGGTGGTTGCTAGGGTACCCAGGATGGTTACTAAGGTGTTGCTATGTGGTTGCTAGGGTACTTGCGGTGGTTGCTAGGGTGTTGCTATGCGGTTGCTAGGGTACCCAGGGTGGTTGCTATGGTGTTTCTATGTGGTTGCTAGGGTACTTGGGGTGGTTGCAAGGGTGTTGCTATGGGGTTGCTAGGGTACTTGTGGAGGTTGCTATGGTACCTGGGGTGTTGCTAGGCAGTTGCTAGTTTCACAGATTGTTTCTATGGGTTACTATAAGATTGATATCTTCCATTCTAGCACATATAAATACTACTTACACCCTAACAACCGAGTGGCAAATTTTGCCACTGCAAGCACCCACTCACATTTTCTTCAGGAAATGTACATTCTAGTTATTATTATTATTCTCGTCCAATGGGGTTCTATGGCAGCCCTATGAACGGAACATAAAAAAATGATGAAATTTGGCACACTTGTAGTGATGGACATGAATAGTGATCTGACCAACTTTGGGGTCTCTAGAACCAACTCTATAGCGCCACCACCAGTTAAAAAATTCAACATTGAAATGGTACACATTGATTACAATTTTTCACTACTCCTTCAAAATTGATCCAATTTTTTCCCAAAATTGGCTCAGATGATCTTTGGACTGAGCCGCATAGAAATTACTGAACAGATTTGTTTTATTTATCTTTGTTAAAAAGTTATGATTTTGTGAACTTAAAGTCGACCCAAAATTGGTTCAGAGGCTGTATCTCGGCCAAACCTGGATCAATCGAAACGAAACTTGGTACGCTTTCATCAACACCATGATCTGAGGGTCCATGCCAAAGTTGGGAACAGCGCCACCTATGGGCCGTGAGATACCAAAAATTCACATTTTCGCTTATAACTTTTGAACAGTCAGTCAGGAAATTATGATCTTTGCCAGGATTGGCTGAACCATGTGTCCGCCATTTTGAAATTTGACATAAATTGCAATATCTTCTGAACCATTTGACATATCGGGACAAATAGGGATCATCAACACAATGTCCTGGAGGTACCCTGGAAGAATGAAGACAGCGCCACCTAGTGTTCCAGAGGTATAATGATTCTTACAAAAACGCTTATAACGTTTGGAAATGTAGTCCTAAATCATTTTTATGTCATTTCGTTCCCTGGGTTATGCCGATTCTGACAATGTCTCATTTGTCATTTTGTAACATGGTGTCAATCCACCATATTGAAGTAAATGAAAAACAGTGTTTTTGCTACTCTTCCTACAGATTTACTTACTTTACTTTTACTTTTGTCATTTAGCAGATGCTTTTGTCCAAAGCGACTTACAAATAAGAAAAAGCAACTCTATAAATACTATATACCCACATATTTAAGTAAATAAAGAAATTAAATAAAATTGATAACATGCATATAACAACATTTCAATAATAAACATATAAATGAAAAAACTAAAATAAAAGCGATACTTCAAATTTAGTTCAGTTTTATCCAAAATCTGATCATGCGATCTTTGGACCAAGCCGCACTGAAAAGACTGAACAGATTTTTGATATTCACTACAGTTCCCGAGAAATACCTCTTGGAAGTTGACCGTGTCTGTGTTTGTTGACTTATACTAGTAATCTTAGCATTCTACTAAGTTACAGGCTAAACAATTACAATTCTGTTTAATGTGACTCTTCAGCTATCGAATTAACCATAAGCTGCTTTACAATTAACTTTACTTTGCTGGTTAAAATGCTTAAAAAAGAACTTTTTGTCAGCTCATTTTCACTCCTAAACCTCTCCTCAGAAGCCTGTCAAATGTGCAGTGATCGAGTGGCGCACTCTGCTAAGCCAATGTCCCTGAACCTTTCAGGTTGTGGGTTCGAATCCCGGTTGGCACATGCCCAGGCCGCAACTTTATGAAATTGCGTGTAATGTTGTGTCACTTGGAGACAGCTGAACAGAATACAGCGCCACCTAGTCTTCCAGAGCTATAACGATTCTTGCAAAAAATTTTATGTCGTTTTGTTCCCTGGGTTATGCCGATTCTGACAATGTCTCATTTGTCATTTTCCATGAATGTACCTGTCAGCCATATTGAAGTAAATGAAAAACAGTTTTATTGCTCCTCTTCCTACAAATTTTGTTAAATTTTGTCCAAAATCTGATCATACGATCTTTGGACCTAGCCGCACATAAATGACTGAACAGATTTTTCATATTCACTACCGTTCCTGAGAACTAGTTCGGCAAACTAGAACGTGCCTGTGCTTGTTGATTTATGCTAGTTAGCTTAGCATGCTAATTGGTTAGCATGCTAGCCGATTGCCATTCGTTCTGTGGCATCTCAGCTATCAGGCTGACCATAAACTACATAGTATTAAGTTATCTTTGCATGTTAATCTGTCTAAAATGCTAATTCATGCTTTTGTGAGCTCAATTCTCACACTGAAACCTCTCTTCAGTAATCTTGTGACCAAGCATGAGCGACTAACTCAATTACACCACGGATCCCGCATGCTACATGTCGTGGGTTCGCCACTCAGTGTGACGCATGCCCAGACCGCAAGAAATGATGCAGAAGTTGCTTCTGTTGCAGGCTCTGTGCCTTTCCAAGGATGATCTCATGTCAATTTATTAAAACTATGGCAGTGCATTTAAGTACAAATTCATTTCTGTGTACATTCTCATCTCCCCAGTGGCGTAACAGGATCAGCAATAGGCGTGTGAACAGCAGGTTATGGTTTTTAATCCCGTGTGGTACAACTTTATATATCGGTGTAATTTTGTGTCACTTGGAGCCAATTGCTGCAGTTGTACCTTCGACAACTCAAGTCTCGGTAAAATTAAAAAACTAGAGAGGGGAAAGGACGGAAGAGAGGGGAAGAGTGTGTAGAGTGTAGAATGGGTTGGAGAGGGGAAGGAGTGTAGAGAGGGGAAAGGGCGGTAGAGAGGGGAAGGGGTGCAGAGAGGAAGAGGCGTGTAGAGAGGGGAAATGGCTATAGAGAGGGGAAGGGGGGTGTAAAGAGGGGAAAGAGGGGAAGGGGTGTGTAGAGAGGAGAATTGGGTGGAGATAGGAAGGAGTGTAGAGACGGGAAAGGTCAGTAGAGAGGGGAGGGGTGTAGAGAGGGGAAAGGACGGAAGAGAGGGGAAAGGTCAGTAGGTAGGGGAAGGGGTGTAAAGAGGGGAAAGAGTGAAACAGAGGGAAGGGTGTGTAGAGAGGGGAAGAAGTGTAGAGAGGGGTAGGGGTGTAGAGGGGGGAAAGGGCGGTAGAGAGGGGAAGTGTTGTAGAGAGGGGAAAGGACGGAAGAGAGGAGAATGGGATGGATAGAGGAAGGAGTGTAGAGAGGGGAAAGGCCAGTAGAGAGGGGTGTAGAGAGGGGAAAGGGCGGTAGTTAAATGCAGAGCACAAATTCCGAGTATGGGTCACCATACTTGGCCACATGTCACGTCACCACCCATTGACCTCGGTGCGCAAGTCTGATCTCAAGTTGAGCCACCTTTGAACACAAGAAGTTTGTTTGCCATTAACACTGAATGACAAACTCATGAATCTATAATTAAACTAGGGAGTTTGTCACCCCTTGTGTACTTAAATCACACAGTCACATTGGTTCATAGTCAAAAGGGTTCACAGTCACATGGCTTCACAGTTGCGCACGTTTCCTGTTCCTTTTGCCCAATTGGTAGAGTGGTTTGTTAGCAATGCAACAGTCATGGGTTTGATCCCAGAAAACATATGTACTGACAAATAAAAGTGGATATGCTCTAAACTGATTTGAGTACACACATCTGCCAAATACAGAAATGTTAAAGGATTATTTGTAAATTGTTTATTGTTATCACTAGGGGTCAAGCAACAAACGCTGCAGTAGTAACATTGTTGTATTTAAGCTACTTATAGGAGTCACGGAACCCTTAGACAGACTTGGCCCCGTATCACTGCTTGCAGTTATATTTATTATTAGTGTTCAGTGTCATCGAATTGAGAGTTTGTCCATTTCTTTCAGGATTTGCTGAGGTGCCGTGTTCTGACTTCAGGGATTTTTGAAACTCGATTTCAAGTAGACAAAGTCAACTTTCAGTAAGTCAGCTTTTTGGTATAATATATTTATGTACAAGTAAAGCATTTTAAGCTACAGTAGGCTCCAAAAGATTTTTATTTTTTTTTTAATCTCAGCAATAGCATTTTAAATATTAAAAAGCTAAAATTAATATGTACGAATCTGCACATTCCTAAACAAATTTATGGCATTGACCATGTAAACTTCTTTCAGTAAAAATGGTAAAGTTTTCTTAAACCATGCTGAAAAACATAGATCATCATGTTTTGTTCATGTCAGCTTGAATTCTGCAGTCATTTAACACTAGAACCACCACTGGGTAAATTTTACCCATTGCTGTTTTTCAAATATTCATAACAGATTTTTAATATAACATTCAAGTCTCCCAGTCTTTTACTTTTATTTGTGTAATTTACAATCCCCTGTTGTTAAAAATTGTTTAGATAAAACCAGATCAAAACACAGGGCGTTTATACCTATAAGTGCCAGTGGGTTAAATTTACCCACCTTTAATGCCTATATTTTTGCGCTGTCATTTTCTTGCCGCTTATGTTTTAACATTGTACAGTGCTAGGCAATGCCTTTTACTCACCGTACTAGTGGTTATAGTTTAATAAATAAAGACAAAATGAGTAAAAGAAGGCGATTTATGGATGCTGAAGAGGTATAAGAAGCACTAAATACCATGAGCGATGAAGAGTCTGATGGTGGGGAGATAAGTGATGCATCCTGGGTTGGCTCAGCATCTGATGACGGCTCATCTGACAGCGATCCACACATCATATTTAGATGTTTTAACCTAATGTTACTCATAATTGTTCAGAATTTGGATTAATTATTTAACTTTTGTTTTGGTATTTCTATTGTTTATTGTTCGCTTCTGTGTTGCTATTTAGACTGCCCGTTTCCTGAAGAAAAAAAAATCCAATCTATGATAAGGAATAAAACCATTTTTTGATTAACCGAAGTTTATTGGTGTTACTCTCATTCAAATGATAAGTGATATAACTAAACAAATTAATAATTAATTGTGCACTTGAATTTGTCATCGCATCATCCTATGCATTGTGGTGAATTATTATTGCTCATTATTGTCTATAGGCTATTTTAGTCATTTAAATAACACCGGTTTTATTAATAAGCCTATATTGATTAATGACATTGTATTAAAAAAAAAAAAAAAAAATATATATATATATATATATATATATAATACAATACCTAACTACATAATACAATTATTGTTAGAAATTGCAACAATATAAAATAGAAATAAATACATTTATACATTTTAAATTTGAATTAAAACAATAAATAAACAATTATCTCCTGGCCAGAGGAGAACTGGCCCCCCGACTGAGCCTGGTTTCTCCCAAGGTTTTTTTTTTCTCCATTCTGTCACCGAGGGAGTTTTGGTTCCTCGCCGCTGTCGCCTCTGGCTTGCTCAGTTGGGGACACTGAATTTCTAGTGATTATCGTCAATTTGATTTAGCAGATACTATTTAAGCTAAACTGATCTAGACAATGACATCTCTGAACTCAATAATGAAATGCCTTACCTAAAAATTGAGTGTTTAATCTTATTTTTATACATTACTGACACTCTATGCTCCAACTTGATACAGTTAAGTGCTTTGACACAATCTGTATTGTTAAAAGCACTATATAAATAAAGGTGATTTGACTTGACTATTATAATATTACAACTTCCTTCTAATTCTTGTTGTCAGTGCAGGCTTGTTTAGCTTATATTGACCGTTATGAAAAGTGATTAGTGGCCTGCATAAAAAAAAAATAGCCTTCAACATAAAATAACAGGACAAAAATATAGTTGATGACTAGACATAGTCATATTATGACTCTAGACACTTCTTTGTAAAGACAGTGGCATAATACAGAAAAATAATATATTCTTTAGCCATATAAAAACAGTTTTCATGTGCGGTTTTAGGTATACAGCGACCCCTGGCGGTTCTAGTGTTAAGCATAAGGGCCTTGTATCAAACACAGACATTTTCAAACCCATGAGGTATTATTACCTTTAAGTTCAACACTGCAATGACATTGTTATGTGAGTAATATAATTTGTAATTACATTTTTTTTTTATTAAATAAACGACTTGTTTTCATAAGTTTTGCTTGTGCTGTATTTTGAACAACCCAAATGCCTGTCATTTGTAGCAAACATCTCTTCTGTTTTAAGGCAAAACATAATTGGAATTAATAAAATGTAAATTACATAATGCAGGTTTGATATCTTAGTAGTGAGCTCCTAGAAAAAAATATAAATCTATAAAATAGCGATTTTAGAAAGATGTAGTGCATACCTCAGCGAAGTTTCAGACATATGGACACAGTTGTTGGAACCATTACAGTTCACTGAAGAAAAAAAGAAAGAAAAAAAAAGCTTAATTCCTCCTGAAAACTAATTAAAAGCAATTTTCTTACATATATCTGCATTCCTTTGAACAATGCAAAGGAAGTGTGAAAAGAGATAAATAATTGCTTACTCTAGATATATTCAAAGAACAGATTTGTTGGTTCCCCTAGAAAATATTGGATTATAGTAGCTTTTTAGCAAACAGCCTCCACACAAATCTTTTAATTTGTCATTCGGAGTATTTAAAAGGATAAATGTAGTCGCTATGCTGATTGCTATCATTGTGTGCACCATACTGAACAAGGGACCAGAGAAAGCAAAGGAGAGAGTTGTTTGACGAAATCAGAAAGCATGTGAAGAAAGGTAAAGGTTGTAAGACCATTTCCAAGCAGCTTAATTTAGTCTATGCCATTTTCATTAGTTTTATTATTTATAATATTCTGTTGAATCAAAAAGCAAAGTAGTATTTATTACATTTGGAACAAACACTGATGTCTCAACTCAATTACTTAATTTGTCAGTTTCAAATATATATATATATATATATATATATATATATATATATTTTAAAGTGAGCAGTTAGTCATTTCAGTGAGTCCCATTAAAATCAAAAGAGCTGACTATATCTCTAATGTATTCTGATTCTGAAATCCACAAATATAATTGAAAAATATTTCAAATTTAAATTATTTAAATGTGAAGTTTAAAATGGTTGTGTTTTACATTAATAATAATAATAAAATAAAACTAAATAAAACATTGCTTCATATACTTTACTCAAAAAAATTAAGGGAACAATTAATCATTGCAGTATAATACTAAGTCAGTTAAACGTGAGGGATATCAGTCTGTCCAATTATGAAGCATACGTGATTGTGAATCTGTTTAACCTGCTTTTGTAAATTAAACTGACAACAGGTGCACTGGAGAAGCAAGACAACCCCCCAAAAGCCCAAAAGGGAATGGTTTTGCAGGTGGTGGCCACATCAGCAAATGTTCTCTCTTTATCCTTTCTGACTGATTTGTCTCTAGTTTTGTGTTTTAACATTATTGAAGCATCTGAAGCTAGCAAGTAGCATATGGAGGCCATACAATCTACTGATTTACATTTGCTGTGACTTGCTGACTGATTTACATTTACAGTTGCTGTGATGAAATTCATGCAAGTTGGATCAGTATTGATCAGTGTGATTTTGAATCCAGCCCTTAATGGGTTGATGATTTCAGCTTTCACTGACCATTGTCACATCATCTTACAGTGTTTACAAGTAAAGATTTTCAGCTTGAATATTTTGTTAATGGGGATCCAATGTGTGATTTAAGTGTTCCCTCAATTTTTTTTTTTTTTTTTTTTAAGCAGTGTAATATTATAAAATAATATAAAAAAATCTTAAATTTTCATCTACAGTCTAATTTGTCTAGGAAAACATTTTAAAATTCAGTAAATCATAGAAATCTCTCAGCAGAACTATCAAAACTTCCGTCATTTCACTGAATATGACTAAGCTGGCAGAGACAAAATGTTGAGGTGAATGTGCATGTGAAGTCTATTAGAGAGGAATAGTCAAGTCACATTTATTTATATAACACTTTAAAAAATTTAGAACTGAATTCAAAATTCAGCTCTAAAATGAGAACAATAATAAACTATTTTTCATTTAAAGTCAGTTCATAATTGATTTAGTGAAGTCATTGTCCAGCTCAGTTCAGTTCTCTTCAAATAGTGTCTGTGGAATCAAGTCGACAATATTGCCAAGAATTAAGTGTCACCTACTAAGCAAGCCAAAGGCGACAGTAGCAAGGAATCCATATTCCATTGGTAACAGAATGGAGGGGGGAGGGGGGGGGGTGAATAGAAGCATTTACACTAGTATACTTAGAATTTTGGACCCCAATATTTAAAGTATCTGTAATTGATCTAATGATTTATAACTGCATTCAGTTACTACATTTATATAAATACTTATTTGTTTAGTTGTTATACAGAAACATTTCTTATTTCTTTCTCCCTGTGTGTCAGTATGTTTGATGTGGGCGGTCAGAGAGATGAAAGGAGGAAATGGATTCAGTGCTTTAACGGTGAGCTTACAAATTACTCAAGCTTTGTGGTATGTTTTTTTTCTGTAAACAATTTTACAAAAACTGTTTTGTTGTTGATATATCTGTAAGGAACTAATGGTATTTATTTAAAGGGTTAGTTCACCCAAAAATGAAAATTCTGTCATTAATTACTCACCCTCATGTCGTTCCAAACCCGTAAGACAGTCGTTCATCTTCGAACCACAAATTAAGATATTTTTGATGAAATCTGAGAGCTCTCTGATCCTGCATAGACAGCAAGGATCCTACCATGCCATTACCTTCCCCCATTTGAACATGAACCCTTTAAAGAATTAGTTCACCCAAAATGAACATTGTGTCATCATTTATTCACCCTCAAAACACACACACACACGTTTGTTTCTGTGAATTGTGGGAACTTTCTATAGACTTCTATTATTTATACTGACCAAACAATATTTTCTATCCCCAAGATTTTTACACTTTCAGATAAATATCTTTTACTATTTTTACTTTTATTTATTTATTTTTGTCTCGTGGGGACCGCAGACCCCACAATGTCAAACATTTCAGGCTTTACTGTCCTTGTGGGGACATTTGGTCCCCACAATGTAGCATAAACAAGACACACACATACACACAAAATACACACAAAAAAAATGTAAACCTTCATAACACAAATCCATATGAATTGAGCAGTTTAATCTTTAGTCTTTATATTATGAACAGATCACATATGGTAAATGCAGAAACTTATGCATGCTAGGCTTGTTGCGGCAGTCAGTGTTGTCGATATTACACATTCCTGAGTTTGCATGTGGCCAAATATTAAAATTAAATGGATTTAAACGTCGTTTAATCACGCTGTAAAGTGAAACGTCACCAGAGGCGCCCTCTGCAGGTATTTGTTATAATGCATTATGTACTTTAGTTGGTTATGTTCATATTATGTATAGGCGTATTACATTATGTATTTTAACAGTGTAGTTCAATAAAACGATGCAATTTACTTGGTTTTTATATTTTATTTGAGCCAATTATTATTGCCTCATCGTTAGTTTATATATAAATAGTCATACTAAAGCCTGGTTTTCACTTGGGTCTATTTGTTACAAAAAATATCAGATTACTCAATTGTCAAAATAATTAGTAGATTACTTTATTACCAAAATAATCATTAGTTACAGCCCTAGATTAGTTTAAATATTTCAAAATACAACTGCATTGTTTTACTTTTTGTAATTAAAAGACAAATAACTTGTCATTGAAAATTTATTACAAATAGTATTAAAATATTGTCTCATTCTAGTGAACCAAGTTCATCTCTTGAGCTAAGTGTATTGTCACACATGCTAGTGTTGATAAGCAGTGATATAGTTCGTAATTTTCCAAGTCTATGATATAGCTTTCATTCTTCAGGTCAACCATATATTCATGAAAAAAAATCAGTTTGAATAAGGAAAGCAATAACTTTGCCATAGTATCCTTTCAAATGTTAAAGTTGAACCAGTCATTGCCTGCTTTGCATGTGCTGCCCTCCTGCCCCGCCCCCGGAAAAAAGTTCAGGCTCAGGATTTTTTTTTGCTTTAACCCCTAAATACAGGTCCTTCTCAAAAAATTAGCATATTGTGATAAAGTTCATTATTTTCTGTAATGTACTGATAAACATTAGACTTTCATATATTTTAGATTCATTACAACACAACTGAAGTAGTTCAAGCCTTTTATTGTTTTAATATTGATGATTTTGGCATACAGCTCATGAAAACCCAAAATTCCTATCTCAAAAAATTAGCATATTTCATCCGACCAATAAAAGAAAAGTGTTTTTAATACAAAAAAAGTCAACCTTCAAATAATTATGTTCAGTTATGCACTCAATACTTGGTCGGGAATCCTTTTGCAGAAATGACTGCTTCAATGCGGCGTGGCATGGAGGCAATCAGCCTGTGGCACTGCTGAGGTGTTATGGAGGCCCAGGATGCTTCGATAGCGGCCTTAAGCTCATCCAGAGTGTTGGGTCTTGCGTCTCTCAACTTTCTCTTCACAATATCCCACAGATTCTCTATGGGGTTCAGGTCAGGAGAGTTGGCAGGCCAATTGAGCACAGTAATACCATGGTCAGTAAACCATTTACCAGTGGTTTTGGCACTGTGAGCAGGTGCCAGGTCGTGCTGAAAAATGAAATCTTCATCTCCATAAAGCTTTTCAGCAGATGGAAGCATGAAGTGCTCCAAAATCTCCTGATAGCTAGCTGCATTGACCCTGCCCTTGATAAAACACAGTGGACCAACACCAGCATCACTGACTGTGGGTACTTGAAACTGGACTTCAGGCATTTTGGCATTTCCCTCTCCCCAGTCTTCCTCCAGACTCTGGCACCTTGATTTCCGAATGACATGCAAAATTTGCTTTCATCCGAAAAAAGTACTTTGGACCACTGAGCAACAGTCCAGTGCTGCTTCTCTGTAGCCCAGGTCAGGCGCTTCTGCCGCTGTTTCTGGTTCAAAAGTGGCTTGACCTGGGGAATGCGGTACCTGTAGCCCATTTCCTGCATACGCCTG
Organism: Barbus barbus; assembly: GCF_936440315.1. Taxonomy (NCBI): domain Eukaryota; kingdom Metazoa; phylum Chordata; class Actinopteri; order Cypriniformes; family Cyprinidae; genus Barbus; species Barbus barbus. The sequence continues at coordinate 7,828,100 of NC_136722.1, forward strand.
TACACGGTGGCTCTGGATGTTTCTACTCCAGACTCAGTCCACTGCTTCCGCAGGTCCCCCAAGGTCTGGAATCGGTCCTTCTCCACAATCTTCCTCAGGGTCCGGTCACCTCTTCTCGTTGTGCAGCGTTTTCTGCCACACTTTTTCCTTCCCACAGACTTCCCACTGAGGTGCCTTGATACAGCACTCTGGGAACAGCCTATTCGTTCAGAAATTTCTTTCTGTGTCTTGCCCTCTTGCTTGAGGGTGTCAATGATGGCCTTCTGGACAGCAGTCAGGTCGGCAGTCTTACCCATGATTGCAGTTTTGAGTAATGAACCAGGCTGGGAGTTTATAAAAGCCTCAGGGATCTTTTGCAGGTGTTTAGAGTTAATTAGTTGATTCAGATGATTAGGTTAATAGCTCGTTTAGAGAACCTTTTCATGATATGCAAATTTTTTGAGATAGGAATTTTGGGTTTTCATGAGCTGTATGCCAAAATCATCAATATTAAAACAATAAAAGGCTTGAACTACTTCAGTTGTGTTGTAATGAATCTAAAATATATGAAAGTCTAATGTTTATCAGTACATTACAGAAAATAATGAACTTTATCACAATATGCTAATTTTTTGAGAAGGACCTGTATAAGTCTGTTTATCTGTGTTTATTTATTATTTTGTTTAAAAAAAATTATTATTAAAAATAATAATAAACCACAAATTTTTGCATTAATTTTAAAGGGAAAATCTTTCATTTATTTGTTATAACACAGGTATAATGCTGCCATAAAATATAAATATTCCCTCATTTAAATTGAAATGTGGCCATGTTGTAGTAATTTGTTTCCAAAATTAGTACGACAAGGCCACGGTTTAATAAAATGAGGAAACAAATTATAACGTAGGAACCAATTCTTATTTCTTGGCCACAGTAAATACATTTTTGTGTGCATGTCTTGTGCGGGGCTCCATATGTCACCTAACAAAAGATTGTTTAAATAAGAAAATGTTTAATATAAGTTTGTCATTTTATGTTTTTATTGTTGTGTGCAGTGTAATCGGTAGTATCGATGTTGTCACAAGATTATTAATCAGTGGGAAAATTTCCTTACCGTGGGATACCTAGTGTGTTGCCTCATTTATTTTGTGCAAGTGAGCTATTTTGTTCTAGCATGTTTCCGTGCTAACCTTGTGTGTGTGTATGTATGTCATTCATTCTTCAAATAAAATAAAATAAATGTATTGAATGATATGGGGGTGAGCAAATGATGACATTTCATTTTTTGGGTGAACTATCCTAAAAGTGTGTGTTTGTGATAATATACCTCTTCTTGTCTATAATCACAGATGTGACCGCCATCATCTTTGTGGCAGCCAGTAGCAGTTATAACATGGTCATAAGGGAGGACAACAGCACTAACCGGCTGCGCGAGTCTCTTGATCTGTTCCGCAGCATCTGGACTAACAGGTTTCACAGTTCAGCTATTTCTTGGGAATTCTCGGTTCCCAGCCCAAGTGCTGCAGAATTTCCCTAAAATACTAATATGTACTTGTAACGATATAATGGTCAATTATTGTTATTAGAGGCTGGTGACAGAGCTGGGCAATGTGTTATATATATCAGTTATTTCTATGGCAGTATAACATATTTTTACTATGATTGTAGAGCACTTTTATGCATATGCATATTAGGGCTGTTGAGGCAGTAACATTTTTTATGAAATTAACTATGGTTAATTAATCGCAAATTAACAGTAAATTGGCCTGAGAAATTACCCCCAGAAGGTAATTTATTATTGTGTTAAATGTATAGACATTACAGAGTATAGTGTTGGAAAGAAATATTTTTATTGAACATTGAATTTATTACACACAAATTTTAAAGGCTACAAGTGTGGCCATAACATTGTTCTCAGATGCTGCATCTGAAGTAGCATTTAGGTTTATGTACACAAACTGTTCAGCATTAGCATGAATGCATTCACACGGCAATTAGAATTGCATAAATAATGCTATGAATATAATACTATAAATTAATTATTTACAAATTTAATATAAAATATATAATAATTAAAATAAATAAATATTTATAAAAAATAAGAAGACTGTAAATATGAAGCGGTTGTTCAGCCGATTTATTCAAACTGCTGATTCATTCAGCAAGTGACTTAATGAGTGAGTCTTAACCCTCTGGGGTCTGATGGTGTTTTGGGGCCCTGGAGAACTTTTGACATGCCCTGACATTTGTGTCTTTTTCAGTATCTTAAAAAAATATGAATGGCTAAAGTCTGATAACACTGTATTCAGCACAAACTGGGCTACAATAATATGTGAGCAGCATGAAAGTACATGTTTGTGTTTTTGAGAAAACAATGTTTATGCTTGGTTAATGAAAAACGTTTATTTTTTAAGTCACTGAAATAAGGCCATAAAACACATACAGAATATTTTTTTCTGTATGTTAGACTGTAAGACTTTATAGAATGTACACGTTTACAAATGTAACCTCGGTTCCCTGAGATATGGGAACGAGTACTGCGTCTGCTAAGACGCTATGTGAAAAAGTACTTTTTTTCTCCTGAACTGAAGCTGAACTTTTTTCAATCACGCAGTGTAACTGTACGGCCATTGGTACCTATGGCTGCGAAGCCCGCCAGAATGGGCAGAGTCATCTGGCTATATAAGCGGCCACTTCACCATAGGATTCAGGTTACTAAGACTGAAGCGACGGCTGAGTCGTGCAGCTACATGTCATGGCTAGCAACGCAGTACTCATTCCCCTATCTCAGGGAACCGAGGTTACGTTTGTAACCAAGGGCTTTTCCTATCGATACATCACTCGTACTGCGTCTGCTAAGACGCTATGGGAACCAGTACAATCACGCCGTGCTAAGGTAGAGGAACGACACATGTGTAATCTTGTCCTAGGCACCTCAAGGTCCGAGGGAACAAGAACAGCTAACACCTTAGGCAAGCGGGTTAAGGGTTAGGCGAGAGGTCACACCCGGCCTCGAGTGATCGTTCCAGCACAGCCTCAGCACCCATGGGGGCTGAGAGCGCACAAGTAAATCCTCTGGTAGGTTTGAACATGTTATAGGCAAACTCCATCTCAGAGTGGTACTGCAGAAGCAGGTACTTGCCCATTATACAGAAAGAACCCTTGCCTGTAAGGCAGGGACATCTAGGTTGTAAAACCTAGCAAATATGGACGGTGAAGCCCAGCCGGCCGCCGTACAAATTTCTGCAATAATCATGCTGCTAGACCATGCCCAAGAGCATGTGCTCTGAACGGAGTAAAGAGAATCTTAGGTATGTAACCATGCCTCGGTTTCAGGACGACCTAAGAGTCGCCAGGCCCGAACTCCAGGCAATTAGGGCTCACAGAGAGTGCTTGTAAGTCTTCCATTCATTTTACCGATGCTAAAGCCAGCAGCAGAGCAGTTTTAAATGACAGGGGCCGGAGGCCAACAGACTGCAGTGGCTCAAAGGGAGGACCCCTTAGGGCCCTTAGAGCAGTGAGGGGGTGGGGCGGATTCAGCCTTCTGGACCCTCTCAGAAAACGAACAACAAGGTTGTCTCTGCCCATCGACTGGCGTGAGAAGCCGCTACATAGACCTTGATACATAGACCGCTACATAGACCCTTATCCAACAGCTCCTGCTGGAAGGACAGTATCACTGATACGTCGCAGACGGACAGCTCCTCACCGTGGCTTAAGCACCAGGTGGAGAACACTGACCATTTAATGGCATAGAGCAGTGGTTTTCAAACCTGTCCTGGAGGCACCCCTGCTCTGCACTGAATTGAGATCTTGCAGTCTCTACTGATGTGTTGAATCAGGTGTGTCTGATAAGGAAGACATACAAAATGTGCAGGACAGGGGTGCCTCCAGGACAGGTTTGAAAACCACTGTGCCTTGTAGCCGGAGCTCTAGCCTGAGAAATGGTGTTTAGAACACACTCTGGGAGGTGTCCCGTCGAGTGGCCAAAGATGTAGGGCCCACAGCTCTGGCCATGGGTGCCATATCTTCCTGTTCGCCTGAGAGAGGAGATCCCGCCTCAGGGGAATGGGCCACAGGGCTACTATGAGCTGCTGCGACAGCTCTGCTAACCAATGTTGGTTTCTCCAGAGCGGGGCCACCAGAAGAACTCTGCATTCCAGTTCCCTGATTCGCCTGATTACCTGTGGGATCAGAGCGATCGGGGAGAAAGAATAGAAAAGGAGATTGGGCCAATAGATTGGGCAATGAGGATTGTCTTTTGAGGCAAAGAGGTCTACTTCTGCCTTGCCAAAGATTTCCCAAATTTTCTGAACCATCTGTGGATGAAGCATCCACTCCTCTGAGGGGACCTTGCTTTGTGACAAAATGTCTGCTCCTTGGTTCAGTTTGCACGAAACATGTGCTGATCTCAACATTCCAGGAGGCGGTCTACCAGCACGAAAAAACACCTCGATGACAGCCCGCCCTGGTGATTTATGTAGGACACCACAGTTATGCTGTCTGAGCGAACCAGGACGTGGTGTCCTTTCAGGTCTTGCAGGAAGGATTGGTTTGAGTGCCTGGTCGCTGCAAGGGGACACAGTACTCGTGAGAAATGGAAGAGGAAAACTGCTCTCTATTTGAAATTGTGTGTTTTATTTTGGTCGCTATCACAGCGTATCGCCAATTGGGCGCTTGAACAGGCCCAGAGTTTGCAGCAAACACATCTCTGACTGCACCCGGTACTGGACGGGGTGATTGGCGGCTCATGAGAGGCAGCTTAGGGGGTGGTCTGGCTGCAGCGAGACTTGGCCCCCTCCTCTTCTGACCCTTAGATCAGGACGACACCAGTGGCGCGGGATCCAGCGCTATCTTGGACCAGGGTCCCTGTTGCTTTGGTAACGGGTAGTGTCTGGCTGAGCGGGAATGTCTTCGAGGCTCAGGCTTGGCTGGTTGGCGACTTGGGGCGACTTGAAGCAGCTTAGAGCATTTTGGCAGGAAGTGCCGCATGGCCTGGGACGACTTCTGTGCCTCAGTGAAACGCTCAGTGAAGCCCTCACTACTGGCCCAAACAAACCACTGGGAGAGATTGGGGCGTCCAAGAACGGGACCTTATAGTAGTCTTTGATCTCCGTCAAAGTAAGCTATACTTGGAGTTCTAGCACCACTAGACTAGCCATGGAACACCCTATGGTCTGAGCCGTGGCCTTGGTGGCACGTAAAGCCAGGTCTGTCGCACTCCTCAGCTCCCTGAGTGTCGCGGGGTCCGGGCCAAACTCATCCGTACGGGCGGGTAGTTTGGCTCGGAAGACCTGGAGAACTGAGAATGGAGTAGAATGGAGCACCGGGGCCACTTGCCCAGGTGAGGAGCAGGCGCGTCCAGCGAGAGCCGAAGTCGTCCTACATGGCTTGGATGGAAGAGCAGCCTTTGCCTTCCAACCAATCGCAGTGGGCGGGCAGAGATGCGTAGCCACTGATTCGTCCAGAGGAAGCAGCTTCTCGTATCTCTTATCTTCAGCGATATCGACCAAAGTGAGGGCGGATGACGTGGAAGTAAGTGCAGATGTATGGGGCCATGATCTGGTGAGCTCATCATAGACCTCCGGGAAAAAAAGGAGAGGATCTCTGACGAGGGGCTTAAAGGCACCCCGGCAGGAACCACTCGTCCAGACGGCTGTGGGAGGGTTCTTCTGGCAGAGACCACTCCAAAACCTGCTCCTCAACGGCTTTCGAGAGGACGCGGAGTAATTCGGCGTCCATCCCAGGCTTAACGTTGCTGGGCTCAGATGGAAGCATTTCCGTTTTCTTCTAAAAGAGACATAAAGTAAGCAGATCTAGCAGTTTTTAATGCTTTTCTGTAGGATAGGGTACTTTCCCGCCAAGCAATACGAAATACCTCTAATTTTGTTTTTCTCCAGCTGCGCTCCATTTTCCGAGCTGTTCTCTTTAGGGCCCAAGTGTGCTCATTATACCACAGTGTTGGACTATTTTCCTTAATCTTCTTTAAGCTTAAGGGAGCAACCGTATCTAAAGTGCTAGAAAAGTGAGAGTCAATAGTTTCTGTTACATCATCAAGTTGTTCTGAGCTATTGGATATGCTGAGGAATAAGTCAGGAAGATTATTTATAAAGTAGTCTTTTGTGGTAAAAGTGATGATTCTACCATATTTGTAACAAGGAGTTGGCTTTACAGCTTTAGCTATATGGAATATACACGAAACTAGATAATGATCTGAGATATCATCGCTCTGCTGCAATATTTCAATGCCACTGACATCAAATCCATATGACAGTATTAAATCTAGAGTATGAGTAGGTCCTGAAACGTGTTGTTTAACACCAATGAAGTTTAGAATGTCTATAAATGCTGATCCCAACGAATCTCTTTCATTATCAACATGGATATTAAAATCACCAGCAATTAGGACTTTTATCTGCAGCTAGCACTACCTCAGATAGAAAATCAGAAAATTCTTTAATAAAGTCTGTATGGTGGCCTGTGTACAGGAGCCAGTACAAACATCGCAGGGTATTTATAATTCACACTTGTTTCTTTGGATAACGTCATATGAAGCACCATTACTTCGAACGAATTATACTTGAAATCCGACCTCTGAGAAATACTGAAAATATTGCTATAAATTGTGGCAACACCTCGCCCTTTACCTTTTTGACGCGGTTCATGTTTGTAACTGTAATCTTGGGGGGTAGACTCGTTTAAAGTAATGTAGTCATCTGGTTTTAGCCAGGTTTCTGTCAAACAAAGCACATCTAGTTTATGGTCAGTGATCATATCATTTACAAAAAGTGCTTTTGTAGAAAGGGATCTAATATTCAATAAGCCAGGCTTTATCATTTTTTTATCTGTATTATATCTGTTTTTTATTTGTTGAACATCAATTAAATTGTTACTCTTTGGTTTGGTTGTTTTCTGTATTTTCTAGTTTGGGGAACAGACAATATCACACTATAGTCTCTATAGTGTGATATCTAGGTGAAAGAGTCTAGGTGAAAAATGTGCTGAGAATTAACTGATTTCTGTGACATGAGGCGGCTAGCAGACGGTCAGTTTAGCCAGTCTGTCTGCTTCCTGACCTGGGCCTGACCCACCCCAAGAGGGATGAAGACCATCTCTTTTCAACAGGTCAGGTCTGCCCCAAAAATTATTTCAATTGTCTATGAAACCCATGTTATTCTGCGGGCACCACTTAGACATCCAGCCATTGAGTGACGACAGTCTGCTATGTATCTCATCACCCCGGTAAGCAGGGAGCGGACCAGAGCATATTACAGTGACATCGTACTTGCAAGTTCACACACTTCTTTAACATTATATTTAGAGATCTCCGACTGGCGAAGTCGAAACATCATTAGCGCCGACTTGAATAACAATCTTACTGAATTTACATTTAGCATTAGCCAGCACTTTTAAATTTGCCAAGATGTCGGGCGCTCTGGCTCCCGGTAAACATTGGACTATGGTGGCTGGTGTCTCTATTTTCATGTTCCGTACAATAGAATCGCCAATAACTAGAGCACTTTCATCAGGTTTTTCAGTGGGTGCGTTACTGAGTGGGGAGAACCTGTTTGATGTTTTGATCGGAATGGAAGAGTGGTGTTTTGACCCGTAACTAGGCCGCCTCACAGTCACCCAGTTGCCCTGCTGCACAGGCTCTACCAGAACCGAACAATGTACAGGACTTCCTGAGCTAGTCGCATCCAAAGCAGTATCTACAGCCACTCACATTCTTACTGTCCTCAACTAAAGTTTGGATGCGTGTCTCTAATTCTGAAATCTTCTCTCTCAGCCTAACTATTTCCCTGCATTTATCACATGTGAATCCCTCGTCGCCGACAGAGAGAGATAAACTGTACATGTGGCAAACAGTGCAAACAGCAATAGCAGGAGAAGAAGCCATTACTCACCATGATTGAAGAATGATTCGCTTACCACAGTTGTTTGATGAACACGTGAAAAACGGAGCGAGAGAAAAGAATACAATAATAGGCACGAATGGAACCGTGAGTGACAAGCTAACCAGCTAACGAATGCTAACACGCTGCACGTGCGGTGTTAAAAAGCGAACGATCAAATTAGTTTGATAGATAATACCAGAAATATGGTGGGTATTAAGTTGTATGTTATCACTTTAAACAACAGAGAGTGAAAGTAAGATAGAGATTCAACAGAAAAGAGAAGCTACACAGAGCTACAATTGCAAACCTCTCAGCAGCACGACAGACAGGGACAGACAGAAACAATCGATCATCAATAGTCTTAGTCACAATTTAGGCATTTGAGTCTTTCATAGTTTTGGTGTAGTTTTAGTCGACGAAAAGTCTTTGTCAAACTGCAGTTATACCAACATTTATTTTTGTAGCTATTTTATATGTAGTATTCAAACAAAAATAGTCATCAATTCTTCTCTCTTTAGACCAAATCAATAAAGCTTATGAGAAATGTGAATCAAGGATTGAATTTGGAAAAACTGGAATAAATTTTCATTTTTTGGTAGAGATACAAATTAAACTAATTTTTTCAGATACAGTAGGTTTACTTAACAAGTATACATTTATTTAACATCTTTTGTTGGTTAACATTGATGACACAGATAATTAGGAATGCTGTCCATTTAAGACGAAAGGTATGCATGTGACACACATTCAGTTTTCACCCAACATGGCACCTCATGGCAAAGAACTCTCTGAGGATCTGAAAAAAAGAATTATTGCTCTACATAAAGATGGCGTAGGCTATAAGAAGATTGCCAAGACCCTGAAACTGAGCTGCAGCACGGTGGCCAAGACCATACAGCGGTTTAACAGGACAGGTTCCACTCAGTGCTGCCAGGATTGCTGCAGAGATCAGACCATACGCCGCACACTGCATTAAATTGGTCTGCATGGCTGTCGTCCCAGAAGGAAGCCTCTTCTAAAGATGATGCACAAGATAGCCCGCAAACAGTTTGCTGAAGACAAGCAGACTAAGGACATGGATTACTGGATGAGACCAAGTTAAACTTGTTTGGTTCAGATGGTGTCAAGTGTGTGTGGCAGCAACCAGATGAGGAGTACAAAGGCAAGTGTATCTTGCCTACAGTAAAGCATGGTGGTGGGAGTGTCATGGTCTGGGGCAGCATGAGTGCTGCCGGAACTGGGGAGCTACAGTTCATTGAGGGAACCATTAATACTAACATGTACATACTGTGACATACTGAAGCAGAGCATGATCCCCTCCCTTCGGAGACTGGGCCGCAGGGCCTTGCTAAAGAAGCTGAGGGTAAAGGTGATGGACTGGCCAAGCATGTCTCCAGACCTAAAACCTATTGAGCATTTGTGGGGCATCCTCAAACGGAAGGTGGGGGGAGTGCAAGGTCTCTAACGTCCATCTGCTCCATGATGTTGTCGTGGAGGAGTGAAAGAGGACTCCAGTGACAACCTGTGAAGCTCCGGTGACCTCCATGCCCAAGAGGGTTAAGGCAGTGCTGGAAAATAATAGTAGCCACACAAAATATTGACACTTTGGGCCCAATTTGGACATTTTCATTTAGGGGTGTACTCACTTTTGTGACCAGCGGTTTAGACATTAATGGCTGTGTGTTGAATTATTTTGAGGGGACAGCAAATTTACACTGTTATACAAGCTGTACACTCACTACTTTAAATTGTAGAAAAGTGTAATTTCTTCAGTGTTGTCACATGAACAGATATAATCAAATATTTACAAAAATGTGAGGGGTGTACTAACTTCTGTGAGATACTGTATTTATCTTGTCTTTGAGGCAAGTATTCGCGGAGATTCATGTTGTTTTATTTACATGTCTGTGAAGAGATGTGACAGAGACCGAGACGGCAGAGAACATTGAGTCTCATTCACTAATAATTGCGTACGTTTTTTGTATTTATATGCACATTTGAACTTCTCACGAAAACTTTCTGCCTAATTAAAAACACGTGCGTACGCACATGAGCTTGTTCTTAAACTCGTTCTTCTGTTAGTGAATTTGGAGTCTTCTAAAAGAGCGCGCGCATGCACAAGGTTAGTGATTAGCATAATACACGCCCAAACCAGCTCCATATAAGGGCTTTCCGCAAAGCGGCACTCGTCCAGAGAAAGACAATTATGGCACCGAAACCAAAGACAAAGAAAAATAACTAACGATAATGAACGTGAGGTTTTGCTGTCAGAGGTGGAAGCCAGAAAAAATGTGCTATATAAAAGCGACTGAACAACCATTCGTCACTCTCTGCAAACATATCTGTGCGCAATGTCTTCAAGCAGTACCAAGTGTGCCATGCCTCCAAACACAAGGTGAGACACAATAATCACCGTTTATATAAAGATAGATCAGGTGAATTGTTGTTTGGACCTCTAATTATATATATATATTTATATATATTTATATTTATATAATTGGACCTCTAATTATACTTTATTCATTTTAATGTTTAGTTACTTTTCACCCACCTTGTTAATAACATCGAATTATATGTAGGGTTCGTTATACATGCTTATAAGGCCCCGGCCGTGCATGATTATTGCATACGTGTGGTATAAGTTGTTCTTGAATTTTTTCGTAAATTTAGAATAAATTTTAGTACAAAAGTTTTTGATGAATCATGATCTATTCGTGAAAACGTCCGTCACGCAACATTTGTGCGTACGCATGTTTAGTGAATGAGACCCATTGTTTTGTTGTTATTATGACTACACACAAATAAAAGTAGACCCTTTGCAGTTTCAAACTATACCTTATTCTTATCTGTATGATCAAAACTGACGGCGTATTTTTAGTTCTTTTCACGGTCATAAAGAAAATATGAGACAGACTGCACCAGTGCGGGCTTCTTTGAAAACACATCAGATCTCAATGGGGGAAAATATCATGCTGGATATACAGTATATACTGATATGGAATGGGTAATGTGTTAGGAATTAAAGGATGCCACATCGTTTGATGGAAATGAAAATTATCAACCTACAGAGGGCTGAATTCAAAGACACCCCGAAAATCAAAGTGAAAAAATTATGCAGCAGGCTAGTCCATTTCATTGCAGCAAATCAAAATGGTACTCAGTAGTTTGTATGGCCCCCACGTGCTTGTATGCAAGCCTGACAACATGCATGCTTCTAATGAGATGACGGATGGTGTGCTGGGGTATTTCCTCCCAGATCTGGACCAGGGCATCACTGAGCTCCTGGACAGTCTGAGGTGCAACCTGGTGGCATCGGATGGACTGAAACATAATGTCCCAGAGGCGTTCTATTGGATTTAGGTCAGGCGAGTGTGGGGGCCATTCAGTGTCAATTCCTTCATCCTCCAGGGACTGCCTGCATACTCTCTCCACATGAGGCCGGGCATTGTCGTGCAACAGGAGGAACCCAGGAGCCCACTGCACCAGCGTAGGGTCTGACAATGGGTCCAAGGATTTCATCCCGTTACCTAATGGCAGTCAGGGTGCCATTGTCTAGCCTGTAGAGGTCTGTGCGTCCCTCCATGGATATTCCTCACTAGACCATCACTGATCCATCACCAAACCGGTCATGCTGGGGCGCCAGTGGCGGAAATGCCCATTTTTGGTGTTCAGTTGTAAATACCAGTCGAGCTCCACTGTGCGGTGTCCCAGGGAGCACGGGTCCACTAGAGGACGTTGGGCCCTCAGACCACCCTCATGAAGTCTGTTTCTGATTGTTTGGTCAGAGACATTTACACCAGTGGCCTACTGGAGATCATTTTGTATGGCTCTGGCAGTGCTCATACTGTTCCTCCTGCTGATGGGCTAAGGACCTTCTACAGCCCTGTCCAGCTCTCCTAGAGTAACTGCCTGTCTCCTGGAATCTCCTTCATGCTCTTGAGACTGTGCTGGGAGACACAGCAAACCTTCTGGCAATGGCACGTATTGATGTGCCATCCTGGAGGAGTTGGATTGCCTGTGCAACCTCTGTAGGGTCCAGGTATCGCCTCATGCTACCAGTAGTGACACTGACCCCTAGACAAAACTAGTGAAAAACAGTCAGAAAAGATGAGTAAGGAAAAAAATGACAGTGACTTCCACCTGTAAAACCATTACTGTTTTGGGAGTCATCTCATTGTTGCCCGTATTTACAAAACATCTTAAGGCTAAAAGTAGCTCATAACTCGCCAATTTAAGAGAAAATCTTAAAAATAATGGGTTAGTCAATCCTAAATTTAGGACTCCTAAATTTTTGCTCTTAGAGTATTTTACAAAGCGTTTTAGCGCTAAAACTAGCTCTTAAATCTGAAATGTTAGGAGTAGTGTAGAGGACTAATTCACTAAGGCCAACGGTTTGTTCCAGACGGGATTTATCTCCCTGTGAAGGGCACTTCGGAGTGAAAACAGTCATAGCAGCCATATTGAAGGGTCATTCCAAACTGAAGTGCTCAAAACTGGCCACTTCAAAGGGCCCTTCAGGATGAAGGATTTCGAAGGTTACAACTGATGGACACTTCGGGCCCCGTGATCCTTTCCCTGATAATGCTGCCTTCGGGCACGGGATGATGACGTGGAAGGGCACTTCAAGAAACAGTTGTTTGGTCCCCTACACCCTCCAACCCTTCGAAGCTCTCACTCCGGAGGGTAAACCCTTTGAAGGGATAGGGCATAGGGATGAGCCCTTCCGAATGGAACGCAGGGTATGCCACGACTATTCCTTTGGTTTTGGAGGTTATCCCAACTCCAGATTTTCCTTTGATTACATTCTTGTTTTCATTAACCAGTTGGGAAAGAAGTAACAGCTGTTCTTGCATCCAGTTTGTTTGTTTGTTTCTTTCTTTCTTTCTTTCTTTCTTTATATTTGCATGTATCACTATCAGCCATGATTATTCTTATCTTTATTTCTTATAAAAAATCTTTATTTGAATGTGGCAATTAACATTCTTGTTTTACCGTATACAGCAAAAAAATTACTATATGGTCTTATACCATTGGTCTGTCTGAATACTGGATTCTGATTGGCTGGCAGATATGCACAAAAAAAATGGTAACACTTTCTGTGAAGCCCATATTTATAATACATAATAAAAGTATTCTTAAGGCATTATAATGAATGAATAATGCATTATAAATAGTCAAGTCAATATTATTTGTATAGCGCTTTTAACAATGCAAATTGTGTCAAAGCAGCTTTACATCGGCTTGATATAAAGCTGGGTGGCTTTATATAAGCTTTACAGTATTTAGACGGGGAAATAGTTTGTCGAAATAGTGTCATTCTCCTCTGGCCAGACAAAATCTGCAGTTTAAATCTAGGCTTAATAACTTCATAATATGTTGTATCATCTCATGAATGTTATTAAGAACCGTTTTAATGTATTATAATAGTTACTTATTTGTGGTTATAGCTTTTAAGAGTATGATGATTTATAACACAATGAACACGATCCATCCGCTTAAATTACAATGGATTATATTTCTCATAGTTATAATTAGGGCCGGGACTTTAACGCGTTAATTTAGATTAATTAATTACACAAAAATAACGTGTTAAATTTTTTTAACGCATTTTAATCGCACTTATTTTTGCACCGCGGAACGTTTCTCACTGGATGAGTTTCGGCGGACCGATTATACTGGAGCACCAACTAGCGTTCTGTTTCTCAATTCCAAGAACGCAAAGAACGGACTTGCGTTCTCGTGGAGACCGGTCTTGCCAAGCTTCCTTGGAAGAACGAACTCGGAAGGACGCGAGAACACAGAACGCACACTTATGAGAATTGAGATGTACTGCATTCCTGCTTAACTGACCGCAAAGTGACGGGGGTCTGGCGATCAGTGCGCTGGATCTGATGCTAGCCGACAGCTTGCCGCTCCCGTGTGTTGTGACAGCTGTGCCTGAACCACCAAAGAGGTTCACCAACAGACTCATGCTTATTCTGATTGACAGGAAGATGTTGAGGATGTCTATCATCTTTATTTAATCTGTTCTTCTATTTAAATCAGCGGTTAACTCATAGTGGGTACATTGACTATTATGCTTCTCAGCATAAGAAACGGCCAATGAACAATAAATATTACAAAATGTCATAACTTATTAAAACATTTCATACTATTATAGATATTACTTTCATATAATTGTATTGTTTTATTTTACAGCGTTATATGTTTTACTGTTAAGATTCATTTTAATATGCCAATAAAAATGCAGACTTTCTCCGGGTCTTATAACTTTATTAAAATTAACCAAAACAAAACGATAAATGTTTACTTTCAACTTGAAGAGCCGTTAAGTATTTGTGAGAGCGACTTTAAAGCTTACAGGCTTCCATACACCGGCCACCCACAGCGTTTTCTGGGATTTCTAACGGCTCGATTCTCTCAAGTCTGCACTCGATGCATCCTCAGTTTCAAGAACATATCCGGGCACTTTCATGCATCCTCTATACTTGCGTTCTTGAGAATTGGAACTGAACTTCGACGGTTAATGATGACGTAGAACGAGAACACAAGGACGCAAGATCGATGAAGAACGCATATTGAGAAACAGCCAAAAACAAACCACAGTGAACATGGACAAAGAAGCTGATGAGACCGCTTTGGTTGGCCCTGTGGATGGGAAATGTAAAAATCCATATAAAAAAACTTACTTCTCACTGTTCTCAGGTCAAATATTTATATGCGATTAAAATGCGATTAATTTCGATTAATTAATTACAAAGCCTCTAATTAATTAGATTAATTTTTTTAATCGAGTCCCGGCCCTAGTTATAATGTATTATAAGTCTGAAATCTTGCCACGTTACTTATGTTACTTTACTTAAAGCAGAAAAAGACCACTTATATGTCAGTCCTGTGTCGTGTGTGTCATGTGTTCCCGCCTCTTGTGTCCTTATTTGGTTTGTTTCCTGTCCTCGTTGAGTGTGATTGTTAGTTAATTCCGTCCAGCTATGTTTTAGTTATTATCTATGATTATCCTGTGTATTTATAGTCCTGTCTGTTCAGTTAGATTTCATCTGGTCTACTCGTTACTCCCGGTGTTCCTGTGTGTCTGCCCTACCTTGTCTTGCCCTGTTTGGATTTATTAAAGACTGTTTGATTTGAGTTTATCCTCGTCTCCGTGTTCCTCGTTCTTCCCCGTTGTGTGCACCGTGACATTATAAGTAATAATAATAACTTTTTTTTTTCTCAAACAGCCATAAGATCAGATATCAGATCAGATGAATGGGTAATATGACACATTTGCTTTGAACATTTTTTTTTTTTTTTTTTATAATATCAGTTTGATTATTTTGATGGCACCCTTTAGACAGCTGTTGATGAGTAACTGTACAACTACATGTCAACTAGCACTCATGAGAGTATTAGTAGTGTGTCTGCTGAATATACTGTATGCTAACACTTTATTTTGATGGTTCCTCAACAGACATACTGAGTATAGGATACTTTGCAAGTATGTGAATATTCTACCTACCCTACCTTAGTCTACTAATACAATTAGTTTTATATATATAAACATTGCACTCAAGAAATGTAGTAAGGTACTGTGCAGATCTTAACGTGTTAACTTTTACCAGAGCGACGGCGCACTGAAGCGTTTTTTTCCCCACTAGTTTAATGTTTATGAATGAATTTAACGTGAAAGAATATCATTAATCTTGACAAACTATATATAATTCTGAAGGTCTAAGCCTCAAGCATCGACGACAGATCGCTGTTTTTCGATGGAAAGCTTATAAGGAATGTATTTGCTACATTTGTGTAAACAGTACACATCAAAACATGCAGAATAAAAAAGCAGTACGTACCAGATTCATTGTAATAACGAGCCACAAACGCGTCCACTGCTGAAATCCCAGTTTATTTAGAGAGTTAAGGGTCCACAGAACAACATCCTAGCGAGCACTTTTAGTCCAGCGAAACAATAACGTTGTAATAAGGATGAATATTACTTTGTCTACATTTCATTTCTTCGGGAGAGTTATTGTTTGCGTCCGTTATGGAATAAATTACGCTCAAAAACAGCGTCTTGGTGGTAAAAAAACAACACGGTGCTGTAGCATACAGTTTTACAAACAGAATGAGACCGTCCACAGAAAAAAAAGTCTCATAAAAGCGGAATATAGTTTATTTTAATTTGGCGCTCTCTCCTGCCAGCGCGTGACGCACGCTGTGACGCAGCTGTCATCTGAGCGATCTGTAACTTAGCGATCTGCTTTTTACATTTTTTTTTTTCTTCAACATTTTTATATGTGTGTGTGTGTGTATTGTGTGGAGAATGTGGCCGTATCTGCATGATTATCATCTGTATGGACAGACATCAGCGTGTTTATTACCGACTCTATGACGGCTATCATTGTGATTCATTGATCAGCTATTATTGATTATATGGCCCATCTGTATGATTATCATCTGAAAGGAAGCATGTGCAATCAGCGTGCGATTACTGACTGTATGACCATGTCTGCCAATATCACTTCATGTCTGGCAATCAGAATACTTCAGTATACATACTATATACAAAGCATTTTTTTCCATTTTTTTTCCTTTTTTATTACTCAAATAATTATTTTTGTATTTTTTAGTGCTCAAATCTGTCTATTATTTTATAGTTGAAAAACTATGCAGGAATATGTATAATGACTAAAATAGTTTGTATAATTCTGCAATCCATTTGGTGGTTATTTTTCCTCAAACAGGGGGGTGGAAGGACTATAAACAGTTTCAGAATAAATATTGCAGGAATCTAATTTTTCATGGTATCTTCTTCAAATTTGAAATATAAATTCATGAAACATGTGGCTTTCAATCCATTACTTTTCTGGATTGCTCCAGGACTTATTTCATGTATTTGTCTATGAAATAAAAAACATTCAGTGTGGAAAAATATTTTTCAAGGCACGTCAGTGTCTATAACTTTTTATCTTTTTGAGCATTATCAACTCTGGATGATGGATAGTAAAGCCTAGAGTGTCTTCTTTCCAAAGATACCTAATTTGTTTGTGTAGCACACTTTGTCAGGAATTGTTACCATTTTAATTTAGGTAGGTTATTTTCACCTGTGAGGCCCACAATGGGGGGCGAAGGTTAACAGGTTAAATAATGTCAAGCTATGATATTGCCCATTATAAATGAAGTAGATTTAATATGGTGTTTAATATGGTGTTCATTGTGTTATAAATAATCATACTCTTAAAAGTTATAACCACAAATGCGTAAGTACTATAACATATTATAATTGTTGTTATGATTATTCATGAGATTTTATAACATTATAAGGTTTTATTATAATGCATAATGCATTCATTATAATGCCTTAAGAATACCCTTATAATGTTTTATAAATACGGGCTTCATAGAAAGTGTTACCAAAAAACCTTTAATGCACAGGTCGTTCTAAGTCAGTTTAATCACCGTTCTATATTAATGTGCTGCTTTAATTGACACACACAAACATACATACACGCAGAGAGAGAGAGGTCAGAGATCGCAGATTGTACTGCGCAAACACAGAAACATGTTGTCAGCACTGCCCTATGGCTTTTATTTATAAAATAGCCTAGATACTGGATCGCTACATTATATTCCTCAGCAATGAGGTGGTCAAATTGCTGTTTTTGAAGTAACTAATCATAGCTTCATTGTTTGTAGAGAGACACGCAAACTCAGGTAACGCACACACAACTGTCATCCCTCTCTCTGGAGCAATCGATTGATAATTAAATCAAATAAATGCTATAATTAATTCATCTCTGTGTCTGATTTGAAGTGGGCAGAATGCTGGTGCTAACAAGCTGTAACTGACGAAATAACCATAATTTTTACCATTCCAGTCAAATATTGCAAACATCATTAACAGCTTTAACTTCTCAGTGCTGGCAAATGACCATGGAATTAATGGGATAATGCACGGCTAGCTATGCACTAAACGATTTTAATGCACTTCACGTCGGGTGGTTCTTGGTCTCCACGTTGTGCATTAAAATTGTTTAATGCACTGCTAGCCGTGCATTATCCCTTACATATACTTATCATGATACACAAATTCATACTATGATATTTATGGTCATTGCACCCATGCCTAATTATTACAATTACTTTATTTTTTAAGTCAAATAGAAGAGACAGATGGCATCTTTAAATATTAAAGGGGTAATTCACCCAATAATGAATATTACCCCATGATTTACTCACCCTCAAGCCATCCAATGTGCGAGGAGTGAGAACCAGAAAGGCGTAAGTGACATTTCACCAACTTTACAGGAGAGCCAAAACAAAAATGTTACCATAGTTTGATCTGACTTTGTGTACTGATTTAAATTGTTTATAATACAAATTTGTACACTCATGGATGACAGTACTTTTGCCAGAAGAAAGAGCTAATTAAGAGCTTTCATTTGATATATATATATATATATATATACATATATATCTCCATTTCACCAAAAATGTCACTTACGCCCTTCTGGTTCTCACCCATCGATATGACTTTCTTCTATCAGACGAATACATTCATAGTTATATTAAAAAATGTCCTGACTCTTCCAAGCTTTATAATGGCAGGGAATGGTCATTGAGATTCAGTAGTCTAATAGAAGTCCAATAAGCTTTGTCCATCCATCATAAAAAAAAAGTATTCCACATGGCTCCATGGGGTTAATAAAGGCCTCCTGAAGCAAATGTATGTGTTTTTGTAAGGAAAATATCCATATTTAAAACTTTAGAAACCGCAATCTGCCGTTCCAGCAGATGACGTAGGATATAGGCGAACACTGTGACAAATGCACAAGTGCAGAGGAGAGAGCAAATACAAAACACCTGTCACAAGTAGAAGCACAAAATGAGGATTTGTAAAGAAAAATGTTGAAGGATTTCGATATAAGCCAAGAGGAGACTGGTTTTCCTAAACAAAGGAAACTTTGTGTCCTTTGCTCCTGTAAACAAAACTTGAGCTGTGTCCAAAACCGCTCTCTATCCCTTATATAATGCATTATATCAGGTGTCTGCCATTTTGTCCTGCTGTCTAAATTCTGAGTGAACGTTCGTTCACTACTTTTTACCCACAATCCTCTCTTATTTCGAGTGCACAACTGATGTACACTCACTGAAGCGCTATTTCCTATAATCCAATGTGGACAGGACTGACAAGCTGGAAGAAATTGAATGAGAGATGCAGTTTACATCTTTTTTATTTCTGCTTTAACAGTTATTTTGTGCATTATTAATATTAAAATGCATTATTTAGCCATTAACTTCAGATGTTTAACCAATTTACTAAGGTGGCATTGTTGTTAACTTAAAAGAGATGATAGAGATGTGATGATAATTTGGAGGATGATTTTATATATATATATATATATATATATATATATTCGTTATTCACCTGTATACAGGTGCATCTCAGAAAATTAGAATGTGGTGAAAATGTTCTTTTCTTTTTGTAACTTATTTCAAAAAGTGAAACTTTCATATATTTAGATTCATTACATGTAAAGTAAAACACTTCAAAAGTTTTTTCGTTTTAATTTTGATGATTAGAGCTTACAGCTCATGAAAGTAAAAAATCAGTATCTCAAAATATTAGAATATTTCCTAAGATCAGTCAAAAAAAAGGATTTGCAAAACAGAAAAGTTCAAGTTCTTTAAAGTATGTTCATTTCTGCACTCAGTACTTGGTCGGGGCTCCTTTAGCACAAATTCCAGCATCAGTGAGGTGTGACATGGAAGCGATCAGCCTGTGGCCCTGCTGAGGCACTATTGAGCCTTCAGCTCATCTGGATTGTTGGATTGACTGTTTCTCATCATTCTCTTGAAAATATCCCATAGATTCCATATGGGGTTCAGGTCAGGCATGTTGGCTGGCCAATCAAGCACAGTAATATCATGGTCAGCAAAGCACTTGGTTTTGGCACTGTGGGCAGGCGCTAAAGTCCTGCTGGAAAAGGAAATTAGCATCTCCATAAAGCTTGTCAGCAGATGGAAGCATAAAGTGCTCTAAAATGTCATGGTAGACAGCTGCATTGACTTTGGACTTGATAAAAGACAATGGACCAACACTAGCAGATGTGATGGCACCCCAAATCATCACTGACTTCGGAAACGTCACACTGGACTTCAAGCAGCTTGGATTCTGTGCCTCTCCAGTCTTCCTCCAGACTCCAGACCTTGATTTCCAAATGAAAAGCAAAATTTACTTTTATCTGAAAAGAGGACTTTGGACCACTGAGCAACAGTCCAGTTCTTTTTCTTCTTAGCCCAGGTAAGATGCTTCTGACGATGTTTCTGTTTCAGAAGTGGCTTGGTAGCCCTTTTCATGAAGATGTCTGAGCGTGATGACTCTTGATGCACTGACTCCAGCTTCAGTTCACTCCTTGTAAAGCTGTCCCAAGTGTTTGAATCGGCTTTGCTTGACCGTATTCTTGCGGTCATCCCTGTTGCTTGTGCACATTTTCCTACCCAATTTCTTCCTTCCAGTCAACTTTGCATTTAATATGCTTTGATACAGCACTCCTTGAACAGCCAGCCCTTTCAGTAATGACCCTCTGTGACTTACCCTCTTTGTGGAGGGTGTCAATGATCATCTTCTGGACCGTTGCCAAGTCAGCAATGTTCCCCATTATTGTGGTTTCAAAGAACAAGATATACCCAGAATTTATACTGTATGGATTTATTGAAACCCAAATGTAAATATTCGGTAACACTTTATTTCGATAGTCCACTTTAGACATTCTACTAACAGTAAGTAACTTTACAACTGCATGTCAACTAGCAGTTAATAGAATATTAGTAGACTGTCTGCTTAATATCTTTATGTCTGCATCAACACTTTATGTTGATGGGTCCACAACCAGTGGTGTGAAGTAACGAATTACACGTTACAGTAATTAAGTAGTTTTTATCAGTAATTGTACTTTTTGAGTAGTTTAAAAATTGTGTACTTTTAATTTTACTTGAGTACATTTTATGTGATGTATCGGTACTTTTACTCCGCTATTTTCATCCGTTTGTGGTCGTTACATGCTTATTTTAATTTAATTTTATCCATTAATATGATTGGATAGGGAGATAGTGTCTGGTGACTTTCGTCAAATCAAATTGTGCATAGAAAACTTTAACCGCCAACTGCTGTCTATCATGGCTGCTGGAAGTGAATTCCTCAAGCATCAATGCAGTCACATCTTCCTCTAATATGTTAAGGTAAATTTTGGATTTCTGCTTACTAAATGATTTGTATATATGCTTGCCTATCTACACGACCTGAAATTTGGTGTGAGGTTGCGGGTATTGCGTACAGTGTTAACTCCCGCAAGTGCCACGTTCAGTAAATTCCCACTCACTTAAGAGCCGTGCGATTTGCGCTGCTTCGTCTCTCTCACACGCGTTCAGCTGCAGTCACTTGGATAAGTTTTTGCTTGTTGAACTTGTTGACTTTTGATGAGTTTGAGTGTGTGATGCGCGCTGTGAAAAAGTGTGTTGGAAACACTGTAAAACGATTTGCAATATTGTACTCAAATTGAGGACCAATATGCACCTTATTGATGACCTGTGGCGTTAATACTGCATCTGTGTCAGCGCGTGATGTAATAAAACTGCAGCTCATTAATAAACTTTTTTAATTTCTTTTTTTTTATCCATTTTATTCAATCCACCTTCATTTAGCATGTGCACTCGCGCATAAACAAATTTCAAGTTCAACACTTTTTGTTGCATTCAGTTGTGGATGCTGCTGATTCACCGAGACCGCCGCGGCTCAGCAAGAGACGTGCGTTTGTGTTTTCTTTTGAAAAAGTTTCCCCAGAAATACTTTTATTTAATGCATTTTTCCTTACAAATTGTTTTATCGACATGACATAATTCGAGTAATGTATATGTACATGTAATGTACATGATGCCATCCTTCTAGAACAATGTGCATTTGTTAAAATTGTAACATAAATTATCAAGTTTAGTTTTTCTTGTTTCTTTATTGCACAACGCTAAAACTGGCACCGTTTTGGAGAGAAATGGGCTCTCATTTTAACCCATATCATGGTGTGTGATGCTGAACTATGAGTTTCTAATGGTGTTTGTATTTGCACTATTCTAAACATTCATATTTTATGTGCAACAACAGCATGCTGTCAGTGGCTTTACACATGATTTTAAATCTATTTTTCAAACTTTATGATTTAAATGGGGATAATTGTACTGAGAATAACTTTCATCTTTTCTTCAGCTGAATACTGTTTCCGTGCTGTTTTGATGTGTTTTAAAGAGTTGGCAGTCAAAATCAATCAAAACTGCTGGATTAGATATTCTTCGTTCTTTATGACAAACAAGATAATGTGAATTCCAGAATGTACAAAGTTTTTTAAAGGTGACCCTGGACCACAAAACCATAAGTGTCAATTTTTCAATACTGAGATCTATACATCATCTATACAAAGCTGAGTAAATAATATTTCCATTGGTTTATTGTTTGTAGGACAATATTTGGCTGAGATACAATTATTTGAAAATCTGGAATCTGAGGGTGCAAAAAAATCTAAATATTGAGAAAATCTCCTTTAAAGTTGTCCAAATGAAGTTCTTAGCAATGCATATTACTAATCAAAAATTAAGTTTTGATATATTTACAGTAGGAAATTTACTAAATATGTTCATGGAACATGATCTTTACTTAATGTCCTAATGATTTTTGGCATAAAAGAAGAATCAAAAATTTTGACCCATACAATGTATTTTTGGCTATTGCTACAAATATACCTCAGCGACTTAAGACTGGTTTTGTGCTCCAGGGTCACACATGTATAAATTGCAGTGTACAGCGTTTATTATGACGGGGTCGAATCCACAGCTCAGTACTCACTATTCAGTACTCATGAGTACTTTTAAATAGGCTACTCTTTTACTCTTACTCAAGTAGTTTTTTGGACAAGTTCTTTTACTCTACTCAAACTACATTTTTTGGAAGGTAATGGTACTTTTACTTGAGTATATATTTTCAGTACTCTTTCCACCACTGTCCACAACATACAAGATACTGACTATCAGAAAATTTGCAAGTGTATGTCAACTTATTCTACTAACCCTAAACCTACCCTAACAGTCTACTCTGAGAGTTAGTAGACATGTAGTTGCAAATGAATGAGAATTAGTTGACATGTAGTTGATATGTAGTTACAAAGTTACTTATAGTGAGTAGAATGTCTAAAGTGGACTATCAAAATAAAGTGTAACCAAATATTCTTATATTGTGAGATACTGATTTTTGACTTTCACTAGCTGTAAGCTCTAATCATCCAAATTAAAACACAAAAACTTTTGAAGTGTTTTATTTTACATGTAATGAATCTAAAATCTATGAAAATTTCACTTTTTGAAATGTTACAAGAAAAAAATAACTTTTTTTTTGCAACCTTTAAAAGGTGATCAAATGGGAGGAGTCATGTGATGTGCTAACGAACCTAGTCGCACACGAGTAGAGCTCCGTATGCTGGGTCTCTTTTTGCTGATTTTTTCGTTTTGTTTTAAGTTTTATTCATTGTTGGTGCTTTACCTGATGGCATGCAGTCGTAAACAGCAGGAGTTCAAGCCACCGACCGCGAGCAATATGATGGACAAGGTGGCGAACACTGTTACACACTTTGAGGACATTCTAAGAACTGAGTTGACGGCGATGCAGAATGAGTTCGCTTCTCACATGTCAGTTGTTCAGTCACTATGCTCTAAACTGGATCTTCTTACAAGGGAGATGAGTGAACAAAAGAAAGTTGTTGCAGATCACGATAGGTGAGTAGCCGCGCTCGAGCAACAGGTTGTGGACTTGCAGGATCGCAATAGGCGTAGCAATCTGCATCTGGTCGGATTGCCTGAAGGTTCCGAAAATGTTGCAATGTTGAAGGTCATTCTCAATCAAGGTGAACCTAAAATGCAACAGTCCCCAGAAGAAGCAAGAGTTTTTTTCAGATCCCATTCATCCACCAACTCTCAGTGAGCTTCAGCTGGACATTTGCTGTCTAATCGGAGAAGAGATGCTCTAAATGGTTAGGTGACTTTCACTGTTCATTTTAATGTTCACTTCTTAATTCATAGTTCATTGTGCATACAGTATCGCTTACTGATTATGATATTTTATTTGTTTTAGTTGTATTCTTTATCTCTCTTCTCTTCTCTTCTTTTTTTTTTT
Organism: Barbus barbus; assembly: GCF_936440315.1. Lineage (NCBI taxonomy): Eukaryota > Metazoa > Chordata > Actinopteri > Cypriniformes > Cyprinidae > Barbus > Barbus barbus. The sequence goes on from NC_136722.1 coordinate 7,852,184, forward strand.
TAAATACTACCTAGTCAATATGTGGCTATGGGGCCAAATGTTGGTGCTATAGTAATGTGCAGGTTTTTGTTGACGCCAGGGACCATATTAAGGGGTGCTGGCAGATCAAGGTTTGTTCTTGGTTTAATCTGCCATAGTTCATGGCAGAGGTGTGGACTCGAGTCATGTGACTTGGACTCGAGTCAGACTCGAGTCATGAATTTGATGACTTTAGACTCGACTTGACAAAATATAAAAAGACTTGCAACTCGACTTGGACTTTAACATACATAACTCGTGACTTTCACTTGGACTTGCGCCTATTGACTTGTAAAGACTTGCTACTTCCCATAAAAAGCCCAAAGATAAAAAATATGTTGACACGGACCGCTCTATCTCTGTTTATGTGTCTGTGCGCGTGTGTGTGACAGAGAGCATGCGCGCATTCGGCACGACATGTATAAAAAGTAAATTCGTCCCCCGCACTTTTTCATTGAACAGTTGTGTTCTCGACATGTTGAGGTTTTAATGGAGCAATGTATATAAGTGCAGAATGATTTAAAATTCAAAGAGACAAGATAATTTATACATGACGTTTACGTTTCTATGGCAATCAGTCACTCAGTTTGTGACGTCACGACATGACCAGGCTCGTGCCCGCGGTCCCGCACTGTATCCATCATTCATTAGAGGTCGAGATGAGTTCAAAGCGGCAAGAAACTCTTCACTCCTTTTTTACGAAAAAGTCAAGCAGCGTAAGTTGGCATGTGGGATTCGAATAGTGTTGCACAATGTTGAGTGACTCTGCCTATTGCTCTTGTTGAATAATTAGCAAGTTTTGATGTTCATTATATGGAGAAATAAAAAGCTGCCTGGACAAACATGCACTTATTTATTTTCAGTGTATTTTTCCGTAACTCTTTTGTAACGTCTTTTATTTTAACACGCATGTATGTTATCAGAACCCTTCAAATAAGAATAAAGATAATGTTGAATGAGATTTTACAGCGTTTGCAGCATTGTGACATGTTTAACTCTGCCAAATCTACATGATGTATTTCAATCAAGTCTGCAAGCTCTGACGATCTGATACAGGATCGATCTTCATTTAAGGTTCAAGGTTCTGGTTACACTTTTGAAAGTAGTTAAACATACTGAAAAGTATATTTTTTGTGGTGATACATTTAAGTAAATTAAAATGGTTTGGAGGACTATATTTTTGATCCTCTCTTCATCCAAGTACATGTTTTGAGGGTGAAGGCATGGTTTTTAGTTTAAGGATATATTTTAGTTTTGAAACAATAATTTCAGGTGAAGACAATTTCAGAAAGTTGGTTCAGTTTTTCAGACCTGTTTTGCAATACAAGGTCAACTCGTTCTTGTGCAATATGCTGTGGAGACGAGACGCAGCACTGTTCAGCACTTTTTCAGAAAATTACATTTGTATTTTTATGTATCTGAGCAATATTCTTTCATAAAAAAGGTTTGTTTAATAAATACAGATCTTACAACCATACATAATCTGTATACATTTTATTTTTCTGTTAAAAAGACTCGAAAGTCAAACCGTAGGACTTTGGACTTGACTTGAGACTTGTTGGCCTTTGACTTGGGACTTGACTCGGGACTTGCCTGTCTTGACTCGGGACTTGAGGGCAATGAATTGAGACTTACTTGTGACTTGCCAAACAATGACTTTGTCCCACCTCTGGTTCATGGGAATGTGTTTGTTTTTTTGAATGGTAACGGGGAGGGTGGGGGACTAGACTCAACTGGTTTTATTTTCAAACTTGTATTTTGTCTTATTATGCAGTAATTCTGTTTGATACCTATGACTGACCTTAATATTCTGAGTTGTAATTTTAATGGGCTAAATGGCCCTCACAAACGTACAGGTTTTCTGGATTTTTTGCGAAGAAGAAAGATTGATATAGTGTTAGTTCAAGAATCCCATTTGAAAGAGGAGGATATACGCAGGTGTAATAATAAGTTTTATGAAGTGGTATCTCACTCATCTTCGGATACTAAAACCAAGGGTGTCCTAATATTGGTGCGGAGGACTTTAAATATTTATATTTTAGAGAAAGGTTGTGATACAAATGGTAGAATAACACGTATAAAAACAATAGTGGGGAACAGGAATATTGTATACTCTCAGTTTATGCCCCTTGTACTCCTGACCCTACTTTTTTCTCTGTTTTGTCAACCTATCTCTTGAAGTTTTCAGATTTTGAAATTGTATTGGGTGCAGATAAAAAAATTCTGTAATGTCACATATCCTAGATAGATCTGGACCAAAGGAATCACACTCTCAAGCTTTGTGTTCTGACAAACTTCGGCAAAAAAAAAAAAAAAAGGTTTTAGTCCTAAAATTACACAACAATGAAAAGTTTGCTAATATTTCAGATGTGAAATCCCAATCTGGGCTCATTATGACAGACCCAAAAGACATTAATATCGCTTTTCACTCTTTTTACTCTAACCTCTATACTTCCGCTGATGGTGACCCTGACACTCTTACCTAGGCTGTCAAATTTGGATTCGGAATACCTGGCTGAACCGATCTCTCTTCAGGAGCTTGAGTCAGCAATTCGATCTATGAGCGAGGGGAAATCCCCAGGCATAGATGGCATTCCAATCGAATTGTATACTACTTTTTGGTCGGATTTAGGCCCCCTCATGTTAGATATGATACATTTTTCAGTTACTCAAGGCTCATTTCACCCGTCCATTAATATAGTTGTTATCAGAATCAGAATATCAGAATATATATATAGTTGTTATTTCTCTCTTGTTAAAAAAAGATAAAGATCCAACTTCCTGTTCAAGTTACCGGCCACTTTCTTTGATAGGGACTGATGTTAAATTATATGCTAAAGTACTATCTCCTCGTCTAGAGAAATTTACGAATAAGCTAGTTCAAACAGGATTCATTAAATCTCGCTCAGCTTCCGATAACTTACACAGGTTATGTCATATTATTAATTCAAAGAATAGTTTGTCCTCTCCTTGTGCAGTATTATCTCTAGATGCGATGAAAGCTTTTGACCAGCTAGAATGGAACTATTTATGGGCGGTTCTACAGCATCTGGGTCTAGGATCGAGTTTCATAAATATGATAAAAGCTCTGTATGCCAATCCAGCAGCCAATGTTCTCACAGGTGCTGTTCACTCTAACCCATTCTTTATACATCGAGGTACTCGTCACACTGTAAAAAGTGATAAGTTGACTTACAGTCAGGTCCATAAATACTCCCTCACTATCACAATTACAATGAGCAGATAAAAGGTCCAGAGTTCATTTCAAGTGTGCTATTTGCATTTGGAATCTGTTGCTGTCAACTGTCAAGAAGAGATCCAAAGACCTGTCACTATCAGTGAAGCAAGCCATCATTAGGCTGAAAAAACAAAACAAACCCATCAGAGAGATAGCAAAAACATTAGGCGTGGCCAAAACAACTGTTTGGAACATTCTTAAAAAGAAGGAACGCACCGGTGAGCTCAGCAACACCAAAAGACCCGGAAGACCACGGAAAACAACTGTGGTGGATGACTGAAGAATTATTTCCCTGGTGAAGAAAACACCCTTCACAACAGTTGGCCAGATCAAGAACACTCTCCAGGAGGTGTAGGCGTATGTGTGTCAAAGTCAACAATCAAGAGAAGACTTCACCAGAGTGAATACAGAGGGTTCACCACAAGATGTAAACCATTGGTGAGCCTCAAAAACAGGAAGGCCAGATTAGAGTTTGCCAATCGACATCTAAAAAAGCCTTCACAGTTCTGGAACAACATCCTATGGACAGATGAGACCAAGATCAACTTGTACCAGAGTGATGGGAAGAGAAGAGTATGGAGAAGGAAAGGAACTGCTCATGATCCTAAGCATACCACCTCATCAGTGAAGCATGGTGGTGGTAGTGTCATGGCGCGGGCATGTATGGCTGCCAGTGGAACTGGTTCTCTTGTATTTATTGATGATGTGACTGCTGACAAAAGCAGCAGGATGAATTCTGAAGTGTTTCGGCCAATATTATCTGCTCATATTCAGCCAAATGCTTCAGAACTCACTGGACGGCGCTTCACAGTGCAGATGGACAATGACCCAAAGCATATTGCAAAAGCAACAAAAGACTTTTTGAAGGGAAAGAAGTGGACTGTTATGCAATGGCCAAGTCAATCACCTGACCTGAATCCGATTGAGCATGCATTTCACTTGCTGAAGACAAAACTGAAGCGAAAATGCCCCAAGAACAAGCAGGAACTGAAGACGGTTGCAGTAGAGGCCTGGCAGAGCATCACCAGGGATGAAACCCAGCGTCTGGTGATGTCTATGCGTTCCAGACTTCAGGCTGTAATTGACTGCAAAGGATTTGCAACCAAGAATTAAAAAGTGAAAGTTTGATTTATGATTATTATTCTGTCCCATTACTTTTGGTCCCTTAACAAGTGGGAGGCACATATGCAAACTGTTGTAATTCCTATACCGTTCACCTGATTTGGATGTAAATACCCTCAAATGAAAGCTGACAGTCTGCAGTTAAAGCACATCTTGTTCGTTTCATTTGAAATCCATTGTGGTGGTGTATAGAGCCAAAAATGTTAGAATTGTGTCGATGTCCCAATATTTATGGACCTGACTGTAACTTAAAAAACATTTAGGAAACCCGTTGCCTTAAAAAAAATTTAAGTAAATAATAATTGTAAAAAATAAGTTGTGAACTTGACAATTCACTTAACAAATTTTTTTAAAATATTATTTACTTAATTTTAAGTCAACGGGTTTCCTCATCACTGTAAAAAGTGATAAGTTGACTTAACTTAAAAAAATTGAGGAAACCCGTTGCCTTAAAATTATCAAGTAAATAATAATAATAAAAAATAAGTTAAGTGAACCTGACAATTCACTTAACTTAATTTTTTAATTATTATTTACTTGATCATTTTAAGGCAAGGGGTTTCCTCAATTTTTTTAAGTTAAGTCAACTTATCACTTTTTGGAGTGCAGGGTTGCCCGCTGTCTCCTCTGTTATTTTCCCTATCCTTGGAACCCTTAGCTTAAGCGGTCCGACAATCTGAAATTATTTCTCCCATAAATATACGGAATACTCATCATCATATTTCTTTGTGTGCTGATGATATCTTATTGTTTTTGGAGAAGCCGTCACATTCTATTCCTCATGTGCTGAATTTATTTGACCATTTTGGATCTCTCTCAGGGTTTAAAATCAATAAGTCATGTTTACTTCCCCTCAATTCTAAAATTGATTCCATGTCCCTTTCTATATCTATTCCATTGGTTCAAAACTTTAAGTACTTGGGGAAAGATGTTTTTCCTTCCCTGCAGGAAATCGTGGTAACACTTTACGGTAAGGGTACACAAATGACCATGAATTCATGCATAAATTCATGCATGAACTATGCGTTACTTCATGTATTAATATCTCATGAACAGAGGTGGGTAGAGTACTCAAAAACTGTACTCAAGTAAAAGTAAAAGTACTTGTAGAAATATTTACTCAAGTAAAAGTAAAAGTAATCGTCTGAATAGTTACTTGAGTATGTCACGGGAGAAACGAGGTCTGGGTCCAAATGCAGGTGAGGTGATATTTTAATATAACAAAAGGCCAACACGGCACAACAAACACATATAAAACATAAACAAGGCAGGTTAACAGGCAGGATCAGGCAAGACATGAAACATAAGACAATGCAACCAGACAGAGAGACGGGTGCAGAGACACTTTATAGTTCATGGTGATCCGGATCAGCTGTGAGTGAACTGATTGTGTGAGACGCGTGTAATCATCCAGGTGAGTGCAATGTGAGTGTAGAGTCCGGGAGGAAGGGAGCTGGCGACCTCTGGTGGGGAAAGGGCAGACCTGCAGCCCGGCCTCGTGACAGTACCCCACCTCTAAGGAACGGCTTCCAGACGTTCCCCTAGATCTAACAGCCCGGAGGGGGGTGAAGCAGTGACACAGGGGGAGGGATGGCGGGCCAGGTCCGTGTGGGGGCAGAGGGCCTGTCAACAGAGGCCGAGCAGGACGCCAGGGCGGATCCGGCAGAGCAGGGAACTTGAGTGGAGCCGGCAGGGCACAGAGCTTGGGAGGATCGTGCGCGGCCACCGCCGCCTCGGGAGCGCTGTTCGCGGCCGCTTCGGCGGGCTCGGGGGCGGTCTCCGCCGCTTCGGCGGGCTCGGGGGCGGTCTCCGCCGCTTCGGCGGGCTCGGGGACGGTCTCCGCCGCTTCGGCGGGCTCGGGGGCGGTCTCCGCCGCTTCGGCAGGCTCGGGGGCGGGCTGGGGAGCGGTCTCCGCCGCTTCGGCGGGCTCGGGAGCGGGCTCGGGGACGGTCTCCGCCGCTTCGGCGGGCTCGGGGGCGGTCTCCGCCGCTTCGGCAGGCTCGGGGGCGGGCTCGGGAGCGGTCTCCGCCGCTTCGGCGGGCTCGGGAGCGGTGTCCGCCGCTTCGGCGGGCTCGGGAGCGGTCTCCGCTGCTAACTCCACCCTGAAGTCTGAGCCGCTCATCCACAGGAGCAGGTTGATGTAGTTCTCCAGCGACTCCTCGGGGTCCCAGAGTGGCGCCAGGGACTTGAAGGGCTCGGCTAAACCCCCCCTGAAAAAAACCATGAGACAGGTCTTCTCTATAAACGCCTGCCGAGCCACTCCAATAAAATCCCTGGCGTAATCCTCCATGCTCCGGTCTCCCTGGCGGATGTTAAGCAGCCTCCCTGCTGGACCCATGTTTGCTGGTTGCATTCTATCACGGGAGAAACGAGGTCTGGGTCCAAATGCAGGTGAGGTGATATTTTAATATAACAAAAGGCCAACACGGCACAACAAACACATATAAAACATAAACAAGGCAGGTTAACAGGCAGGATCAGGCAAGACATGAAACATAAGACAATGCAACCAGACAGAGAGACGGGTGCAGAGACACTTTATAGTTCATGGTGATCCGGATCAGCTGTGAGTGAACTGATTGTGTGAGACGCGTGTAATCATCCAGGTGAGTGCAATGTGAGTGTAGAGTCCGGGAGGAAGGGAGCTGGAGACCTCTGGTGGGGAAAGGGCAGACCTGCAGCCCGGCCTCGTGACAGAGTAAGAGTAAAAAAGTATCGGATAAAAAACTACTCAAGTACTTAGTTACTAGTTACTTTGGATCATATAGGTACTGAATATAGTCTATTTTTATTTAGATATATAGAGTACATTTATGTAATGTGTGTGTGTGCCGTTCAAAATATATATTTTTTTGTTTTATTTTTTAATGTAATTTATTTCAGTGATGCAGATCAGAATTTTCATCAGCCTTTTTCGCCAGTCTTCAGTGTCACATGATCCTTCAGAAATCATTCCAATATGTTGATTTATTATCAATGCTGCTCTTTTTAGCTTTCTATTCATCAAAGAATCCCGAACAAAATGTCACAGGTTCCAAAAAATATTAAACAGCAAAACTGTTTCAAACACTGGTAATAAATCAATATATTATAATGATTTCTGAAGGACCATATGACTCTGAAAACTGGAGTAACAGCTGATGAAAATTCTGATTTGCATCACTGAATTAAATTATAATTTAAAGTAAATTAATTATGTATTATTCTATAACCTCTGACACTGAAACCTCTGAAAACTCCTCACATGACTGCTCTGAACATAACGAAACAAATGCATATTCACGGATCTTCTGTTCTGCAAAATGTAAACAAATGTAGCCTATATTTTTGCAAGCGTAAATATTGTAAAAATATGCATATTAATTGTGTCTAGAACAGGCCGCGCGCCGCTGCGCAGAGCTAACGCGGGTTCCGCGGGGGTTCATTTCATACTCTGAGACAGCTTATTTAATGTATAAATTACATTGTATTTAATGTAAGGTACATGTACAACAAACTGGTAATGTCATAGTGGTATCGTGGCCTATACCTGTGGAACAGTAGACAGCACACGCAGTGTTCATCTAATAAAGATCTTCATATAGCTCTAGCAAACAAGCCTTTGCAGATTTGCTTTGAACTGACTGTAGATCCAAAGCCACGTCTTCAGCGCTCTTGATGTTCTTAAACTCTCTGTTATCTGAGTGAGAACCGCTTCAGAGACACAGCGCGTGCGGCAGGGAACTGAACGAATCATTCAAACGGATTCGCGAACCGATTCACTGATTTGCCAACTGATTTGATCAAGCCTTCGAACAGAATCGACTCAAAAGAACGAATCATTCGCGAATGGGCATCGTTCATTGCCCAGAGAAAAGTAGACGGCGCGTTTGGAATAAACTGAAGCATTTTTAACTTGTATTTCATTAAGATACAGTAACGAGAGGAGAGTCGCCCACAGTAACGAAGTAAAAGTACCGTGTTTTCTCTAAAAATATACTTGAGTAAGAGTAAAAGTACCCATTTTAAAATATACTCTAAAAGTATTAGTTACCCAAAAAATGTACTCAAGTAAATGTAACGAAGTAAATGTAACTCGTTACTACCCACCTCTGCTCATGAATTATCAGGAACTAACAAGAATTCAAAGTATTTCTATCATGACTTCATGGATGAACAACACATTAAGACATTAACTAAGATGGGTACATCACCATGATTTATGATTTATTACGCATGATCATGATGTTTTCTTTGTTCAGAAAAAAAAAAAAATTTACTATCCACTGTGGATAAATCTATACTTTTGGTACATGAATCATCATGAATTCATGCTGAAGGAGCGGATGCCGATCTACCATACCCTTCACAATAATATTATTTCATTATTTCTTGTGTTTATTAATCAAGTTATTGATCAGTATTTAACCCTCTGGGCCCTGAGGGTGTTTTGGGGGCCTGGAGAACTTTCGACATGCCCTGACATTTGTGCTTTTTTCAGTTGCTTATAAAAATGGCTAAAGTCTAATAACACTGTAAACAGCACAAACTGGGCTACAATGTTATGTTAGCAGCATTTGTCTACATGATTGTGTTTGTGAGAAAACAACGTTTATGCGTGGTTAGTGAAAAACTAAAATTTTGAAGTCACTGAAATAAGACCATAAAACACATACAGAACAATTGTTTACAAGACTTTTGAGAACCAGATCTTGTAGGCTAGAATATTTACTTCACAATTATGTGAAAATTATTCAGCTTACTTATTCACAGAAAACAATATATTGATTTAAATGTTTAAAGACATGTTTTGTTACTGAAAGCCAATATGCGAGGGAGTGGTAATGGGCTTGAATATTAAGTGGTTCTCACCTGAGAGACAAAGGGCCCTCCCCTAAAGCTGCTAATGGGCCATCAGTGTGACTGTGACTGAGGCAGGTAAGAGAGAGTGTGAGGAGACTGAAAAGATTGGGTTTTTAAATGATTTGTATTTTATTTACAACACAGTATAATCAAAACATACATAATGAAGGTCAAAGAAACATTATTGTGCACACTGATCTAATCACAGAGATGTGAACAGACTTTGACTCGTTCCTGCAACAGATTCTGTTCAACAAGTGAAACAGATAAATCATACCTGATATTTACGTGTTATTTAAGTGTTTCTGCTACTTTCCATGGATTCAAGAAGAAACTGTTGAACTCTCTTCACTGACGCTTTGTTTATGCTCCGCGCGCACGGGTCACGTGGTTATTTGCATGTGAACACGAGGGGGCGGGATCTCATTAAAAATAATGAGTTAGACGGGACAGACTGAACATCGTGTTGGTTTCATACGGATTACTTTATCACAGAATATTTGTTTTCGATATGACTTCATTTGAAAGTGGACACTTCAGGCTTTCTATAGATATAACTCTCATGTCTGTGTGTTGAGTATTCGCTGAGTTACACTTCATTTTAGTGACGCATTTCTGAAAACAGATCGCGGAGACGGAGAAGACAGAGAGCGCACCCTGTTTGTTTTCTTTATTCTTCAAAAGCACAAAGTTTAGTTGTTATTATGAATGTATACAAATAAAAGAAGACCCCTTACAGATTCGAATGGTGTATTGCTCTTATCTGAACGATCAAAAATGGCGGAGTAATTCAAGCTCATTTCTGCCTTATCAGGAAAATCTGCCCCAAAACGCGTATTCGTGTTTGTCGGGCTCAGAGGGTTAACCTCCTAGGTTATTTGATGATTGACATGGTTCCATACTGAAGTCTATTCTGTTCATAGGGTCACAGTGCCATGATTAGGTCAGGGTGACCTCCCATCTACATGAGCAACTACTGCTGTTTTATGATATTGTTTGCAACTTGCTTACTGAGCAATTTAACTCGTATTTGCATAATAGATATTAAATAATCCTGCATTATTCTGTATTTTTACACTCTAAAAAGAGACAAGCATAGTGTGTGTGTAATGAACCATGCTGAATGCTGGTAAGACTCTTGCCAGAGCCAGGCCACCTTGAACAGAAGATATGTGTTGGGTTTTAACCGTCAATTCCCTTACAATGCATAGAAACATAGCATTATTTTGTGCATGTAAAGCTACTTACCTCATGCATGCATACAGGCTAGAATAGTATGTCAATTAATTTGAGAACTAATGTTTTTCATTAATTATGAGTTTTCAAGCACGTTCATGTCATCCTCATATAGCCTGCAGTAAATGGACAGACCCCAACATTGGCCAATCACAGCACATAGCTTGTAAATTCTGTTGGCATCCAAATACAGTACTCATCATTAACTAAGCATTAGCTTCTCATGACTTCATCGTGTGTGGCCCCTCAACTAAAGTGGTGACCAGACCCCAACATTGGCCAATAACAGCACATAACTTGTAAATTCTGTTGACATCCAAATACAGTACTCATCATTAACTAAGCATTAGCTTCTCATGACTTCTTCATATGTGTGGCCCCTCAACTAAAGTGGTGACTTGGTCCTTTTAAATATGGATAAACGTTGTGTTATTAATGATGGCATAATTGTGAAATTACATGAATATGAACATGAAAATTTAAGCTTTTGCACACAATGCACTGTGGACACAAAAATACTTTGATCTCAACTTTCTGCTTTATTCTTGAACAGTAACCCATTTCTTAACACAGTTAAATCAACAGAAATGCAAAAAATAGGTAATTAGCTGCAAAGCAATTTTGAGTTTACTCAACTTCCGTAGTTAGTTATGCCAAATCATTGTAGAAAGTGGATTGAAATTGCTAGTTTAAGTTAGGTATACCTTCTTCAGTAAGCACATCTAACTAGTCATCATGAGTAGGGTTGGGCATCGAGAACCGGTTCCAACTTGGAACCGTTAAAAAAATAACGATGCCATTGGAATTGTTTCTAAAATTTGTTTTCGATTCCGATCATCGGTTCCAAACGCGCAAGTTTTGGTTTCCATTGTGGCCACCGTATTTCCGGAAGTGCTTGCCGCGCGCTTGTTCAGTTGCAGCTATGGAGCACGGTAAGCGGCGCTCAAAAGTGTGGCTTTATTTCACACTAAAAAAGCCTGGGTCGGCACAGTGCAACACATGTGACAAAATGATATCTTGCACGGGAGGATGCACTACGAATATGACGAAACGCCTACATGATGTACAAATTAAGGAGTGTAGCGTGTTTGACGTGCTGCGCAGGTCCACTGTCTCGTCCTCCTTGGGCAACCCTGCGCTAACCAACGTTAGTAACGTTACCTCGTCACAACAATCAGATAAGTGACAACAATAAAGCGCTTGACCAAATTTGGTGAACAACAACGTTACTGAAATTTTTTTTTTTCCCTCGTAGATGAATGTAGCGTTATGCAAATTGCCCACGCTAGTAGCAGTCCTAATATTACTGCTGCTAATGCTAAACCGGTGGAGACTCGTTGTGAAACTCCATTGGCAGCAAAGCAGGGGAAAATGCCAGCGGAGAAAGTGGAAGAGTGCCACAGAAAAGTTACCGCATATGTGGTAATTTTCTCCTACATGGGCTGCAGCTCCTAAAACTAAAACTCATATTGAATCAAAATAAAATTATCCTCTGTGAAATCAAATGAGCCTGTGACATGTTTTGACTCCAGCCCACAAAGAATCGGAATTGAGAATCGAAAAGAACCGAAATCGAAAGGAAGAATCGGAATCGGAATCAGAATCGTTCAAATCAAAACGATGCCCAACCCTAATCATGAGTTTGTTTAAAGTTAAAAAGGGGGTTGAGTGAACTTTAAGAAACGAGTAGGGAGAACTACTGTAAGGGTATTACATATAATATTAATACATAATTTAAAGAAATAGTTTAATTTAGCTCAAAGGGAATAATTTATGATTTTATAGGGATTTGAACAGAATCGGTATTGCGGCGATTCACTGAACGAGCCGTATGACAAACTCTGCACTGGATATTAAAATCCCAAATATAGTGAAAACACTATTAAATAGCACAGTAACAAAATCGACAGATTAAGGCATTAACTTGTGAGCAGAAAACACAAGATACTTCTCTTTTCAATGTAAATAAGATTTTATTTATATAAACCTAAGACATAAACTAATCTAACACATTAACACAAGCATTCACACATTCACACTTTGCAGAAAGAGAGAAAGTGAGGAAAGGATGAGTTTAAGAGAATGGAAATGTGAAATCCCAAGTTTACAGCAGTATGTTCAATTGCATAGACCTGACCATCAACCATCAATCACTTATTTAACCCTCGCTTTGAGTTTCTCAATGAGGCTAATTCAGTCACCAATTCAGAACTTGGAGGCGTTGCTTGCTTGCCTGTGTTACGGGGTTTCCTTTGTGTCGTCGTTGCAGACAGGGGGTTCCCCAAAGTGTCTGGAAGTTCAGTAGTCTTTGAAGCGTTGGGCGTTGGCTGAACATGCGGAGTTGGGTCTGCTGGAAGTTTAAAGTGAGTGCAGTCGAAGCTGGACTTTGTATCAAACTTACATTAACACACGAAACTCCACGGAAAGAAAAGAAACTAAAGTAAAATAATAAAATTAAAAGGATGTGACGAGACTAAGTTGTTCTCTTCTCATTATGGCACGTGGGCCAGAAGAAAGAGAGAGTGAGAGAGCGCAGCCAGAGAACGCGGCAAGAGGGTGTAAAGAGCTAAGAGAGAGAATTTTACGATGTCCTGAGTTCTAAACTCAGCTTCCAGACCGTCCCCTCTGGACGTCTTGACCAATTAGATACTGTCCTTGCTTGGGGTGTTGCTCTGTTCCTCCACCAAATCATAAATCAACTTGTTATCTGTTCAGTCAGAGGTCCAAACTTTACAGGCTCGTGCAAAGTATACCTTTCCAACATTGATTTTTATAACAAGACTATGATACATTTGACTAAGAATTGATTTGAAGAAACACTTAAAGCATGAATTTTCAAACTCGTACATACTAAACATGAACTGGAATCCCTCAGCTATTCAATAATGATTAAAAAGACATACATATTATTTGATTAAAACATGATATGTGGGTACAACATAAAAATGTCCTTTTAGGATGATTTTATGTGCATATGGAGAAGAAAGTCTTTGTGCAGTTCTAAGGAGAACGAAGGCATTTTCTTTAAACAAAGGAATGTTGGTTTGGACTGTCTTCTATGTGTGGAGACCGGCCCAAGAGAGAGTCTGTAGCTAGTGATTTCCTATCACAGGTTTCTTGATTACTTGCAACAAATTTGACAGTCTCCTTCCTGAATTGGAATTATCAATAAGTGTTTCTTTTTGTCTCAGTGTTGCAAGTTGTTTGGTGAAAGAGGCAGGAATCCGATTTATGGCGTTGTCCTGTTACAGCTTTGAGGCCCTTCTGCATTCCAGCTCCTCAGGTTTCAGTGTTCTGATGCATCTTAAAATTGTCTGATTCAGTCTCTGATATCCTACACTACAGACCTGAAGTTCAGTAAACTCAAAAAAGCTTTACAGCAAATTGCCTTAATTTTTTAAGTTGGTTCAACTTAATTTTCTTCTTTTAGTTTACAGCTGTAAATCTTGCATTCAAACTTCTTCCACAGATTCCTGTATGGCCTTCATTTTAAAAATCAAACACAGATTGCAAACCATACTGTAAACACAATAAAAAAAGACTCATTTTTACAGAAAAAAATTTATTTGACAATTCTGCCAAGCGACACATTTTCTGTCAGCATGCAATGCAAAAATTGGACTATAATTTGACTATAATTCTACGCCACTCATCAAAATTATTGAAAAAATATATATAAAATAAAATTTAAATAAAATGAAAGGCAAAAAGAGAGGCAAAAATCTTAATTCTTTAAATCTTGTTATGCCTTTAAAGTGCTGGAGCAACAAAATTGTTCTCAAAGTGCCAGAATAACAATATTAAAATGCTGCAGCAATAAACAAGACTTCAGAGTTTCAACATGCACTAGGGAAATCAAGTATTACAACTGTTAAAAGAAAACTTGAAAGTCATAAAACCTTACATTAAAACTCAAAACTGTCTTTGGCATATGTTGTACTGTTATACAGCTACTGAACAAACAGGAACAAATCAGTACTTGCACCTTTTATTAGCCTTATGAACTGCAGCTACTTAAACTTTAACTATTTGTTTTTGAAGTACTACTTGCAGAGCACTGGGGGTCAAGGCCAATAAACACTTTCTGAATTGTATCAAAGGTGTATTTTAGTTCTTTAGGATCGCTAATGTTGAGGGCATAAATCAAGCCAAATACGAGAGCAACAGGTGTAGGGAGGTCTTGCACATTATCCAGCACAACTTGCTCCTCTAGTACTACAGACAGGCACCTTACATTTGGGTTTGAATGGATGATGGCAACGTCATCTTCAACGACAGTTAAGACCCCCATCTTCATCCCTTTTGTGCAAGTGTCTTCTGGGTCTGTGTCCTGCAGTAAAAAGCAGCATAAAGACAGAATCAAAACCCATTTTTTAATTGATTGAATTCTGCTGGACTACAAAGAGCTTTTTATATTGTTTGAGATAGGTCACTCAAAAATCACACATGCCGTAATTTTCCATTGTGTTTGCTTGGATATAACACTTTAATTTGTGCTGTCAGACACATCACACAGAAGGATGCGACTAGGATTATTCAATAAATAACTTTTTGCCAACACTTTGTCTCCTCCATTCTACTCTTTCCCCTGCCGTTTGGCTTATAGAACAGTTAGCAGATTAGTTTCGGACACCAGACAAAAGCATATGCTGATAACAGACTGATAACACACACTTACCAGGCAAGACTTCAGGAAATTTCCAGACTTTTCCCTCATAAACAAAGGTAGACCTTTGAGAGCTGTAGCTTTCCTTTGATCAAGCACATCAGAAGCCTGGAAAACACAGAAAAAGTTATATGCATTTTATATTTAACCAAAATCTTAGGGCTTACCTTTAACGGGCCACTATTATGCTCATTCACAGGTTACACATTTTACAATATGTTTACATGATGACACTAAGTAATTACTTAAGTTGCTAAATAATTACTTGATCAAGTTGGTCTAGGAGGGTCTTCATTTCATCTCCATAGGCTCCACCACGTGATCGGTACAACATGATCATCTTTGATGCGTATTCATCCAAAGAAGACAAAAAAGCACTCTTCAGGTTGGATTGTGTAATTCTGTAAAACTCGGCACCGACCTTAAAACACACACACACATACACAGTGAACAGTAAGAATTAAGACTACACAAATTAATTAATCTTTAAATAAATAAATAATCTCAAATACAAAAACTCACCTGATATTCCAAAATCAATGTTGGCCATTGTTTTAAGACATCAGCCACAAGAGGTTCTTCATCAACTATCTCCTTCCTTCTCAGAATGTCAGTTCCATTTTGGAGTCAACAATTGCCATGTTGAAATGTTTCTTCTTCCTTTCCTCCTGTAGTGCATCTTTTTCCTTCTGTAAGGAACAATCTGTCTGCCCTACTGGGTTGTCTGGGAGAAAGTTTATCTCGCATCTCTTTGCTTTCTTTAAACATCTAGAGTCATTGTTCACTCTTTTTTGGTTCACAGCGACTTCAGAGCAACCTGCCGTTCATAGTTTCTGACGGTAGTTCCCAACCTTATATTTGATGCTCATAGTCCAGCTGTGATAACCTGTTCCTGAGCCTGGGTCCTTCAGACAGATACTTTCCAATCAGTGCAGCAGACACAGACTCCAAATCTTGATTGTTTGGTTAAGCTTTGAATGAAAAAATAGCTTGAGCTATGCTATCCAGGATGTCCATTTTCATTTCTCTTGGTACTGTGAGCAGTGTTCCATCTTCTTTAAAATTCCCTTTCTCAAGCCGCAACTCAACATCATAAGAGAATTTGGGAATCGGGAAAGGAGATGGCCACTGAGAATTTTCACGCTGTCTCACAGACACAAAGGGGAAACTCTGGTTTGAGCTATCAGATGGGGAGGACATACTGGCAGTGTCTAAAGAAGAAATTGAGGTCTCTGGTTCTGATTCTTCAGGTACTTTCAGGAGTATCTTCAGCACTGCTCTTTCTGGTGGAAGCCCTGTTATATTGATGAAGTTACAGAGTTCATTTCCAAACTCAGGATCCTCAAACTGAATCAGAAAATCATCCTTGATTTCAAGCCTTTCTTGAAGAATTGTTTTCAAGTGTTCAACCGAAGTGAGATTTTCCAAAATATCCAGCCTCCTAATATTATCAGGGGCCAACACAACACAGAGTCGCATATTCTGTAAAACAAAATTCTGATTAAAAATAAATCGAGTACATTAAGTATATGGGAAAGCTTAATATGTGGTAACGTAAAATTATTTAAAAGGGGTAGTTCAAAAATGAAAACTTTCATAATTTTCTAAGCCTTGCCAAGTCACGTCATTCCAAATCTGTGTTACTTTCTAATGCAGAAGAAACAAAATAAGATTTTTTAGAATGAATATCACTGTCTGTCTTTTCAACACAACAGCAGTGTATACTGACTTGCTTAAAGGTTCCAAAGACATGACATATCATTTCAAAAATGAAATTCTGTCATTAATTACTCACCCTCATGTCGTTCCAAACCTGTAAGACCTTTGTTCGTCTTTGGAACACAAATTAAGATTTTTTTTTTATTATTAAATCCGAGAGCTCTCCGACCCTGCATAGACAGCAAGCATCCTACCACGTTCAAGGTCCAGAAAGGTACCAAGAACATTGACAAAATAGTCCATGTGACATCAGTGGCTCAACTGTAATTTTATGAAGCTACGAGAATACTTTGTGTGCAAAAAATCTAAAATACCTTTATTCAAGATTTCTTCTCCACCCTTAGTGCCATTTTGGAGAGAACCAACAAAAAGTATTGTGTTTCAAAGATGAACAAAGGTCTTAGTGACATCAGTAACATTTGACTGCAGATTCTGCATAGGATCTCCCGGCTCTTCCGACCCTGTCTCTTCATTGCTTTCCAAATGATCAGTTCGCAATGTAACAGAAGATCTAAAATCTTCAAAACCTTGAGATTTATGCTTCCGAGATACGTGGCTACTAAAAGTTGAAAGGACATTGGTTGTCAGCTCACAATCTTTAAAAGGACATTTGACTGTGTCATGCCTCCTCAAATGATTTCTGATATGGTTTAAAAACTGGGATGGCTGACAAACATCTTTGAAATCACATAACTCACATGAAAAATTAAAGTGGTCAGTAACTTCAGCAGTGTGTTTGTGCGATCTTGTCAAGTGTTTTTTAACGCACCTACAGTTTTAAAAGTGCAGACGCAGTCAGTATACAAACAAGGATGCTGCCAGGATCGCCCTTGATAGTGCCGAAGCCTGTAGTGTTTCAAGAGGACCTCTCTGCTACTGTGGGAAAATTTGCAAAGCTTACACTGCATTCCAAACCTATGAAAATAAAAATAAAAACAGTTTGACGTGCAGTGTTACATTCCAACTAAATTGACATTAATTGTTTAAAACACAACATAAATATTACATACAAAAAAGGAGAATATTAGATGAATCACATGCAATGCAAAATAATAATGGCACATTACATTTAACTAAATGGTGCTAAGAAGAGCTATGCTTTTTATATATATATATATATATATATATATATATATATAAAAAAAAAACTAAGCTCCGGAAATACTAGACATTTGCTGATAATTCAACATTATTTTTCGGTGTTTTAGACTGGATGTTATGTAAAGCACGTTGTGTTGTATGTCTAAGATCAGAAACAACCACACGGTTAACAAGGTTAAGAATAACTTGCAAGTAAAATGCTGTTTTCCCCCTCTATTTAACACTACTAACCTACAATAGTGACGACTTTCCTTGTTGCTTGTGTAACGTTATTCACTCAGGAAGATTACTTTTTTTTCCAAGTAGTGCTCTGTTTTGTGGCGTGGCTGGATGAACAATAATCATGTTTTTTGCATTAACGTTAGCTACAACTGATTTGCAGAAATCAAAACTCGGTGAAATGGAACTGACCAAAAAAAAAAAAAAAACTTTCCCTCTATCTTTCTCTCCACCTACTAGCTTGTACTTATTTGAACAATGACTGAGACTTGGTGTTACGAGCACTTCCTCTGTCTGACTGCCTCTTCAAGATGAATCGCTTTTTGTATTCCCCAATTGTAAGTCGCTTTGGATAAAAGCGTCTGCTAAATGTAAATGTAAATGACCAGCTGGCAGAGGATTCTGTTTGGTCTTCCTCTTAACGCAAATCAAGCAAAGATATATATATATATATATATATATTGTTATTTATATATATATATATATATATATATATATTGTTATATATATATAAATAATTCTCAATTCAGCATGTGTAATTCGCATTAGGCATATGACTGTGTTCTGTATGGTTATGGCCTTCAAATGAAGATCGCTAAATAGCTGTCTGAGCTCGTTGGAAAATATCATTACATTCCTTAGAATAGTCTTTCCAAAACACAACGTTACATTTTACGTTAAGCATTTGTGTAATTTATTTAAGTTATTTTTGATAAGAAAACTTACCTGAACCAGAGAACATCCAGCCTCTTCTAAAATGCACTTGATGAGGGGAAACCCCGCGGAAACAGACTGCACATGCGCAATGACAGGAAGTGAACGCTCCAATGAAGAAATCAAAATCTTACGTTTGCCCAACTTAATTGTTTATTTTCATTAGACAAATAGTAGTAAACATGCAGTTAAATCTTTTTTATAAGTAAACTCAACACTGTGCTCAAAAAGTTGTCCACCTAACTTATCATTTTAAACTGAGTTAACAATTTGCAAGTTGGATTTTTTTACAGTGTGCCTGGGAAGAGCTGAATTCAGTATATACACCATGAACTTTTAGTGCCTTTATCTGAAAACACTTAACAAAACCATAAAGCTGTTAAAGGATTTACAAAAATAAAAAAATAAAAAGATGAAAAAAGGTTTCACAAACAGCCTTTTTTAAAAGGTAAGGAGCCACCTTTTAATGTAACAAGATACTAATGTGGACTCCTCAAGAAATATTTAATGCTGACCTAAAATAAAAAAATGGCACAAACACATGGCATACAGAACATATACAAACTTGCTTAGTTCTTGTAAATATCCAGTAAGGATCCATCATCTTTTTTCTTTAAGATAGCTGAAGTTGTGTACTGTATTTGGATGCCAACAGAATTTACAAGTTATGTGCTGTGATTGGCCAATGTTGGTGTCTGGTCACCACTTTAGTTGAGGGGCCACACACATGATGAAGTCATGAGAAGCTAATGCTTAGTTAACTATGAGTACTATATTTGGATGCCAACAGAAGTTACAAGCTATGTGCTGTGATTGGCCAATGTTGGGGTCTGTCCATTTACTTGGCTATATGAGGATGACATGAACGTGCTTGAAAACTCATAATTAATGAAAAACATTAGTTCTCACATTAATTGACATACTGTTCTAGCCTGTATGCATGCATGAGGTAAGTAGTTTTACATGCACAAAATAATGCTATGTTTCTATGCATTGTAAGGGAATTGACAGTTAAAACCCGAGGACCAGGTGTTGAATGAAGACCAGGAGTCAGAGATGCGATCAAAAAGCATCCAATGATGAACTTCTCCACTTACTCAGGAAAAGATGCTGACACACACATACACAGACAAAACATATCTTCTGTTCAAGGTGGCCTAGCTCTGGCAAGAGACCTATCAGCATGCTCATATAGATGAGAGGTCACCCTGACCTAATAATGGCACTGCAACCCTATGAACAGAATAGACTTCAGTATGGAACCAAGTCAATCATCAAATAATCTAGGAGGTTAAATACTGATCAATAACTTGATTAATAAACACACAAGAAATAATGAAATAATATTATTGTGAAGGGTATGGTAGATCGCCATCCACTCCTTCAGCATGAATTCATGATGATTCATGTACCAAAATTATAGATTTATCCACAGTGGATAGTAAAGGCCTTTTCGTGAACAAAGAAAACATCATGATCATGCGTAATAAATCATAAATCATGGTGATGTACCCATCTTAGTTAATGTCTTAATGTGTTGTTCATCCATGAAGTCATGATAGAAATACTTTGAATTCTTGTTAGTTCCTGATAATTCCTGAGATATTAATGCATGAAGTAACGCATAATTCATGCATGAATTCATGGTAATTTGTGTACCCTTACCGTAAAGTGTTACCGAAATCGTCTCAAAAAACTATAATGGTATTCTAGCCAAAGTATCCTCAGATTTGGAAAATTGGTCTCGTCTTCCTACTTCTTTTCAGGCCCGTATATCGTGATTAAAATGAATGTTCTCCCACGTATCAATTTCTTTTCTTCCATGATTCCTCTCGCTCCACCGGTTGGCTACTGGAACAAACTAGATGCATGTGTTTCACAGCATATATGGGATGGGAAATGTCCTCGTATTAAACTGACTACCTTACAACGATGTAGATTACAGATTACTTTCTTTCCCTAATTTTAGACTGTATTCTCAAGCCTTTTCCCTCCGCCATATAGCAGTTTGGTTTGATCCTGACGCTTCTGTGTCTTGGAGAGCAATTGGGGAATCTATTGTTTATCCGTATAAATTGATGCATCTTGTTTTTTCGGGAGTTCCGCTTAGGCAGTGTAAATCTCGGTTTGGTCCCATTGTAACCCACCTCCTCTCCACATGGAGGGATGTTGAAAGGCGTTCACAACTAGCTACAAAATGTCATAGACATTCGCCCATTTTCCACAATAATAACCTTTTGTCAGGCAGTACTCCATTTCATTGTCCGCAATGGACTCATAGTAAAATAAACACTCTGGGAGATATCTATGATGATAGTGGTTAATCCTAATCACCAAATGATTCATTGGAAATTGCTGCATAGGGTTTACTTGATGCCAATGAAATGTTTTTATATGAATGCTTTAGGCACGTTTTAAGCCGCGCCATTTTTTCCATGAATGACTTTTGGGACTTCACCTTGTCTGTCCAACAAAGATCTTTACTGTTAGCTACTCTCACAGCAGCAAATAAATTGCTGGTCAACCGTTGGAATCCTCCTCACGCAATGGACAAACGAACCTGGACTGTGTATTTGTTGGACATTATCTCGATGGAACTCTCTACTTCTCGTATACATGGATCTAACGTGAAAACTGTTCATTCATGGCATTCAGCTTTTAATGTTGTCTTCTTTTCTAAAATATTTGTAAAAATTTTGTTATTTTTTAATCTATTAATATTAATTAATATATATATTTTTTTTTTTTTTTTTTTTTTTTTTTTTTTTAAGTCTACCAAGGGGTGGGATGGGTTGGGGTGGGTTCTAAATTTGTACAGCTGCTTTTTGTTTTGTACTACTGTTCCACAGAATAAAATTCAATAAACAGTTGTTAACAAAAAAAAAGTGATAAAATGATGAAAAACATGCATTTTTCTCTTAACCACACAAAAGGAAAAAGTATTGAAACAGCTAGCCGGCTAAGCGGCACATTGGCTGGTAATGTTAGACGCTTTGGGAGAGGTGCCTAGCAGTACACACTTCATAAGAATTAAGTTGCAGTTTGCACATGTTCAATAATTGTTTATGATACTCTTTAATTTTTTTTTGTTTGTACTTATGATTGTTAATCATTACTATTGGTCTACTGTGATCAGTGAAACTTCTCTTCCACTGTTGATCTTGACCACAAAATCAAAAATTAATCTTATCCGATTTATCTATCCATTTGTCAAAATGAAATGAGTTAATTAAATACAGGTAAAAATGCAAGTGAAAAATACGGAAAGTTTGAGTGATTTCAGTGTGTATTCTAAGCAATTGCGTCATGGTTACATAATGACATTAACATCCAAAGATGTTGCGATGTCATTTAACAACATTTATTTTTATCTGAAAATTATTTGGCAACACTGGTGGCCTGCACCGCTAGCGGAGGCAGCTTCGCGTTAGCATCTGGAAACAGAAGTTAGAGGCATGGCTGCTTACGGTGCTACGGCTGGTAGAGCTGTGGTGAAAAACTGAGTCGAAGCGGGAAGCGAGTGAGGCTTTGCTGCAGTGAGAACTGGGGCGCAGCCCGGGCTCGTTGAAGGCCTGCTGCTGTGACCTGGCGCTCATGGAGACAATGGTGGTGTCTAGCGAGGCGAATTCGGGGCTTGCTCGATATATTGGCCGCCTTGGCAGCTGCAGTGGATTTGGAAGTGAGGTTGGCCGATTTGCAGGGTGACGAATAGATCGTACAGATCCGCTTTGTTTACCCTCCGTGAGAACGGTGCGTCAGAATTAATGGGTGTTTGCCTCAGGCTATACTATCCGCTTTCCGAGGAAGAATTGTTGGCTCAGCCGAATGATACGAGGATGCCAGAGAAGTTGGAAATTCAGCTGAGAAGGCGAGGTTAAGCCTCGGCGTCGGGGAAATCGTGTGGCTGGTCGAGCAGGGCAGTGGCCACGATGGTTCGGCGGCAATGTCTGGTGGAGAGGGAGTGATTCTGGGGCCGGCGGATTTTTTGAGGAGCCGAAAATCTTGAGGATAGGTCACGTTGTTTGGACGAAAAAAAAAATGTTTGGGTCTGTGATATAATGGCAAGACAAGCAAACCAAATGCTGAAAGTCTAGTGATGATGAAGGTAAGACGTGCTTGATTAATTTATAGGGGTTCTCTCTTGCGCTGATTGGATAGATGGTGTAATTACTAATTGTAATGAATTGGTCGTGTTAATTATCTGTGCGTGCTCCTTCCGAAATTTGTTTATAAAATTTGTCACTTAGTGTGTAATGTTGCTTTTTGAGCATAAACAATATCTGAAAAGTTACGACGCTGAAAGTTAAATGCAAACGGATATATCGTCTTTTAAAATTCTGGCAGTTTAATGCCTACAAAAACGACTGGTAAGGGACTACAACAAGTTTCTTTCCGGGTCCATTATGTCACGGACCCAGATAAACCCCACCCCCGGGAACACGCAGCAAAGGGGGCGAGGCCATGCTGCGCTGCTTTAGAGAAGAGGAAGAGAAAACTAGGGGTGCATGTAAAAATCTATTCATATATGAATCGCGATTCTGTCTTCTAACAATTCTAATTGCTTTTGGGGCCCTGAAGAAGTTTTGACATGCCTTCAGTATCTTAAAAACATATTAATGATAACATTGTAATCAGCATGAACTGGGCTAAAATAATATGTGAGCAGCATGAATGTACATGTTTGTGTTTTTGAGAAAACAATATTTATGCATAGTTAGTGAAAAACAAAAAATTTAAAGTCACTGAAATAAGACCATAAAACACATACAGAACATTTGTTCACAAGACTTTTGGGAACTGGATGTGGTAGACTATAGAGTTCTTGCTGCAAAATTATGTGAAAATCATCTTGCTCACTCATTCACAGAAAACAATATATTGATTTAACTTTTGTGAGACATGATTTGTGTTGGAAAGGCCGTATGCGAGGGAGTGACAATGGCCATGAATATTTAGTGATTCACACGAGAGACAAAGGGCCATCCCCTAATGGGCCATCAGTCAGTAATGTGTCTGTGAGGCAGGTAACGAAGAATGTGAGGAGAGTAAAATAATGGGGGTTTTGATTATTTGTATTTTATTTACAACATAGTATAATCAAAATATACAAAGTGAAGGTCAAGGACACGTGATTGCACATACTGATCTAAACACAAATTCATACAGTGTAAACACTCATACCACTTTTATATCTTGTGGTTTTATATTTTATAGAACATTAAAAAACATCCTGGCGTTATGAGACATGTAGCTGCAAAGAAAATGAAACATATTTAAAAAGGTTTCATTTTATTTCATACATGTAGGCAGGATTTATGGTTTGGGAAAAGTATATTTAGTAAAATGTGTACAAGTTACGTCAGTAAAACAATAACACAACAACAATGCAAGTATTCTAACTCATCAGAATTATATCCTCCACTGGATCAAGCCGCGCTTCAAATCGCGTTCTTCTTCTGAGGTAAATTCTGGGTTATTCCTCTCAGCACGTCTTCTTTCAAAAAAAAATGTAGCTGAGATGAACTTGAATCCTCACGCTTTGTTTATGAAGGTGATGTGGGTGTTTACACGTCTGCGCAGCTCACGTAGATGTTCAAAATTTTAAAAGTGAAGCCGCTCGTGGGTGCGATCACATTAACTATAGTCTCAGCATCAGACGTCACGCCCACGGAACATTGGCTAAATGCATGTAGAAATATAAAGGCATGTCTCACTTTGTGTGTTTTCATACAGGTTTTTAAGGACCATCTCAGTGATCTTATTCCTGAACAAACAGGACATGCTGGCAGAAAAGATACTGGCAGGAAAATCCAAACTTGAAGATTATTTCCCAGAGTATGCTCGCTACACTCTTCCTCCTGAAGGTAATGTCCTATATATGATCATAATATACTAATTAACAAGAGATTCTTAGTGCATTCCAGTAAATTATTTATGAGATATGTGTATTAAATCAGGAGAGTACTACAACAGCACAGTTTTGTTTTTGTTTTTTGTTTTTCTACAAATAGAACACAGTGGACTGAAAATAGTTCTTGCAATAGATTTTCTTGTGATATCGATGTACACAGTAAAATTTCAAGACTTGTGTCATTTTCCTGACAGATAGAAGTACAGAATAAAAAAAAATAAGTGATTTTTCCCCCAAACCAGCTAAGTGCAAAATCCTCCCCACGGCCAGTTCTAAAGATTTCATTGTTTATGTCAATCACAGAGCTGGTTGTCTACACAATGCTGAAACAAACCCCTAACTAGTGATGCACGGATATATGTCAGGTGGGTTGGGTAAAAAATTCATTAAAAAACTTAAATGAAAATTCTTGGCTGAAGCCGAACAAAATGAAACACTGGGCCAAATACCGAACACCTTTTTTGTGTGTTTTTTCACTATTGCATAAATTCAATAGCTAAAATATGCTTTTTTTTTTACTGTTTCGTCTTGCTTTTAAAAAAAAAAACAAATACAAAAAATGTAATTTTAAGAATACTTATTTAACACTGAACATTTTTTTACATTCTAGCAGACATTATACCAACAAAGCACAATTGAATTTAAAATGAATAAGTTAGTAATAAAAATAAATAAAAAGCCATTTTTAAGACCCCCTTCTTGAATCAGGCATGTGATTGGCTAAAGACAACAAATTAAGGAAAACTGGACACTTTGAACTGCAAATCAGCATATTAGAATGATTTCTGAAAGGTCCTGAGACACTGAGGACTGGAGTAATG
The DNA here is from genome assembly GCF_936440315.1 of Barbus barbus. Classification (NCBI taxonomy): domain Eukaryota; kingdom Metazoa; phylum Chordata; class Actinopteri; order Cypriniformes; family Cyprinidae; genus Barbus; species Barbus barbus. The sequence continues at coordinate 7,877,791 of NC_136722.1, forward strand.
ATGCTGAAAATTAATCTTTGCCATCACAGCAATCAATTACATTTTACTATATTTTCACATACAAAACTGTTATTTAAAATTGTAATAATATTTCACAATATTACTGTTTTTGTATAGTTTATTACTGTACAAATAAATGCAGCCTTGCTGAGCAGAAAATACTTATTTAAAAACATTATAAAATATTGTGTGAATGTTATAATAAATGTATTAATAGAGCTGTTGTAATTATTATTATCATTATTATCATCTTAGTTTTTTTTTTTTTACAGAACAAACAGTAAAATTACAATACTCACATTTATGAATGTTGATGGAGTTCTTGCTTTTTCTCAGCTTTTATTTTGGTGGAAACCCGCAGGAGGACCTCACTGCTTCTTTTTGTTAACAACAGCAGATTTATAAATGATTCTCATTACAAATTTGGAAAGATTTTTGTCGCACGTATCACATTTTCACATCCATGCCTTGTAAAAATTCATAAAAATATTACTGAGCAACTGACGAGTAACAATTTCAGCGCAGATTTTCTTTGAACCCTGGTTAACAAGCAGATAGAAGAAATTGGAATACAAGCAATTGGTGTGTGTATTACAAAACATTTTGCAGGTTATTTACTAATTGTTTAAGGACATTTTACGATTTCAGCAACAACCACCCCTTCCTCTTCTTATTGAAGACATGCTATGCAGTACAATCTCTCGTTGTTGGTGCTTTTAATGATTTTACATCTTTCTCGGGCAGTTTTAAATGCTTCCACACTGCTGACATGTTTGCTGCATTATAAAGAGTGCGCGCCTCTCACTCTATACTGATTGCTATTTGATTGCATCACCAAAAATGTCATTGTTCGGTACAATTTATTCGGTCTTTTCGCTTATTTGTATTTTTGGCCGATTGTCATACATTTGGTGCGTCCTTAAAAAAAATACATTCTAATTAATTGCAGGTGGGTCGTAGGTGGATGAGATAAATCATTTAAAATGTAAATATTAGCCTAACTACATTCTTTAAAATATGAACGTGTTTTAAATAAATTTTTTAATGCAACTTTCATTTGTGTGTATTTGCCTGTTCGGAAAACCACAGTGACAGAAAGTGACACCCCAGTTAAAGTTTGAAGGGAATAAAGCCTTTGTTTGTGCTATTAAGAAAGTTGTAGGTTAATCAGAGAAAAATATAGGTGCAGGTGCATGGCAGGTGGATAATTTATTTGAAGCCGTGGATTTGGGTGATGTTTGAGCTGATCTGTACATCTCTACCCCTAACCCTAAACTAAACACTAAGCTTAGCCTTAGTATAGCTAGTAGCACGTTAGTAGTAATAGATGCTATTACTGTTCATGGTTGGATTTATCCATGATATTTCTAAACTGAATCCATGAAGTCTGATCTTTTACTAACAGATAAGTCAAGTCAAGGCACCTTTATTTATATAGCGCTTTTAACAATACAGATTGTGTCAAAGCACTTAACAGCACGGCTTGAAAACAAAACAAAAAAGTCAATCGGTTCACTCCGAGCAGAATCGATATTTTAACGTTTCCGTTCCTGCGTTCGTCTGTATTACTAGCGTTCCGAAACCGGTTTGAGTAGAAAAAATAACGGTTAATACCGTTATTTTTTAAAATTGTCTTTGCCTATAATAATAATAATAATAATAAAGTACAGTGTTTTCTTTACACAAAAAGAAAGAAAAAACAAATACAGAAAGAGATGGTATCTTAACCCGCTGCGCTTAGTCATAGCCAATACAGCATCATCTTTTCTAGATTGTAGTGTAGGCTACTAAACAAAAGAAAAAAATCTATTAATGCTTTAAAGACATTAAAGTATTTTTTAAGATATTTAAAAATATTTGCTGCAAATTGTAAAAAACAAAAAAACAAAACGCTACTTGTATAAAATTGAGGGAAAAAAACAAAGGCTTAGCCGCGTCGCATTTTATTAGGCTATTATTCAGAAATGATGTAGGCTAAAATGCCGGTAAATCAAAAATGTTTACAAACATTATAAACACAGTTATTACTTTCTCTCCACAACAAATCCTCTAAACTTAAGGATATAGCCTATAGGCTATAAAAACGTCATTCCAAAAACAAATTAAAGGTGAAACTGATGCCTACCTCTTTCACTCGGCACGAATCCAAATGTTTCCATTTCGTATACTAAAACGACATATACTAAAATATTATTTATTGGCTTTTACTTTCATCGACGTAAAACATCATCCTTCACATCAGCAATAACAGCACAGTGAGGCGGTGGTCACGCTGAATGCAACAGATTGGACAATGGAGCACTGTAACTGTTACAATGTAACTGTTGCACTGTTACACGTTCCTTTAACTGTAATTTACTTTGATAATGAACTGGCTGCAATGTCGCAAAAATACGTGTCTTTGTGCGCGTGAGGCGCCAGTGTTCCAGTGGTATGGCCATACCAACACTGGTTGGTTATACAGATGCAAGACATCATTCAAAACTGTAAAGCTATTGCAAAACAAATAAAACTGTAAAATAAAACTCTAAAGCTTTTGCAAAATAAAGAAAACTACTTTCTGCATCTCGTTTTCCTTTCCGAGAACGTTGGAATGCGTCACAATGAACCGTAGGCCTAACTCAGCATATATTTTTTTTTCTTTCGCTTTGTTAATCTGTCAATGATTTACGGGAAATATATTTAGTGTATAGGCATATATATTATTTTTTATGTAAACCTATAGTTTTATTGTGTTTTCTCCGTTCACAGAAGAGCCGCAGGTGCGTAAGATCTGTTGAATCCATCTTACACTGTCGTCGGATAAACTCAATTTGTGCTACCCTGTCAGATTTTGCTACCTCCCATTAAAACAGATGGTAGCAGAATTCATTGCCATTGCGACTAGAGTTCACAGCTGAGCATGGGCGGGCATTTCACTCGCTGGATGCGTCAGCATCACATTTGCATAATCTGTACTACTTGAATTCCTGATTGGTTGACAGCAAATTTCAAATATGAAATTGAACGATAAAATAACGTTATTAACCGGTTAATGGCCATTTCAAATTTTCTATTCTGTTCGGAACAATAAAATTTGATTTCTGTTCCAGTCAAAATTTTGTTCGTTTGCGGTTTTCATTTTTGTTCCTTGAACCGGTTGAGAGCCCTGCTTAACAGTATCAAATTGGAGGATAGAGTGTCAGTAATGTATAAAAATAAGATTAAACACTCAATTTTCAGTTAAGGCATTTCATTATTGAATTCAGAGATGTCATTGTCTAGCTCAGTTTAGTTTATATAGTATCTGCGAAATCAAATTGACTATAATCACTAGAAATTAAGTGTCCCCAACTGAGCAAGCCAGAGGCGACATGCGGGAAGGAACCAACTTGTGACAGAATGGAGAAAAAAAAAAGCCTTGAAGGTTTTTTGCAGGTTGCCGTGAAGTTTCTGTGTGTACAGTATGATATGATGCTAGTATTCTCAAATGAAACTGTAAAATTCTCATGAAGTGACTCTCACAGCCTGTAAGTTCATGTTTTCAAGTAGTGAGATGCAGAGGCAGAAAATCACCACGAGTTTACGTGTGCTTCAGTATTTGTGAAGTAAACAAAACCACCATTCATGCATACTGAGGCTAACGGAACATGCAGGATTCATATTTAAACCGTCTTTTTGCGTTTTAATATTCACATACACTAGTTTATATCGCGATTCGAATTAAGTGACAGACCTTATTATATTCATCCAAACATTTACGAATTCATTGCATTCCACACTATAGAGTTAATTCGGTTTTTTTTTTTAATGGACTCCGCCATCCTGTCCGCGTTTTTGTGGTAACCATATGACCCTAGAAATGTAAGCACACTTCAGAACATTTCAGTTTGCCCTGTGTGTTGTGTTTTAAAGAGTTGCAGGGGTGACATCATGTCACAGGGTCTCTCTCTCGCATGCGCCCAAATGCGTTCTCAAGTAGATTTGGTACCGAATGATTTAATGTGAATCGGTACTTGGTAGTACCGACCCAATTCGGTCCATACCCTTAAAAGTACAGAGTTCGGTACCCAACCCTAGTCATAATACAGAGTAATTACCTAATTAAGTACTTAGTAGTAGCCGTTTGTCAGAGAGTCACCACAGTCACCAACAACGACAATCACCAGATCCCAATCCCCTGATTTCTGATCACTGCCACCTGTCAGCACTAATCAGCAGCACTATATCCCTGCACTACTCCCGTTCACTCACTGTCTGGTCTCAAACTTTCCATGTTGACTAACCTGACCCACTTACCTTTTGTCTACTTACCAGTTGCTCCAGTGTTCCTATCCCTGTTCTCCACCGTCTCCACGCTCCACTGTTACCTCCGGATCCCCTGGAAAAGGAAAACGGACATTCACACTCAGATAAGCCCCTACAGACATTCCCATTCCCTGCCTGCTTACCTGGACATTCTGCTCATCTCATTCCCCTCTGCTACTACACCCTCAGTCTGCCTCTGCCAGTCCCATGGCCATCCCTGCAAACTATTCGGGTGAGGCCGTTGAATGTAGCGTTTTTTTACTCCAAGTTTCACTCTACATAGAGATGCAATCTCATAAATTTTCCAGCGAACGGGCTAAAGTTACCTTCCTGATCTCCCTGCTAACCGGACAGGCATTGCTCTGGGCACAAGTTCCATCTGGAACTCACAGACCACTATAATTAACTCTTTCGATACTTTCTCTTTTCACTTCAAGGAGGTCTTCGGCCTATCCACCGGCTCGCTCTCCATTGCCAACCAACTCATCCGCCTCCGTCAGGGAGATTCTTCGGCCAGTGACTATACTCTTCAGTTCCGGACTCGGGTGGCCTCGTGTGGATGGAACGAGGCAGCGCTACTCACTGCTTACCGTCAGGGCTTTGATCCACAGATCAGAGCCCAGATGGTGATCTATGATGACACTGTCGGTCTGGAGAGATTTATGCAGAAGGTCGTTAGGATCTCCCAACGTCTCATGGCTTGTCAGCCGGACATAACCGCTCATTCTCCGTCCTCACCAGCTGCCTGTCCTCCGGTTCCAGAACCTATGCAAATGGATACAAATCGCCTCTCACGCACTGAGCGTGCTCGACATCTCGCCATGGGGCTGTGCCTCCACTGCAGAGTTCCGGGGCACTTAATTCGGGTGTGCCCCCCATGCCCAGTGGTGAGTACCCTCCAATTAGAGCCTGCTATCTCTACCTTACCACTGCTAACGGTACAACTGCCCACGTCATTTAATTTCAGTGCCTGCCCTCGTGGACTCGGGATCCTCAGGCAATTTCATCTCACAAGCCCTCCTAAAACAGATTGATTTACCCCGCCAGAGACAGGCAGAGCTGAAGATCGAGACCATACAGGGAAAACCACTTGGGTGTGGGCACATCAAGTTCCGGTCTCCGCCGATCACTCTGCAAGGCTGTCTTCAGAGGAGAGGATTTCCTTTCTGGTACTGGAGGCACCCACCGTCGATATCATCCTGGGACACCCCTGGCTATCTCAACATTCCCCTGAAGTCAGATGGGATACCAGCGAGATCCTCCAATGGAGTAAAACCTGCATCCAAAACTGTCTCTCCAATGTCCCGGTACCCCTGGTTAGTAACCTGAAGCTCCAAGTTCATTCCACCCTAGTGGAGAGCCCCGAACCTCGTGAGGTTCCGACGATCCCATCTGACTACCTGGTGTTCCAGGATGTGTTCAGCAAATAGGCAACCACGAATTTACCACCGCACCGGCCATGGGATTGTGCCATCGACCTGCTGTCTGGAGCTATACTCCCCAAGGGTCGAGTATACCCCCTGTCCATCCCGGAGTGCAAGGTGATGGAGAATTACATCAAGGATGCTCTCCAACAACAATTCATTTGCCCTTTCACCTCTCCGGCGGCCTCGAGATTCTTCTTCGTGGGCAAGAAGGACGGCCCTGCATCGACTACTGGACCCTCAATGATCACACTGTCAAGCTCCCTTATCTTCTTCACCTGGTCCCGGCCGCCCTCGAGAAACTCTGTGGGGCCCGCATCTTCTCAAAGCTGGACCTGCAGAGCGCCTATAATCTTGTTCGTATCCGGGAAGGCGACGAGTGGAAGACAGCGTTCATTACCCCCTCAGGCCACTATGTATATCGGGTCATGCCGTATGGCCTTTCCAACTCTCCGTCCGTCTTCCAGGGGTTTATGAACAAAGTGTTCTGGGAGTTCCTCCACCTATTTGTCATCGTGTATATAGTCGATATCCTGATCTACTCCCGGAACCTGGCTGAACATCGCCATCACGTGACGCAGGTCCTATTCCAACTCAGGAAACACCACCTCTACCTGAAGCTCGAGTACCAAGTGTGAGTTCCACCGCCCCACGGTCCAGTTCCTCGGCTACATCCTCAGTGCAGATGGTATCCAGATGGACCAGGGGAAGGTTCAAGCCATCCGGGACTGGCCCCAGCCTCAGTCAGTAAAGGAACTGCAACGATTCCTCGGCTTTGCAAATTTCTACCGGAGGTTCATTCTGAACTTCAGTCTCCTCTCAGCCCCCCTCACTCAAGTCTCACCCAAGTCTCTGTCCTGGAACTCCGAAGCTCGAGTTTATCCACAGCCCTCGAAATAGCAGAGGCCCTCTTCCATAATCTCTTCCGCAGCTTCGGCATCCCGGAAGATGTCGTCTCCGACCGTGGGCCACAGTTTGTCTCCCGTGTCTGGAAGGCATTCTTCAAACTCCTCAATGTCACCGTCAGTCTCTCCTCAGGGTATTACCCCCAGACTAACGGCCAGACTGAGCGGAAGATTCAGGAGATTGGGAGATATCTCCGGGCCTACTGTCATGACAACCAGAACAGCTGTAACCACTTCCTCCCATGGGCAGAGTATGCACAAAATTTCCTCAAGCAAACCACCACCGGCCTCATCCCTTTCCAGTGCATACTCAGCTACCAACCCCCTCTGTTTCCCTGGACAGAAGAGCCCTCCGACGTTCCAGCTGTCGACCACAGAGTTTGGGACTCAGCTCATGTCCAACTCCAGCAGGCAGTGCGGAGACACAAGACCTATGCAGATGCCCATCGGTCTGCCACCCCCGTCTATTGTCCTGGAAATAAGGTCTGGCTCGCCACCCGGGATTTGCGTCTCCGCCTTCCTGATAACCACAAATGCTTATCTTGCATTAGCTCTGCGTCCACGACTTCACTCACTATATAATCATATTGGAAAGGTTACCTATGATGTAGCTGGAAGTACCGACCCACAGTTTACAAAGCGAACATGCAACGAAAGTTAAACGCTCTTTACAAAAAAAGGTAAAACAACAATGTCGGGACAATTTTGAAGTTGGAGGAGAAAATGAGATGGAGCTTTTCACTAATGTACCTTTTTGAACTGGAGCACACAGATAAAGAGCTAACTGTGTGTGACATTTCCAATGTGATTATGTAATGCGCAAAGACGAGCATTTTTGGTTAAGTATATATACTGTATATATAATGTGACGAGTTGGCTACCTCCCCCTTTTGTTATCATCACCACCCCGTCCCATTCGCCGCCCTTCACCAGGTGTGAGAGAGGAGGGGCGCTGAATAGCCAGGGCTGGCGGCATGTGATGAGGCGCACCTGATCCGAATAGAGCCTCATCACCGCCGCTGTTTAAATGCCGAGCGCGCCTCTCCTCGGGAGACCGGTCTCTTCCCCGTGCATGAACGCTGGTGTCCTCGTGGGTCCAGGAAGGGAGCGTTGAGGGACTCCCGCATTCTGGATGTGAACTAGTCTTTTAAAACTGAAGAAATACAAAACCAATACATCTAAGTGAGCTGCCGGACCCGCAGTCCAGACGAAACCACACCCGTGATGCGGCTGTTGGGCCAGGATGCCGGGCCGACTAGTCCCGTCGAGCGCCGTGGACCTAGAGGTAGACAAAGCCGCTGGAGAAGCCACCGTACCTTGTGCCCCGGACCTCAGAGGGGAGCGCGTGCGGCCGCCAGACTCCGCCCCTTACCTGGACCCTTCCTTTCAGAACACTGCCCTCCTTCACAAACCCCATAGCACGACAAGGACACCAGATCCCCTGTTTATTTTGGACACTTTATCCCCTTTGGACACTTTATTTTATTATTTCTGTTTAATAAAAGCCTCTCCGAGGCCTGATGCCACACCCACTGTGTCTGTCGTTTGCTCTTCCCGCCACACAGGTGGAGAAAGCGGGCAGGCGGAGCCTAGACAGCGCAGTTGGGCAACACCCGATGACATCATCCCCTCTCGCAAAAAAAAAAAGTTTGTGGAAACCCGCACTGGGATGGAGGGAATGATGGAGACGGCCTCCCAGCCACCAAAGGGGTAAGTGACGTTTCTTCTATTGTCATTTACCCTGTGGTTGGTTGAGGCTGTCGACTGATACCCGGTTTCTCTGTCCCGGTTCCGACGCGGTGCGAGAGGGAGAGTTGCCCAGAGAGGAATTCCTGCCCCGACCGCTGGAGCCTGGTTGAGGAGGGTAGCACTCCTGTGTGGGCGGCAGCCTGATGACGGGGATGTCGCTTGGGGGGGGGGGGGGGGGATTGACGAGTTGGCTGCCTCCCCCCTTATCATCACCACCCCGTCCCTTATTCGCCGCCCTTCACCAGGCTCCCGACGGGAGTGGGTGTCTGAGAGAGGAGGGGCGCTGTATGAATACCCAGGGCTGGCGGCATGTGATGAGGCTCATCACCACTGCTGTTTAAATGCCGAGCGCGTCTCTCCTCGGGAGACCGGTCTCTTCCCCATGCATGCATGCTGGTGTCCTTGTGGGTCCAGGAAGGGAGCGTAGAGGGACTCCCGCACCGCCAGAGACATGAGCTGCCAGAACTGCAGTCAGGACGAAACCGCACACGTGATACAGCCATCGGACCAGGATGCTGGGCCGACTAGTCCCGTCGAGCACCGTGGACCTAGAGGTAAACGAAGCCGTTGGAGAAGCCAGCGTCCCTCGCGCCCCGGACCTCAGAAGGGAGCGCATGCGGCCGCCGGACTCCGCCCCTTACCTGGACCTTTCCTTTCAGAACACTGCCCTCCTTCACAAACCCCATAGCACGACAAGGACACCAGATCCCCTGTTTATTTTGGACACTTTATCCCCTTTGGACACTTTATTTTATTATTTCTGTTTAATAAAAGCCTCTCCGAGGCCTGATGCCACACCTACTGTGTCTGTCGTTTGCTCTTCCCGCCACAATATATATATATTATTATTCATTTTTTTTAAGAAAATGACTGATTGTTTCTCTAGATAAGACCCTTATTCCTTGGCTGGGATCGTGTAGAGCCCTTTGAAGCTGCATTGAAACTGCAATTTGGACCTTCAACCCGTTGGCTCCCATTGATGTCCACTATATGGAGAAAAATCCTGGAATGTTTTCCTCAAAAATTTAAGGTTTTTGATCCTTAAATTCTTTTCAACAAAAGAAAGACAGACATGAACATCTTGGATGACATGGAGGTGAGTAAATTATCAGGAAATTCTTTATTCTGGAAGTGAACTAGTCTTTTAAAACTGAAGAAATACAAAACCGATACATCTACTAGTTTGTCAAGATTGATTCTAAAACAATTGTATTATTCAATGTAAATTTACATTATCAATGAATTCTTCATAAACAGTTCTTCAGAGCCCACAGGAGTAATTGAAAAACTAAAAATTAAATTTCTATCTTATCAGTTAGGGTTACTCTCATTATGAGGTCATAATTTTACCTTTGAGATGGATGGAGAAAGAAACAAATTGTGCTGTTTGCTGATAGCTTTGTATCTTGTAAATCAGTTTTATATTGTAATCCAGAATATTCTACTGACTCCTGTGGGCTTCATATAGCTCTGATTATACAGATGGCGCAGTGGATAAGACACATGCCTTTGGTGTGAGAGACCTGGGTTCGAATCCACTGTGAGACACCAATGTGTCTCTGAGCAAGACACTTAACCCCCTAGTTGCTCCAGAGGCGTGCGACCTCTGACATATATAGCAATTGTAAGTCGCTTTGGATAAAAGCGTCAGCTAAATGAATAAATGTAAATGTAAATATATGTAGACAAATATATGTATTTTAATTCTGAATCCTAGCTATATTAGTGTAATAATAAGTAAAACCAAAACAATAACAAAAGGTCCATGACTTTATGTAGGAATGCACTATATTATCGGACTGATATCGGAATCGGCCGATAATGGCTTTAAATGTAAATATCGACATCGGTCCGATATGAAAAATTATATGAAAAGCGAGTAGCATCTTACTCTGCAGAGATATCACCATTATCAGATCAGGTCCTGTGTTGGCATGATGGGCAACAAGACGTTCCATGGCCACATTATCCACATCTTCCCACTGGATGCCAATGTCTTCCATGTCTTCTTGGAAAGCCTGTCTCTATGTCTCCATTGATCTTCCTTATTCGGCTGTTGATTCAGCCTATGTCCCTCCATCAGTGGCCACAATGCTCACAAGGTTGATAAACTACTGCACTTCTTCAATCAGCTGTCCTCGAACCATCGGTGGACTTTGGTCTGTGTACCTCCCACTCTCATCAATTGGTCTTCTCTGTTCAACTTCCCGGTCTCTGCGTTCAGGTTGATTATCACTTTAGTGGATACGCTCGTCTCGGCTGGTGGAGATGGCATATTTCAATAATGATCACAAGGCTGCCAACTCTCACGCATTCAGCGTGAGACTCACGCAATTGACCCAATTCTCACGCTCTCACGCCACACCCCCCTTTTCTCACGCAGACTCGTGCAGCAGTGAGAAAAAAAAAATCGTGCCGCATGATCTCGCAAAGCAACGCGCAGAGAGACCAGACAGACAGTGTAGTGAGTTTTTTGTGACAATTGTGAGGGAAATACACAATTTATTCCCATAAACTGTGTAGTCAGCCGTTCTCCCTCCCATCTGCACCGTGTGAATTGTGAATGCAGGCAGGTCAGTGAGTTACAGGGCGCCCCGTGTCTCCGTCCAGTTTAGGCTAATAGCTAATATGCTGTTATAGTTTATATAGAATTAAGTTAGCATTAGCGGAGTTGTTTGTTTTGCAGCACTGAGCAGTTATTTTACATAACTTTATTTATCCTATTTCTGTAAAATGTTTGTGAAAATTAAATGTAATGTAAATCTCCCAAGAAATTCTGTACAGATACCAAATACTTTGACAATCAATATATGCCTAATACACTTCTGCTACTGCAATGATTTTGTGTTTGTATTTTTTCCACACCAAGCCACGCCCCTCCATAAGCCCCTCCCCCATAACAAAGCCCCGCCCCCAAAATCTCACTCTAAGATGAACTCAAAAGTTGGCAGCCCTGTGATCAGGAATGCTGTTCTCTGGTAAGGATAAAACTAGAACATTGATGAATATCGGACATAACGTTGAATGAGAGAAGGAATAATGCTTGAGTTCTTATCCCCCCAACAAAATGAAGTAACTACATGGGAAGCTAGGCAAGCATTGTCTCCTTTGACGTTGGCATTGAGGGACTCAAGATGATGATGTGCTAGCATGAATAACATTATCACACTATCGTTAAATGAGCGATTTAAGAATAATTACAAATGTAGCTACGCCAACCTACAGCCCTAGAGAAATAGTGTGAAGAATGAATAGGCTAAATAGCTGTGTTAATGTGGACCCTCTTAATAGTTGAAGTCAGACTATAGCACAGTTGAAATGAGGTCACATGTGGCCAGTGAAATGTCCATGTCATCTAAAAGTCCCTTCTAGACGAGTTCAGGCAAATAAGTCCTTGAAACACCTCTCAGATAAGCAGCCCAGCTCCTCTATCCATGAACAGCGAAACACCACTCCCCAAAGGTTATCAAGCAATGTCTTATGTAAATAAAGATTTTATCAGACAACATCTGGACTATAAATCAGAATTTAACAGAGCATTTCAATTACTATTTCAAACTGTCTAATGGCAACAAATATATAAACAGTTTATGCAATGTGTTGTATTAAATCCATTATGTGAGCACAGAGATTAGCAGACAAGTAACAATAAAATGCTGACACTAGGTAGAATGCAATGCAGGTAATGAATATGCTAAATGGCATATAACATCATCTAGACATATTTAGCGACTCAAACAGCTTTAGCTAATGTTAGTCACTGAAAATAGCTACTTCACATGATTCCACACTACTTAGAAATCAAACTGTGCTTAAGCAAGGATACGTTTCTCATAACACCAGAGAGTATTAAGCATATTGACAATAGCCAAATGACTGCAACAGTATGTTTCCAATAACAAACAGAAGCTTGTTGAGAAGTGGATAGTCTCCAAAATGGCGCTACGCTGACACAGAGGAGACGAATTATTGAATAAAATCGTTTTTTGTTTGTTTTCTTTGCGCAGAAAAAGTATTCTCGTCACTTCATTAAATTCAGATTGAACCACTGATGGCAGATGGACTATTCTGAAGATGCTTTTCTTACTTTTATGGACCTTGACAGTGCAATTTACTATGCAGTCAATGGGACAGTCACAAGCATCCTGGTTTTTCATCCAAAATATCTTAAATTGTGTTCCAAGGACGAACAAAGCTTTTACGGGTTTGGAACGACATGGGGGTAAGTTATTAATGACAAAATTTTGATTTTGGGGTGGAGTATCCTTTTAACAACGAGAATGTTCCCAATGATAAACATAAAATCCTGGTAAACATTAGGTTCCAAATAGTGACTAAATAGTTTTTAAGCAACAGCAGTTTCCAACAAGCTATGGCCAACAAGATCAGACGACTATAGAGACAGCGTGTACTGAGCAAGCTTAGCAACAGCGTGTTGCCAATACCTGATAACCTTAAGCATGAGTATGAAAAAGAAGCTTGGCTTAGCTTCATGAAGATGCATTCGGATGAATGGAGAGTGAAGTATAACCACATCTGTTGAGAATGCTTTATCTTCTTAATGATGTAGGCTACAACTCCATGCAGGGAGGGCCGATCTCGACTGAATTATTCTTAAGTCACTTCCAAATCAAGCCGCTTATACTATAAGTATAAGCTAAGCTTATACTGGTCGATGCGGAGAATCGTGTGTTCAAAACACGACCGGAATCTGTATGAAAACTGTATGGTCAACATCCTTTCAGTCCATTGGAAAGCTGTCCTGATTGAGTGTTTGTGATTAACTAGAAGACTGTTAAGTGAGTATCTGTGCAACGAATTAGCGTTTAGAAGCTGTCTTGAGCCGAACTAGAAGCAAGTGTCTGTGCCACAGAACTGAACTGACTTTGCATTTGTCTGTGCGACAGAACTGAAGGCTGACTAAGCCAAGTCACTATTATTTGTATAGCGCTTTTAACAATACAAATTGTGTCAAAGCAGCTTTACATCGGCTTGATATAAAGTTGGGTGGCTTTATATCAGCTTTACAGTATTTAGACAGGGAAATAGTTTGTCAAAATAGTGTCATTCTCCTCTGGCCAGACAAAATCAGCAGTTTAAATCTAGGCTAAAGCAGAATCAGATTGTGCAAACGACTCATCTGGTTCCTGTGGTCTTGTCCCGATGGCCGTCTTGGAGACAGGGTCTTCACTGGGATCAGTCTCTGGGGCTCATCTAGGTGTCCTGGCTGTAGAGGTCATCTTAAGGTGCTGATCCACCATCTGATCTGGATACGGACTGGATCTGGGTGGCTACGGTGACCTCGGAATAAGAAAGAAACAGACATATATTAGCATAGATTCCATTCTTCTAACGATGTAACCGGGACATCAGGGCCCGGTTGCATGAAAACCCTTAAGATAAGAAAACCCTTAATTATAAGGTTAAGGGTACCCTTAGTGAAACATGGGTTGCAAGAAAAAAACCTAAGGGCTTACTTAAGGGAAGTTAAGGCTGTCACTTAAGTATTTCCCTTAATTGCTTAAGTGTTCCCTTAAGTTCTGTTATGCGTTGCTACAAAGTCCTTAGTAACCGTTTCACCTTAAAAAATTAAGGGACCAAAATAGCTCCCTTAAGTCATCTTTTACTCTAGCACGATGGCTGATTTCATGTTCATAGAAGAGGAGCAAGTACCTAGGCGCATTTTTAATGATCGAAATAATCCATTGGAGACTATGAATGATGCGCAGTTATTGAGAGAATATAGGTTTGATCGTCAGTCAATCCTTCATCTCACCGCAACGCTTGAGCCACCAACACCAAACCCGACGAAGTCGTGCACTCCCAGCACTGCTTCAAGTTTTGATTGCTTTAAGGTTTTTCGCTTGCGGTACTTTTCAGTCTGTCATTGGCGATGTTTTCAGAGTACACAAATCCACTGTCTGCAGAGCTGTCCATCGAGTGGCCTTAGCCCTCTGTCGCCGAATTGACACATATGTCAAATTTCCTTCCAGAGATGAGCAGGACGTATTAGCGGAGCGTTTTTTTGCAGTTGCTGGTTTCCCACGCGTTTGCGGAGTGATAGATGGAACACATGCGAATTCAAGCCCCACACCTATATGAAGATCAAATTGTCAAGACAATTATATTTTGTAAAAAAATAAAAAATATTTTATAGCTGTAGTTGTAAGGTTATTTTTGCGGTCCGTTATGTTTATAGTGCGATATGGAAGAGTAACTATGGCAACCGCAGCTCGCGTTGCCGTGCGCTGCCAGAAACTACAGTGAAACGCTTAATATAAACACTTAGGTAAGGGTGACGGTTAAGACGTTTGTTGCAACTCTCTTAAGGAAATCCCTTGCCTCAGGGATCTTTTCCCCTTCAGGGATACCCTTACTTAAGGGTTTTCATGCAACCGGGCCCAGGTGTTTTGGGAAGTGTTCCCGGTTCCGGTTGACCTAATTAATGCATCCTAACAATCCTTTAATGGATTTGAATTATAGAAATGTGATAGTGTATTATGTGTAAGACAGGTTAAAGAGATGGGTCCTTAATCTAGATTTAAACTGGCAGAGTGTGTCTGCTTCCCAAACAGTGTTAGGTAGACTGTTCCCAAGTTTGGGCGCTAAATAGGAAAACGATCTCCCGCCCGCAGTTGATTTTGGTATTATAGGTATTATCAAATGGCCAGAGTTTTTAGATTTCAGCAGACATGAAGGACTATAATACGATAAGAGCTCACTCAAATACTGAGGTGCCAACCCATTTAAGGCCTTATAGGTAATTAGCAAAATCTTAAAATGTATACAATGTTTAATAGGGAGCCAGTGCAGTGTTGACAGAAACGGGCTAATGTGTTCATACTTCCTGGTTCTAGTAAGAACTCTAGTTGCTGCATTTTGAACCAGCTGGAGTTCGTTTTTTTAAATCTGCAAAGAACCACCCAATAAAGCATTACAATAATCTAGCCTCGAGGTCATGAATGCATGAATTAATATTTCTGCATTTGTGATTGAGAGTATAGGTCATTTAGATATATTTTTAAGATGGAAAAATGCAGTTTTACAAATGCTAGAAACTTTTTTTTCGAAGGAAAGATTGCTATCAAAAAGTACGCCTAGGTTCCTAACTAATGACGAAGAATTTACAGAGCAGCCATCAAGTATTAGACAGTGATCTAGGTTATTATATGCAAAAGTTTTTGGTCCAATGATTAACACCTCTGTTTTTTCAGAATTTAGCAGAAAGAAATTGCTAGTCATCCAGTTTTTGATAACTATACATTCCGTTAGTTTTGCAAAGTGGTAAGTTTCATCAGGCAAAGAAATATAGAGCTGTAGTTGAGATGAGAGCTGAGCTGAAATATATAATCAGCATAACAGTGAAAGCTAACACCATGTTTCCTAATGATATCTCCCAAGGGTAACATGTAAAGCGTGAAAAGTAAGGGGTCAAGTACTGAGCCTTGAGGTATTCCATACTGCACTTGTGATTGGTATGATACCTCTTCATTTACTGCCACAAATTGATGGCGGTCAGATAAGTATGATTTGAACGATACCAGCGCACTTCCTCTAATGCCAACATAATTTTCTAGTTTATTTAAAAGAATGTTGGGGTCGATAGTGTCAAGCGTGGCGCTAAGATCCAGTAGCACTAATAGAGAGATACAACAATCATCAGATGATAAAAGCAGGTCGTTTGTAACTCTAATGAGAGCAGTCTCAGTACTATGATATGGTCTAAAACCTGACTGGAAATCCTCACATATATCATTTTTCTCTAAGAAGGGACAAACAAAAACAAAAAGAAGGAACAAATGTAACAAACGGCTGAGCGTCAGCAAATGCTGCAGTCACGCTGTGGTCTGCCTGCACTACGTTTGAGCTCCATTTGTCACTCAAACTAGATAAAGTAACATCAACAACTGCTTGTTTACATAGGATATACATAATGTACTTTATATTATTTAGGCACTTGTTGACTATAGTTTGACAGAATGTTCTAATTCAACATGCAATGGGAAGTCAATATAACTTAACATTTTCTTATATTGATATTGTTTATTTCTTACTACTTAACAGTTCCTCAGGCTCTTAATGATTTAATCTATGCCATCTTTTGGAATATCTGAAGGCCATGTACCATAGTTCTTAACTGTAGCATTTGTTATAATAAGACTAGCCTATTAATCATTACCAGGCCAATAATGACTTTTTTTAAGTAATCAATATAGCATGTGTAACTTTAGGGTTACCTCCAACAAAAACAAATATCAAAAATTAAGAGGAAATTGGAAGTCTGGATTTTATCACACATCTATAATGGCACGAGCATCAGTAACCCTGGTAGTCGGAGATTCCTATTCTAACCCTTTAACCTAATTTTGTTTCTGTTTGCAATCAGATTATTTTGAGATGCTAAACTCTGGGAAAGTTTTCAGCCCAATGTTTTAGTAAGTGACTACATTCAAGAAATCAGTCCAAAACAGTGCTAATAGAAAGAAAACTAGGCTCATTACATCTGAGATGCCAGAGAAAATAGAGGCTTATGCTCCATTTTCAGTTAATTATTCATTACAGTATGTACACACATACAGTATTTCACTTTAAAAAAACAAGCTCTGTCATATTCTGGGATCATTTCTGAAGAGCGCAAGTCCTCGCGCTTTACACTGTGTGAAATACAGACTGAATGGAATGTCAGAACATCACATTGCTGTAATGCCAGATGATATGCAAACTACACTTCTTGGCTGGATACAGTAAACCAGCATCTCACTAGTAATGTTATGATTGATGAGGATTACAATCAAGATAAAGACGATTGTGGTGATGTACAGTACTGTTATATTGATGCACACACAAGCCATATATATTTACTGTAGTACAGGTGAAGGTGGTTGGTTTAGGTTTTTTGGCATCGGCATGTGGCGTTTGGCTGTTGGAAAAAAAAAGATAGTCCTCCTACATCCTGACATTGCATGTGGCCAAATATTAAAATTGCTTGGATTTAAATGATGTTGAATTACATGAAACATCACCAGGCCATTGGCGCCCTCTGCAGGTATTTGTTATAATATATAGGTATATTACATTATGTAATTTAACAGTGTTGTTCAACAAAACCATGTACTTGGTTTTGATACTTTATTTGAGCCAGTTATTACTGCCTCATCATTAGTTTATATGTAAATACAGTCATATTAAAGTCTGTTTTTCACTTGTTTTTCACGGTTTATTTGTATTACTAATAAATAGCAGATTACTCAATTGTCAAAATAATCAGTAGATTGCTTGATTAGCAAAATAATCCTTAGTTAAGCCCTAGATTAGTTAAAACATTTCAGAGTACAACTACATTGTTTTACTTTTTGTGATTAAAAGACAATTTCCTAAAGTATTAAAACAAGTATCTGTATTTTGTCTCATCTCGTGAGCTAAGTGTATTGTCACATTGTCTAGTGTCAATAAGCTGTGATATAGCTCATAATTTTTCCAAGTTCATGGTATAGCTTTCATTCTTCAGGTCAATCATATATTCATAAATGAAAAAAAAAACAGTTTGAATGAGGAAACTTTGCCATAGTATCCTTTCAAATATTAAAGTTAATTGCCACAGCCATTGCATTCTAAGTATATAAGTGCAGTATCTGTACAAACCCTGTTTAAGTGACCAGTTCTTGGAGCATTTTAATGTTTTTTGTTGTTTTTAACTGAACTGTAGTTTTCTGTAGTAAACTGTCTTTGTATATTTCCTATTTTTTATTCATTTTCTAGTATTTAATTTACTATTATTTCTTTTGAATGAAACAATTTCAGAAATGTCATGTTTTAGATTGTAGGTCATCTTGTACCCTGTCAAGGACAAAGCTAACCAGCAAAACTTGATATCAAAAGCATCCTAAATGTTACATGTGTTTGCACCATATTGTAGAAAGTAACCTTTCTTGGTATTGCTGTTACAAATAGCTCAGCATAATCTGTAGTCTGAGACTGTCAAGGGCTATTGGCAATGGCAGATACAATACGTTACTAGTTAGTTTCAAGGAAAATAATTTTCAAATAATGTTGTTGTTTTTGTTCGCCAAATAACTCTGTGTATATGTCCACCCCCCAAACCCCCGGAAAAAAGTTCAGGCTCAGGATTTTTTTTTTTACTTTAACCCCTGTAAGTGTGTGATCCACCAAACGGGTGCATTTAGTTCCCATTTTAGACACAAGATTTTGAACTAATACTTTTAATTAAAAGGTGGTGGCAAGTCATTTTGTTGAAAGAGTCATTGAGCCATCCATTAAACAGAGTCATTCAAAATGCTGATTTGTTCAAGAGCAACACAAGTGGCTGTCTGTATTAATGGCTCATTGAATCACTCACTCAACCAATTTGTTCAAAGACGGAACAAAACACCACAATGTGCGCAGTGTTAAGAGAAGAGAAAATCGCACAAAGATTCTGTGACATTGTTTTGGAACTTTAGATGATGAATAAAAACGCACCAAATAAAGAAGTGCTCTGCCACACAGATTTTGATACAATAACTTTGAGTGACAGTAATTTCTTAATTTTTGTCAAGAGTTGCAAAATCAAAAAGTCCATATTATGGATTGAGCCTGAACCCATTGAGAAAATAAGTGCTTTACTAAACACTGTCCCTTAAAGGTGGGGTAAGTGATTTCTGATTCACTTCTGATTTCACACATACATAGCCTACACAACCCAGGCAACTATTAGTTCTGTGAAACAAAGCAAAACCAATGTTACACCGTGTCTACACTGGACGTGAGTGTCGCGAAAAAATACTATAGAAGTCATTATAATCAGTGATACTGTCTACACTGGACGTGACAAATCTCCAACAGAAAACTGCTGCCGCGTTCTATTTATGACGTGCTGACTCAAATTTAAAATGATTTTCAATGTCCAGTGTAGGCAGACTTTAGCTGTTGCGGCGAGCCACGTCCGGTGTAGACATGGTGTTACTAACCTATCGAGAAGAACCAAAGTAACCTCGACGTCCGATCGCAGGCCTTCCGCTCCTTGAGTTCTCTCCAGCGCTGGAAAGCTGATCCGATATTTACACAGGTCCTACTTCTTGCCTTATCGTTCCGCAAACATCTCTATCTTTCTGTCGCTCGGCACGGCTGTTCACTGAACGCTGTTGATTGGCTACAAGTTTGTTTTGGTACTCGGCCCCGACTCAGTTTTCTAAAGCGTTTTTGAAAAATGACATACCCCACCTTTAAGGCTTTTAGTACAAAAGTGTGCTCCAAAAGCTTGCAAATGCACATTAAAATGGTTGAAAGTGCTTGAATTGAAAGGTGGATATTATTGTTTTATCATTTCATTCAAGACTTGGCAAACTCAGCCATTCTTTAATATGACCACTTCCATTTTCAAAAT
Source organism: Barbus barbus (assembly GCF_936440315.1). Taxonomy (NCBI): domain Eukaryota; kingdom Metazoa; phylum Chordata; class Actinopteri; order Cypriniformes; family Cyprinidae; genus Barbus; species Barbus barbus. Next base: position 7,897,539 of record NC_136722.1, read on the forward strand.
GTCTTCTATGGCCTTGCATAATGTCTATATACATTAAACAATAATATCTGTTTTTTATATGCACAGCAACCCCTGATCCCGGAGAAGACCCGAAAGTGTCCAGGGCAAAGTTTTTTATTCGAGATGAATTCTTGGTATATTTTTTTTTACTCTATTTTCTATATTTTATCTACAATATTAAAGGTATAATTAATCCAAAAATAAATGTTCTCTTAGTTTACTCACCTTCAGGCCATCCAAGATGTAGGTGACTTTTATTTTAATAGAAAAATTATTACAGAAATTGGAATATTAAGGAACACAAAATTAATACCTGTGGCTCCTGACGAATATATTGAGGTCTTGTGAAATAAAATAATCTGTCTGTGCAAGAAACTGAACATTATTTACAGCATTATTACTTGTAATCCGATTCAGGGAAACTGGAGTAATTTCCAGTTTGCAAACTAATCTGTCTTTTGAACCTGTTCTTTGTAGTGAAGTAGATGAACCAGTGCACGAAATAAGATGAATGATCCAGTGTACTGGCATGTATAATCAATATGATGCCGGTTTTTGTCAACTCATTCAGTACTTTAGTTACTCCAACAGTACACTGAACTGAGAAAACTGTTTGGACACAGACCAAAGAATGAGGCATTGATAAGCAAATACATGAACCGAGCACTTGAATGAAGTGTTTGTGTGTTTATGGTTTTTCATGGTTTATTTGATTAAGACTAGTTTATTAATTTCATATGCTTTAGAAATGTGAAACATTTGTGTTTTGCATAATTATTGGGTGCTTTAATAATAGTCAGTATTATGTCACACAATAGTCATTGCATGATTACGTAACAAACTAGTGAATAGAACCAGGTAATTGAAACAAACTGTCGAAAGAATGAGTTTGTGGAAAAGAACCAGACTTCCCTATTGCTTGAGGTTGTGCATTACAGATATAAGTAATGTACAGTTTCTTGTAAAGACCAATAGTCTCCCTTCATAAGACCTCAATATATATCGTCAGAAGCCACGGGTATTAATTGTATGTTCCCTAATATGCTTTTTTTAACTCTCAAAGTGATGGTAGCTATTAACTTGAATTTTATGAATTACCAAGCACCATGGTTTCAGCTAAATTTTTACTGTTATACTGAAGAAAAAAAGTCACCTGCATCATGGGTCCTCTAACTAGTCACCATTTCTGTAAAGTTTTTCACTATTTTTAATCACCATTTTGCATATGTCAGCTATACATTTGTTATTCTTATTGTTGATATAATGCTTTAACTGCTTGGACTGTCTGTCTCTCTGTCTGTGTGTGTGTGTTTGCATGAACCCACAGAAAATCAGCACAGCGAGCGGCACAGACAAACACTACTGCTATCCTCACTTCACCTGTGCCGTGGACACAGAAAACATCCGTCGTGTATTCAATGACTGTCGTGACATTATTCAGAGGATGCACCTCCGCCAATATGAACTCTTGTGATTGGCTGCCTGGATCTGGCTGCTCCTCCAATCAACAATTTTTCAGTCCCACATCACATGGGGTCTTTAAGAACTACTGAAGAGTGACAATGTTGTCATGTTTTTTTTTTCTCTTTTTTCTGCCTCACATGTTTCTTTTCCTTTTTAATTTATTTATAGTCTTGTGTGTGTGTGTGTATGTATATATATATATATATATATATATATATATATATATATATATATGTATATAATATATGAAGTGGATCAAAAAAGTTAACCAAAACCAGGACAAGAACGCATTTTGGTTGTAGGTTTTAGGACAACTTTTATGAAAGGTTTTGATCCACTTCAAATACCGAGTAGTGTGTGTGTGTATGTATGTGTATATGTGTATATATATATATATATATATATATATATATATATATAATGTATATGTAGTTGTCAACATTTGAAGTGGATATATATATATATATATATATATATATATGTATATGTGTATGTATATGTGTATATATATATATATATATATATATATATATATATATATATGTATATGTGTATATATATATGTATATGTGTGTGTGTGTGTGTGTGTGTGTGTGTGTGTGTGTGTATATATATATATATATATATATAATGTATATGTAGTTGTCAACATTTGAAGTGGATATATATATATATATATATATATATATATATATATATATGTTTGTGTGTGTATTTTTATTTTATTTTTTTCCCTGAAGTGAGAGGGGATGTGTGTGTATAAAATGAAATTATTTCTATTTTATAGTTTTTACCACTCCCAGGTCATTTCTTTATATTTGTTGTTGTGTTGCAGCATTGGCTGGCTTTATATGAGGTTAGATTAGAAGATTAGATGTGGTTAGACCAGCTGACATAAAACCTGGAAACCTGTGGTAACCTGTGATCTATGTCAGGATGGTCTGACCTTTTACCTTTCCCCTCCATCTAATGAAGGGGATATTGGAGTACTTGATATAGGAGTGAAGGGGTACATGAAGGATTTAATGAAGCACTTTGCATCAGTTGTTTCCTAAATTAAAGCCAGAAGGCAGATTTCACAATGTAGCACCTCTGTATTTATCTGTTTTTTTTTTGTTTTGTTTTTTTGTTTTTGTTTAGTTTAGTTTGCTTTTTTCTGCAAAGCATGCAGAAAGGAATTCAGGGCTAGATAGGAGTTTGTAACCAACTACAGAGCAGGAGCAGGGATTTGTGGGATTTGTCATACTCTGCTTTTTTTTTTTTTTTTTTCTCTCAGTGGGTGCCAGCGGCAGTCCATCTTGGGAGAACCGTCACTGGCCAAATGATGCCTCTTTTAGAATGGGCAGCCCCCATTTGGTAGGTAGTCCTAAATATAGATATAAAGAAAAAAACACAATATATTTTTAAGGTTTTTGTTTTGTTATTCTAAAGAATGTGCAAGGTCACTCGATCTTGTACAGGACTGCAAAATGTTATTTTGTATAACTTCAACAAGAAAGACAAAACTTTTGAGCTCTTTGTGCCTTTGAATATGGCTGTACCTGTAAATGAAGATAAAGTATGTGCGATTGGACAGCGCTGTACAGCTTGATGTCAAATCTTACATGCAGAAGAGCGTGCTGATAGGAAATCGCTCTGTAGACTGGGTTTTTTTTTCTAGTTTATAAAGCTATTTAAAATGTCTTTTACTATAAAATGAAAAATTAGGCAAAAAATCTTGATATACAATATGCAAAATTAACCACTTTGTTTAGAAACTGCAAATACAGTATGTCTTACAGTTCTTTGAATTTCTGTTTTTGTCAGAGGACTCAGCTTTAAAAAAACTTTGGAAATCTTTTCAAAATTTCCAAAATTTTGACCTGCTGTTGTTTCAGGTAGAGGGTGCATTTTTAGAAGTGGCATATATGCAGACTGTACTGTACTGGTTGTGCCGGTGAAAGTGTGTAGATATGTGTGATCGCATGCGTGTGTGCATACATTTGCATATATACCACATTTTGTACTGTACATGTGCATTCTATGTGTACATATACATTTATAAAAACATGATAATGCATATTCTATAAATATATATGTACAATTATTCATAATAATATGTGTGCCTAAATGTATACATATTTATGAATGTTTAGCGAGGTTGTATGCATAGCTATGCATATACAAATGCATAAAATAGAAGGAACGAAGAAGTAAGACTAGCGATTCTTTACTGGCTGTCCTGAGCGCGTACTGACTGCGCTGGCATTGTGAATGTGAGCACTAATAGTGTAAATCTCACAGCTTGAGTGGGTCCATACGTCTCTCACTCTCACCAGTGGGGCAGTTATCATAAGTCAAAGGAATAGTGCAATGCAAAAGTTTTTTTTTGTTTGTTTGTTTGTACAGAAAGAACTTCATGAAAAAAAATCATCCAATATTTCATTTGTGTGTTCAAAATATAGACTGCATGTAGATTCTAAAAACTTGAGTTCAAGTAAATCAAATAATTTTCATTTTCAGGAGAGAAATTCTTTAATACATTAAACACAAGTATCTTAAATACTTAAATTTAACATATACACACTTGAGTCCATGCACAATGTCATATAAACTATTAATTTTACCTGTCTGTACTCTTGTGGTTCACTTCTCAACTGGTGAAGTGCAGGGACAGTGTGTGATGTGACATAGGCTGTGAGTGGCTGTAACACTGGTAGATGGGCTTTATTCTTCTTAGTATCCTCTGTAGCTTTTACATGTTCAAACTTATTTCAGAAACTTAAAATACAAGTGACAATGACAAAAAATAATATAATAATAATAATAAAACAATTGTCTCTGGCCTTTCAAGGATTTTAAGGTTTCTTTTTTTCATTTTCATTTCTTAATGTTTATTTCAATAATGAGGCACATTAGAAGACCTTCGCCTTTTGTTTAGAATGGCAATGTGGGAAGAAATGTAATTTTGCAAATAAAATACCTCTAAAAGAATGTGAGTTTGCCTTTGAATTGTATGTTTTATAATCACAACTTGAAAAATGGGTTGCAGCTAAAATTTCTTATTTCTCAAAATGTTTTCCCCCTCCATTGGCTAAACCACTTTTTCAAAACTCTTCGTATAGTCTGCAATACCAAAATAAATCTTGACCAAACAGTTAATCTCACTTCCAAAATGAACTCAAACCACCATTACATAATGATTTTTTTTTTTTTTTTTTAGTTTAGTTTAAATAATTTTTTACATAAATCTGTACATCATTAAAGAATATGTGTACCTTTTAAATTATGTAACATATTTTAAAGTATGTAACAAGAATTAATCAGAAATGCTGCAAATGCTGTGCATATATTTGAAAGTAAAAAAAATTAAAAAAAGATAAAATTCCAGGGCTGCAAATATAATTAAATAATTAACAAATATAAACAACAACAACGTGTAAATTGTAATGACTCGTACTGTATGTACTGTACTGTGAGGGTTCTGGTACTCGCTCTCTCTGTCACTCTTCTTTCCCCTTCAATCTGCCTTCCTTGATCAAACGAAAATGTGCTGCACCTTCACCTGTGCTGTTGCAGGTGAAGTATGAAAGACAAGGGTAAAAAAATTAGCTGACTTAGGGAGATGGTCATTTAAGGCAATTTGTATGGTAAAAGTTTTGAAATTGTGACTTCTGTTTGGACTAAACTATTGTGCATCAAAATAATTTATTAACCATTTTCAACAATTTCTTGTTTCTGTGCACATGAACTCAGGGCTTACTGTTAAACCATTGTTATCATTAGCAGTGCCACATAAATCTCACATACCTTTTGTGCATGTTACAAAGTCTTGTGCTTTCCTAGAAGGCTATTTGGCAAATGCAGTGATCTTCTGAACGTCTTGATATGGCTGAGTGTTATCAGTGCAATGATCAGACAGCTGCCGCAGTAAAGTGCTAACACAGTCCTCTCCTCTGGCAAAAAACACTTTGAAAGCCGGATGTCAGACCTGGAGAATGTGCCCTACAGGAAGTGATAGAATATACAATAACATTAACATTAAATAAATATTAAAAGTTTCTTATACTTTTGACTAAAGGTTTTTTTATTGCAGCTTATAGAGTTGGCATCTTATTTTACACCACCTCTAAGGTTTGGTGTGAATGTGAAAGCTACTGAGTGATAACCTTTCATACATTAAACACTATGACTATGTTAATTTCATGAAACTTAAACTCTAAAAACATGTTTGCTGTATCAGAGTATTAACAGAATAAAGTATCAGTTAAATTATATTTCACTTGTTTAGCTCTTCATGTCAACTTAATAATAAAAGTGGGACTCTGTAACTATATAAAATGACAGACCTGAAAATATGTTTGAACTCAATTTTGTGGAAAGTGTAGCAATTGTAAGAAATGTCCTGTAAATAGATTTATAAACTTGAGAAAACTTAATCTTGCACCATTCTGTGAAGTCTAGATCTAATTGAGCTGAAATGAAACAAATGATTGTTGCATATAGAACTGCATACAGAATAATTGAAACTTATAAAGTCGTAAAGTAAAAAGTCGTGACGTATTGTCAAGTATGGTGACCCATACTCGAAATTGGTGCTCTGCGTTTAACCCATCCAAGTGCACACACACAGCAGTGAGTAGTGAACAAATGCACACACACACACACACACCGTGAACACACACCCGGAGCAGTGGGCAGCCATGCTGCAGCGCCCGGGGAGCAATTGGGGGTTCGGTGCCTTGCTCAAGGGCACCTCAGTCGTGGTATTGAGGGTGGAGAGAGCGCTGGACATTCACTCCCCCCACCTACAATTCCTGCCGGCCGGGGGCTCGAACTCGCAACCTTTCGATTACGAGTCCGACTCTCTAACCATTAGGCCACGACTTCCCCACTTTTATAAAACTTACACAAAAACATTTGCCACAATTGGACATTGGGTATAATTGTCAAGATCCTTTCAAGTCTGAATGAATGGCATTTGTATAGCACTTTATCGTATATTGCTGTACACCCAACACACTTTACAATCATATGGGGGGGGGGGGGGGGGTCTCTCCTCAACCAGCACCAGTGTGCAGCATCAACTTGGATGATGTGACGGCAGCCACAGTACAACGACACCAGTGTGCTCACCACACACCAGCTACGGGTGGAGAGGAGAGAGTGATAGAGCCAATTCAGTGGATAGCGATTATTAGGAGGCCATGATTGACGGGCCAGTGGAGGGAATTTGGCCAGGACACCGGGGTTACACCCCTACTCTTTATGAGAAGTGCCATGTGATTTTAAATGACCACAGAGTCAGGACCTCGGTTTAATGTCTCATCTGAAGGACGGTGCTTTTTACAGTATAGTGTCCCCGTCACTACTGGGGTTTTTAGGACCCATACAGACCACAGGGTGAGCACCCCTGCTGGCCTCACTAACACCTCTTCCAGCAGCAACCTCGCTTTCCCAGGAGGTCTTCCATCCAGGTACTAACCAAGCTCAACCCTGCTTAGCTTCAGTGGGCAACCAGTCTTGGGCTGCAGGGTGACATGGCTGCTGAAGTCATTTAATACATTTGGTATATTTGCTACCCAATAATGCTTCAGACTGGGGAGTATAACGTCAAACTGTTTCTGCTGAAACTCTTTACATATTTGAAATGTTTTGCATCACATTAAAAATGCATCAGTATGTCTGAGGAAAAAAAAAAATTACCCACCATAGAAAACAAATAATCTCCATTGAATTTTCTGGATTTGCTATTTAGCATTCCCCTGTAAATAGCATCCAGTGGGTAGGACAACAAAAACCAACATTTTCTCAAAAGGATTTTTTTTTTTTTCCGTTAGTTCACCTTATCACCAATGTGCAAACATAATGGTTAAACATTCTTGTTCACAGTCATGTTAGAAAGAGTTGACCCCCCTCATAAAAATTCCATACCACCCCACCATACCCTAACTGGACACCTGTTAATATAGACCCATTCAACTGCACAGCTATTTGTACATCTGTTTATCCACCCCACCAATCAAAAGGAATTTATGACCCCTCATACTGTTTGGGAATGTGTTTTGACACATTGAAACTTTTCAAAACTTTGTGCTTTAACTTTAAAATGAAACGGTGTATTGGTTGGTTAAAATGGGGGTGATCAAGGGAAGTTTTTATAAAAGTTTTTTCACACACATCATTCGAGCAATAGAATTAATGTAATGACTGTGTTTTCCAGAAATGGTAAAAAAAAGTCAAGACGAGCATTTATGTAGTGTTAAACGGAAAGAGTTGAAATATCTAAAAGAAAATGTATCAGACACATTCGTTAAACAACTGAATACGGTAGTTGTTAAAATCTTGTAGTCTAACAAATAACAATTTTAAAAAGGTAGAGTTTGTTACTGATACAAAGTTAAATAAAATAAAATAAAAAGGTCTTAGCACCTTACGCTGACCTAAACAAAAATGTGGTAACACTTTAGAAATACTGTTCCATCATTAATAAATAACTACACAAGAACACATGAGTATTAACGCAATATACAGGTACATCTAAAAGAAATTGAATATTGTGAAAAAGTACATTTTTTTCTTGTAACTTATTTCAGAAAGTTAAACTTTCATATTTTAGATTCATTACATGTAAAGTAAAACATTTCAAAAGTGTTTTTTGTTTTAATTTTGATGATTAGAGCTTACAGCTTATGAAAGTCAAAAATCAGTATCTCATAATATTAGAATATTTACATTTGAGTTTCAATTAATGACCATCCCTACAGTATAAATGCCAGGTATCTCTTGTTCTTTGAAACCACAATAATGGGGAAGACTGCTGACTTGGCAATAATCCAGAAGACGAACATTGACGCCCTCCACAAAGAGGGTAAGTCACAGAGGGTCATTACTGAAAGGTGTGGCTGTTTACAGAGTGCTGAATCAATGCATATTATCTGCAAAGTTGACTGGAAGGAAGAATTTGGGTCAGAAAAGGTGCACAAGCAACAGGGATGATCGCAAGCTTGAGAATACTGTCAAGCAAAGCTGATTCAAACACTTGGGAGAGCTTCACAAGGAGTGGACTGAAGCTGGAGTCAGTGCATCAAGAGTCACCACGCTCAGACGTCTTCAGGAAAAGGGCTACCAAGCCACTTCTGAACCAGAGACAACGTCAGAAGCATCTTACCTGGGCTGTGGATAAAAAGAACTGGACTGTTGCTCAGTGGTCCAAAGTCCTCTTTTCAGATGAAAGTAAATTTTGCATTTCATTTGGAAATCAAGGTCCCAGAGTCTGGACGAAGAGTGGAGAGGCACTGAATCCATGTTGCTTGAAGTCCAGTGTGAAGTTTCCACAGTCAGTGATGATTTGGGCTGCCATGTCATCTGCTGGTGTTGGTCCCATTTGTGTCTTCTGAAGTCCACAGTCAACGCACCCAGGACATTTTAGCGCATTTCATTTTCCAGCAGGATTTGGCACCTGCCCACACTGCCAAAGGTACCAAAAGCTGGTTCAATGACCATGGTATTACTGTGCTTGATTGGCCAGCAAACTATGAGAATCTATGGGGTATTGTCAAGAGGAAGATGAGAGACACCAGACCCAACAATGCAGATTACCTGAAGGCCGCTATCAAAGCAACCTGGGCTTCCATTACACCTGAGCAGTGCCACAGGCTGATTGCCTCCATGCCACGCCGCATTGATGCAGTAATTCATGCAAAAGGAGGCCCAACCAAGTATTGAGTGCATAGAAATTAAGCTTTTCAGAAGCCTGACATTTACATTTAAAATATCCTTTTTTTATAGATTTTATGTAATATTCAAATTTTTTGAGACACAGAATCTGTAAGCCATAATCATCACAAGAAATAAAGGCTTAAAATATTTCACTGTGTGTAATGAATAATATATGGGTTTCACTTTCTGAAATGAGTGACAAAAAATATTTATCTTTTTCACGATATTCTAATTTTTTTAGATGTACCTGTAAGCACTCTAGTATCTAACAAGAAAATAGTAAGTAATTGTAAGTGCTTAGTCGAATGTGGTAGTTCACTATTAGTTAATCAGTAACTATTATTTTTTTCATACGTCCCCAAGAACTACTATATACAGGTGCATAATTAATATGATTAATGCATAATGTATAATTTATTCTAAATTGTAGGTCATGGTAGCTCACTAGTAATGACTCAAGTATTACCAAATTCTTCACAAGGAATTACTAATTATTTGGATCACTATTCTAAAGTGAATAACATGATTAATTATCTAGTAATGACTGAAATCATTGTAAGCTTTTTAAGCTTTAGAATACTGATACAAATAATCAGTAATTCCTTTAGAAGGATGTAATAACACTTAAGTCATTACTATCCAGAACCTTACATACATGTAAACATAAACATGCATGCAAACACAAACATGCATGCAAACACAAACATACAGGCAAACACAAACATGCACACAAACACAAACATGCAGGCAAACACAAACATACATGCAAACACAAACATACATACAAACACAAATATAAATGCAAACAAATGCATATGCAAACGCAAACAAACATACATGCAAAAACAAACAAATATGCACGCAAACACAAACATACATGCTAACAAACGTGTATGCAAACACAAACATGTATGCAGACACAAACACAAACATCCATGCAAAATCTACGATGATGGAAAGCAGTACGATTAAACGATGTAACTTTGGTTTTAACAAATAAGTTAAATTTTGTTGATTTTTAGATCTTTCACACCTAAAACCATGATGCTCTAAAGCAGAGATTAGAAGTAGTCAAATGTTTCTCTGATGAATTCAAGGCGCTTAAGAGAGTTTTCTTTATGAATTAGACCTAAATTAGACTGAAAATGAGCTGTCATAAGGTTATTTATTACAAAAGAATGTCTTAAACAAGGTGCAACAAATGTCTCGCAGAATCTTTACAACAGATTAGACTTTCTTTCTCACTTTAAAAATGGTATTATTAATCATGTTGTTTAATTGCAACACATTTAATTTCACACTGTAATGTTTTATTTTATTAAAATAAAAAACAACTGGCTCTTTGTAGTTTAACCTTACTAAGATTTGATCAAATAATTGATAGAAGAAATAATCGATAAGTCCAATTTATCACCCCCACCTGATGTATCTGATGGTTTGTGATGACATAAATATCTTACTGATGTATCTTTTTTAAGATGTTAAGTATAATGTGTGTAAATTTCAACATTACTGTTAAAAATTGCTTAAAATGTAATCTTTTTATCTTTCATGTAGGATTCATATCCACACTCAATTGTTTCCGGTGTCCGGAGACAAATGAAAATAGACAAAAATGCATGAAAGACTTTCCTTTTCTTTTAAGATATTTGTAATGATAGACTAAAAATATTAGATTGATTAAAACAACTGAGTTTATGCATTTCCCTTGAATATGTATACAGTAACCAGTGAGTACATTATGGTATTATTGTAACCTCATAAATTCAGAAACATTAACACTTTGTTTTTACCCTGCAACCCGATTGTTCAACACATTTAAAAAAAAAAAAAAGGCAAAAGAAAGTTTGTTGTGTTTTCAGAAAATCAGATATGGTATATTAAGTCTTTTTTTATTTTATTGATTAATATTCATCGTGCTGAATTTATGAGGTTATTCAATAGCACCTTAATGCACTCGCTGGTTACTATACATATTCAAGAGAAATGCACATTGAACAAAATTCACTGAATTTATGAGGTTATGTATTTATACAATAACACCTTAATGTACACTGGTTACTGTATACATATTCGAAGGACATGAATCCTACATGAAAGATAAAAAGATTACATTTAAGCAATTTTTAACAGTAATATTGAACTTTACACATATTATACTTAACATCTTTAAAAAATCTGTATCAGTAAGATAGTTATGTCATCACCAACCATCAGATACATCAGGTGGGGGTGATACATAGGATTTATGGATTATTTGATTATTTCTTCAATCAAATTTGATCTTAGTAAAATAAAACTAGAAGAAGCCAGTTGTTTTTATTTTAATAAAATAAAACATTACAGTGTGAAATTAAATGTGCTTCATTTAAACAGCATGGTTAATAATACTATTTTTAAAGTGAGAAAAAAATCTAATCTGTTGTAAAGATTCTGTGAGACATTTGTTGCACCTTGTTTAAGGCCCCGTTTACACTAGCGCGTTTTCGTTTTAAAACGGCGTTTTACAATGAAAACTATGCTCGTCTACGGTGGCGTTTTCACTGTGTGTTTAGAAACGATCTCCATCTACACAACACAACCGAAAACGCATGTCACATGTGCAGGTACAACCACACGTGGTTGATTCCACATTATTTAGATGGCATATGCGTCTGTGTGCTTGGAGCGGTCGAATGGGGAATCTACCTATACATATCTATGGGTACAACAATGAGCATGATGTTATCATTTACACAGTCACGCAGAGCGAATGTGGGCAGCCACACCATCTTTTCAAAAGTCTCTGTTTTGCGCCGTTTACACTGAAATGCAACCCCAGAGTTTTCAAACTAAAACGGGGTCAAAAGTTACACATTTTACAATGAAAATGCACTAGTGTAAATGTAGCCTAAGACATTATTTTGTTGTAAACAACATTATGACAGCTAATTTTCAGTCTAATGTAGGTCTAATTCAGGTCTAATTCATAAATCCTGATATCTGATATCTCTGAGCTGGCTACCAGTTAAATTTACAATAGAGTTTAAAATCTTAGTCTTTCGAATGGTATCTTCTCTTTCTATGTTTAAATCTAAGCTTAAATCTTATTTTCTATCTATGGCATTTAACAATATATGAATTTTTACAGTATGTATTTTACTTTGTTGATTGTAATCCTTTATTTTATGGATTGTTTCTAATGTTCTGTACAGTACTTTGGTCAACCTTTAGGTTGTTTTTTAAATGTGCTTTATAACTAACTAAAGAAAAATCTCTGTAAGTGCCTTGCATTCATCACAGGATCATTTGACTACTTCTAATCCCTGCTTTAGATCATCCAGGTGTGAAAGATCTAAAAATCTACAAAACTTAACTTATTTGTTAAAACAAAAGTTACATCATTGTACTGCTTTCCATCATCATGTAGATTTTGCATGTATGTTTGTGTCTGCATGCATGTTTGTGTTTGCATGTATGTTTGTGTTTGCGTCTGCATGCATGTTTGTGTTTGCATGCATGTTTGTGTTTGCATGTATGTTTGTGTTTGTATGCAGGTTTGTGTTTGCATATTTGTGTTTCCGTGCATGTTTGTGTTTGTTTTTGCATGTATGTTTGTGTTTGCATGAGTGTTTGTGTATGTTTGCGTGTGTTTGTTTGTGTTAGCATTTATGTTTTGTTTGCATATATGTTTGTTTTTGCATGTATGTTTGTGTTTGTGTGCATGTTTGTGTTTGCATGTGTGTGTTTGTGTTTGCATGTATGTTTGTATTTGTGTTTGCATGTGTGTTTGTGTTTGCATGTATGTTTATGTTTGCGTGTATGTCTGTGTTTGCGTTTGCATACACAATATGTTTGTGTTTGTGTGTATGTTTGTGTTTGCATGTATGCTTGTGTTTTCATGCTTTTTTATATTTGTGTTTGCGTTTGTTTGTATGTTTGCGTTTATGTTTGCATGTGTAACGGAGGTATTTTTAAGGGACTTTTATTTTGATGGGTTGCGCCGTTTTCGCGGGAGATGCAAAGACGTCTGGGAAGAAGAAGAGGAGAGTGCAGTTTTTACGAAAGAGACGCGCCATCTTCGCTCTGTGAGAGTCCAGTGAACACTAGCATGTGAGACTTGAAACGGAATTGTTGCAGAAGTTCGGCTGATTGCGTCATCGAACAGAGAAAGAGAGACTGGCTGACAGCACGAGAGAGAGTTGCTGGAGCCGTGAGTTTCGTTCTGAGCAATGTTGTTTTGGCATCATTTGAACAGTGAGCATTTTTGAGAGTTTTGCTGTTTCCAGAGTCATTTATGAACTCTGTAGTGAATGAATGAATGAATGAATGAATGAATGATGCATTTATATAGCGCTTTATTGTGTATTGCTGTACACCCAAAGCGCTTTACAATCATGTGGGGGGGGTCTCTCCTTTACCACCACCAGTGCTGTAGTGCTGATTGCAGATAAAGTCCTAATTGCTGGTGATTTTAATATCCATGTTGATAATGAAAGAGATTCGTTGGGATCAGCATTTATAGACATTCTAAACTCCATTGGTGTTAAACAACACGTTTCAGGACCTATTCATTGTCGAAATCATACTCTAGATTTAATACTGTCATATGGAATTGATGTCAGTGGCGTTGAAATATTGCAGTAGAGCGATGATATCTCAGATCATTATCTAGTTTCGTGTATATTCCATATAGCTAAAGCTGTAAAGCCAACTCCTTGTTACAAATATGGTAGAACCATCACTTCTACCACAAAAGACTACTTTATAAATAATCTTCCTGATTTATCTCAACTCCTCAACATATCCAATAGCTCAGAACAACTTGATGATGTAACAGAAACTACTGACTCTCACTTTTCTAGCACTTGGGGCAGTCGTGGCCTAATGGATAGAGAGTTGGACTTGTAACCCGAAGGTCGTGGGTTCGAGTCTCGGGTCTGGCTGGGATTGTAGGTGGGGGAGTGAATAACCAACACTCTCTCCACCTTCAATACCACGACTGAGGTGTGACCCTCGGTTAAATTCCGAGCACAAATTCCGAGTATCGGTCACCATACTTGGCCACAGTGGCCACACACCACTTCCCTTTCCCCTTTAGATACGGTTGCTCCTTTATGCTTAAGGAAGATTAAGGAAAAGAGTCCAACACAGTGGTATAATGAGCTGAAGAAAAACTAAATTAGAGGTATTTCATATTGCTTGGCGGGAAAATACCCTATCCTACAGAAAAGCATTAAAAACTGCTAGATCTGCTTACTTTACGTTTCTTTTAGAAGAAAACAAACACAACTCCAAGTATTTATTTAATACAGTGGCTAAATTAACAAAAAATAATATCAGTAGTTGCAGACATTAACCAGCAACACAGTAGTAATGACTTTATGAACTACTTTACTTCCAAGATCGAAACTATTAGAGATAAAATTGTAACCATGCAGCTGTCAGCCACAGTATTGCATCAGATAGTGCACTATAGATCCCCTGAGGAACAATTCCACTCATTCTCTTCTATTGGAAATGAAGAATTGTATAAACTTGTTAAATCAACTAAACCAACAACCTGTATTTTGGACCCTGTTCCATCTAAGCTCCTAAAAGAGGTCCTTCCAGAAGTAATAGATCCTCTTCTGGAGATTATTAACTCATCATTGTCATTAGGATATGTCCCAAAAACCTTCAAACTGGCTGTTAACCCTCTAAGTGCCAAAGTCGCAAAATTGCGACAAGACGTCATACTTCATGAAACAGACTATAGTTCCTAATATGGTGTAATATCTCATTTGTATTCCCTTCCACTAGATGGCAGACATGTAGTACTTCGATTCTAGACCAAAATTGTTCGAGGAAATAGCAGAGCAAGTGAGCTATCGTGTCATTGATGCGGAAGCAATTCAGTTCATAGCGTGTGAGAAAATTGTGAGATTTGTGAGAGAAAATCACCAAATGGCTTATAAAAAGTTGTACTGTGAGGATGTGTTGCAAATGTCATTCGCCGATTCTGACTCTGAAGGGGAATATTTGCCTTTTGGAAATGACGATCGGCCGTCTAATGATCGCGCTTCTCCCGGTACATCTATTCCGCGCAATGGTGCCGTTGCGCAAGGCGCGATCGTTCACAAAGCACAAACAAGTGATCATTTCAACACTTTGCCCAACGGGGATGGGGGTGGCAGGGGTGGACGTGGTCTTAGTGTCCATAGGAGAGCTATTGCTCTCTGATAATTGGCAGGATTGCGTCGTTTGTTCTGATCGCGTGCGCTCCAAGGGCCTCCGGCAGACAGTAGTACAGGTGCAGTCAGTTTGGGGTAGATCTGTGTGCTGTGCCATGCAATGAGAGGTACCATACTCTCAAGAACCATAAACTGTCACCTAGATACCTGATTGGGCAGATAGCTGGTCAACTGATCAAACAATAGGAACATGTATTTTACTATGGCACAGTAGCCAATATAGTAATAATTTACTACTTTCTCCTGTTTTACTGTTGAGTTCCTCTTCTCCTGATCATTTGGAATGAGGATAAAAAGACAAAAAAATAACAACATGCAAATAAGTTCAAACATCCATTCAATATCTATTATTTCCTGAATATTACTGATGAACTGATCAAAAAGTAGGCTACTGTTCACATGCGTTTTACTACTATATAGTATAGTAATATAGTAATAATTTATTGCTTTCTCCTGTTTTATTGTTGGTTTCCTCTTTTCTGATTATTTGGAATGAGGAGAAAAAGACAATTAAAACAAACAAAAAAATCAAACATCAATTCAATATCTACTATTTCCTAAATATTATGAAATTCAAGAGGGCCGGCCCTGATGACGTCATAATATGCAAATTAGATGAGTATATTTACACCCCACATAAACTTTCGGTCATGCCCAACATTTTTCTAATTTACAGTAGATCTCTATCTTTAAGCCCTTTCAAGCCACAAGCTTTTGAAATCTTGATGTCAAAATCCAGCATTTTTCCCAAAAAACCCTGGCGCCTAAAGGGTTAAGCCTCGCATTAAAAAATCACAACTTGACCCCAAAGAATTAATTAATTACATACCGATCTTGAATCTCCCTTTTCTGTCAAAGATATTAGAAAAGGTTGTATCATCACAACTATGTTTCTTAGAGAAAAATGATATATGTGAGGAAATCCAGTCAGCTTTTAGACCATATCATAGTACTGAGACTGCTCTCATTAGAGTTAAAAACGACCAGCTTTTATCATCTGATCATGGTTGTATCTCTCTATTAGTGCTACTGGATCTTAGCATTGCATTTGACACTATCGACCACAACATTCTTTTAAATAGACTAGAAAATTATGTTGGCATTAGAGGAAGTGCACTGGCAATGGTTCAAATCGTACTTGTCTGACCGCCATCAATTTGTGGCAGTAAATGAAGAGGTATCATACCAATCACAAGTGCAGTATGGAGTACCTCAAGGCTCAGTACTTGGCCCCTGTTCACGCTTTATATGTTACCCTTGGGAGATATCATTAGGAAACATGGTGTTAGCTTTCACTGTTATGCTGATACCCAGCTCTATATTTCTTTGCGACCTGATGAAACTTACCAATTTACAAAACTAACGGAATGTATAGTTGATATCAAAAATTGGATGACTAGTGATTTCTTACTGCTAAATTCAGAAAAAACGGAGTTGTTAATTATTGGACCAAAAACGTATGTAATAACCTAGATCACTGTTTAATACTTGATGGCTGCGCTGTAAATTCTTCGTCATCAGTTAGGAACTTAGGCATAGTTTTTGATAGCAATCTTTCCTTCGTAAAACATGTTTCTAGCATTTGTAAAACTGCATTTTTCCATCTTAAACATATATCTAAATTACGACCTATGTTCTCAATGTCAAATGCAGAAACATTAATTAATGCGTTCATGACCTCGAGGCTAGATTATTGTAATGCTTTATTGGGTGATTGCTCTGCATGTTTAATAAACAAACTCCAGCAAGTTCAAAATGCAGCAACTAGAGTTCTTACTAGAACCAGGAAGTATGACCACATTAGCCCAGTTCTGTCAACACTGCACTGGCTCCCTATTAAACATTGTATACATTTTAAGCCCAGCCCTGAATGGTTTGGCACCTCAGTATTTGAGTGAGCTCTTATCGCATTATAGTCCTTCACGTCCGCTGCAATCTCAAAACTCTGGCCATTTGATAATACCTAGAATATCAAAATCAACTGCGGGCCGGAGATCGTTTTCCTATTTAGTGCCCAAACTATAACTGTTCGGGAAGCAGACATATTCTGTCAGTTTAAATCTAGATTAAAAACCCATCTCTTTAACCTAGCTTGGGCTGTCTTGACCCCAGACGAGCTAATTTTTTTTCTTAACAGTGCAAAAGACACTAAAAATACTCTGTTGATTTTAGTCACACAAATAAGTGTTCTACATCAATTGAAACTGTTAAGTGTCTGCTTTTTTTGTGTACACTCACGATTACAACAAAACTTTGTGGTTTTGGAAAATAAAAATAAAACAAACAGGTTTCTTTGTCTTTCATCTCCGCGAACTGCTTTTTGAAACACATCACTAAAATGCACTAACTCAGCGAATTCTCAGCACAGAAACATGGGAGTCATCTCTATAGAAAGCTTGAAGTATCTGCTTTTAAATCTGCTTATCGAAAACAAACATTCTGTGATAAAGTAATCCGTATGAAACCAACACGATGTTCAGTCTTACCCGTCTAACTCATTATCGCTAATTCAATCCTGCCCCCTCGCGGCTCGTGCCGTTCATATGTAAATAACCACGTGAGCCACGTCCATGTGGAAACGCCCAACATAAACACAGAGTGATGAAGTCGTTCATCGCGGCTACTGTTTGTTTCTGGAAGAAGACGCGCTGAGTAAAGCCTGGATTTCCCTCAAAATAAGATCAAGGGTTCATCCAGAAGAGGAGATGTGCACCAATAGTTCGAGCCATAGTTCCATAGATAGCCATAGTTTGAGATGGCGCCGCAGATGGCAGCTACTGTGCATTGCTCTTCAGTGTTTGTACTGTTTTTGTTTGTTTTTCCTGTTTTTTTGTTATTCAAATACGATCAGTTTTACCAGGGATGACCTGCTGAACATTCGGCAGAACACACTACCTGGAGGTTTTTCTGGACACTGAACATTGTAGTTGGCGGAGCCATAGCTCTGGTCAAACGCTTCAGGAGAACGCAGAGACGGGGAAAGCGAGCCGGCGCGGATTTCGAATGCCTTTGCCTAGCATCCATCTGGCGAATCTCCGCTCTCTACCCAACAAAACAAACTCTTTCTGCTCTCCCGGACAAACAAGGATTTTTCTAACTCTGCTGTTCTGTGTTTCACGGAAACCTGGCTAAATGGCGACATACCGGACAGCATACTACATCTGCCTAATTTCCAGCTGATCAGAGCAGATCGGGACGCGGAATCAACAGGGAAATCGCACGGCGGCGGGACGTGCTTTTACAGTCAGGTCCATAAATATTGGGACATTGACACAATTCTAACATTTTTGGCTCTATACACCACCACAATGGATTTCAAATGAAACGAACAAGATGTGCTTTAACTGCAGACTGTCAGCTTTAATTTGAGGGTATTTACATCCAAATCAGGTGAACGGTGTAGGAATTACAACAGTTTGCATATGTGCCTCCCACTTGTTAAGGGACCAAAAGAAATGGGACAATTGGCTTCTCAGCTGTTCCATGGCCAGGTGTGTGTTATTCCCTCATTATCCCAATTAAAATGAGCCGATAAAAGGTCTAGAGTTCATTTCAAGTGTGCTATTTGCATTTGGAATCTGTTGCTGTCAACTGTCAAGATGAGATCCAAAGAGCCGTCACTATCAGTGAAGCAAGCCATCATTAGGCTGAAAAAACAAAACAAACCCATCAGAGAGATAGCAAAAACATTAGGCGTGGCCAAAACAACTGTTTGGAACATTCTTAAAAAGAAGGAACGCACCGGTGAGCTCAGCAACACCAAAAGACCCGGAAGACCACGGAAAACAACTGTGGTGGATGACCGAAGAATTCTTTCCCTGGTGAAGAAAACACCGTTCACAACAGTTGGCCAGATCAAGAACACTCTCCAGGAGGTAGGTGTATGTGTGTCAAAGTCAACAATCAAGAGAAGACTTCACCAGAGTGAATACAGAGGGTTCACCACAAGATGTAAACCATTGGTGAGCCTCAAAAACAGGAAGGCCAGATTAGAGTTTGCCAAACGACATCTAAAAAAGCCTTCACAGTTCTGGAACAACATCCAATGGACAGATGAGACCAAGATCAACGTGTACCAGAGTGATGGGAAGAGAAGAGTATGAAGAAGGAAAGGAACTGCTCATGATCCTAAGCATGCCCCCTCATCAGTGAAGCGTGGTGGTAGTGTCATGGCGTGGGCATGTATGGCTGCCAGTGGAACAGTGCCAGTGGTTCACATGTATTTATTGATGATGTGACTGCTGACAAAAGCAGCAGGATGAATTCTGAAGTGTTTCGGGCAATATTATCTGCTCATATTCAGCCAAATGCTTCAGAACTCACTGGATGGCGCTTCACAGTGCAGATGGACAATGACCCAAAGCATCCTGCAAAAGCAACCAAAGAGTTTTTGAAGGGAAAGAAGTGGACTGTTATGCAATGGCCAAGTCAATCACCTGACCTGAATCCGATTGAGCATGCATTTCACTTGCTGAAGACAAAACTGAAGGGAAAATGCCCCAAGAACAAGCAGGAACTGAAGACGGTTGCAGTAGAGGCCTGGCAGAGCATCACCAGGGATGAAACCCAGCGTCTGGTGATGTCTATGCATTCCAGACTTCAAGCTGTAATTGACTGCAAAGGATTTGCAACCAAGTATTAAAAAGTGAAAGTTTGATTTATGTTTATTATTCTGTCCCATTACTTTTGGTCCCTTAACAAGTGGGAGGCACATATGCAAACTGTTGTAATTCCTACACCGTTCACCTGATTTGGATGTAAATACCCTCAAATTAAAGCTGACAGTCTGCAGTTAAAGCACATCTTGTTCGTTTCATTTGAAATTCATTGTGGTGGTGTATAGAGCCAAAAAAATTAGAATTGTGTCGATGTCCCAATATTTATGGACCTGACTGTACATCAATGAGAGGTGGTGTACAGATGTAACTGTGTTAAAGAAGATGTGCTGTTCAGATCTAGAAGCGCTCTTCATTACCTGCAAGCCGTTCTATTTGCCGCGGGAGTTTTGCTCGTTCATTCTCGTGAGTGTCTACATTCCACTGCAAGCACACGTGAGCACAGCTTTACAGAAACTCGCTGATATGATCACTGAGAGTGAGCAACAACACCCGGACTCTGTTTTAATCATTCTTGGGGACTTTAATAAAGCAAATCTCTCCCACGAACTGCCAAAATACAGACAGCACATCACATGTCCCACCAGAGAGAGTAATATACTGGATCACTGTTACACAGCGATAAAGGATGCATATCACTCTGCTCCACGAGCAGCTTTAGGACTCTCTGATCACCGTTTAGTTCATCTTATTCTGTCCTACAGGCAGAAACTTAAATCTGCAAAACCTGTATTAAGAACTGTTAAAAGTTGGACTAATGAAACAGCGGGATTTACAAGCCTGTTTCTCTCTCACTGATTGGACTGTTTTTGAAAATGCTGCCACCGATCTGGACGAGCTCACAGAGACTGTAACATCTATTTCTGTGAGGATATGTGCATTCCTATCAGGACTTATTTAACCTACAACAATGACAAACCATGGTTCACTGCAAAACTCAGACAGCTCCATCAGGCCAAAGAAGATGCTTACAGAAAGGGGGAAGAAAGTCTTGTATAAACAGGCCAAATTCACACTGGAAAAGGAGATCAGAGTGGCAAAGAGGAATTATTCTGACAAGCTAAGGAACAAATTCTCTTCCAGTGATCCTGCTTCAGTGTGGAAAGGTATGAAGGATATCACCAGTTACAAGTCACCATCCCCCAGCGCTCTGAAGAATCAACAACTGGCAGACGATTTGAATGACTTTTACTGTAGGTTTGAAAAAACAACCCACACCCGCCCTGAACACCTCTCCACACAACCATTCACACCTCCAGCAACCCCCCTCTCCCCCACACCTACAATTCAAATAAGTGAAGATGACGTGTGCCAGGTCTTCAGAAAGAACAAAAGTAAAGCACCAGGCCCAGACGGTGTGTCACCAGCCTGCCTAAAACCTGTGCTGATCAGCTGGCCCCCATCTTCACACAGATCTTCAACAGTTCACTGGAGCTGTGCGAAGTCCCCTCATGCTTCAAACGCTCCACCATCATCCCCGTCCCAAAGAAACCCAAAATTACTGGACTTAATGACTACAGACCTGTGGCTCTAACATCTGTGGCCATGAAATAATTTGAAAGACTGGTTTTGGCTTATCTGAAGGACATCACTGGACCCTTACTGGACCCCCTGCAGTTTGCTACAGAGCAAACAGGTCTGTGGATGATGCTGTCAATATGGGACTGTATTTCATCCTGCAGCATCTGGACAGACCAGGGACTTATGTGAGGATCCTGTTTGTGGACTTCAGCTCCACTTTTAACACCATCATCCCGATTATCAGTTTTTCTTTTATGCCAAAAATCATTAGGATATTAAGTAAAGATCATGTTCCATGAAGATGTTTTGTAAATTTCTTACCGTAAATAAATCAAAACTTATTTTTTGATTAGTAATATGTAGGGATGTAACGATTAACCGTGAACTGGTTGAAAATTTATTCAAATATGTGACCAAATCGGTTGAGATGCTAAACAAACCGTGATTCAATTTGGGGTAGGAGTTTATATGAATGTATGTCTGAGGGGAACTTACTGTCTTTAGAAAAGTTTAGATGGTATTTTTTTCTTTTCATCTTGCCACTGTGTAATGCATATTAAAGTCCATACATAAGTGCAGCCCTGCTTTGCTTACAGCTGAAATCAAGGAAACGCTTTAAGCACCACCTGCTGGCAGAGAGTGAATCTGCGTTTCATTCTGCTTGTTTCATTTAATGCAGATATTTTTCATGTATACAGTATACAGTATAGACACAAAACTCTCAGACCATTCTGTTTTTGCTTCAAATTTCGAAATTATACAATCTAATTTAGATTAAAAACTGCTCATGTTGCATGTATGCAACATCTTTGTTTGGATCACAGGGCTCTAGACTCATTCTTCCCACTGGTCGCTCTTTTGCGACTAACTTTCTCAGTCGGTCGCACAAGCACATTAGGGGTGGGAATCGCAGGGTACCTCACGATACGATATAATCACCATGCCTTAGGTGCAGATTTATGTTTCTGCCGGTCGGTGCCCACTGTTCACACTGCATAACACGCACTTGTAATATCTGAGCGAGAGGCAGAGCATCCAGTTTTGTTCACATAAAACTGGACGCACCGGCAGCGCTCTCTCTCACTCATATAGTGAGGGAAATCCACCTGCGATCCGAGCGGAGCATGAATATGCACTCTGCAATAATAACGTGATCGGTGCCTATGGTCCACGCTGATAGTTTTCATCTCCATAAACATATATATAGCAGTAAAGCTAATACAGTGGCTGGAAATCTGTTTATCCTTCGGTTCCTCGTGTAACAGCTTCACAAACAGCCTTTTCAACTACACAGTATTATTTCTGTATTACAGTCATTCATAAGTTAATAGTTCAGATATAAACACTGATGTGTATGGTAGCGATCAAAATAGACCTTTTGAAAGTTAACTGGTGCTTCAAATAACGTTTGTGTCGATTGCATTGTTTCGCCACTAGGTGCAGGAAAGTGACTTAAAAAAAAATGTATTTGTGATTGAATCAAGAGATTCGTTTAAAAACACAGATTCATCCAGTAAAGAAGTGAAGTATTTGAGTGAGACAATAAATCATTCATTCAAATCACTTTTTCATCATTTTAATATGAACTAACTATATTATAAATACATATTAATTTAAATGTTTAAAAATTTGTTCAAATTAAACACTTAAATAGACTGCAGCAATGGTATTTTGTCACACATTATTTTGTTTCATGGGAGAATCGTGATCTCTGTATGAGACTAAAACAAATCTTGATTCTCAATTTGTCCAGAATCGTGCAGCTGTTGTATGTGACTGAGTGCAGACCTTTGGTAAATATCTAACATGAATAACGTTATCCTAACACTACATAATTTTCAAGCTAGTTTGCCTATTCACCAGGCATTTAAGTTGGCAAAGAAGTGTAAAGTTATGTGCTCGGTGACAGAAAAGTGTGTGTGTTCATGCCTTGCAGCTAAAAAACAAACAAACATGACATCAGATGAGAGAGAGCAGCAGACCTAAAAAGAAACCAAAAAGAGTCCATGCCCCACAGCAGTTCCTCACAAAATATCCTGATATGATATATCCAAAATTTACGCAGTCTAGAGCCCTGGATCATGATTAAAATGCAGTGGTTGCCTCTAATTTTAAATGGAAAGAGCACAGGCAAAAGCCTTATTTTGTTTATATGAAGAGATTTGTGTTATTTATTTGATTTGGAGCTTGTTTTATAATTTCAATTTAGTTTTGTTATTTACATTTACATTATATTTACATTTTGTTATTTAGCAGATGCTTTTATCCAAAGCAACTTACAAATGAGGACAGAATAAGCAATCAAAACCAACAAAAGAGCAATAATATGCAAGTGCTATATTTCAATTTCACAAAGAAATGTGAAGCATTTTGTCAAGTCAAGTCACTATTATTTGTATAGCGCTTTTAACAATGCAAATTGTGTCAAAGCAGCTTTACATCAGCTTGATATAAAGCTGGGTGGCTTTATATCAGCTTTACAGTATTTAGACGGGGAAATAGTTTGTCGAAAGTGTCATTCTTTTCAGGCCAGACAAAATCAGCAGTTTAAATCTAGGCTAAAGCAGAGTCAGATTGTTCAAAGGACTCATCTGGTTCCTGTGGTCTTGTCCCAATGGCCGTCTAGGGTCTTCACTGGGGATCAGTCTCTGGGGCTCATCTAGTTGTCCTGGTCTCCGTTGACGTTCAGGGCTGTAGAGGTCATCTCTAGGTGCTGATCCACCATCTGATCTGGATACAGTCTGGATGTGGGTGGCTACGGTGACCTCGGAATAAGAAAGAAAGAGACTAATATTAGCGTAGATGCCATTCTTCTAACGATGTAACAAGTACATCGGGTGTTTTGTGAAGACCGGTTGACGTAATTAATGCAGCCTAACAATCCTTTTACGGATTTGAATTATAGAAATGCATTAGTGTATTATGTGTAAGATAGGTTAAAGCGATGGGTTTTTAATCTAGATTTAAACTGACAGTCTGTCTTTTTCCCGAACAGTGTTGGGTAGATTGTTCCAGAGTTTGGGCGCTAAATAGGAAAACGATCTCCCGCCCGCAGTTGATTTTGATATTCTAGGTATTATCAAATTGCCCGAGTTTTGAGATTGCAGCGGACGTGAAGGACTATAATGCGATAAGAGCTCACTCAAATACTGAGGTGCCAAACCATTCAGGGCCTTCAGGTAATTAGCAAGATCTTAAAATGTATACGATGTTTATTAGGAAGCCAGTGCAGAAAAAGCAGAAAGCTTGCTATCAAAAAGTACACCTAGGTTCCTAGCTAATGACGAAGAATTTACAGAGCAGCCATCAAGTATTAGACAGTGATCTAGGTTATTACATGCAAATGTTTTTGGTCTAATAATTAACACCTCTGTTTTTTAACTAATTCATTAATTCTTTGGGGTCAAGTTGTTTTTTTTAATGAGAGGCTTAATAACAGCCAGTTTGAAGGTTTTTGGGACATAGCCTAATGACAATGGTGGGTTAATAATATTCAGAAGAGGATCTATTACTTCTGGAAGCAACTCTTTTAGGAGCTTAGATGAAACAGGGTCTAACATACAGGTTGTTGCTTTAGAGAGACTCACATCATGGTGCCAGGACAACTGTCTCTCTCTGAATGTGGGCAAAACTAAAGAGCTGATCATGGACTTTAGGAAGAGACAGCAGCAGCCCTACACTCCTCTTATGATCAGTGGGACCCCTGTGGAGAGGGTGAGTAACTTCAAGTACCTCGGTGTAAACATCTCCGAGAACCTGACTTGGACTACACACATCCAAACACAGGTTAAGAAAGCCAGGCAAAGACTGTACCATCTGTGACAGCTGAGGAAATTCAGGGTCTCACCAGCAATCCTGAAAACTTTCTATTCAGGGACCATAGAAAGAGTATTGACTCTGCATCTCAGTGTGGTATGGAAACAGCTCCAATCAGGACTGCAAAGCACTACAGAGAGTTGTGCGCTTAGCTGAACGCATCTCAGGGTCTGCTCTCCCCTCTCTGCAGGACATCTACCTCAAACGCTGCAAAAGTAGAGCTGTCAAAATCATCAAGGACTCAAATCACCCTGGTAACCGTCTATTCACTTTGCTAACATCTGGTAAGCGCTTCCGTAGCCTGATGGCAAAAACTGAGAGACTTAGGAGGAGCTTCTTCCCCCAGGCCATCAGGCTCCTAAACTCTAACTCTGTGTCATAACATCACATGACTCCATGTAAATATCACTATATCAATAAGCTATTCATAATTTTTTGTACCTCATATTGCTGCTATTTAAATACCCTGTAAGGCAAGGCAAGGCAAGGCAAGGCAAGTTTATTTATATAGCACATTTCATACACAGTGGTAATTCAAAGTGCTTTTACATAAAAGAAAGTGAAATAGACATTAAAATCAATAAAAACATGGAAATAAAAATAATAAAAACAAGGAATTTTAAAATGATATAGAAAATGATTTAAAATAAATTTAAAGAAAATTATTATACCTAAAATGTATTGCAGTCAGTTCGGACATATAGCACAGTGCTCATTCAACAAATGCACAGTTAAACAGATGAGTTTTGAGTCGTGATTTAAATGTGGCTAATGTTTTAGCACATCTGATCTCTTCTGGAAGCTGGTTCCAACTGCGGGCCGCAAAATAGCTAAAAGCAGACTCCCCTTGTTTTGTGTGAACCCTTGGTATTTCTAACTGACTCGATCCTAATGATCTGAGTGGTCTGTTCGGTTTATATTCAGTGAGCATATCAGCAATATATTTAGGTCCTAGGCCATTGAGTGACTTATAAACGAGTAAAAGTACTTTAAAGTCAATCCTAAATGTAACTGGAAGCCAGTGTAAGGACCTGAGGACTGGTGTGATATGCTCAGATTTCTGGTTCTAGTCAGAATCCTGGCAGCAGCATTCTGGATGAGCTGCAGTTGTCTAATGGTCTTCTTGGGAAGGCCGGTGAGGAGACCATTACAGTAATCCACCCTACTGGTGATAAAGGCATGAACAAGTTTCTCCAAGTCTTGATTGGAAACAAAACATCTAATTCTTGCAATATTTTTGAGATGATAGTATGCTGATTTAGTTACTGCTTTGACATGACTACTGAAACTAAGGTCTGTCTCCAGAATCACCCCAAGATTTCTGACTTGATTTTTAGTTGTTTGACCCCTAGAGTCAAGGTATGCATTCACCTTGAGAACTTCATCTTTGTTTCCAAATGCAATGATTTCAGTTTTCTCCTTGTTTAACTGAAAGTTCTGACACATCCAACTGTTAATTTCATCAATGCATTGGCAGAGGGAGTCAATGGGGCTGTAGTCATTTGGAGATAAGGCTAGGTAAATCTGGGTATCATCAGCATAGCTGTGATAGGCAATTTGGTTCTTCCTCATTATCTGACTTAGTGGGGGCATATACAGGTTAAACAAGAGCAGTGCAAGAATTGAGCCTTGTGGGACTCCACATGTCATGGCCGTCCACTTAGACTTATGCTCTCCTATACTCACATAATATCCTCTCCCTTCTAAGTATGACCTGAACCATTTGAGTGCCATCCCAGAAAGCCCAACCCAGTTTTCCAGTCTCTCTAGAAGTATGTTATGATCGACAGTGTCAAACGCAGCACTAAGATCTAGTAGTACCAGCACTATTTTGCCAGAATCAGAATTGACGTGAATATCATTTATTATCTTAATGAGTGCTGTCTCTGTGCTGTGATGTGCTCGGAAACCAGACTGAAAATTGTCCAGGTATCCATTTGACTTTAAGTAGTTGTTCAGCTGATTAGAAACTACCTTTTCAATAATCTTACCTATGAAAGGAAGATTTGATATGGGTCTATAGTTGCTCAACATGGTGTTATCAAGATTGCGCTTTTTCAGAAAGGGCTTAACAACTGCAGTTTTGAGGGAGTTTGGAAAAGTCCCAGAAAGAAGTGAGGCGTTCACCACTTCTAAAAGAACAGCTCAGCTCTGTACAACTTTTTGCACATTCCTCTTATTACTATTTAAGTCAACAACATACTGACCTGCACATTTATATTTATATTTTTTATCTTTTTATTTTATTCTTTTATTTTTTTTCTACTTTTCTTTTTCTTAATATTTGTATACTTTATAATTGCACTGTCCTTGGAGCGGACCTGACCTACATTTCACTGCTGGTTATACTCAGTATAATTGTGTGTGTGACAAATCTTGAATCTTTATTCCTGTTTTTTGCTTCTGCATATTATACAGCCAATTGGAAAATAATGCAGCTATAATTGTGTGGGTGTGTTGGTATAGATGTCAGAGTGTGGTTTGTATGTGTGTCATAAAAATTGTGTGTTCTCTTGTAAAAATTGAGAGAGAGAAACTCTACTGCAAATCACAAATCCAACCACTGTGCGCACCAGCTGAGTTTTTCTGGCGTCTAATGGGGAAAATTTGGTACTGTGGTACCAAAAAAGGGCTTTTGTAGAAAGGGATCTAATATTCAATAAGCCAAGCTTTATCATTTGTTTATCTGTATTATATCTGTTTTTTTATTTGTTGATCAATTAAATTGTTACTCTTACTTTGGTTTTGGATGTTTTCTGGATTTTTCTAGTTCGGGGAACAGACACAGTCTCTATAGTGTGATATCTAGGTGAAGGAGTCTCTATGTGGTGACAATTAACTGACTTCTATGACGTGAGGCAGCTAGCAGATGGTCTGTTTAGCTAGTCTGTCTGCTTCCTGACCTGGGCCCCGGTTAGTCAAGTACAAACTCCATTTTGTCCAAGCAATAATAAAATGACACATTTCATTTATAATTTGTCTTTAAATCTCACTTTATAAAAAATAATAATTGTGAATTGAATTGAATCGTGAAATCAAAATCGTGAATCGAATCGTCAGTTGAGTGAAGGGTTAAATCCCTAGTAATATGCATTGCTAAGAACTTAATTTGAACAATTTTAAAGGCGATTTTCTCAATATTTTGATTTTTTTGCACCCTCAGATTTCAGATTTTCAAATAGTTGTATCTCGGCCAAATATTGCCTGATCCTGACAATATATACATCAACGGAAAGCTTATTTATTCAGCTTTCAGATTATGCAGGGTAAACGTACCTATTAAGCTCACGTACCCATTAAGCACACTTCCATATTTTAGCTCAGATTATAAAAAGAAAAAAATATTTATCCTACTTGATGTCTTAACCAATTTATGTGTTTGTTAATATATACCTCCTGTAATTTCAGGTCAATCAGGTCATTGCACAGTGAGATATGACTCTCCATGTGTTCACACTGTCTGGCGGCCATTTTGAAAGCAGTCTAAAACCTTTCACCAAAAGAGAAGCCAATTAAATGTGCATTTTTTAGATGTTCAAGCCTTTATTTTGGGTAAGTTACACTACTTACTGTAAAATTAAGAAATTAATGTTCAGACCTTTGCATATTATAACCTGGAACTTTGATGTGGGAAATAATTACAGTTAGATCCAAAAGATAGTTTTAGCAACAAAGCGCAGATGCTACAGAACACAGTTAGCTGACTAGCTTTATAAGATTGTGTGCTAAGCTAACATATTACTTCACAGGCATTACTGGCTTGTACTTTTACATCCATAATATTATAAATTGACAGTTTATTGCTGGTCTGTGGTTTTGCACTGTTGAAATTTTTTAAGATTTCATATTATTTTAAGGTGAGCTTAAAGCGTGCACTACTATGAAAATCACATAGCTTCAGTGTGACATCAATAAGACAAAGTACAATTTCATAGATATTGTATAAATACTTAATATTAAAATATGTATGAACTTAATACATGTCCTAGACTATTTAGCAAAATCCTGTCATTTTAATAAATATTACATTTAAATTTATTGAAAAAATTGTTGTTGCTCCAATTAAGCTCAGTGTGCTCTCTTTAAGCTTTTCCACATTGAGTGTCTATGTAAATACTTCATAAACAGATTTTACAACTGATGATTATCACTTTAAGTTAAGTTAATCGATTTTCTATGGATTCTGTCAACTCAAATCTGACTGGCTCTGATCTTTGGCATCTAGCATCAACTTCTCCAGACTGTAAATTGGTGGAAAATCAGGGCAAAAATCGTGTAGTATATTCCAGCCTTAAGAGACTATAGATAAGTTGACATCCATTTAAAAAGAGGCTTCATAATGAGGCTAGTTTCTGTGTTCATTCCCATGAATAAAATTTTAGTGTTCTGTTCTTTGGTGATTGACTTTTTACCTTAAAAATAAATATTTTTCAATTATTCTTTAAAAAGATTGTTTAAAATAAACAATTTTTAATAAAACATGATATGATGTGTGCTTCATAGAAGTGTGCTTAAAGGGTACAAAAATGTACCCATTAAGCACAGCCAGACTTTTTAAATTTAATTATGTATATCTTAATTGAAATGCTTTTGTCAAGTAAAATTAAATATTTTTTGTGTGAGAGATCAATATTTTATTTTAACATAACTTTTTGTACTGATCCTGATCGTCGGCAGAGGCCGGGACACCTGGCTGAGCCCGGGGACATCTCTCCAGTGAAGACCTCGGCTAAAATAACTAAGAATATAATAAAATACCTAACTACATATTACTATTAACATGTAGGTATATAGTATTTATAGAGTTGTAACTTTTAGTTTTAGTTACTTTTTCTTATTTGTAAGTCGCTTTGGACAAAAGCGTCTGCTAAATGACTAAAAGTAAAAGTAAAGTAAAAGTACTATTATTGTTAAAAATTCCAACAATATAAAATAGAAATAAATACATTTATGCATTTAAAATTTTAATTAAAACAATAAATAAACAATTATCTCCTGGCCAGAGGACAGCTGGCCCCCCAACTGAGCCTGGTTTCTCCCAAGGTTTTTTTTTTTTCTCCATTTTGTCACAGAGGGAGTTTTGGTTCCTTTCTGCTGTCGCCTCTGGCTAGCTCAGTTGGGGACACTTAATTTCTAGTGATTATCGTCAATTTGATTTAGCAGATACTATTTAAACAAAACTGATCTAGACAATAACATCTCTGAACTCAATAATGAAATGCCTTAACTGAAAATTGAGTGTTTAATCTTACTTTTATACATTACTGACACTCTATCCTCCAATTTGATACTGTTAAGTGCTTTGACACAATCTGTATTGTTAAAAGCGCTATATAAATAAAGGTGACTTGACTTGACTTGACACCAATATCTTGTGCACTAAAAACGTCTCAATGTAGATTTTGGTGCACTTAATAGGTACGTTTACCCTATAAATCTCAATTTCGAAAAATTGACACTTAAAAAAATAGATTTTGTGGTCCAGGGTCACAAATTACTAATTGTTAATGGATCATACAGTCTACATAGTCCAGGTGATATGTGAAAATAATGTTCACTTTTTCATAAAAGCATGGAACTTGGTACACTTGTATACTTTACGTCCCTAAACATTTTCAGAAATGGAGCCATCCCAAAAACACCTTGTGATTGCCATGGCAACCATTTTACTTTCTGCCATGACCAAATTATGTATTTTGTCATATCTCCTGAACCAAACATAACTCAGAAAGGTGATGTCTACCCCTATCTTTTGATGGTCAAGGTATACAATGATACCATATACAGCAACATAAACTGTTCAGGTGAAGAGTTAATGGTGAAATCAGCAATGTGAGAAGGAAATAACTGTATCTGAGCATCACAGTATCACAGCATTTACAAAAGTCCATATTATGGCTATTGTTTTTTTTTTCTTTCTTTGATAATTAACTAATTTTATTCAATAATACATAAAAAAGATTGTTTTCAAGAATACTATAATATATTTCAGATATATATATTTTTTTAAAAATCATCTCAGGTAAGTGTATTTTTCCTTACCTCTCGGGAGTCAGGTAGGCCGTAGTAAATTTCCAGTACATTCTTGTTCTCTCTCAA
The DNA here is from genome assembly GCF_936440315.1 of Barbus barbus. Classification (NCBI taxonomy): domain Eukaryota; kingdom Metazoa; phylum Chordata; class Actinopteri; order Cypriniformes; family Cyprinidae; genus Barbus; species Barbus barbus. The sequence goes on from NC_136722.1 coordinate 7,928,968, forward strand.
CAACGCTCTAACACCACACGCACAGAGCAACGCAATCAGGTGAACAGTTAATGGTTAATTCAGTGACTTTACGAGAAGGATTACAATGAAATCTCAGAAGATGCCGAATGAAATTTCAAACATATTTCATGTAAACTTAATTTACAATCACTCTCTGGGGCCAGAGTTGTCTATTATGTTGTCCACAAGGTGGAAGCCAGAGTCCTGCATGCGGGTGGGTACACGCAGGTGAATCGCTAATATTTGATGGAACGGGTGGAATAATATTTAAGCCATTTGAGCCATTTATTTAAGCCACATGGTAAGCCATTTGATTTTGAATGAAGCTAGGAGTGGAAGTGGACTGCAGTGTAAGGCTTCTCCAGATGGATTTCAAAGTATAGGAAACTTTTTCCTCACCGAAGCAAAGACCAGGACACGTTGGGATATCTTTCAAGCAGAAGTTACTCTTCATTGAGAACTCGCTGTGCATCGCTGCAGTCATTCAAGTCTAACTATAGCTCAGCACAGTAGAGTTTATACCTTTCAAGGGGGAGGGATACATAGAGGTGGAGACAATCTAAACAAAGCATGCAAATGCAGTACAGGAATCAGCCAATTACCAGAATTTCCCTAGCCATGACCTCATCAGCATAACAGTGTCATTCAAATGCATAGGTGCTAATCCAATCAGCCTGATCGTATCGCCCATACCTTCACATTATCATAGAGACAAAGGCACAGCTGTGCCTTGAGCTTAGCATTCACCTTTAACTTGGGACCCTGCCCAATGGTCAGGAAGTGCATACAGACAAAAGGTTAATGTCTCAGACACCTGGGCGCCCTGACTTGATCTTCTTAGAATGTCATCATCTTTACAGCACAAATGGCGAAAACATGGAACAGTGGTGAACCTTCCCAGGAGTGGCCGGCCGACCAAAATTACCCCAACAGCGCAGCGACGACTCATCCAAGAGGTCACAAAAGACCCCACAACAACATCTAAAGAACTGCAGGCCTCACTTGCCTCAGTTAAGGTCAGTGTTCATGACTCCACCATAAGAAAGAGACTGCATGGCAGAGTTCCAAGACGAAAACCGCTGCTGAGCAAAAAGAACATAAAGGCGTAATTACAAATTACATCTGGCGTAAAAGTAACACAGCATTTCAGAAAAAGAACATCATACCAACAGTAAAATATGGTGTGATGTTCTGGGGCTGTTTTGCTGCTTCAGGACCTGGAAAATTGCTGTGATAAATGGAACCATGAATTCAGCTGTCTACTAAAAAATCCTGAAGGACAATGTCCGGCCATCTGTTCGTGACCTCAAGCTGAAGCGAACTTGGGTTCTGCAGCAGGACAATGATCCAAAACACACCAGCAAATCCACCTCTAAATGGCTGAAGAAAAACAAAATGAAGACTTTGGAGTGGCCTAGTCAAAGGCCTGACCTGAATCCTATTGAGATGCTGTGGCATGACCTTAAAAAGGCGGTTCATGCTCGAAAACCCTCCAATGTGGCTGAATTATAACAATTCTGCCAAGATGAGTGGGTCAAAATTCCTCCACAGCGCTTTAACAGACTCATTGCAAGTTATCGCAAACGCTTGATTGCAGTTGTTGCTGCTAAGGTTGGCCCAACCAGTTATTAGGTTTGGGGGCAAGCACTTTTTCATACAGGGCCATGTGGGTTTGGATTTTGTTTTCCCTTCATAATAAAAACCTTCATTCAAAAACTGCATGTTGTGTTTACTTGTGTTATCTTTTATTAATATTTAAATTAGTTTCATGATCTGAAACATTAAAGTGAGACAAACATGCAAAAAAATAAAAAATCAGGAAGGGGGCCAACACTTTTTCACACCACTGTATATCAGCATGATAACCTTAGTTACCTTAAATGACCAAAACCATGTTTCGGAATATTTTATTGTAAGTGTAATTCTTTTTTTTTTTTTTTTTTTTGACTCCAGTCCCATTTGTTTACATGGAGAGGTAATGGCCTGTTTATGACAGGTTTATGACCTGTACTGCAGCCACCCACCAGGAGGCGATCAAAGAGCCCGCAGCTACACTTTTCAGGATGTGTGAGGCACACTAACAGGACTAACAGGTATTTGTGCAAGTTACCTTGGAGTAAGGGCGTCTCACTTACACTATTAGGTTTAGGAGGGTGGGATTGTGAATGATTTATTTTACCTCACATGAACACATTTCAGGAAGCCACCGTACTGAATTTACTTACTTGAAGCCTACTTTCCTATTCCTGTTGTTTTACAATAATGCAAGCTAAAACATATACACACATAGTGTATTCTGAGACTCAAAGCACTGGGGTGGGGGACCAAGATCCTTTCCTCCTCAAGTCTTCCAAGGACACATAGTAATTTCCCCTACAAGGCAGGACCTATAGTCCTGTTAGACATGTATGTTTGTGTTTTTTGTGTGTGTGTTTGTATGCACGTTTGTGAGTGTTAGTTTTTTGTATGTTTGTGCTTGTGTTGGTCTTGAAAAATCGAAGGGTGAATAAAGAAATAACAATGTAACTAAAACAGACTAAATTCACTAAAAAATAAGGTTTATGAGATTTCTCAGCATCTATACTTGTAATATAGATGTAATATGGAACTTGTAATATGGAATGCATAAAATAATTCAGCTACAGCTGAATGATAAATGTTTTTACAAGATTGTGGAAGTCTGTGAAAGCTGTGTGCATGCATGGGAGAGTTCGAAAGAAAAATATTTTAAAGATGTGATTTAACTACAAACTATAAGCATCCTAACTTATGTTTTTCCCCTGCAAACTGGTTGTTCAACACATTTAAGAAAAGGCAAAAGAAAATGTGTTTTGAAGAGAAAATCAGATATCGTATATAAATAAATATATTTAAGCCTTTTTTATTGAATAATATTAATCATGCTGAATTTATGAGGTAATACAATAGCACCTTAATGTACTCGCTGGTTACTGTATACATATTCAAGAGAAATGCACATTGAACAAACTTCACTAAAATTAAACAACATTTTCCTAAGGCATTGAACGCTTTTGTTAAAAACAACCACCTTCCGATGCCCCTATTTATTTCAAATTGTTGTCATCGTCGTCTTCTTTATCTATCTAATCTCATCCTGAAGATCGGTTTGAAATTACATTCACCAGACACACATTATAAATAGTTATTCCTGGACTTTACCTAACGCTGTGTCAGATGCACCCACAAATCCAACTGTTGTAAAACTGGTTAAATGCACATCCTTTGACCACTCACTGAAGTTTTGCCTAAACTTTTGACAAAATTCACAGCACCAGGATACACACTCACAGGTTCATGCCATAAAAAATGGGGAATGGATACTTTGATCACTTAGAGAAAATCTTAAAGAAATTAACTGTTTGACCCGCTGAACTTTACCTGACACACCACCGAAGTTCAAAATGCCAGACCCTTGCAAACTCACTAGATTACGATTGTAAAACAACATCGTCATCACCCTATCTCACGTTTCATTGCGGTGCATGATACAAAACATTTTGCATTCTGTATGATGTTGTAAAAGTTTAGACGTTCAACTACGAGCGCATAAATTTACATTTTAACTAGCAGTCCGCAAGTCTTAGGGCAAGAAAATCAAAGAGGAATCCTGATTTTATTACGCAGTATGGTACAAAAACATTTGCTTTCATTCCAGTTAGATATTTGTGTGCACACAGCCTACATGTTCAAACTGTTATCCCACACCAGAAGTTTTAAGATTGACAAAAATCAAAGACCAATTAAAGAAATAACCAAATTAAGTGTGAATAACTAAATAAAATAAAGAAACATTTTCCTGTGGCTTAGAGGCATTTGTTTAGAAGAGAACTTTTGATCTTTAAAATAAAATCTGTTCTGTTAAAAACAGGGAGAATGCTTTCATCAATTAAGAATTGATGTTGATTTATTCAAATAAACTCTTTAATTTTAAAAACATTGTTTAATCCTTTTACCATACATTTAAATTCTATCATTGTGCGATCGTCACTCCATTGAGGTCTTTCTTGGAGCTTGAAAGCCTCTAGTCATTAAAAAAAAAGTGCAATGTGATCATTTTACAAAACTCCTCTTTTTGCATTCCATGGAAGAAAGTAAGAGCTCTGAAACAGCATGAGGGTAAACAAAACTTAAGCTTTAATTACCAGGATGAAGCTGGGGTTGTTGCGGTTTCTCCAGCTGAAGGACGGGACACTAATCTCAGGATAGAGGTTTTCATGCAGTACCTCACAGCCGTGGTGAGTGTGGCCACTCAGAATTAGGCGGGGCTTGAACCACCACAAGAGCTGTTATTGGAGACGATTGTTGACTTTTAATGTTCATATATGTAATGATCTTGATTTTGAAATAGATTCATTGTGTAGTGTAGCCAGAAGTAAGGCCATAATGTAGCACATTACTTTTAAAAGTAACATTGTCCAACACTGCTTGTGTTTGTTTACACTGAGCATCTTGTTTTACCTTTTTGGAGGCATTCTTAGATATAACATCATAACGCTCCTGAAATAGCTGGTACCGTTCATCCAGAGGTGCTGCGTCTACACCTGTACACATGGCATCACTCACTCTATACAGAGGGTAATGCTGGGATCAACAATACCATTATTATAGTGAAGAAAATATTACTGCAATTTCTAAAGCAATGCATTTATAAGAAATGCCATATAATACTGCATTTACTTCAACTACATGTGCATGAGAAAATGCATTTGGTTATCATGATAGATACAGACAAAAAAAACAGTCTCACCTGTAGTAGAACAGGTGCTGTTGGGGCAAAACTCTCTGTGTTCTTGCACTGGCCATAATGCTGTGCATCCTAACAAAGTAAAAAGAGTTAAATGTAAACAAGATTAACCACAATGGAATCAGTTAATATGTGCATCACACTATTAAAATGTAAAAGTCTAGATTCTAATAATAATAATAAAGGTTTGCAATAATAATAATGATAATTATCATTATTGTAAATACAGACAGAAGCAACAATCAATGGCTCGTGCGTAATTAGGTGATACAATTGTAATGTATCTTTTCAAATATAATATGGTTCTCTTTCAAACAATCGTTCGGTATCTCACTATGGGAATGATATAGCCAACTGCCGTAAGCGCATTCTTTCCGAAGCCGTGGAAGAGACTCTAAAAGAAAGAAAGATAACCTTCCAATTATCCAAAGGGCACTCTTTAAGAACTGCATGAGCCAATGAAGGCTCAGTGACATCAAGACGGTAAAATCTGATAAATTTATGCGGGGAAGACCAACTTGCTGCCACACAAATACACTATATTGCCAAAAGTATTGGGTCACCTCCTTTTAATGAACAGGTTTGACTACTTTAGTAATTTCCATGAGTACAAATCTTAATGTTTAAGCATATAATGATATTCTAGGCAATTGTATGCTTTAATTTTATTGCAACAGTTTGGACAGGGCCCTTTTCTATTCTAACATGACAGTGCCTCGGTGTATAAGGCAAGGTTCAAAAAGAAATTATTGATTCAGTCAATGTGAAAGAACTTGACTGGTCTACATAAAGCACAAGTCCTAATCTCAGCTGAACACCTCTGGTGTGACTTTAAATTACTTTAAATGCAGACCTTGAGCCGAAATATAGTCCTCTGAGGATTTCCAACCGATTGCCACCAAACTCGGTGAATATGATCTCAAGACATTGGGGACGCTAAATTGCGAAGAGATTTTTGACTTTAAATGCAGACCTTGAGCCGAAATATAGTCCTCTGAGGATTTCCAACCGATTGCCACCAAACTCGGTGAATATGATCTCAAGACATTGGGGACGCTAAATTGCGAAGAGATTTTTGATATCTCAAACTGTTTGCCCGGGGCGAGGCAATGAAGTTATTGCGAAAAATGAGAAACAGGAAATGCCTAATAACATCCACATACATTGTCTGATTTTGATCAAACTTCAGTGGTTTATTCGTTGTATGATGCCGATCGGATAGATGTGACATATGACTGAAAGTTATAGCACCACTAAATGGCAGCAGGAAGTGTCATTTTTCAAATGCTTTGAATTCAGCATTTTATTTTTACTCGATTTGCTTCAGATTTCATCAGAATAATGTCAAAACAGGGCCGATGTAAAACTGTGAAGGGAATACTGATATCTAAAATAATGTTGCCATGGTAACGTGTCAAACTTGAAAATTCTTTTCTGGTGATTTTGAGGCAGATAACGTTTAGAATGTCATGAAACTCAACACACACATCAGTATTAATGATAGATAGACACTGGCAAAAGCTCATATATGGGTGTGGAGGAGGCACTCTATAGCGCCACCTTTTGTCAAAAAAGGGGGCGGGTTAGTTTTAGCTACTGACACCAAACTCGGGACATATATTTTTCTCATCAAGCTGGACAACTTTCTAATTTACAGTCATTAGCTATGACCAACAGGAAGCCGGCTATATTTTTTTGAATGTCATTTTTTTTTAAATCAGGCTGTAAATTAATTCATACTCCTCCAAGAAGAAACAAGTAGTTCACACCAAACTTTGTCAACATGATGCCAATATAAAAGAAAGAGAGAGAGGGTCTATTTAAACTTTTGATGGTTTAAAAGTGGTTTAAATGTAACAGTAAAACAGTTCACAGATGAAGACTAAGCTGTAATACAGGCAAAAATATTTCACGAATAATTAGATCAATGAAATTGTTAAAAAAAGGTTTTGATAACACTTTATAATAAGGTCTCATTTGTTAACATTAGTAAATGCATTAACTAACATAGACTAACAATAAACAATATTTTTTATAGCATTTATTTGTTTATTGATGTCAGTTCATCAAAATGTTCATGTTAATTCACAGTGCATTAACTAATGTTAACAGATGAAACTTTAAAGTTCAATGTTTTAGTTTTGAACTTAATATTAACTAACATTAATAAATGCTATATGAGTATTGTTCGTGTTAATTAATATAGTTAATGTTAGTAACTGAAACCTTATTGAAAGTGTTATAGAAGTTTTGTGTTGTTGTGTGTGTGTTTCACAGTCTTAATGGTTTGGATTAATCCTTTCATTGCTGTATCCCTCAAATCCAAACTGCCAGAGGGTTACTGTAATGCATGTGCTCGCTGTGCACCGTTTTCCTGATGCCACCTATCCAAAGTTAATCCTTCCTCTTGCAACAATTTATCACGTAGCCATTTGTCTGCACTCTTTTCTGCCAGTTGATCTCTCAGCATATCGGACTACAAAGCTCCAAACTCACATGGTTTGGCCAACTCTCTTAATGAGTTCACAAATGCATCAACTGTCTCTTCCGATGATTGATCTCTGTCTAAATTTATGACGTTCCATGACGACATTCCTCCAAGGAGTGAGGTACGCATCCAAAGCATCCACAGCCTGCTCATAATTATTTTTTTTCACCTGGCAGATTGGCGAAAATCCGCTTTACTGGCACTCCTATACAATGCAGCAATGTTGCTCTTTTCACCTTGTCCTCTGCTTCAGTTAATCCACTCGCTATTTCGAAGAAAGTGTAAAACTCTCTCCACATCTTATACTCCCTGTATAAATCCACAACTATGAGGTTAAGTGGTCCAGGTGGCGTTAACTGTGCAGAGGCCATTGTGACGTTTTTCCATTCTGATTTCTCTCTATTCCAAAGTTAGTCTAACGACAGATTTTCCTTTTTGATCCTCGTCGCCAAATTTGTAGTGATGCCATACTCAAATAAAAGAACAACATCATTGGTATTTACTTTGAAAGGAACTTTTTTTTAATGAACAGAGTTCTGCTTGTCCATCACTCATTTCAATCACCTCATCTCGTCGCTTCTCGTACATTCTCATGAGAACTCCTACAACTATAGTACAACATCAAAACATCTAAAAATCAGCAGGTTATTGTAAAAACAAAAATCCAGTAATTACAATTACTGATAAAACAATTATATATTGTTTATTACCTGAATGGAGCAGTTAAGTCCATGTGAGAGTTTGTGTAACTCCTTTTCCACACGTTGGCAGATGGGGCAGTGATCGCCATGTAATGCAACACTATTCACCAGCAAAAAACTGTGAAAACAAAAACAAAACAAAAAATAATGCAGGGACCCAATTAGCTATTTTTGTTTAAATTCATTTTTGAGAAAGTTTACAAATCTTCACAAAACAATGACAAAGCATGGAAATGCTTAATACATTAAGAAATCATAGTATCGTGGCTGTCAGTATCAGCTTTGCGGGATGCAGTTGTGCTCAATTGAACAAAGAGACCTTGTGGTACGCGCAACTGAGGATGACCTTTCCGTTTTAGAAATACAAATACTTAGTTGAAATCAAAAGTTTATATACACCTTGCAGAATCTGCAAAATGTTAATTATTTTACCAAAATAAGAATTATACAAAACGCATGTTTTTGTTTATTTAGTACTGACCTGAATAAGATGCTTCACATAAAAGATGGATTACACTTTATTTTGATAGTCCACTTTAGACATTCTACTAACTATAAGTAACTTTGCAACTACATGTCAACTAAATCTCATTAATTTGCAACTACATGTCTACTAACTCTCGGAGTAGATTGTTAGGTTTAGGGTTAGTAGAATAGGTTGACACATACTTGCAAAGTTTATCATAGTATGTTGTACGTTGTGGACCCATCAAAATAAAGTGTTAGAAGATATTAAGCAGACAATCTACTAATACTCTAATGACTGGTAGCTGACATGTAGTTACAAAGTTACTTACTGTTAGTAGAATGTCTAAAGTGGACTATCAATTAGGGCTGCCACTAACGACTTTTTGTATTTCGAATAATCTATCGACTAATTTATCTGTTAATCAATTCATCGAAACGATTAATTTCCCACAAAAAATTCAACAATTTTACTTAGAAATTTGGATTTCATTTGGTTTAATAAAATATTATGAAATCCTTTTTTAAAGCAAAAGTAAAGTGCAACATAGAGTGCAAGAAGCAAGTGTCCGTCTCATAGCCCAAATCACTGAAATCAAAGTTCAGTATTATAATGTAAGAATGACAACATATCCACGTGTTGTGGTCTACTAATAATAAAATTATAATTTAAAAAAAAAAACTTTTTAAAGGAGTATTTACCAGAAATATTATTTAACAGAATTTATTTAGGAGAAAAATGTAAAGTTGCAGAATGCATAGCAGACTGTTGTCACTCAATGGCTGGATGTTTAAGTGATGCCCGCAGAATAACAGGTTCATAGACAATTGGAAGAATTTTTGGGGCAGACCTGACCTGTTGAAAAGAGATGGTCTTCATCCCTCTTGGGGTGGTGCCACACTTCTCTCTAGAAATATGGCACATAGTCTTAGAGTTCGTACTTGACTAACTGGGGCCCAGGTCAGGAAGCAGACAGACTGGTTAAACCGACCGTCTGCTAGCCGCCTCACGTCACAGAAATCAGTTAATTCTCAGCACATAGAGACTCTTTCACCTAGATATCACACTATAGAGACTGTGTCAGATAGGATGTAGGGCACCTTGTCTCAAAAAAATGTATTTATTGCAGCTCATAAAAATACCACCCCCCACCCATAACTGGACACCTGTTTGGACATCTGTTTTGTACACCCCCACCCGTCTAAGTGGCCATCTGTTTCATCCACCCCGGTGATCTTAAGGAATTTATGACAATGTGTGTGTGGGGCCAATGTTATGCGGTTTAAACTTTAAATGGAGAAATTGTGTTAAATGGGATAAAGAGAGATTTTCATTAAAGTGTTTTCACATACATATCAAGAAAAAAGATCAAACATGAATGAATGAATGAATAATGCATTTATATAGCGCTTTAATGTGTATTGCTGTACACCCAAAGCGCTTTACAATCATGTGGGGGGTTTCTCCTCTACCACCACCACCTCTACCAAACATGTACGTAAAACGTACAACGCCTGTTTTTTCCCCCTACAAGTCAAGATGTGCTAGTGTTGTTAAAACAGTTTTAGGAAAAACGTAGAAACTAAAACAAAAAAAGCATTAAATACGCTAGTTTTTCTATCATTAGAATTTAAAACTAGTTAGTTTGACAAAGTTAAAAAGAAGAAGAGGTGAGCGCGTTCGTTTATCTATTCAACCTAAAGCTTTTCACTTTAAAGGTTACACAAGTTTTCTTCTAAACAAACGCCCACAGGAAAAATGTTGTTTTGTTTTATTTTATTTAAGTGTCATAAGTCCTTTATTTACTCATTGATTTTGTCAATCTTAAAACTTCTAGTGTGCTATGTCAGTTAAAATACACATGTGTGAGAACAAACTGAAATGAAAGCAAATGTTTTGGATTTTCAGTCATAATTAGACGGCTAAACTTTTTTTACAACATCTTACGAAATGTAAATATTTTGTCTCACGCAGAGCGACGAAATGAGAAAGTTAGCTGTGCTTCTGGCCGTATGATCAGTGAAACGTTTTTATCTGATCAAGAGTAAATTATCTAAAGTTTCTGGGATTCGACTCATTTGCAATCTAATGAGTTTTTGAGGGGATCTGGCATCGTAAACTTTGTTAGAACGTGAGGTAAAAAGTTAATTGATCAAAACAGATCATCTTTCTAAGATGTTCAACGATCAAAGGACATCCGTGTTAACCATTTTATGACGTGCACCTGTGCGTGTGAACTGTCAAAAGTTTAGACAGAAGTTCACTAACTGGTCAAAGGATGTGTGCCCTATTCAAGCTTTTATGACACATCTGGTGAAGTTAGGTAAAGTTGAGAATTGAGTATTTATAATGAATTTATAATTATTCGAATGTGGCTTTAAACTGATGTTCAAGTTGAGATGAGATAGATGAAGTCGATAACCACAAACCTAAATAAATAGGGAGGGTCAAGGTGATTGTTTTAATAAGATGGTCTGCGCTGTAGGAAAACGTTGTTTAATTTACTTAATTTTACTTAGTTTTGTTATTTCTTTTTTTTACTCATATATTTTTCAACCCTCAACACAAACACTGCAAATTGTTACATCCATAGGGACATAAGTTATTCTGTTTTGTATGATTTAATTAACAGTTGTGTTTCCTGTGTGTGTGTAGACTGTGATCTTGGGTGCTTCTCAATTCTTATTTGTGCATCCTCGTTTCCTTTCCTTGCGTCCTTTCCTCGCATCTTAGCTCCACCCCTTCAGGATACGAGGGAAGGATGCACATAAAAGACGCGAGGATGGAGGAATTGAATCAAGTGAAATGATATATCCTCGCTCCCTTTAGCATCACTTTAGAGCGTCATCAGCTGCGCAAAATGGATCTGCCCTTATGTTGTTAAAGTTTGTTTTTTAAGACTTTCAAAATAAACATTAATAAAGCAAGATGCCCTGTTGAAATATATGACATGTATGGTTTATTTAAATTGCAAAGGTAAAATATAAATTAAAAATGATTACAACAGATGAGAAGGGGGAGGAGAATTTACACGTGCGTCAGGTTTTTCGATGAAAAAGACTTCCGCATAGGATACACCTGTGTATCCTCGCTCATAGCTCCTTTGGAAGGCTCCTCACTCCTCGTTCCTCGCGGTGCAATTAGAGAATTGAGATGTCCTTCAAGATGGCTAAGCTCGATCGGTTTCCGGGTCATAGGATGGAGGACGGAGGAGTGAGGAAGCGAGGAGGGATATTGAGAAGCACCCCTTGTCTCTCTTACTCCTCCTGCTCTCTCTCTCTGCTTGACAGGCTAATGAGTGCCACCTGACTCCTGTTTTGAGCTCGTTAGCTGGAGTATAAAGGAACCTGCAGAGCTGCAGTCTAGGCAGAGAGGCTGAGGTGTTCCGTCCTTACAGCTACCATCTTCCAGTCCCAGTCTCGTGACTTAAGCTGTTGTTTAACTCTTGCATACCTAAGTGTTTGTTGAGTGCTTTACCTGTATGTTGAGTGCTTTACCTGTAGTGTTAAGGTAAAGTTGTTGAGAGTAGCAGAGTGTTTCAGCTTTTTCTTTTGTAATTGCTTAAGTGGAACATTTTTGTAGGGAGGTGGATGCCATTTATTTTAGAAATTACCTTTTTTTTCTCCTGTGTTTGAGATGGAGAGGAAGTCAGGGAAGTATCTCTGTATTTTATTTTATTTATTTTTTGATAGGTAAGTTATTTCTTAAAACCTTAGTCAGAGGGATCTTTTGTTTATTGTTTTGGCCTTTTCCCCTCCTGAAGCCTTTTAAGTTTTTCCACATTCTGTTAAATAAAATACCTCTGTTAATTTGCTTAAACTGGTGTTGCTGAGCTTTCTTGTGTACCAGCCCTGGGACTTGGAGACAGCAGTTCTTTCTTTAATATAGAGATAGTAAAAGAAGAGAAAAAGCAAGTGATTAAGGATTATTTGTTTGAACAGCTTGTGTACAATGGTATTTTACCAGAAGTTTATGAACAGCCTGCAGTTACGACGAATGCCGTGGCTGAAGAGGTTGCTTCTGGTGTAAATACCACTGAAAGTGCGAACTTTGATCCAGCCTTATCTATTCGTCTAAAATAATTAGACCTTGAAGTTAAAAAGCAGGAGAATGAGAATTTACATTTAAAACTTAGAGTGGTAGCGGTAGAAACTGATAGAGGTTAAACTCCGTACTCTAGCATTACGGTCGGCGGAGGTGAGCAGGAAACCTATCCCTGCTCCGCACTCCAGACCTCCCTCTGTTTCTTCTCCTCCTGCACCCGTAATCTCACATATAAGGGATGCTCAGGAATTTGATGTCACTAAATACATCAAGCTTGTGCCTCCCTTTCGCGAGTCTGAGGTTAATCAAGAGATTTGCGCGTCATTACCAATTGAGCAGTCTCTCGATTATAGTATCCTTAAAACCGCTGTTCTTAGAGACTATGAACTAGTCCCTGAAGTGTATCGCCAAAAGTTTCGAGTGCATGCAAAGTCAGAGAGACAGACGCATGTAGAATTTGCGAGAGAGAAAAGAGTAATGTTTGAAAAATGGTGTCTCTCCAGTAAAACCACTACTTTTGAGCAATTGCAAGAATTGATCTTACAGGAGGATTTTAAAACCTGTCTTCCCGGAGGTGTCGTCGTTCATTTAAACGAACAAAAAGTAACTTCATTGTTGAATGCTGCTGTGTTAGCAGATGAGTTTGTTTTGAAGCACCGCAATGTGTCTCCGTCTGGCGTCAAAAAGTAACGGAAATAGGGACAAGTTTGCCTCTTCAGGTGGAAGAGACAAATGTTCCTGTTTTTATTGTCTTGACCAAGGTCATCTGATTGCTGAGTGCCAAGCTTGGAAAAAGAAAATACTGAGGCTAAAACCAAAAAGGCTGCGTTAGTGCAAACCATGTCTGTAATTATGGATGAATCTATGCAACCTTTTCTCCTTTCTGGCACTGTTTCCTTGTCTGATACTGAGCAGCAGTCTGTTGTGATTTTGCGTGACACTGGCTCAACGCAGTCCTTTGTCTTTAAATAATTACTGCCCTTCTCGAAAAGCTCGTACACTGGCACGGATGTTTTAATTTGTGGTATTGAAATGGGGTGTGATAGTGTTCCTCTCCATCAAGTACACTTAAAATCTGATTTTGTGACTGGATTAGTTAATCTCGGGGTGCGGGAGCAGTTGCCGTTTGAAGGGGTGCGTCTCCTACTGGGAAATGACCTGGCAGGTGGTCAAGTTTTTCTCAGACCTATCGTAGGGAACGACGGTAAAGCTGATGATACATCTAATCTTTCCCAAGAATTGCCGTCTACATTTCCTGTGAAGTGAAGTGACCCATACTCGGAATTCGTGCTCTGCATTTGACCCATCCAAAGTGCACACACAAAGCAGTGAACACACACACCGTGAACACACACCCGGAGCAGTGGGCAGCCATTTATGCTGCGGCGCCCGGGGAGCAGTTGGGATTCGGTGCCTTGCTCAAGGGCACCTCAGTCGTAGTATTGAGGGTGGAGAGAGCGCTGTACATTCACTCCCCCCACCTACAATCCCTGTCGGCCCGAGACTCAAACCCGCAACCTTTGGATTACGAGTCCGACTCTCTAACCATTAGGCCACGACTTCCCATCCCCGCTCCGTGTGTGCAGTGACCCGAGCACAGTCCAAAAAGTTTGAAGACATTGTAAATCTTACTGACTCATTCTTACAAGTGCCCTTTGAACCTCTCAAATGTGAGTTAATGGTAAAGCCTGAGTTTGGGGAAGGGGTTTATGTAAATAACCCACATGGGACTCTTGGTGTTGACCGAGATCAGCTAATTACTGCACAAAAGGCAGACCCATCTATTACTTCATGTTTTGATGCTGCCCTTGACTGTAAGAAAGTGCCCGAAGCTAGAATTGCCTACTACTGTGATAACTGGGTGTTAATGAGGAAATGGAAGCCAGAGGATGATGCTTCTGACTGCCGTGAAGTTCACCAAGTCGTCCTTCCTGCTGCTTATCGTCCACAAGTGTTGAAGCTTGCCCATGAAAATGTACTTGCAGGGCATTTGGGTGTCAATAAAACCTTTCACCGTATAACAAAGTACTTCTTTTGGCCAAAGTGCAAGTCCTCAATAGCAGAGTTTTGCAAAACTTGTGAGATATGTCCGAGGTCTGGCAAACCAAACCAGAAGGTCAGTGGTTACCAGTATGTGTTGACCATCATGTGCACCGCAACCAGGTTCCCTGAAGCAGTTGCTTTGAGCACAATTAAGTCCCCTGCTGTGATTAAGGCTCTTGTGAAGTTTTGTACTACGTTTGGGTTACCCAAAGAGATCCAAACAGATCAAGGATCAAACTTTACCTCAAAGAAATTCAGGCAAATGTTAGTTGAAATGGGAGTGTCGCACAGCATGTCAAGTGCATATCATCCTGAGTCGCAGGGGGCCCTGGAGCGGTATCATCAGACCTTAAAAGCCATGATTCATGCATACTGTTGAAACTGGGAGAGAGTGGGATGAGGGGCTTCCTTTCCTTCTGTTTGCCACTCGTGAGTCTGTGTAGGAATCAACCGGGTTTAGTCCCGCTGACCTTGTGTTTGGCCACATGGTTCGCGGCCCGATGAAAATGCTGAGTGAACGGCTGCTTTCTGAGAATCGTTCGCCTGTGTCAGTGTCAGTATATGTCAGTTCTTTCAAAGAACATCTGCATCGTGCCTGGGACATTGCAAAAAGGCATTTAAGTGCTACCCAGTTAAAAATTAAGTCACGATTCGACAAGAAGACGGTTAGTAAGTTCAACCCTGGTGATCTTGTCCTTGTCCTTTTACCAGTTCTGTGTTTGCAGCAAAGTTTTCAGGCCCATATACTGTTGAAAGAAAACTGAGTGACACTGATTATGTGATTGCCACCCCAGACCGGAAAAGACGTAAACTGGGGTGGTGATGGCGCAGTGGATAAGACACATGCCTTTGGTGTGAGAGACCCGGGTTCGAATCCACTGTGAGACACCAATGTGTCCCTGAGCAAGACACTTAATCCCCTAGTTGCTCCAGTGGCGTGCGACCTCTGACATATATAACAATTGTAAGTCGCTTTGGATAAAAGCGTCAGCTAAATGAATAAATGTAAATGTAAAATGTAAATGTAAACTCGTCTGTCACATAAATATGTTGAAAAGATATCTGAAACGTGGTGGGGAAACGTACAACTCTACTCCAAGTGTTACCTCTGTAGCTGCGGTCTCGACTGCCAGTTATTGTCTTGCCGAAGATGGCTTGATAGACAAAGTTCCTGTCAGCTCAAGTGGAAAGCTTCAATAAATTCAGTGATTCTGCAAAACTTGCCTAATACTCTTCCCTATCTTACAGTCTGCCAACATAAAGAACTTCTACAGCTAATAACCAAGTACCTTCACTGTTTGCTGATGTACCAGGCAGAACTTCAGTGCTGACCCATGATATTGATGTGGGTGATTCTCTGCCAGTTAAACAGCATGCCTACAGAGTGAACCCAAATAAACGCGCAATAATGGAGGAGGTGGAGTACATGATACATCATGATATTGCCGTGCCCAGTCAGAGCCCATGGAGTTCCCCCGGTTTACTGGTGCCAAAGACTCATCTTTTCGATTCTGCACAGACTATCGCAAGGTGAATAAAATCACCAAGGCTGACTCGTTCCCGTTGCCACGAGTGGATGATTGTGTAGACTGGGTGGGCTCCGCTAACTTTGTCGAAATTAGACCTCCTTAAGGGCTACTGGCAAGTCCCCCTAACTCCCGTGTCTCTGAAATTTCCGCATTTGTAACACCAGATCATTTCATGCAGTACAACGCTCTAGCTTTTGGTATGCGAAATGCCCCCGCTACCTTTCAACGCCTAATGCAGAGGGTCCTAGCAGGTGTCGCACATTGTGAGGTCTACATCGATGTTGTTGTCTATTCGAGCACATGGGAAGAGCATGTTAAAACACTTGAGAGTGTATTCGATAAGTTGGCTGCAGCGTCACTAACTTTAAATGCTGCCAAATGTGAATTCGGAAAAGCAGCAGTCACTTATCTGGGGAAACAAGTGGGTCAGGGATGTTTGAGACCTGTGGTTGCCAAAGTGGAGGCTATCTTACAGTTCCCTACCCCCAGCAATAAGTGTGAGTTGCGCCGATTTCTCGGTATGGCAGGTTACTACAGAGGGTTTTGCAGAAACTTCTCTGCAGTAGTTTCCTCACTCACTGATCTCTTGAGCAGTAGCCGAAAGCTCATCTGGGATTGTGAATGTTCCCTAGCTTTTAATGCAGTGAAAGACCTGTTGTGTAATGCACCTGTGCTCTTGGCCCCTAACTTTGGAAAGTCATTCAAATTGCAAGTGGATGCCAGTGCCACGGGGGCAGGTGCAGTGTTATTACAGGAAGATGAACATGATATTGATCATCCGGTGTCCTATTTCTAAAAGAAGTTTATGTCCTATCAGAAGCAATATAGCACCATCGAGAAAGAGGCTCTTGCTCTTACTTGCGCTTCAACACTTTGTCTACGTAGGAGGTAGTGCTGTCCAGGGCCGATAGTACTGAAATTTAAGCGTTATACATGTTACTCTGTTTTGAGCTTGTTAGCTGGAGTATAAAGGAACCTGCAGAGCTGCAGTCCAGGGAGAGATGCTGAGGTGTTCCGTCATTACAGCTACCATCTTCCAGTTCCAGTGTCGTGACTTAAGCTGTTGTTTAACTCTTGCATACCTAAGTGTTTGTTGAGTGCTTTACCTGTATGTTGAGTGCTTTACCTGTAGTGTTAAGGTAAAGTTGTTGAGAGTAGCAGAGTGTTTCAGCTTTTTCTTTTGTAATTGCTTAAGTGGAACATTTTTGTAGGGAGGTGGATGTCATTTATTTTAGAAATTACCTTTTTTCTCCTGTGTTTGAGATGGAGAGGAAGTCAGGGAAGTATCTCTGTATTTAATTTTATTATTTTTTTTGATAGGCAAGTTATTTCTTAAAACCCTAGTCAGAGGGATCTTTTACATTTACATTTATGCATTTAGCAGACGCGTTTACCCAAAGCGACTTACATTGCATTCAAGTTACAGTTTTTACATTTTATCAGCTTTTGCTTTCCCTGGGAATCGAACCCATGACCTTGGCGTTGCTAGCGCCATGCTCTGCTATTTGAGCTACAGGAAAGCCATTTTCTTTTGTTAAATGCCATAAGTATTTTCCACATTCTGTTAAATGAAATACCTCTGTTAATTTGCTTAAACTGGTGTTGCTGAGCTTTCTTGTGTACCAGCCCTGGGACTTGGAGATGGCAGTTCTCTCAGCCTCTCCCCACCGTTTTTTTATTTTTATTTGTTACACCCCTTTCACCCCTAGACTTTTAAAAGGGGTTCGTAACAAAATACAAACACACGCACACAAACACTCAACACATCTACACACAAACCACCATACAGTTCAATATTTAGACTTTTATGATGTCTCATTTCCTGTTATTTTGTTTCATTACCTGTGTCCTGTCCTGTTACTGTCCTTCTGTTGCACTGTGGAGCTTCTGTCACTACAACAAATTCCTTCTATGTGTAAACATACTTGGCCAATAAAGCTCATTCTGATTCTGATTCTGATTCTGATTCATACAAACCTTTTATAAATAAAAACTTTTAGAATCACACTGGGTAAGGTCATGAAAAGTAGCATGATTAAAGAATGATATAACTTTTGTTTTAAATAAGATTTTAGATCTTTCAAACCTAAAACCATGATCCTCTAGAGCAAGGATTAGAAGCAGTCAAATAGCCTGATGATAATGCACATGATAAATGGTTTTCTCACATGAGTAGATAACTCTTTGGATGTCTTTGTGACAAACACATTATTTTTAATTCAGAAAAGTTTTTGAAATGTATGACTGAACTTTTCTCATTTGACAGACCTACGTTTCAAATTATTTACCCGAGGTGTTTAACAGCCAGAGGGAATACATGTTGTTTTCTAATGTTCATGGGAACCTTCCTCACCTAAATTTCTCACCTAGAACACAAAATTTCTCACCTCTTTTGTAGGTATCACGTCATTTGAAATGGTTTACTAAAAGATTAAAGCATCAGCATCTGTGTTTTCAGCATGAAAGAACTGTACAAGGATGTTTAAACTATTATCGTCATTTCTTTTTGACCCTAATAAACTGGTAATGAATTTTCTATGGCAAGTGATACAACGTACAGTTCTCATACTATGTGCGTAAACAGCTGTGCTAAAACATTTATCAGTATTTTTCCATGATAACAGATTCTAAGAATAACAATCTTTTGTAAATTACATTTTTCTTACACCACTAGTTTTAGTCATATCAAGATTTCAGATGACCGTTCACAATTTGTTTGTTGGACTGTGTGTGTATTTAGGTGAAGACAGCTCTTTGTGAGCTGTCATCATAATAGGAATAAATGAAGATCATGAAATTAACAGTCTTTTCTCTTTGAGATATTTATTATTTATTTTATATATTTATTTTATATTTATTTGATATTTATTTTGTGTCTGTCCTCGTCCTCAATGTGCAAACATGTGAAGCATCAACGCGAAAATTAAGTCTTGCTAACCTTAAAACTATTACAACTGAAAAAAATCAAACTATTGCACTGAAATCTGCACATTCATTCAAGTTTGAACATGTTAAAATTTCTGCACTCTTGTAAAGAGTATCGATAAATTTCATCCATAACCTTTCGTACATTCAAGAGACAAAATCACTAAGAAAGAGAGTATAGCTAGACAAGAAAATGTTTATAATGCAGATAGAATTCAGTAAATCGGTTTCATAAATAGTGAAAGTTTGTTAAACGTGGATTTCTAAATGATATCTTTATTACTCCACTGGATTTAGTCATCTTGCTCAGATAGCAGATGACACAATTCACATTTTTTTATTCAAACTCTCTTACGCACACCCACACACACATATAGTATAATAAAACATAAGCACTCACAGATGTTAAGTATGTGTAAAACATATGCAAAGTTCAATATTACTGTTAAAAATTGTATAATAAAACAAACACTCGCATAAAAACAAACACACACACTAAAACAAACCCTATACAGTTAAACATTTAGAATATTATGATGTGTATTTGTTTTCATCTCTACAAGATGATGAAAAGCAGCATGAGTAAACAATGATATAACTTTTGTTTTAACAAATACGTTTTTAGATCTTTCAAACCTAAAACCATGATGCTCTAGTCTAAAGCAAGGATTAGAAGCAGGCAAACGATCCTCTGATTAACGCAAGACACTTACAGAGATTTTTGTTTATGAATTTGACCTATATTAGACTGAAAATTACTTGTCATAAGGTTGTTTGCAACAAAAGTAATTCTATAAGGTGCCCCAAATGTTTCTCAGAATCTTTACAACAGATTAGACTTTCTTTCTCACTTTAAAAATGGTATCAACCGCAGAGTTTAAATGTAACATTTTTTTCACAGTATAATGTTTTATTAAAATAAAAACAACTGGTCTATATAGGTTTATTTGACTAAGATTTGATCAAATAACTGATATAAGAAACATGCAAATACTCTAAGTCCATCTTATCACACCACAAACAGACGTGTCTGATGGTTTGTGATGACATAAATATCTTACTGATACAGATGTGTTAAGGTGTTAAGTATCTGGGAAAATAGTTTAAAAAGTAATCTTTTTTTAGCTTTCATGTAGGATTTGTCCACGCTCGAGTGGTTTTTGTGTAACAGAATCCTGAGACAAATGAAAATAGAATGCGTGAAAGGCTTTTCTCTTTAAGATATTTGTAATGACAGACTAAAAGCTTTATAAAACAATTGTGTGTGTGTGCGTTTCTCTCGTATATGTATACAGTAACCGGTGAGTACATGAAGCTGTATTAATACATGTAGGAAATTAATCCTTTCACAAATATTTATTTCATTAATTAGCTTTTAGGGAATCACTCTTAAGAGTTGATCTTCATATGATTAATTGATATTAATCAGAATGTCCAACTTATGCCTTGTTAACGACTTGTCCAGCAAGCATTAATCTCAGCAAGTTATTTCTTAACGCTTTGTTTATTTAATTCGTGGCCGACGATTAAAATAACCAAATAGTTAACCTAGTTCTCAGACTCATGAGCGTAGGTAAAACGCAATCTTTTTGGCAAATAATTACGACATGTAAAATTCATAGCACAGACAAGAGATTTCTTAATAAAGTCAAAGTTTTATTCACTAACTCTAATACACTACTGACTAGACAACACAAACAGACGATTTAACATACACACAAATGGGAGCGAGTTGTTTATATCTGAAGAGAGAGAGACTTAATGCTAGCTTTTCAACCTGAGGAAACTCATAGACAGAACTATGCTATATTTAAACAACAACAGAGAGGTATCCCGGTTTCAGTCAGTAAAGAGATTTTGCCTTACTTTGTCTTTTGCTTTCGGTTCAACTCAGTCTTTCCTTCAGTTCAAAGAGTCTTTTCTTCAGGTGATTTCCGTCCTTTGCTTTGGTCGAGACGGAACGCGTGTGGATTGGCTGCTCGGTAGGTCGTGTGATACGGTTGCTCTTCAGTGATTGGAGGATCTCGTTCTGACGTGATGAAGCTTTCAGGAAGTCTATTCAGGTCTTAGAAGTTTAACTTTGATCGCTGTGCAATGCCTTCGCCGTGATGTTAGAGACCAGAAGCGCTTTGCAGCGTGAGCAGAACGAGAGACTCGCGAGGCGTGTGTGGCCTCCTGTAGTTTTCAACTCCAACCGAACTTTCATGGTTGTGCATCCGTTTTAACGGGCCGATTTGGGGTCCGCCTTTTGGGCGCGTGGTCCAATCGCAAGTGTTGCTGTGGGCGGAGCCCCGCCCTGCACAGTTGCGTGTTTTGCATACATTATCTTGTTCAGTTATTCATCACATAACAAAAAAATTATTGCAAGCAAGTTTCTATCCGTTATTGTAATCATGGGTTGATAAAACGGATCATTTTCATTCAACCATAATATTCTTCATAAGGTTAGCTTTCTAAAGAAACCAAACACTTATATTTTGATATGCACAAAAATACACGTGACCACAGAGGATATTACTGGGTTAAATATATTGATTAAACCATCCCAAATTCTAAACGACACAAATAGCAGGTGAACTGAACATCTAGTGATCAGGTAAACTTATACATTATGGAAACAGATTTACCATAGATTTAAAATAATGCAACGGCTTATAAATGTCCCAAACACAAACTTCTTAATACCTGTATAGATATATTGTATATAGTGTTTCTTTTCAAGTAGAATTTCAGTCACAGAAACTTAGTGTAACTTATGTTCCCTTTTTAAACTTATTTGTCCTTCAGGGTGTGGTTCTCTTTGTTAGCTACAGACGCACAGAAAAGGCGCGTTTTCAGGAATGTGTGTGATAACCGGGTCATAAAGTCAGTTCTTGGGGAGCTCTGGAATTTGTCCGTTGTCAGAGTTACTCGTAAAAAACGTCATCCTCTGCTATCGTCCTTGAATTTACTGCGACTTAATGGTGAGCAGTTAGGGAGGGTTTTTCTGTGGAGTTCCTCCAAATGACAAGGGCTCTCAAAAACCCAAAATATATGTTTTTCTGGTCTCAGGAGATTTAAGGGAGGGTATCCCAGCAGACACCAGGCTGTCTGGAAATTGTGTGTGTGTGTAAAAAAGAGTTTCTCCCTACATACATAACCTCAAATTCATCGTGATGCTATCATATTAATCAATAATAAAAAATAAAAAATAAAAGATTTAATTTATATACCGTATCTGACTTTCTCTTCAAAACACAAACTTTCTTACGACTTTTTTAAATGTGTTTTTTAAACCGGTTTTGAGGGAAAACCATATAGTGTTGTGTATCGGTTCAAATATGTGTTTTAAACATTTTCAAGCTCGGCATAAGTATGTTTCTCTTTGAGAACTTGTTGGTAATTTACACGTTGGGAACTTGCAGACAACGTTCTGTTTGACGGTATTCGATTTTAACCATTTTCATAAGAGGAATATGTAAGATATCAGAGACTGAATCAGACAAAGTTAAGATTCCATTAGAACATCGAAACATGAGAAGCTGAGATTCCACAAAGAGAGGCTCCAAGAAACAGGATGTCATAAATCTGTCCAGATCCTAGCACCAGCTAGTCTGAAGAAAGCCTAAGCAGCAAGCCTCTTTCCCAAAACAGCTTGCAACATTGAGACAAAAGAACACATTGATAATTCCAATTCAGGAAAAGACTGTCAAATTTGTTGCAAGTAATCAAGACTGATGGTCACATGTAAACCTGTGATAGAAAATCACGAGCTACAGACTCTCTTGGGTGGGTCTCCACACACAGAAGACAAAGAACCAGACTGAAAGTCCTTTGTTCATAGAGACAATCTGTTCACATGTACTAAAAATCATCTTAAAAGGACATACGAGTTATTTCTCTGCATAGAAATAACCTATATTATGTTTGTAAACTACACATTAGATTATCATGCTTTAATCAAATATTATGTATGGTTTTTTTTAATCACTTATTGAATAGCTGAAGGATTCAGATGCGTGTTTGGTATGTATGAGTGTGAAAAATCATGCTTTAAATGTTTCTTCTAATCAATTCTTTGTCAAATGTATCATAGTCTTGTTATAGAAATCATGTTCAAAAGTATACTTTGCAAGAGCCTGTAAAGTTCGGACCTCTGACTGAACAGATAACATTGATTTATTGACCTGGTGGAGGAACAAAGCAATACCCCAAGCAAGGACAGTATCTAATTGGTCAAGACGTCCAGATGGGATGGTCTGAAATCTGAGTTTAAAACCTCAGGACACCATCAAACTCTCTCTTACCCTTCTTCAAAAAATGCTCTCTTGCTCTCTTACACCCTTCTTCTCTTTTGCCACAGCGCTTTGACGCTGCTCTTTGAGCGTGCTCTGACCCACGTGCCAGCTGCTACCACAATGAGAAGAAAACAACTTAGTCTCGTTACATCCTTTTATTTTTATTCTTTTACTTTAGTTTCTTTTCTTTCCGTGGAGTTTCGTGTTCTAATGTAAGTTTGCTACAAAGTCCAGCTCTGACTGCACTCGCTTCAAACTTCAACCAGACCAACTCCGCATCTTCAGCCAACGCCCAAGACCTCACTTCAAAGACTACTGAACTCTCAACCAATCAGACACTTCGGGGAACCCCCTGTATGCAACGACGACACAAAGGAAACCCCTTAACCTGTTAACCTTCACCCCCCATGTGGGGCCTCGCAGGTGAAAATAACATACCTAAATTAGAATGGTAACATTTCCTGACAAAGTGTGCTACACCAACAAATTAGGTATCTTTGGAAAGAAGACACTGTTGGCTTTACTATCCATCATCCAGAGTTGATAATGCTCAAAAAGATAAAAAGTTATAGACACTAACGTGCCTTGAAAAATATTTTTCCACACTGAATGTTTTTTTATTTCATATACAAATACATGAAATAAGTCCTGGAGCAATCCAGAAAAGTAATGGATTAAAAGCCACGTGTCTCATGAGTTTATATTTCAAATTTGAAGACGATACCATGAAAAATTAGATTCCTGCAATATTTTTTCTGAAAATATTTATAATCCCCCCCAGCCCCCCTGTTTGAGGAAAAATAACCACCAAATGTATTGCAGAATTATGTTAGTAATTATACATATTCCTGCATAGTTTTTCAATTATAGAATAATAGACAGAATTTTAGACATCATACAAACAGTGCATACTTCAGTGGTTCTTTGTGCGATTTCATAATAAAAGCGTCTAAATTGTTAACAGACTATTACCATTTATATTAAAACTTAATAAAAATGTTAAGTAACGCGCAGTTGTGTAAGACACGTACCAAAACATCACGTTAATATGTTATCTGACCTTTCACACACATTTTGATCACAGCGAGATGACTTAATGAGACAATGAATCGGTTCTTTGAACCGAACTGTGAGAAAGAATTGTTTCGCAGAAATGAATCGGGCTTTGCATCGCTAACAGAGATCACGAAAAGGGTTTGTATCATCACAACACGGAAGGTGCGTATACTTCACAAAAAGTGTGGAAATGCGTGTCTTTTTATATAGGACATCTGAGCGATATGGATTCCCGACGGCCATGTTTGTAGTCTAAGGTGTATGCTGGGTATTGTAGTTCGCTGACCTGAAAGGCTGCAACGTTTGAGGTATTAGTTACACGCGTTCAAATTAGCATCTTTGTAAAACAAAAACAAAAAGAATTGTTAAAACGTATTTAGCCTTATATATATAAGAATATGATATACTTATGGTAAAACAGACTTGACGTGTATATGTTGAAATGGAGCAACCGTTGTTGCGTTATTTCCTGAAATAGCGTTAGGATTTGTTCTTATATTTTTCTAGTTTCATCATAAACCATAAGCAAGGCCTTGTAATAATGTTAATAAACATCTGATAAGTCGGTCAGAAGATATAAGCTAAAGATATCATTTACAAATCCACGTTTAACAAACTTTTACAATTATTTATGAAACAGATTTACTGAATTCTATCTGCATTATAAACATTTTCTTGTCTTGCTATACTCTCTTTCTTAGTGATTTTGTCTCTTGAATGTACGAAAGGTTATGGATGAAATGTATCGATACTCTTTACAAGAGTGCGGAAATTTTAACATGTTCAAACTTGAATGAATGTGCAGCTTTCAGTGCAATAGTTTGATTTGTTTCAGTTGTAATAGTTTTAAGGTGAAAACAGCAAGACTTAATTTTCGCGTTGATGCTTCACGTGTTTGCACATCGTGGACAGATACAAAGCTGCACTAAAATAAATATCTCAAAAAGAAAAGACTGTTACTTAATTTCATGATCTTCATTTATTCCTATTATGATGACAGCTCACAAAGAGCTGTCTTCACCTAAAAATATACACAGTCCAACAAACGAATTGTGAACGGTCATCTGAAATCTTGATATGACAAACTAGTGGTGTAAGAAAAATGTAATTTACAAAAGATTGTTATTCTTAGAATCTGTTGTCATGGAAAACTACTCAAATGTTTTAGCACAGCTATTTATGCACATAGTATGAGAACTGTACATTGTATCACTTGCCATAGAAAATTCATTACCAGTTTATTAGGGTCAAAAAGAAAATGACGATAATAGTGGAAACATCCTTGTACATCTCTTTCATGCTGAAAACACAGATGCTGATGCTTTAATCTTTTAGTAAACCATTTCAAATGACGTGATGCCTACAAAAGAGTCAAATAGTCAAAATATACAAGTTGTGTGTTCTAGGTGAGAAATTCACACCAATAAAGGTTCCATGAACATTAGAAAACAACATGTATTCCCTCTGGCTGTTAAACGCCTCGGGTAAATAATTTGAAACGTAGGTCTGTCAAATGAGAAAAGTTCAGTCATACATTTCAAAAACTTTTCTGAATTAAAAATTATGTGTTTGTCATAAAGACATCCAAAGTGTTATCTACTCATGTGAGAAATCCACTTGGGTGCATTATCATCAGGCTATTTGAAAGAAATTGAAGAATAAAATTTAATTTAAAAACAATAAATATCATGACTTACTTTAGTGACACGCGTGTTTAAAACTTTTTAAATGTTTAAAACTAGGTGTAATTATTTTACTGAGAAGTTTTAAGTGAAATGTATATTTGTTCTTTTACAGTAGCCTACACATACTATCTACAGTCTAGATTAAAATGAAAACATTTCTTAAATAACAACAAAAATTAAAAACAACAAATACGATTTTACTCGTATTTAAAATCTAGCATACTCAGATTTGTGTGTGTGTGTGTCTGTGTTTTCTTTATCTAATTCCAACCTTCTTTATCTAATTTAGGTCCAATTCATAAAGAAAAATATCTGTAAGTGTCTTGCGTTACTCAGAGGATTGTTTGACTGGATCATGGTTTTAGGTTTGAAAGATCTAAAAACTTATTTGTTAAAACAAAAAAGTTATATCATTGTTTAATCATGCTACTTTTCATCACCTTGTAAAGATACCCAGTGTGATTCTAAAAGTTTTTATTTCTAAAAGGTTTGTATGAGACATCATAAAAGTCTAAATATTTAACTGTATGGATGTTTATGTGTAGATGTGTTGAGTGTTTGTGTGCATGTTTACATTTGCAGTGTTTGTGTTGAGGGTTGAAAAATATATGAGTGAAAAAATAAATAAAACTAAGTAAAATGAAGTAAATTAAACAACAGTTTCCTACAGCACAGACCATCTTATTAAAACAATCACCTTGACCCCCCTATTTAAGTTTGTGGTTATCAACTTTTTTATCTATCTCATGTCATCCTGAACATCAGTTTAAAGCCACATTCGAATAGATTATAAATTCATTATAAATACTCAATTCTCAACTGTACCTAACTTCACTAGATGTGTCATAAAAGGTTCAATAGGGCACACATCCTTTGACCAGTTAGTGAACTTCTGTCTAAACCTTTGATAGTTCACACGCGCAGATGCATGTCATAAATGGTTAACACGGATGTCCTTTGATCGTTGAACATCTTAGAAAGATGATCTGTTTTTATCAATGAACTTTTTACATCACGGTCTAACAAAGTTTACAACGCCAGATCCCCTCAAAAACTCATTAGATTGCAAATGAGTCGAATCCCAGAAACTTAAGATATTTTACAACAGTCCTCTTGATCAGATAAGAATGTTTCACTGATCATACGGCCAGACGCACAGCTAACTTTCTCATTTCGTCGCTCTGAGTGAGACAACATAGTTACATTTTCATAAGTAGTAGCCCTTTATTGTCACTAGTCACAAGTACCAGCGAAATTAGCCATCAACCTGTCCATACATACACAAACATACATACATACAATACAATATGACAGGGGGATGGACAGGACAGGAAGACAGGGAATTGAGGAAGAAATACAGCTTAAACATGAGGAAGGAGGGGAGAAAAAAAATAACCCCCAGACTATGCTCCTATGGGAGTACAGTGTGAGAACAGGAAAAACACCCCAGCAACAAAAGCACATAATCAATACACCATAGACACACGATTTGCAACAGGTGGGGGGTAATCCAGCTCCTACAAACAGCCATCCGGTCCAGCAGCTAATCTCAGCGCCGGTCACAGACCCGCCTGTCGGACTGGCGGAACAAAGCGGCGAAGGCGAGGGATCGGGGGGGGTGAATGGAATGTCTGTATATATGGGTTATACCTACTTATACCTTGTTAACGGTACCTTATTAACGACTTGTCCAGCAAGTATTAAAATCAGCACGTTATCTTTTAACAATTGTGTTTATTTTATTTGCAGCCAACGATAAAAGAACCCAAATAGTTAACTTTAGTTATCAAGCTCATGAGCGTAGGTAACGCGATCTAGGTAAATCTTAATCTAGTAATTAAGATTTGACAAATCACATAGCAGCAGACATGAGATTTCTTAATAGAATCAAAGTTTATTTCACTACTCTAACACAATACTAAGCTAAGCAACACAAAACAAAAGATGTAAACACACACATTCGTTGCAATGGATTGTTCTGATCTGAAGAGAGTCTTAGGTTCTAATGCTCGTTTCAACCTGAGGGAAATCACACACGGAGGAACTCTATCTTTACTCTTAAAAGATAAATACAACCAATTCAGCCAATTCAGGAGATTTTGTCTTACTGTCTTTTGCTTTCAGTCGAGTTCAGGCTTCTTCTTCGGTTCAAGGAGTCTCTACTTCAACTTCTCTGCTTTCAGTTGAATTCTGTTCCTTCCCAGTTCGAGACGGACCGTGCGCGGATTGGCAGCTTGAGAGGTCATGTCACGAGGGTACTCTTCAGTGGTTGGTTGGCTTCGTGCTGACTTGATGACGCTCTCAGGAAGTCGTTTTAGTTCTTAGCTTCAGATGTTAGTTTCTCTCAAAGTTTAACTGAGTCTTGGTCTCAGTTGCAATGCTCGGCCGTGATGTTAATGGCAAGAAGCGCTTTGCAGCGCGTGAGCAAACGAGAGACGAGCGAGTTGAGCTTAAGCTTTTCTTTTCAGTTTCCAACAACGACCTCGTTTGAGTTGTTGCATCTGTTTTTAACGGGCCGATTTGGGATCTGCCCACGGGCGCCTGACTCAATCGGATTCTTCCTGTGGGGCGTTTGCTCCAATCGCAAGTGTTTCTGTAGGGCAGAGCTCCGCCCTGCACAGCCTCTTATCTTTCTATGCATACATTGTCCGTTCAGTTATTTATCACATGAAAACTTATTAACCTGTTAACGTTCACCAGAGCGACATCGCACTGAAGCGTTTTTTTCCCCACTAGTTTAATGTTTATGAATGAATTTAACGTGAAAGAATATCGTTAATCTTGAAAAACTATATATCATTCTGAAGGTCTAAGCCTCGAGCATCGACGACAGATCGTTGTTTTTCGATGGAAAGGAATGTATTTGCTACATTTGTGTAAGCAGTACACATCAAAACAGGCAGAATAAAAAAGCCGTACGTACCTTTATCATTGTAATAACGAGCCACAACGCGTCCACTGCTGAAATCCCAGTTTAGTTAGAGAGGTAAGGGTCCACAGAACAACATCCCAGCGAGCACGTTTAGTCCAGCGAAACAATAACGTTGTAATAAGGATGAATATTCCTTTGTTTACGTTTCATTTCTTCAGAGAGTTATTGTTCGCGTCCGTTATGGAATAAATTACGCTCAAAAACAGCGTCTTGGTGGTAAAAAAACAACACGGTGCTGTAGCATACAGTTTTACAAACAGAATGAGACAGTCCACAGAAAAAAAAGTATCAGAAAAGCGGAATATAGTTTATTTGAAAGCTCTGACGCAGGCTATGATGCTGTCATCTGAGCGGGGCGTAACTTAGCGATCTGCTTTTTACATAAAAAAACTTTTTTTAAAACTAAATTTTTTTTTCGTCTACATTTTTTATATGTGTGTGTGTGTATTGTGTGGGGAATGTGGCCGTATCTGCATGATTATAATATGTATGGACGGACATCAGCGTGTTTATTACCGACTCTATGATGGCTATCATTGTGATTCAATGATCAGCTATTATTGATTATATGGCCCATCTGTTTGATTATCATCTGAATGGAAGCACATCAGCGTGTGATTACTGACTCTATGACCATGTCTGGCAATATCACTTCATGTCTGGCAATCAGAATACTTCAGTATACATACTATATACAAAGCATTTTTTTCTTTCTTTTTTTCCTTTTTTATTACTCAAATAATTATTTGTGTATTTTTTAGTGCTCAAATAAATCTGTCTATTATTTTATAGTTGAAAAACTATGCAGGAACATGTATAATGACTAAAATCCATTTGGTGGTTATTTTTCCTCAAACAGGGGGGTGGGGGGACTATAAATAGTTTCAGAAAAAATATTGCAGGAATCTCATTTTTCGTGGTATCTTCTTCAAATATGAAGAATCGGCAGAGCAGCCATCAAGTGTTAGACAGTGTTCTAGCTTATTACTTGTGGGGGTTTGAGGTCTGATAATTAATCTGTTTTCTCAGAATTTAGTAATAAGAAATTACTCGTCATCCAGTTTTTTTATATCGACTATGCATTCATTAAATTTCTCAGTTTGGTGAGTTTCACTGGGCCGTGAAGAAATATAGAGCTGAGTATCATCAGCATAACAGTGAAAGCTAACCCCGTGTTTCCTGATAATATTACCCAAGGGTAACATGTAAAGCGTGAAAAGCAACGGCCCAGGTACTGAGCCTTGAGGTACTCCATACTGCACTTGTGATCGATATGATACCTCTTCATTCCCTGCTACGAATTTATGGCGGTCAGATAAGCGCTGTTCCGTTCAAACAGTGCGTGTGTTCCAAGACTGCGGTTGTGAGTCCTGAAAATTTACAGGTGTGAGTTCGGTTACAGAATGTGGTTGTCACACCCGTAAATACACACCCGCTGCTGTGTGAACGTGGCCATAGACTTACTGTTACGGTCCCTGGTATAAGTGTCTAGAAGTCAAGAGGGACATATAACATGGACGGCACAGCAGCTAGAGTTTTCCAAATTAATTATTTAAACACAAATTACTCACAAATGTAACCAAAAATAAGAGACGGGGGAGCCCAGCAACAGAGGAAGGAATAACTAAACTAACAGAAACAAGCTGGGACTCACCGGTCCAAACTAAAATTACAAACGAAAAAAAAGTAAGGGGCGATGTGGCTGTGGAGAGAGAATGAGAGGGTCCACCTCCTTCCACTTAGGGGCAGTCGTAGCCTAATGGATAGAGTGTTGGACTTGTAACCTGAAGGTCGTGGGTTCGAGTCTCAGGTCTGGCAGGGATTGCAGGTGGGGGAGTGAATAACCAACACTCTCTCCACCCTCAACACCACGACTGAGGTGAGACCCTTGAGCAAGGCACCGAACCTCCAACTGCTCCCCGGGCACCGCAGACCACTGCTCCGGGTGTATGTTCACTACTGTGTGTACACTTGGATGGGTTAAATGCAGAGCACAAATTCTGAGTATGGGTCACCATACTTGGCCAGACACCACTTCCCTTTCCCCTTTATAGCCTCGTCTCCCCAGCTCAACCAATAAGAAACTAGAAAAGACAAAAAAAAAAAGATAAGCACTAATTTGAGGACTCTGGGCCGGGGCGTACGCTTTATTGTCAATTCTTCCACATGTACGGCGCATACATACAGAGAATTGAAATTGCGTTACACTCAGACCCTTGGTGCATACAGTTAACATTAAACGTGTTCAAATACAGATAATACAGTTTAAACATATGTACATACAACTATACAGCTATACAAATGAGGACATTGTAGAAAAATAAAGAAATAGATAAAGTGGCATAGGGCGCATGGCAGAATAGATAGAGTGCAAACCAGTTAAATAAAAACAAAACTGTGCAGATATATTTGTAGTGCAAAAAGAGCTTATCAATCTGAGGACATTGCAGAAAAATAAAAAAAAGAGATAAAGTGGCATAAGGCACATGGCAGAATAGATAGAGTGCAAATCAGTTAAATAAAACAAAACTGTGCAGATATATGTGTAGTGCATGAAGAGCTTGTCAGTAGGGAGAACAGTCCTTATATCAGACTATCCGAAGAGGTAGTTTCGAAGTTCAGAAACGATCTCCGTCTACACTACACAGCCAAAAACGCATGTCACATGACTATTCATCCAGGTATAACCATAGATATGTATAGTCTGTATGCTTCGAGCGCTCGAATTGGAAATCTACCCATACATATCTATGGGTACAACAATGATTATGATGTTATTGTTTACACCGTCATCAAGGATACGCAGAGAGAATGTGGGCAGACACGCCATCGTTTTCATAAGTCTCCGTTTTGGTCGGTTTACACTGAAACGCAACCCCAGAGTTTTCTAACTAAAACAGGGTCTGCAGCGTTTTTCAAAAGTCTCAGTTTTCGACCTCGAAAATGCCAGAGTAGTGTAAATGATACGCATAACCGTAGCAAAAGTTATGTGTTTTAAAACATAAACTCACTAGTGTAAACGGGGCTGTTACGGCCGGAGTGTTCTCTTTTTTGCATTTGTCCTCTAGGTGGTGCTGTTCCGTGGCTTAGTCTTGTCCAGAGCGGGAGTCGGGTACAGGTGTGGTGTTACCTGTGATTTGGCGTTTGGGTTTAAAAGACGGAGATTCAGAGAGCAGAGGAAGTTCTGGGCTTTGAGGCCGTTTATCTTCCCTCTCCAGTCTTGGATTGTTTTCTTTTGTTGTTTTTTCCTTATTTATATTTAATTCTTGTACTATTTTTGATTAAATGTTTATTTGTTAAATTTAGTTTTATGTGTGGCCTCCCCTTTCTACAAATGTTACTTCACCCAGAGCCAGGTGGTTGTAACAGGGGCGCAAGACTCATCAAGCTCCAACTGACAGACATTCAAATGTAAACAAACTGAAGCCCATTAGACTCCATTAAGCTCCATTAAGCACCTTTCTGAAGAGCATTTTTGAAGCCTAAAGTGGGCGGAGCTGACCGCATGTGTGAGGACTCGAATGCAGTGACAGCGTAGCGTAGGCTATCACACACAAAATCATTAAAAGTTCGCAATTAAATCCTTTTCCTACCTTTTTTTGTAACTTGATCAAATCCATGGCAATGAATGTCAATCGAAGATGTTTAATTCACAGTCATTCTGAGCATTATTCCTACTTGCTGACGTTCACATTAATCCATAAATTGTTCTTATAGGTTAGGCTATTTTCATTCAATTCAATTGTAAAAATAGTCTAAATATGTCTTGCAACCTTTAATGTTAGCGAACATTGCAAATAAATTGGTTGCAAAATGGTATCCACTTACGTTTAACTTTTTGTCTAGTTGTTACGGTCAGAATTGTTTTAAAATCACATTACTATATGTTATAGCCTTTGAGATAGCCAGTGATCACTAGATTTTATACAGATGTTACTATAATCATTTTGTAAACGGTGATCAGCACCCAAATATGATATATAATGTGGAAGTTACTGCCTTTTGCCTTGGCGTGACATCTCACTTTTTGCAGACAATGCAAACGCAGAGTACAATAATCATAAGTTTAAAATGAAGTTTGAGATCATTTTCATTAAAACATCTAATTGCCAGATTTCCAGTGTCCTATCTATAATTATTTTTTTCTGGACAAATAAAAAATCTTTAAAGCCATTTTTCTCAGTTTCACACTCTTTTGCCTTTTGTAAGGCAGAGCGGCAATCCACCTGTCACTCAAGTGGCCACGGCCTTAATTATGCAGAACTTTAAGGCTTGATATAATTTAAACGGATGAGTTATAAAACATTCACCCCCCTCAGAGTAGTCCTGAAGGGGAAAATTACTTATATAGACCAAAACCACGTTTTGTACCAGGCTGTAAACATTTTGTTTTTCTGCTGTAAAGTTGGGCATTTTAACATGGGAGGTCTATGGGACTGACTCCCTTTGGGAGCCAGTCTCTAGTGGCCAGTCGATGAATTGCAGTTTTTGTCACTTCTGTGTTGGTTTCAACAGGGCCGGATTATCCATAGACGGGATTGGGCGAGTGCCCTGAGGCACCAAATAATAGGGGGGCACAAGTGATTAAGATAATGACTAGATCTTTAAAATATTTTCACTGTTTTGTATATATTTTGCTGGAAGAGATGCAGATGCATAGAAAATGAACAGTTAATGATACAATATATACAGAGAGAATGTAAAATATATGCAATGCATGCATATAAAGAATTGCTATTGGGTCAAGTATTTGATCAGTGTATTTTCCCCCTCCCCCAAGTCAGAGTCGAGCATGTTTATTCACAAATGTATAGGCAGCATCGGTTTAGCAGTTGTGAGAAACGTAAATTTAAAAAAGAGAAAATATCACGACACATAGCCAGGGCTCTATACAGTGCGACTGAAATGTACTGCGTGCGACTAAACCCGATCATCAGCATAGCTATTTGTGTTTGCGCTAAGGGGAGCTTCAAAGATTTCTACTTACGTGTTTTTGCAGCGTTGAGTAATGTATCGCAGTCGCAGACATTGTTGATTAATGCAATGTTAATCAGAATCCACTCACTGCTCAAAATACTGGAGTTTTGTTCATTGCTAAATTATGCAAGCTCACAAATCCTCTCGTTATAATAACAAACAAAGTGTAGACAGGGTGTAAATAAAAGATTCGTTGTGCAGTGTAGAGAGCTTCATTGCTTATTATGGAACTTTGTGAGATCGCAATGAACTGAAGTGAGTGACAGCTTTTAAAGATTATTAAGGGTTTGCAAATGTGATATTAAATTAATACAACAGTTTAATAAACAAGTTAATATTAAGTGATGTACATTGTATGACTTTAACTGTGCCTGACTTTGCTCTATTTTGTAAAGGAAAATAGTTTCAAACTGCTGAGCCGCTGCACATCTCCTTTCAAACACAGCAGTGTTTCGTTTATGAATGAACCTGCGTTTTTAAATTAATCTAGTGAGTCAATGATTCAATTACCCATTCATAAAGACAGTCACTTGCTTCATTCCTGAATGAATCAGCCGTTCAAATGAATCAACTGAATGAATGATTCAGTTAAAAAATCATGACTTGCCACCACCTGCTGGCAGTTTTTATTTTTATTTTTAAAATGTAATTTTAGTTATTTAAATCATTTCAATCAAACAATAGTTCTATATTAAACATTTTATATTTAAAATATTAATCTCACAACATTGTTATACACTTCAAATGTGGTCACCCTAGGGCACTACACTGTGTTAATCCGGGCCTGGGTTTTAAGAGAGAGACCGGGAGGTTGCCGCTTTACTATTTCTAAGCAATTTAGACACATTTAAGCTTCCACTCTACTTAATAGTTCTATCTATCTATGTGACTCTAGCCATCCATCTATCTTTATAACTTTAGATTTTTTTTTTGCTTTTAAATAACTTTTATAACTTTAAACTACTTTAAACTTCTTCAAACTTTTTTTTTTTTACTTTCTGGTCTGGCTTTCTCAAGCCAATTTAAAGTTTGTCTTGACAAACTTTATCTAGTTAATAATTCTTACTTGACTCCTTTAATGGTGAGGATCCGCGCTGATGTCACGTTAAACACTTGCTCAAACCGCTTCAACTTCTGCTTAGTCATTCTGCCAAAGGGAAGAGAAAGACAATACAGGAACCACACCTTAGTCAAATCAGGCACCACACACACACATGCTAAAATTCCCTTGAATGTATAATGATCTGATTCTACAACCTGTGAGAAGGGTCTGGCTGCAGACTTGCACGCTCAGACTTGCACTCTCAGACTCTTGCACTTGTGATTTTTTTATTTTTTATTTTGTTCTATTCATTGATTATTTTTAGTTTGAATCTCTCAACATTTTACAACAGTAGCCAGGTGGTGAAGACAAGAAAAAAAGAAACTAAATTACAATGTCACTTGCAATCGCCGCTATCTGAGACGTCACTTGCATTGCCAATGGAGACAAAGATGCTGTGGTTCTTAAACAATTAAAACTAATTTAATACAATAACGAACAGGGTCCTGCAAGTCATCTGTAGGAGAAAAAGAAAAGACCCGCAAATCCGTGACTTCAGAACAGCAGAATATGAACGCAATGTGCAAAGTTTCTCGTTAAGCATTTTCCTCCCATAGAAAACCATAAACACTTAATATGGCTTAATCTATTAAAATACATTAAGTGCAATTAAAAGATCAAATTCGATGTATAGTTATTATTAAATGTACTACAAGGCAAGCCGACGGCCATGAACACAATACGCAAATTTTAACTTTTTAATTTTAATTTTTGTCCTCCCATACTGCAAAATGCTTAATGTGGCATAATGGACTAAATTTAATATAATTATAATAATAATAATAATAATAATAATAATAAGGGACTGTAGTCTTTGACGAAGATGATAAAGACAATTCATCAGCCTATAAGTCTTGTTGACACAAAGATACAGACCAGCAGATATGAACGTGCATTATGAAATGCATTAAGTGATATCAAAAGGACGCAATGCGTTAAATTGCACGTTAAACGTTTTCCTCCCATAAAAAAATCATTTTAAATACAACACGTAATATAGCTTATGGACAAAGACAATGTGTAGACAGTTTATTCTATTTGGAAAAAAATAACGTGAAACTTTGCGTGTTGCGTTTATTCTGGGCTCATCTGCCTGTACATTAGTTATGTATATTTTAATAATGATGAGGAGCATATTGAGTTTGCACTTTATCATCTTACTCCATTATGCTACATTATCCCATGATTCCCATGGCAGTCGTAGCCTAATGGATAGAGTGTTGGACTTGTAACCTGAAGGTCGTGGGTTCGAGTCTCAGGTCTGGCAGGGATTGCAGGTGGGGGAGTGAATAACCAACACTCTCTCCACCCTCGACACCACGACTGAGGTGAGACCCTTGAGCAAGGCACCGAACCTCCAACTGCTCCCCGGGCACCGCAGACCACTGCTCCTGGTGTATGTTCACTACTGTGTGTACACTTGGATGGGTTAAATGCAGAGCACAAATTCCGAGTATGGGTCACCATACTCGGCCACACACCACTTCCCCTTTACTTCCTTTTCCCCTTCATTATATTAATAAACTGTATATCGAATTTGATATTTTAATAGATTAAGCCATATTCAGTGTTTATGGTTTTCTACAGGAGGAAAACGCTTAACGAGAAACTTTGCGCATTGCGTTTATATTCTGCTGTTCTGAAGCCACGGATTTGCGGGTCTTTTCTTTTTCTCCTATAGATGACTTGCAGGACCCTGTTCGTTATTGTATTAAACTAGTTTTAATTGTTTAAGAACCACAGCGTCTTTGTCTGCATTGGCAACGCAAGTGACGTCGCAGATAGCGACGATTGCAAGTGACATTGTAATTTAGTTTATTTTTTCTTCTCTTCACCACCTGGCTACTGTTGTAAAATGTTGAGAGATTCAAAACAAAAAATAATCAATAAATAGAACAAAATTAAAAAATTAAAAAGACTGCAAGTGACGTCACCCGTGGAAGTGCAAGTGTCTGAGAGTGCATGTTTGAGAGATGCAGCCAGACTCTATTGCAACCTGTCGGTCTTGCTGATCTGATCTGAGATGTTTTTGTTTTTTTTCCTATAGTCAGTGTTGCTTTCTTTTTTTTTCTTTTTTTATTATGCAAGTAAAGAATGTGACAATGTTTACATGTACCAATGTTTACATGTGAGATGATGTTGACAGCAAGTTACAAAACTTCAAATTTGAAAACAAACTTTATAAATATAAATAAATAAAATAACATCACTTCAAAGTAAGAATTCATGATTTAGCCAAAAAATTATTATTTTAAAATATCATTCAATACTGCAAATATTTTGAATATAATGTAATTTTTGTAATACGATAGCAGTGAATACATGCTGTATCATAAACATTGAGTCAGAAGCTCTCATGGACAATGTGTGAGCATGAAAACCACACGAACAACACATTTGCCCTGAAGGTTAATTGTAACCCTAAAACTCACTCGTTATGGAAGCCGATGTCATGATTTCCGATAAGAACCACAAGCTCTGTGTCACTAGGATGACGGAAGATCCGTTTAAAACGTCTGACGTCATCTTCCCAGTCCTGATTGGAGAGTCACAGCACATTTAACACAGCATGTCTTTATGGCTGATGTCAGTGATCAAAATGTTAATGTGAAGCATTTGTGTGTTTGACTTCTGAAATGTAATATCTCAAGGCATTTGATTACTGCCATATACTGTATATTGTTTAAAACAAAGAATATCAAATTAATACATAAGATGAAGTTGACTAGATACCTTTAGGAAATCTCACTGATCAAAATGAGAAACCATTAGAGACATTTAAAATAAATGGACTTTACCCAAGGCCAAGTAGTAGGATTTCTGTACTCTGCATCTTTATTCAGTTTAAAAACTGTACACTCAGATTTTATCAACTGTATCTTCCCATGGATTTGTAAATTATTCCCTTTATTTAGAAATCTGTGCCCACTGATTCATCTAATGCAAAAGATTATGAAAATATATAAAAGAAAATAACCAAATACCACAAGTCAAAAGACAGTCATTAACCCTCTTAGGTGGGCAAACTGATGATTTGTTTAACCCATTCAGATTGTGCTACCTCCCATTATGGCTGCAATAAATTATTATTTAGAAAATCGATTAATCGACTAATCGTCAATTATTTATCTGATTCGTCTTTGATTATTCAGCTTTTTCAATTAGTTAAAATGTTGAGTTATACATATTCTAACAAATAAATAAATGTAATCACTTAAGCTTTTGAAAATCATATTGTATAATTACAATTATTGTACAATTAATTTATATAAATAAATATATCTATGGCACACAAAATTAGATGACAGAGAAACTCTTATTCACCATTTAATTAGTTGACATCTTTTGGATAAGAAACAAAATAAAGGTGAGTGATAAGACGCCTTATTTTTGAAAACAATATTTTATACTAGGAATGTAACGATATCGTGGTATTGCGATAGCAAAACCGTCTCGATATTATCGTTGTCACATGACGATGATCTCATGACAATTTGTATGGACTTTACATAAAATGTGGTTCTACAAAACGGACATTTAATTAAGTTTTTACAGACACTAAAATGTACAATACTGATGTATTTACAGCATCTAAACATATAAATACTTATGTATTTTCAGCATTTAAATGTACAAAACGTATTGACGACACCTAAAAAACGAATACTTATGAATACTGAAATCACTGCATTAATTTTATTATTGTTGTTTTTAGCTGCCATATCAATTGCATTATTAAATTGTTTACTTAATATGAAATGATAACATTATGTTCTGTTCTGTGTGATTTCTGCTGCCAGCTCATTTCGAAGAATACATAATGTTAAACATGGCTACACTTTAAACCCTTAAAATTAATAACATTTCTGCAATTGTTTAACCATTACTCATCATGTAATATTTACTGTATTTGCCATGGGACGCAAAAGGCGTTTTCTCTGACATGCTGTGACAGACAATAGAACCATAAACTACACCGAAAACTCAACATAAATACAAAAGAAATACATTTTATTCATTAAACCATTACGCTGCCTCAAGGCCAAAGTATACTTCGGCCGTCCGCATCTGTGCACTGTCTGCATTATGTCATTTTCGTCATCAGGAGGGCTTGCGGACAGCTGCGCACCTCGTCCGCGTGCAGGCAATTTTTTGAAACCACGCCATATTGGAGAATATCCGCTGGACGGAAACCGCACGCTCTTCTGCGTCTTCTACGTATATATTTACGCTTTGATTTGAATAAAAACAGCGCATCCAGTATGCGGCTAACACAGAGGAGCGTACGCAGGTTCCATCCAGCGGATATTCTCCAAAATGGCACTAGGGTGACGCAGAGGAGATGAATTTGAATAAAGTCGTCTTTTTTTTTTTTTTTTCGCACAAAAAGTATTCTTGTAGCTTCGTAAAATTACAGTTGAACCACTGATGTCACATGCATTATTTTACCAATCTCCTTGCTACGTTTCTGGACCTTGATCGTGTAAGGACCCTTGCTGTCTATGGAGGGTCTGAGAGCTCTCAGATTTCATGAAAAATATCTTAATTTGTGTTCCAAAGATGAACGGACGTCTTACGGGTTTGGAACAACATGAGGGTGAGTAATTTCATTTCATGATCAAAAGTTTCATTTTTGGGTGAACTATCCCTTTAATCTTAAATTTTGATATATATTTTTTGAACGCAAGTGTCAAAC
Source organism: Barbus barbus (assembly GCF_936440315.1). NCBI lineage: Eukaryota > Metazoa > Chordata > Actinopteri > Cypriniformes > Cyprinidae > Barbus > Barbus barbus. The sequence goes on from NC_136722.1 coordinate 7,968,654, forward strand.
ATTTCTAATTCAAAATTTTGTTTCTAACATGAAATATAGGCTTATCTTCATATTCATATCATGAAAGATAAGACAATTTTCTAAAACTTTACAATATGGTGTCAGTGTAGGACATGCGCATTGGAGGATAGGAGGTGGTGTATAGGTGAAACCGTAGGTAGTGGGGGCCCCTTATGATAATCCGCTTAGGGCCCCCAAAATGCTAAAATCGGCTCTGCAGATCATAATCCAGTGTTTTCCGCACCTCAGAATGGCTCAGTTAACAGTCAATGCAGTGAACCCGTTTATTGTGATACTGTATTTTTCGCGCCTCAGAACGGCTCCATTAACAGTGAACTCATTTATTGCACGTGCTGTGAGTTTAGCGTGTATTTGGGAACGCAGCGGCCACCAGTTAGGCTTTATTTTTGTGGCAGATGATTACAGCATTTTTCTAGTGAAATGTACAGGTAGATGGAACACCTGCTAGGTATTACTGCTGGTCGCACCTACTCTGGTGCCCACGGGTCAGCTGCAGGGTCATCACCCAGGAACCACCATTCACCAATGTTTCGCTCCTTTAATCCTGAAACGTCTCCTGGTAGCGAAGCAATGACAGGAACGACTCCCTGTCACCCCCTGCAGCTGATAGATGTTACCCTTTACGGTTGTTGCCGGGGTTAGTTGTTTCTTCCCCAGCTCTTGTCTTTCCTCCTCAGCCAGAGTCAAAAGCTCCCCTTCTCAGCCTCCTCCGCTAGCTCTTTTATTGCCTTCTTTAGGGTCCCTCAGAAGGCGTGTGGTTGACAGCCCCACGTAGCCTCGGCATCCAACCTCCACTGGATAGATGGTAGCCTCCCGGCACTCAGCAGCCAGCTCGGCGTACTTGGCCTTCTTGCGTTCGTAGGCGGCCTCATCCCCTCCTCCGCTGGTATTGTGAGCTCAATGAGCAGCACGGATTTTGCCTTGGTGGATGTAAGGGAGCCAGTGGAGTGTCAACTATAATAAGAAGGGCCCCGAGGATGTTCTGAATAGTATAATCACCACTGTTCCGAATGTACCGGCAGATGGAGGCGTAAAAATAAGGTGACGTGACAATGGAGTCAAAAGTTCAGGGTGTTTATTCCCATGAGTGAAAAAATGAAGGTCTCCATCCTTCTAGTGTGACAAAAACGTTCACAGTGCAAATACAAAAAAATAAAAAACAATAACAAAAACTTGTTCAAACAATCATTTGGCTATGTCAACAAATTGACCCAAAAGACAGCGACTCCAACACTCTCTCACAACTCACTCTACGTGTCCCCAAAGAACCTGAGAGGCCATCTTAAAAAGACAAAGCCCCTCCTACTTGGACTAAACCATTTTGTAATTAAAGGTAATAAAAAAATCTCAAGAAAAACAAATAAATGTACTTTAACAGTAACAAAGAGATAATCTGATATAATAACACAAAACACAGAAATTTGAAACAAAACAAAAACTCAATCAATTATTAAGGCTTAACAATGCTCAACCCAGAATTAAGCAGATCACCCACATCCCCCTTCCTACTTGAGTACAATTAACCATGCCATCTATTGGCGGGAATGTGATCTTCAAAATGGTGAGCATTTACTGTGACCGGGTTTTGACTGTTTGACATGAAAACTGTTCCAGTACGTAAGTATAACTATTTATAATATGTAACTTGTTATACAGAAACAATAAACATTTAACCTGATCACCGGTCTCACTTTACTTCTTTACTCAACACAACAAAATACATAAACCAACCTGACATTTATGACTCATTAAATACCAAACTTTGAAAGGAATGACTTGAGGACATGAACAACATTACATACCACATGATCAATGACTAACATATCTGTGTTAACTGATGTTCAGTTTGTGTGAAACGGATAGGAAAACGGATGTATGCATGTTCATAGTTCCAAGTCAATATAAGAATCGTAAAAATCTCTAGTCACAGAGCCTCTCTGTGACAGTGGACCACACCATTATGTCAGGGCAGAGAGATGTAGCAGTGATCTCGACCGGGAAACGGAGCTGCCTGTCAAGGTCGACTCTCATGTTCTACTCCTGGTCAGGGGAAAACAGCGTAGGTGTTTCTCTTGGTCTGATGTCTCTTCTCCCCCCATCTTCCATGACAAAGCTGATGTGGTTGTGGTTCTCTGCTAGTGGTATCCCTTTGCTGCCCTGTTGACGCTCCTCTAGCACCTCGGCTAGCTTTCTCAGAACCTGGTCGTGGCGCCATCTGTAGCGTCCCTGGGAGAGCGCGATCTTACAGCCTGACAAGATGTGCTGTAGGCTTGCATTAGGGGTATTGCAGAGTGTGCAGCATTCCTCACTCCCGAATCACTGGTGAAGTTTCCGAGGACAGGGAAGCGTGTCGTAGGTTGAGCGGATGAGGAAGCTGAGCCTTGTCTGTGGGATCTTCCACAGGTCTGACCAGGTGATTTGTAGTGAGACATGTTTTTGCAAGCATGTTTTCACTGAAGCTGGAGTTTTCCATCAAAATAAAAGCTCTACTGCCATTTCGGTCAAAATAAAAGCTAAAAAGTTTAGTATGAACTGCTGACAGCCAACGGTTTAAATGCAGTCTAACTTCAAAATATCTCTTTCAAGTGTAGAAATTAGGAAATAAGTATTGAAATTTCCCTACTGTAATGTAAAGCAAAAATAATATACCTATGACATGTTCATTGTCATTTATTTTACAGTGCAATTGTTTTACAATATATGGCTGCTACTGTCATAGGAATAACAATAATATAAAAAAAAATTCAGACATCCGGCTTCATGTGTCCCAGGCTTTAGGTCATATGAGATCAAACGACTACAACAACAAAAATCAACAGTGCTGACTAATCGTTTCGGCCCTGGCCCCCATTAAAACAGTGGGTAGCACAATTCAACAATAAAATTGTTGAGAAATTGTCAGATTGTGCTACCATTGTCATATTCATGTGGTGAGGCTTCATTAGTGCCCATATACCTACCCATACCCTAAACTAGGGATGTAACGGTATGAACATTTCTTATCACGATTATAGTGACCAAAATGATCACGGTTATCAATATTATCATGGTATTCTTAAAATGTACTGGAAATATTCAAAAAGTACCGACACATAAATCACTTCAAGTTTTATATTTAAGAATCAACAAACAACATCAAATAAAATGACTTTTTGTTTGCATAATCACTAAAACAATAACATGACCAATGATGTTCGGATTTTAAATGACAACTTGACTGACAACATGGGGCAGTTGTGGCCTAATGGATAGAGAGTTGGACTTATAACCTGAAGGTCGTGGGTTCGAGTCTCAGGTCCGGCAGGAATTGTAGGTGGGGGGAGTGAATAATCAACACTCTCGCCACCCTCAATACCACAACTGAGGTGAGACCCTTGAGCAAGGCACCAAACCCCCAACTGCTCCCCGGGCTGCCCACTGCTCCAGGTGTATGTTCACTACTGTGTGTACAGTATAACGGACTGAGGTCTGTTAGTCAGAAAATCTAGAATCCAATTGCAGATGGAATCAGCACACCCATCTGCAATTGGATTGTAGATTTTCTGACTAACAGACCTCAGTCCGTTAAGTTAGATAACCTCTCCTCCTCCATCATCACCCTGAACACCGGCGTGCCACAGGGCTGCGTACTGAGCCCTCTCCTGTACTCCCTCTTCACCCATGACTGTGTTCCTGTTTATGGCTCCAACACCATAATTAAATTTGCAGATGACACCACGGTGGTAGGTCTGATCAAGGATGACGATGAATCAGCCTACAGGGATGAGGTGCAGCACCTGGCTGTGTGCCACCAACAATCTACAGCTAAACACCCAGAAGACAAAGGAGATTATTGTGGACTTCAGGCGGACTAGGAGTCATGCACACACACCCATCTACATCAACGGAGCTGTAGTGGAGCGTGTGTCGAGTTTCAAGTTCCTTGGCATCCACATCTCTGATGACCTCACCTGGTCCCATAACACCTCCACTCTGGTCAAAAAGGCACAGCAGCGCCTTTACTTCTTAAGGAGCCTTAAGAAAGTTCACCTGAATCCCAGGATCCTTGTGGAATTCTACCGCTGTACCATTGAGAGCATACTCACGAACTGCATCTCAGTATGGTACAGCAATTGCTCCGCATCTGACTGCAAAGCACTCCAGCGGGTGGTGAAAACTGCTCAACGGATCACCGGCACCCAGTTAACTTCCATTGAGAACATTTATTATAAGCGCTGTCTGGGCAGGGCAAGAAACATCATCAAGGATGCCTCTCACCCTAACCATGGACTTTTCTCCCTCCTTCCATCCGGCAGGCGTTACAGGTGCCTACGCTCTCGCACTAGTAGGCTCAGGAAGAGCTTCTTCCCCGAGGCTGTGACACTTCTGAACGCCACACCACTAATCTAACTCCTGCACCTGCTTATTATTACTGCACTGGTCACAGTACTTTACACACATGCATTTGCACTACTCATATTTTGCACAGACTGCACATTGTCAAAGTTATTACACTATAAACTGTATAAAGTTGTTACTATACAAAGCACAGTAAACTATTTCTATAAAATATTGCACTACTGCTATTTTGCATAGAATACATTGTTCTATCAATATTTTGCACACTCATCCAGCTGTATTTATTTATTACCACTGTTCTCACGTTTCTGCTGTTCATAATGTATATAATCCTACATTGCTCTGTTCATAATGTACATACTTACATTCCTATTTATATTCTGTATATACTCTGCTCAATACTGTATATAGCAATTCCACTGTACATTCTGTAAATCATATCTTCATTTACTCTGCACTTATATGTATATAAAACACTATATTCTTGCACTTCTGGTTAGATGCTAACTGCATTTCATTAGCTCTGTACTTGTACTCTGCATAAATGACAATAAAGTTGAATCTAATCTAATCTAATCTACACTTGGATGGGTTAAATGCAGAGCACAAATTCTGAGTATGGGTCACCATACTTGGCCACACACCATTTCCTTTAATAGCATGTTCAAATATCTAATGTAAATGTTCAAATAAAGCTTTAAAAAAAAAAGAAAAAAAGAAAACCTCACATTTCAGCCTTTAAATAAAGAAAAGGATTAAGTCAAAATGATAACTGATTAATAAATGATTATATGTATTTTATCTGCTCCAAAAGAAATTCTAGATAACTTATCTGAATTGTTTAAATGTGTAAAATCCCCATAAGCTTGTTTTTCATCAGTCGGTCAAAATTTACAGCAGGGCATGCAAATTCGCTCCGTTTTTGGCCATACAGAAACTGCACACAGACTGAATGTAAATATAAGTCTCTGTAAATCCACTCTCTGACAGCAGGTGGTGCTTTATATGGAAAAGCTGAATAACAGCTGTTTCCTGTAAACTCAAAATGAACAAAGCAGTACTGCGATTAAGAACACTTCTTTAGGTATTACATGGAACGAAGATTAAAAGAAAATGCCATCGAATCGTTTCTGAAGACATTCAGAACCTTCAGAGGTACATTAATTAATTCATTCATAAATTAATTTGCATAATTCCCCAGTCTTTTAAAACCTCCCAGCTTGTCATATCCACCCTATTTTCACTCAAAACGAAAATACTCTGCTGCTGTGCGCATGTGAGACTATGACTTAAAACTGCGCTTTATGCTGGACAGTATTTATTTATCGTGAGTTGTTCAAATCGTGGTAATCTAACACGGATTTAATGATAGTTAAAATATGAAATGGTAATACTAACCGTGGGGAATTTTATCATGATTTATCGTCAAACCGGTAATCGTTACATCCCTACCCTAAACTACCCTTAAAACTATGTAAATATAGTGTTCCACAATCACTGGCACGTTCAGTTGCATTTTTTCCTAATAACGGTGAAAATAACTTAAATTACTCTGTGTACTGTGTACAACTCCAATAACAACAAAACAAACAGGGTGCACTTTCTGCAATCTCAGTCTCTGTGAACTTGTTTCTTAAATGCATCACATAATGAACTCAGTAAATACTTAACACACAAACATGAGAAATGTGTCTATAGAAAGCATTAAGTCTCTACTTTTAAATGAAGTCATATCAAAAAGAAATAAATATGACTTCCTCTTTTCTTTTAGCATCCAAATTGCTTGCTTTTCTCTCAAAGTCAGCTCCCTCATCTTCACCCTGGTTTGTGTGTGTCATTATCGAATGCAAGAATGGATATAACTGATATGACACATTCCCTGCTTTTAATATCTGAAGAATTAATGCAACAGGACACAGCTGATCACTTAGAAAGACCCGTGAGGCAACTGTTCCAATACTTATGCTCACATCAGATAGAGGGATGAAACTCTAAAAGTGCTGAACTTCTTAGCTGGTAAAACGTGTGTTGAATCACCCAATAATAAAATGTGACATTCTGTAGACTTGTCTCATATTCATCTTTTAATCATATTTGTAAATGTCTTGACTCCACAGCCAACAGAGCAATTTTGTCTTTACTGTTCCAATACTTTTGGAGGGCACTGTATGCCTTAACGGCACCTCAACACATACAGTGGGGCAAATAAGTATTTGCTACACTGACGATTTTTAAAGTTTTCCCACTTACAAAGAATGGAGAGATCTGTAATTTTCATCGTAGGTACACCTCAACTGTGAGAGGCAGAATATTAAAAAAAATCCAGAAAATCACATTGTATGATTTTTGAATAATTAATTTCCATTTTATTGCATGAAATAAGTATTTGATACAATAGAAAAATAGAACTTAATATTTGGTACAGAAACCTTTGTTTACTATTACAGAGGTCAGACGTTTCCTGTAGTTCTTGACCAGGTTTGCACACACTGCAGCAGGGATTTTGGACTCCTCCATACAGGTCTTCTCCAGATCTTTCAGGTTTTGGGGCTGTCGCTGGGCAACACGGAGTTTCAGCTCCCTCCATAGATTTTCTATTGGGTTCAGGTCTGGAGACTGGCTAGGCCACTCCAGGACCTTGAAATGCTTCTTACGGAGCTACTCATTAGTTGCCCTTGCTGTGTGTTTGGGGTCATTGTCATGCTGGAAGACCCAGCCACGACCCATCTTCAATGCTCTTACTGAGGGAAGGTTGTTGCCCAAAATCTTGCGATACATGGCCCCATCATCCTCCCCTCAATACGGTGCAGTCGTCCTGTCCCCTTTGCAGAAAAGCACCCCCAAAGCATGATGTTTCTACCCCCATGCTTCACGGTTGGGATGGTGTTTTTGGGATTGTACTCATCCTTCTTCCTCCAAACACGACGAGTGGAGTTTATACCAAAAAGTTATATTTGTCTTTTATACAGGTAACGAGTTCAAACAGGTGCAATTAATACAGGTAATGAGTGGAGGATAGGAGGGCTTCTTAAAGATAAACTAACAGGTCTGTGAGAGCCAGAATTCTTGCTGGTTGGTAGGTGATCAAATACTTATTTCATGCAATAAAATGGAAGTTAATTATTTAAAAATCATACAAATCTCATTTTCTGGATTTTTTTTTTAGATTCTGTCTCTCACAGTTGAGGTGTACCTACGATGAAAATTACAGATCTCTCCATTCTTTGTAAGTGGGAAAACTTGAAAAATCGGCAGTGTATCAAATACTTATTTGCCCCAATGTATGCCAGTCACCCATGCTGTTTGCTCTGCTGCACCCCCATACCATGACAGACGTGTGCTTTTGCATCTGTCGCTAATGAAAAGTCTCGATGGTCCCATTGGTCTTTGGGACTGAGAACTCGACATCCATTTGAGTACAGCACACATTTCCACTGTTTTTTTTTACTATATTACCAGTCCACCTGCTTACTGTGAACCGTTTCAAAATATTTTAATTTGGATATTCTATAGCCTTTTCATTTCTATTTTCCCTCTGTCCCAACTTAATTGGACTGTGTTGCAGCCATCAAAATCTAAATTTGTTTATATTTATAAAATGCATTTATGTTGGTCAGCAAAAACATTGGAAATATTTTCTTTGTACTTCTGTCAATTAAATAAGTTAAAGAGAACTAACAAATCACAGGTACTTGATTTTATTGCATTTTACAAAACATCCCAACTTTTCTGGAATTGGGGTTGTACTTTGAAGTATTTGTAAGCGAACTTTCAAATATTGTCACAGAATTTATGAAATATATTAAGAGTGTTTATATTTCTTCCATTTTCAAGTGTAAATGTGGTATTTACCCACCAAAATTATCATGTTTACTATGAAAAAAGGAAATTCAATATATTCTTTAAAGTGCCCCTATTATGCCATTTTTAAGGTTGCTAATATTGTTTTATGGGTCTCCTAAAACAGGTTTACATGCATCCAAGGTCAAAAAACACTTTAGTTTTCTCAAAAAATAGCTTTAATTTTACCTCATTTCTAAATGATTCCTAAACGACTTGTGCGAAGCAGTTCAAAGAATCAGTCTCTCTAAACCCCTCCTTTCCGTTAGCCCTCGCTTCTGCAGTTGGTCAGATGGCACCGTCCTTTGTGATTGGTTTACCGCGTATAGCGCGAATGACAGCCCATGGGCGGACATTATGCAAATGTGTTACTTCGTGACACACAGCCGTAACAGAATAGGATTCGAATTCCTAACAATTTTTTTTTGAAAGACAATAACTTTATATATCGTGCACTTTCGGCTTCACAACTTTGCAGAAAGTTTGTTCACATACTGCTACATGACACACTACATGAAAGGTAATATTCAAAAAGGCATAATAGGGGCACTTTATAAAAAAAGGGTATTTTCTAAAACTAAGGGATAAATGTTTTTATTAGTGTACTTTTCACTGAAAGCTAACTGAAAACATCCATACATATGACAGCAGTAAAAGTGTGTTCAAGAGTTCCAGGAACAGAAGAACAAACAAAAATCTTTTTTTTTTTTTTAAATGCCCCTGTGGATATATTTGTAGCATTTGGACCAATCAGACACACAACTATTTATTATATTTAACAAATAATCTCTAATGCCCCCCTCACCCAACCAAAGGGCCAACTCTGAGGGTCTGTGGACTCTTCCCCCGAAATGCATCTAACACCTCAGAAAGACAGAACAGGCCTCTGGTTCCATGGCAACCGATCTGATAACACTTGTTTTATTGCTCAAAGGAATGCGGGCAGAGCAACTCACTTCATCTCCCCTTAGGAAAGAGACATTATGCCATAAAACCCTGGATCATTGCTGATCGATTGCTTCTGTCTGTCGTGCTGCTGAGAGGTTTGCGATTGTAGCTCCGTGTAGCTTTGCTTTTCTGTTGAATCTCTATCTTACTTTCACTCTCTGTTGTTTAAAGTGATAATATATAACTTAATTCCCACCATATTTCTGGTATTATCTATCAAACTAATCTAACTAATTTGATCGTTTGCTTTTTGGTGGGGGAAGTCGTGGCCTAATGGTTAGAGAGTTGGACTCGTGATCCAAAGGTTGTGGGTTCGAGTCTCCGGCCGGCAGGAATTGTAGGTGGGGGGAGTGAATGTACAGCGCTTTCTCCACCCTCAATACCACGACTGAGGTGCCCTTGAGCAAGGCACCGAACCCCCAACTGCTCCCCGGGCGCTGCAGCATAAAATGGCTGCCCACTGCTCCGGGTGTATGTTCACGGTGTGTGTGTGTTCACTGCTGTGTGTGTGCACGTTGGATGGGTTAAATGCAGAGCACGAATTCTGAGTATGGGTTACCATACTTGGCGGAATGTCACTTCACTTCACTTCACTTAAAACCGCCAGTTAGCTTGTCACTCGTGGTTCCATTCGCGCCTATTACTGTTTTCTTTTTTCTCGCTCCGTTTTTCACGAGTTCATCAAACAACAGTGGTAAGACAATCATTCTTCAATCACGGTGGGTAATGGCTTCTCCTGCTGTTTGCACTGTTTGACACATGTACAGTTTATCTCTATCTGTCGGCGACGAGGGATTCACATGTGATAAATGCAGGGAAATAGTTAGGCTGACAGAGAAGATTTCAGAATTAGAGACACGCATCCAAACTTTAGTTGAGGACAGTAAGAATGTGAGGGCTGTAGATACTGCTTTGGATGCAACTAGCTCAGGGAGTTCTGTACATTGTTCGGTTCCGGTATTACAGCCCGTGCAGCAGGGCAACTGGGTGACTGTGAGCCGGCCTAGTCGCAGGTCAAAACACCACTCTTCCGTTCCGATCAAAACATCAAACAGGTTCTCCCCACTCCGTGACGCACCCACTGAGAAACCTGATGAAAGTGCTCTATTTACTGGCGATTCTATTGTACGGAACGTGAAAATAGAGACACCAGCCACCATAGTCCAATGTTTACTGGGAGCCAGAGCGCCTGGCATCTTGGCAAATTTAAAAGTGCTGGCTAATGCGAAACGTAAATTCAATAAGATTGTTATTCACGTCGGCCCTAATGATGTTAGACTTTGCCAGTCGAAGATCACTAAAAATAATGTTAAAGAGGTGTGTGAACTTGCAAGTACGATGTCAGACACTGTAATATGCTCTGGTCCCCTCCCTGCTTACCGGGGTGATGAGATACATAGCAGACTGTCTTTACTCAATGGCTGGATGTCTAAGTGCTGCCCGCAGAATAACATAGGTTTCATAAACAATTGGAAGAATTTTTGGGGCAGACCTGACCTGTTGAAAAGAGATAGTCTTCATCCCTCCTGGGGTGGTGCTGCTCTTCTCTCTAGAAATATGGCACATAGTCTTAGAGTTCGTACTTGACTAACTGGGGCCAAGGTCAGGAAGCAAACAGACTGGCTAAACCAGTCAGTTCATTCTCAACACTCTTTCACCTAGATATCACACTATAGAGACTGTGTCTGTTCCCCAAACTAGAAAATACAGAAAACATCCAAACCAAAGTAAGAGTAACAATTTAATTGATGTTCAACAAATAAAAAACAGATATAATACAGATAAACAAATGATAAAGCTTGGCTTATTGAATATTAGATCCCTTTCTACAAAAGCACTTTTTGTAAATGATATGATCACTGATCATAAACTAGATGTGCTTTGTTTGACAAAAACCTGGCTAAAACCAGATGACTACTTTACTTTAAACGAGTCTACCCCCCAAGATTACAGTTACAAACATGAACCACGTCCAAAAGGTAAAGGGAGAGGTGTTGCTACAATTTATAGCAATATTTTCAGTATTTCTCAGAGGTATAAGTATAATTCAAGTATAATTCGTTCGAAAGTAATGGTGCTTCTTATAATGTTATCCAAATAAACAAGTGTTAATGATAAATCCCCTCTGATGTTTGTACTGGCTACTGTATACAGGCCACCAGGGACACCATACAGACTTTATTAAAGAATTTGCTGATTTTCTATCTGAGGTAGTGCTGGCTGCAGATAAAGTCCTAATTGCTGGTGATTTTAATATCTACGTTGATTCATTGGGATCAGCATTTACAGTCATTCTAAACTCCATTGGTGTTAAACAACTCATTTCAGGACCTGCTCATTGTCGAAATCATACTCTAGATTTAATACTGTCAATGATGCATGGGGCCGCGACGCTGTTGTGGTCTGAAAACACTGCTCACCCTTGGTGGAGTTTATGATTATTAAGTGCCGGCCGTTCTATCTACCGAGGGAATATACAGCCATACTGCTCGTTGCTGTATACATCCCTCCGAGCTCCAACAACAACAACAGGAGTGAGGCACTAAATGATCTGTACCAGCACACCAGTGAGCAGCAGACAGCCCATCCAGATGCTTTTCTCATCTTGGCTGGGGATTGCAACCATGCAGACTTAAAGAGTGTGTTCCCAAAAATACATCAACACACAGACTTTCCAACAAGGGGAAAAAATACTCTGGACTTTGTTTACACCACCCAGAGAGGAGCTTACAAGGCCCTCCCCCTCCCCCACCTCGGAGCCTCAGACCACATCACTGTCATGCTTAATGCCTGCATACAGACCGCTCGTTAAAGCCATCAAACCAATACACAAACAGATACAAGTGTGGCCGGAAGGGTCGTCAGAGGCACTTCAAGACTGTTTTGACACCACTGACTGGAATATGTTTAAACAGGCTGCCGGACCTCCAAGAGTACTCAGAGACTGTCACTGCCTACATCACCAAGTGCATTGATGATGTAACGGTCACAAAGTCTATCACTGTCAGGACTAACCAGAAGCCGTGCTTCAAAGCTACCACCATCATTCCAGTCCCGAAGAAGTCATCTCCATCCTGCTTCAATGACTACCGTCCAATAGCACTCACTCCTATTCTCATGAAGTGCTTCGAACGGCTAGTCATGCACCACATCAAGTCTGTCCACCACATCAAGTCTGCCCCCCCCCCTCCCTGGACCCCTTCCAGTTTCCATATAGGTCCAACCGCTCGACCGATGACCGCCCTCCACCCAGCCCTCACACATCTGGACAAAAAAGACACATATGTCAGGATGCTGTTCATAGACTTCAGTTCAGCATTCAACACAATCATCCCTCAACAGCTCACTCACAAACTGGTCCAGCTGTGGCTCAACACCTCTCTGTGCAACTGGCTGTTGGACTTCCTGACAGGGAGACCTCAGGCAGTACGGGTCGGCAGTAACACATCCAGCACCATCACACTGAACACTGGGGCCCCCCAAGGATGTGTGCTGAGCCCCCTCCTCTTCACTCTGCTGACCCACGACTGCACACCGTCACACAACTCCAACCTCTTCATTAAGTTTGCGGATGACACGACTGTGGTGGGTCTCATTAGCAACAGAGATGAGACAAACTACAGGAGCGAGGTGACCCGCCTGGCCGGGTGGTGCAGTGACAACAATCTCTCTCTGAATGTGGAGAAGACGAAGGAGATTGTTGTTGACTTCAGGAGAGTACACACTCAGCATGCCCCTCTGACCATCAACGGTGCGACTGTGGAGAGCGTGAGAACCTCACAGAGAACCTCTCCTGGACTAACAACACTGTAGCACTGGCCAAGAAAGCACAGCAGCGTCTCTACTTCCTCCGCAAATTGAGAAGAGCCAGAGCCCCGACCCCCATCATGTGCACCTTCTACAGAGGCACCATCGAGAGCATCCTGACTAGCTGCATCACTGTGTGGTATGGCGCTTGCAACGCATCCTGCCGCAAGTCACTTTAACACATAGTGAGAGCAGCTGAGAAGATCGTTGGTGTCTCTCTCCCCTCACTCCAGGACATTTACAGCACCCGTCTCACCCGCAAAGCCCTCCGCATTGCAGGCGATCCCACCCACCCGACACACAGCTTCTTCAGTCTGCTGCCATCAGGGAGGAGACTGCGGGGTCTCTAGGCGAGGACCAGCAGACTGAAGGACAGCTTCATACATCAGGCTGCCAGGAAGCTGAACTCCCTCCCGTCCTTGACCCCCCCCCCCCCCCCCTTTACCCCATGCAACACTGAACACTGATACTACGACCCCCCCCCCCCCCCCCCAGCTCCCCACATCCCATTTTATTTAACTGGTTTGCACTCTATCTGCCATGTGCCTTATGCCACTTTATCTATCTCTTTCTTTATTTTTCTACAAATGTCCTCATTTGTATATCTGTATAGTTGTATGTACATATGCAAATACAGCACCTTGTACTGTATTTATCCGTATTTGAACGTCTACTGTCAGTGTCTTAAATGTTAACTGTATGCACCAAGGGTCTGAGAGTAACGCAATTTCAATTCTCTGTATGCATGTGCCGTACATTGAATTGGAAGAATTGACAATAAAGCAGACTTGACTTGGAATTGATGTCAGTGGCATTGAAATATTGCAGCAGAGTAATGATATCTCAGATCATTATCTAGTTTGTGTATATTCCATATAGCTAAAGCTGTAAAGCCAACTTCTTGTTACAAATATGGTAGAACCATCACTTCTACCACAAAAGACTACTTTATAAATAATCTTCCTGACTTATCTCAATTCCTCAGCATATCTAAAAGCTCAGAACAACTTGATGTAACAGAAACTATTGACTCTCACTTTTCTAGCACTTTAGAATGGTTGTTCCTTTATGCTTAAGAAAGATTAAGGAAAAGAGTCCAACACCGTGGTATAATGAGCACACTCGGGCCCTAAAGAGAGCAGCCTGGAAAATGGAGCACAGCTGGAGAAAAACAAACTTTTGTAGAGGGATTTCGTATTGCTTGGCGGGAAAGTACCCTATCCTACAGAAAAGCATTAAAAACTGCTAGATCTGCTTACTTTACGTCTCTTTTAGAAGAAAAACACAACCCCAAGTATTTATTTAATACAGTGGCTAAATTAACAAAAAAATAACATCAGCAGGTGCAGACATTACCCAGCAGCACAGTAGTAATGACTTTATGAACTACTTTACTTCCAAGATCGAAACTATTAGAGAGAAAATTGTAATCATGCAGCTGTCAGCCACAGTATCGCATCAGATAGTGCACTATAGATCCCCTGAGGAACAATTCCACTCATTCTCTTCTATTGGAAATGAAGAACTGTGTTTATAATTGTATTATAATAACTGTGTTTATAACCAACAACCTGTATTTTAGACCCTGTTCCATCTAAGCTCCTAAAAGAGGTGCTTCCAGAAGTAATAGATCCTCTTCTGAACATTATTAACTCATCATTGTCATTAGGATATGTCCCAAAAACCTTCAAACTGGCTGTTATTAAGCCTCACATAAAAAAAAACACAACTTGCCCCCAAAGAATTAATTAACTACAGACCGATCTTGAATCTCCCTTTTCTGTCAAATATATTAGAAAATGTAGTATCATCACAACTATGTTCCTTCATAGAGAAAAATTATATATGTGAGGATTTCCAGTCAGGTTTTAGACAATATCATAGTACTGAGACTGCTCTCATTAGTTACAAATGACCTGCTTTTATTATCGGATTGTGGCTGTATCTCTCTATTAGTGCTACTGGATCTTAGCGCCGCGTTTGACATTATCGACCACAACATTCTTTTAAATAGACTAGAAAATTGTGTTGGCATTAGAGGAAGTGCACTGCCATGGTTCAAATCGTACTTACCTGACCGCCATCAATTTGTGGCAGTAAATGAAGAGGTATCATACCAATCACAAGTGCAGTATGGAGTACCTCAAGGCTCAGTACTTAGCTCCTTCCTTTTCACGCTTTACATGTTACACTTGGGAGATATCATTAGGAAACATGGTGTTAGCTTTCACTGTTATGCTGATGATACCCAGCTCTATATTTCTTCGCGACCTGATGAAACTTTCAAATTTGCAATACTAACGGAATGTATAGGTGATATCAAAAACTGGATGACTAGCAATTTCTTACTGCTAAATTCTGAAAAAACAGAGGTGTTAATTATTGGACCAAAAACTTTTGCCTGTAAATAACCTAGATCACTTTCTAATACTTGAAGGCTGCTCTGTAAATTCTTCGTCATCAGTTAGGAACCTAGGCATACTTTTGGATAGCAATCTTTCCTTTGAAAAATATGTTTCTAGCATTTGTAAAACTGCATTTTTCCATCTTGAAAATATATCTAAATTACGACCTATGCTCTCAATGTCAAATGCAGAAACATTAATTCATGCATTCATGACCTCGAGGCTAGATTATTGTAATGCTTTATTGGGTGGTTGATCTGCACGTTTAATAAACTCCAGCTGGTTCAGAACTAGGACGTATGACCACATTAGCCTGGTTCTGTCAACACTGCACTGGCTCCCTATTACACATCGTATACATTTTAAGATCTTGCTAATTACCTATAAAGCTCCGAATGGTTTGGCACCTCAGTATTTGAGTGAGCTCTTATCGCATTATAGTCCTTCACGTCTGCTGCAATCTCAAAACTCTGGCCATTTGATAATACCTAGAATATCAAAATCAACTACAGGCGGGAGATCATTTTCCTATTTAGCGCCCAAACTCTGGAACAATCTACCTAACACTGTTCGGGAAGCAGACACACAGTCAGTTTAAATATAGCATAAAGACCCATCTCTTTAACCTGGCTTACACATATACACTATCGCATTTCTATAATTCAGATCCGTTAAAGCAGTGGTGTCCGGGGGGGCGCGAGTAGGCTACAGGATGGGAGGAAAAAAAACTGAAAAAAAAAAATTTGCAAATTTTTTTATCACTAAACTACTGTCATAAAAAGTTATCTGAATAAAAATTAAAATGTGTTTGGACTGATTTTAAAAAAAAGCGTTTTGAACAAATTTGATTGGTTTGTCGATAGTGAGCGCAAATGCAGGTGATAAGCGGTTTTATTAAGCCAGTCATTGAGTCGTTCATTCAAACGATTCGTTCAAACGGCCGATTCATCAAGAATGAGACAGATGTTTGTGCATGGGTCATTGAATCTTTGACTCAACCGATTTGTTCAAAACACTGAATCATTCAAAACACGATTGAGTGTTGCTGTGAGATGCGCTATGCTGTGATCTTTGTTTGGATTCATCGGATCTATTTTCGCTGCTAAAATAGACCAAAACAATTTCATCAAAAATGTAAGTGACTTAATATTATTAACTTGTTTGTTGAACTGTCATATGAAATCAGTGTCACATTTTCAACTGTGAGGTGATGGTAAATTAAGTGATGGTCAATTGTCAGCTCTCTTGGTGATGTATGTTGCTGAACTGTATTCAAATTAGGGGTGTGCGATATGACGATTTTTGATCGTGGACGATAAAAATGTCTCCACGATCTGCTTTTGAAGAAATATCGTAGTAGGCTATGGTGCTGCACATTATGTCAAATACAGTTCTGGCTCCTCCGTCTCTATATACTGCACAACACGACATACAGCAGTAGAGTTACTCTGACAGTACACTGCACTTATTCGCGATCGCAAAAGTACATTATTTGCATACAAGCCTTGCTGGTTAATTGTTTAATTCGCGCGCTGGTCTGACGTGCGCTTTATCTGAGCGCATACACCTGAAGCACGCGCACTAAAAAGCCTGTCTAACAGCGCTTGATTACTCAACTAACTTGTCTTTTACGCTAATACTGTCAACACACAAGCTTTACATACAGACTCAGTTGGTTATCTCTAAAAGGAAAGTAAATAGTTAAGAGAGAAACGGATGCGTGCCTGTATATTAGATGCGTGCAGCTCTTAAAGAGACAGGACACTAAACATGCTGTCGACTGTCATTAAAGGCATAGTTCACCCTAAAATTTAATTTCTGTCATTATTTACTCACTCACATGTTGTCCCAAACTTCTATTAATTTCTTGTGCTGAACCCAAAAGAAGATATTTTGATGAATGAGGGTAACCAAACAGTTGCTGGTCCACATTGACTTTGATAGTAGGAAAGAAAAATCCTATGGAAGTCACTGAGGACTAGCAACTGTTTGGTTTTCCACCTTCTTCAAAATAGCATTTATGTTCAGCAGAAGAAAGAAACTCATTCAGGTTTAAAACAGAACAGAATATTTATTTTTGGGGGAACTATTCATTTAACGTCAACAAAACGCAAAGAGAAAAATCACTCACTATTCTTGACTGAAAATCTTTAATACAGTTGCTTTAGGAATCAGTCTAATCTAGTGTTTTATTTTTATATTTGTTCATTCAATTTCATTGAATGCTCTGCTAAATACACCTTTTGTACCTGAAAATAAAGCACTGTTTGTTTTATTTGTATATTATGTGTATTTGTAATGTGTATCTTTGTTCTTATTTTTTAATAAGAAAGATAAAACAATGACAAAGATTTTTTTATCTTCGCCCCCTTTGGCCTAAATATCTGCCATGCATCTTTGTCTTTCTAGTTTGGCTGTAATGCTCAGACAACTTGTAAAACCAAAATAGTAAAACCAACATGACAAAGAATCGTGATAAAATCGTGAATCGTGATATTTAAAAAAAAAAATCGTGATATGATATTTTTCCCATATCGCCCACCCCTAATTCAAATGTTATAAATATAAAAACACCACATTTTGAAATTTAACTGCAGTATGTCAATTTAGATTATTTGTGTGTGCTGCGCTCATAGACTTTAGAAAACGGCGCTCATTTGTTTGATTTCTCCTCGAGAAGCTGCGCAAGCCTCAAAAGTTTAAGGTCCTTGCACCCTGACTGAGTCCGAAACTGTCGTATTCGTTTTTTCATATTTGTCATTTGGTGGCTCTCAATTGTCAAAAACACCCCTCAAAATATTTGCTACAGATGCGAAAAATGCAGAAAATCGAACCATCCGAATTAATTTTTATGACAGACGGAAGTTGCAGAGGCTGCAAACGTATAAAACGTGAGGTCGTATTTAGTTTTATATATATTTGGCGAAGCATCTGGATGACACTATGTGGGGGGGGGGGGGGGGGGGGGTTGAACCAGCTTTGAGGGGGCCCAGCTTGCAAAAGGTTGAGAACCCCTGCGTTAAAGGATTGGTAGGCTGCATTATTTAGGTCAACCAGAACAGTGAAAACTTCCCAAAACATCTGATGTACTTGTTACATTGTTAGAAGAATGGCGTCTACGCTAATTTTAGTCTGTTTCTTTCTTATTCCGACATCACCGTAGCCACCCAGATCCAGATCAGATGGTGGATCAGCACCTAGAGATGATCTCTACAGCCAGGACACCTAGATGAGCCCCAGAGACTGATCCCCAGTGAAGACCCTGTCTCCAAGACAGCCATCGGGACAAGACCACAGGAACCAGATGAGTCCTTTGCACAATCTGATTCTGCTTTTGCCTAGATTTAAACTGCTGATTTTGTCAAGCCAGAGGAGAAGACACTATTTTGACAAACTATTTCCCCGTCTAAATACTGTAAAGCTGATATAAAGCCACCCAGCTTTATATCAAGCCGATGTAAAGCTGCTTTGACACAATTTGCATTGTTAAAAGCGCTATACAAATAATATTGACTTGATTTCGCTTCATTCTCTGGTTTCCTGATGGTTTCATCCATCAACTCTCATTTGCCCTTTCCCCATGTATGAGTGATTGTATGTTTGTTTGTTTGTTAGACTAGTTTGCGTCAGCGTTTAGTTAATAAAACTCTTGTGCACAAATTACATGAATTTCTGATTCTGCCAAAATGAATGTCCCTTTACGATTGATCCTTACTACATGCTCCAATTTATTTATACTTAGGAAAGTATTTTCTGTGGCCAAGAAAATATCCTTTCTTAGAGTTGATATGAACTTCCACTGAATGTTCGCTGGACGGACTGATCAGTTGATGGCAATTTAATTCTGCTACAGTTATTACTGTCAGCTAGGCTTGCTGCGATAGACGTGTTGGCGGTGATACCGGTGTTAAGCCGCAACACCGGTTACTTCACTTGCCCACCGCGGCACCGTCCCTCACCGTAATTTAGATTTTTTTTTTAATAGTAATAAAAATCATTTAGTTCAGTTAGAGAACAGACACTACAATTAAAACTGAACACGGCTGCTCAATGCAACACATCGAGTGAACGACAGTCGCGCATCACAGATCAGATTTCATTGAACACGTGAGGAGAGTGAGCCGAGGTGACTGACAGAAGAGTGAGGTGAGACAGACAAGACGATGGCAGAAGAATTTCAAAACGAAATGTAAAAGCGCCTGTTTAAAAAATTATTTTGGATTTTGAAAAGCCTGTTGACCTGCCATTTATATAAGGTGATATTGGAAGGTTTTTTTTTTTAACATTCGTTTCTCATTTATTTGGTTCCACAGTATTTGCTCATTTTTATTTTAAGTGTGTGACTTTCCCAAGTGAAAGTAAAATGCGCACGGTGCTTTAACAAGCAAAAAAAAAATTAATCTTATTACACTTATTTTCAAATATTTCACTGTAAAAAAGTACTTGTTTGATCAATTCAATGGATCCTTAAATTAACTTAATTTCTTAAAAATCATAAGGGAAAGGGAATTGGTGTGTGGCCAAGTATGGTGACCCATACTCGGAATTTGTGCTCTGCATTTAATCCATCCAAGTGTACACACAGTAGTGAACATACACCCGGAGCAGTGTGCAGCCATTGCGGTGCCCGGGGAGCAGTTGGGGGTTCGGTGCCTTGCTCAAGGGTCTCACCTCAGTCGTGGTATTCACTTACCCGACCTACAATCCCTGCCGGATCTGAGACTCGAACCCACGACCTTCAAGATTCAAAATTTTTTATTTGTCACATACGCAATTATACAGAGTATAACCAGCAGTGAAATGCTGGTTACAAGTCCAACTCTCTATCCACTAGGCCACGACTGCCCTATAATGACCCCATACATTTGAATGGTACTAAAAAACAGTCCTCATTATAAACACAAAATAATAATCAACTGTAATGTTCAGTGAAGACAATTAGACTGTTTTATTTGGGGCGGTGAGAGACCTGGAAAATGGGTAGGGGGGCGCTGGCCCAAAAAAGGTCGAGAACCACTGGTATAGAATATATATTTCTGCCTCATTCTGTGTTAAGAAGCCACATAAAAATCACAAAAGTTATTCTAACATTCTAACAACAGTTTACTATATAATGTTCTCTTTTGTTGGACAAAAGGTTTAGAAATGGAGGAGAAGATGTTACGCACGTGCTGCTTTTTCAAATGCATGTTATAAACGGGAGGAGTTTGCTCATCTCAAAGCATAGACTCACGGACACACACAACCAGAGCCAGCTTGGAGAGAAATAAAAATAAAATATTATTTTTTGATAAAGAATTATTTTTTGAAAGATATGTTAGCTGCGTAAATCAGACAGACTTTTTAAAAATGCAAATTCACTCTCTGCCAGCAGGAGGCGCTTTAAAGCAAGAGAACTAGAGGTTTCCCCGGCAACAGCTGTGGACAAATGCTGCTTTATCAGGCATTACATGCAAGATTAAATGAAAATGACATCGAATATTTTTTAAAGACAGTCTTCCTTCAGAAATACAGTGATATAAAAACACCCGCACCTCAACAAAAGAGAACATTATATAGTGGCCCAGTAGCTGGCACCACTAACCAGACTGATAAACAAACACAGACCGGAAGTTAACTCCGGGCTGGGCGCGTGCGCCCGATGAAACCGTCTATAGCCGAAATCATGTATGTGTATTTGATTTCATCAGACGACGGCTCGATTATCAGGATTTTTGTGCAGATTAACATCTTGGAAGGGAGAGCTTTTTATATAGCTCTAGTCTTAATGGGTCGCGTTTTAATCACTATTTCATATTCATTCCATTGTCTGACAACATAAACAGTAAAATATATAAATGAAAACAGTTTTATTGAGAATTTAGCTGCATCAAATACAGTATGTGGGCACAAAGAGGAAAACAAATGTAATAATATATAATAAATTTACATTCTGCATGTTCAGAAGAAGAGCTGCCATGTCGTGCAAAAATGTAAACAGGTTTGTGGAAGTAAATTGCTCAGTGCAAAGAAAGAGAAGTAATGGGAACCTGGTATTTCTTTTTTCATGTGTCTAATAGGCATGAACAAGTTCTTTGAAAAACATCTATGACCTTTTGAAACATGTCGTCTTCATGCTCTATGTTGACTGGTTTCAATAACAATAAACATACATTTGTATAAAGCATCCATATTTCTCCATGCCCATGTTGATTAGAGTATTAAAAAGTATTCATTGAAGGTACATTTAGAACAAATAAAAATGTGCGATTAAGTTGCGATTAATCACGAGTTAACATGACAATCATGCGATTAATCACGATTAAATAATTGAATCGATTGACAGCCCTAATTAATACATAAATTTTTGGTTTTTATATCTGTATTGTGTGGTAACAGTAGGGCTGGGTATCGTTCAAAAATATTCGATACCGATACCTTGAGTTCGATACCGGTTCCTGAACGATACTTTTTTCGATACCAATTTTATGAAAACAGTTTTAACAAGATTACATTATCTCAAAAAACTTTGGTTTTATTTTTTTTTCAGCTTGTTGACATGTATACAGACTCAAAGACTCATCTCCTGAGCCACTGTACAAAGGAACAAAATATAGCCAACACAATAAATCAGTACAAATAATTTTAATAAAGCTCAAATAGTTTTCAGTTTACACTAGTGTGTGCTCGTTTTAAAACGCATAGCTCAGACAGAATCATCATTTCTATTCATTTATTCTAGGTTGTTAAAGACTTTAATATTTAGAATTTAAAATCTTTATCCACTTTCATAAGTGGATGTTTTATTTTCTTTCACAATATGTTTTATTGTTATTAAATTCTATGTTGTAGTAGGTCTAATTATTTGAATGCATAAAAACTACTTAGTTTATTCAAATTTATTCTTAAAACAGCCTTATGAAATGTTTTCTTTTTCCTCAGAAATTCTGTGTTCTGTATCTGGTTTTCAAATGAAGGCATAAAACATTAATTTCATTTTTCTTTTAAATTATTGAAAATAAAACTATTTATTTATTTTGGCAAACAAAATTTTACTATTATAATTAAAACATGGAAGAAATGTTGTGTGATCATTAATTAAAAAAATAAGAGTTTTAATAATTTTAATAGTACCCTAGTAGTAGCAGTATGTACACTCTGCTGAACAATATTAATTTCAATTTATTTCTGCCGCAGTGTCTTCCAAGTTAAACCGAACTTTTATTTTGACGGGTTTCCAGGAATACCTTTACAATTCTGTGTGTATATATGATATGACGCAAGTTTTACTCAAATCAAACGGTAAAATGCTCATGAAGTGACTCTTAGAGCAGTTCTAGAGCTGTTGTTCATGTGGTTATGTCCTCATTTAGTGAGATGGCAGAAATTCGGTGGTATCGAGGCAATTTGGTCAGTGCCTAAAAAGTATCGAACTTGATACGCAGGTAACAGTTTTATAAAATAGTCATGGCTGAAGGGGGTGACTTATTCACAATACCACACTGCCTCTTGTACCTTATTGCTTACTTGAAGTAGTGTTTGTAGTGTAGCGCTGCTGTGTTTACAGCGGTAACCAAAGAAAACAACAGAAATATTATTGCTGTTCCGTAAGCACAACTTACAGTGATGGAGAAATGAGCTGTGAGTCATCTGAAAGTTTTAGATCCTGTCAGTTTTCCACCAGAGCCACTCCCATCAGTTTTGTGTTCTGCGCGTGATTCAAATGTTCCGCTCTCCAACCAAATTTAAAAGTTGCTGTCGGTTAATGAAGATTTGACAAAGGAACTCATGGCTCGATTAGACTCTTGTCACTTGGACACTTTTCTGTCTCCTCTCCACCAGTAAGCTGGCCTGTGATGGGCATTCTGGCGCACTATGGCTGCCGTCGCATCATCCAGGTGGATGCTGCACATTGGTGGTGGTTGAGGAGATCCCCCTCACAACATCTTTTTGCAGTAAAGTACCTGCCATAGTTTAATGAGTGGGAAGATGACATGAAGCGACGTGAGGTTAACTGCATTGAAAACAAATGAGCGCACGTGTGCAGATAAAACTCCCATTCGGGGTGAAGTTCACAGGATTTTGTCCACAGAATGATAAGAGCATACGTTTTAACATTTTATTATTTAACACACAGTATTTAACTTTACCGCTGCAAGCCATACATACAGCGCCAGACATGACTGATTTTCTGGTACGCAAATGGTACTTTAAAAGTAAATGTACTTTTTTTTTCTGGTACTTTAAAGGAATACCTTAGCTTATTGCCGTTACCGTGGCAGCCAACAACAGCACAGCTTAATCCTCCGCACATTTTCATATTGAATTATATTGAAAAAGTTTCAATTCACTCAATCTTTTTTACCCCATTTTAACATGTATTTCTATGGAGACAGGCCGTAGCTGTCGGGAAGATGGTGGATAGCGTTGATGAATCTCTGCTTTCTGATTGGTCAGATCGCCTGTTAATCAAGCTCTTTGCGAACGGTCAATTGCAAATTCATGCAGACAGTATTCTATACATGATTGTAAGCTGCTGTGTGAACAGGACATTTCGGAGACTCACAACAGTAAAGAAAATGCAGTTGTCAATCCCAAAAACTGACAGTGTGAGCGTAGCCCCACTGTCAGAGAGTAAATTGCAATCTCAATCATCTCATCTGTTTTTATGTAATTTTATGTAGCATAATTTCACAAAGCTAAAGTCAGACAATTCTGTTTTTGCTTCGAACACATTTTCTAATGGAAAATGTGGACATGATATTTCAAAAAAAAAAAATCCAAGCTAGTAAGGAACAGGAAAATCCTTAGTTTATGAAGTTTATTTTATTTGTATTATTATTCATTTATTTATTTGATTTGTTTGAAAAAGTTTCACTTTATTTTTGTTATTTGACAAAAAAAATCTATTTCACAAAGAAATGTGCTGCGCAGTAGCAAAATCATATGTGAACCGATGTCAACATCTTGCATTTCTGTAAAGCTGCTTTAAAACAATGCGTACTGTGAAAAGTGCTGTACAACTTGACAAACTGACTTGACACTATAACTTTACAAAATATAAAAATCTGTATAGAAATCTGTAAGAATATTTTTCATAATGAGAGATATCAAACAAACACACACACACAGGCCTAATACAGTATGTGTGCTATTATCTATCTAGGCCTATTACACAGCATAACGACTAATATTTTGCAAATTATGACAAATTGTCTGCTGCTTTGTTTGTGTTTTTGGTTGTAAATTGTACCATTTACTGTACCTGACTGGAGCTCCACTTGCCCTCATCAAATACATCTCCTAAAATGAAGACAACTTCTGGATTTAGAAGCCACAGAGATGTCTGGAACGCCCTTTCCATCTGCCATTCTCTGTGAAAAATTGTTACAATATTCTTAATAAATAATGCAGAGCTTTAAAATGCCTTTTTGCACAATGTAAAAAATGGCTTTGTAAATCTTTAAAGTAAAAAAAAAACTGCCAATGAACATGTCTGGAACAAATCAAAACAATCCTAACTATGAACTATCTGATCTGTTTATGATTAGTTGACGTGTTAATGTGTAGGTGATTACAGATCTGCCCTTAACAAAACTACTTCAAAAACATTGTACTACCATGGCACATCTTTTTGCTAGTGTGTCTAACGTTAAATAAACATATTGGACGATTTTGAGACACCAGATCCATACCTTCTGAGTTTGTCGAGCCAGTGTCCTTTGATGGCCCCTAGTAAGTGAGTATCGGCGAGAAATAACGCCCGTAAAGGTAAATGTGAATTTACAGTCTGAATATGAGGCCATGAGCATCGCAGAATAACAGGATAATAAATCACATATTCGCACAATACAAACACGCTGACAAACGTGAATATCAGGGACACAACTAATCTACCACTAGATCCGTACATCGAGATCATTACACTAACCAGAGTTTTACATCAAAAGTACAAGATACGCGTTAAATACGTTGGAAAAAGAAAATTAGTCTGTAACGTGCCTGAGGCAACATCCACCTATAGGCTTCATTCACACTGAAATTACATTTTTTACAAATCAACATCAAAACGGAAGACGCATTGCAATATAATTCCTCATACGGTCGCTGTATGAGGAAAAATAGCATATAGCAGATCACGATTTTAAAATCTTCTCAGCGGAAGCAGTGACGTTGTCAAGAGCAGTTTTGCTAAACGCAGACAAACGTCACAGCTGTGCGCGCGTGTGCTGAACAGTGAACATCTGAAGGATGTGTTGATCACATTCCCTGCACGCTAGAAGAGTGCCATCCAGTGGTCAGTCATAATATCAACACTTTCCTTTACAGAGGTCCTATTATGCGCATTTTTACAAGATGTAAGTCTCAGGTTTGTGCAAGTGGATGCTGCACACTGGTGGTGGTTGAGGAGAGACCCCCCCACATGATTGTAAAGCGCTTTGGGTGTACAGCAATACACAATAAAGCGCTAGATAAATGCATCATTCATTCATTCATTTTTCACATGCATGCTTTTTATGCTAGTTTCATTCTCAAATAGATCTGATACTTTAACTTAGTTTCAACAAATCTTTAATAAACAAATGGTTCACTTTTTGTAGGTCCTGACTGCAACCAGTTGAATCAATGATTCAGTGAGTTGCTTATAAGAAAATATGCTCATTTGTTACCACCTAGTATTATAAATGTTTTATTCATTGCTGTAAAAAGTTTTTTTTTTTTTTTTTTTTTTTTGTCATCAGGTGGCGAGACAGTCTGGGCAGCTGCAACAATACAACTACTACAAGCATAGAGGGGTTTCAAGAACTGGCAGTACTTTGGTTCCTGACTTGTTCAGTACTGAAAAATGGATATAAGCTACAGGATCAATAGTGCTGCTATCAGTACTTTAGTAACGTTGATTCATTACCCCTTAGACACAACCATATATCATCAAAACCATCTCCAAGTGGATGGCAGCAAGGATCCAGTATCAAGACATCATTCATCATGAAGACTGTTCCATAGCAAGCAGCGAATCCTGGGTGAAAAACTAAACCTGGTTGTTTCAGCATCACTCAGGACTAAATACATTTAAACTGATTTCAGTAGGTTATATGTTTCAGGTCATCCTGACCATTCTGTTGTCCTGGATTTGAAGACATGCTGAAACTGCATTTCTCATGGTTAAAAGATTTGTGCAGCGATATCCAGATAACCAGCTCGTTAGAAGAGAGCTCTGTGCATGAACTGTGTGCCGATTGACATGCTCCCTACACAGTGTTCATTGCTCCCTACTCCCTGAGCAGGGGAAATCCGTTGAAGTTTATTTCACTTCGGAACATTCATTCACGGATTTACGCTGCGCAGCATCTTCAAACACAGACGAAACGTACTAGAGAAGTGTGACATAATAAACCTCTGTAAATAAATACAATTTAAATTCACGTTTTGCAGACTTTAATGCCCTTTGTATGGAACATACGCTTTGAACTGGAATCATGGCAGAATATCTGGTGATGTCCACTTCGCAGGGCACTTATGAAGATATACATATGAAATGTGCAGAGCGGGGAGGCCGCGAGGACTGTAATTGGAAACCGTTGATGTAGCCTATTATAGTAATTCAATGTTGTCTCTGGTATTCTGCTCTTTGAGCGTATGTGCGTTCAGGGGACGTGGCTTTGGACGGCGATTGCGGGGAGGATGGGACTTTCGCTTTCAGTGCTATCAGGCTAAAGTTAGCATTTTCCGAGATCTCCGATTGCCCCTTTAAAATATATATTTTTTTCTGTTTCAAATTGTGTGTGCCAATGTTATAGAGCAGCCTTTTGTTTTTGGAATTTATATTGGATTTATTATTCTCCTCATGTACAGCACTTTGGTCAGCCTCTAGGCTGTTTTGAAAGTGCTTTAAAAATAAATAAACTTAAACTCAAAATGCTCATGCTAGCCATATTGTAAACTTGAATAGACTTGAGGCTGACTAATCATGTTCAGTGTCTGTGGGGTTAATGATTTCCGCCTTTCCCCCTCAAGTGACAGGCCTGTAAATTGTGTCGTCTGCTCGTTAATGGTGTTTTTCACATGCATGCTTTTATGCTAGTTTCATGTGTAGTTTGTAGTTTCATGTGAACACTGTGTAGGGAGCATGTCAATCGGTACACAGTTCATGCACAAAGCTCTCTTCTAACGAGCTGGTTATCTGGATATCGCTGCACAAATCTTTCAACCATGAGAAATGCAATTCCAGAATGAGAGGCTCAAAATCACTCTCCAGAACATTCTCGTTCACCATTCCTGGCTGGTGGAATAATCTTCCCACCCCTATCCGGAACGCCGGATCCCTGGCAATCTTCAAGCAACAACTGAAAACTCATCTCTTTCGGCAGTACTTGACTTCATCCTAAACTCAAAAAAAAAAATTCCCTCTATCTTTCTCTCTGCTTACTAGCTTGTACTTATTTGAACAATGACTGAGACTTGGTGTTATGAGCACTTCCTCTGTCAAATTCAAATTCAAATTTTATTTGTCACATACACAGTCATACACAGTACGATATGCAGTGAAATGCTTGTACGGCAGCCAGTGACCTTAAAAAATATTAATAAGAAGAATACAAAAGAAAATAAATTTAACTAGTAAATAAACTGTACAAATAAGGGCATAAAAAAAAAAATATATATATATATATATAAAAATTTTATATATAAAATAAAAAATATATATATATAAAAAAAGTGGCAATGCAAAAGTGACTTATGAAACGTTAAAGTGACTTATGAAGTGTCATGTGCAATGGTTCAGATATATAAATATGTATTGCATGAATGTGTCCATGATTGTCCAGTCAATGTCAATGTTTCAAAGATATTACTCCTGTGTGATGGTGTGATTGAGAGACCTTATCGCCTGCGGGAAGAAGCTCCTCCTCAGTCTCTCTGTGTTGGTCTTCAGGGAGCGGAATCGCTTCCCAGACCGCAACAGAGAGAACAGTCCATTGTTGGGATGGCTGAGGTCCTTTACGATCTTCCTGGCCTTGGTCCAGCACCGCTTGCTGTAGATTGAGTGCAGGTCAGGGAGTTCGGTGCGGATGATGCGCTCAGCTGATCGCACCACCCTCTGTAGAGCTCGTCTGTCCTGCATGGTGCTGTTTCCAAACCAGGTCGTGATGTTTCCCGTCAGGATGCTCTCTATGGTACAGGAGTAGAAATTCCTGAGCACTTTAGAGGGCAGTCTGAAGTCTCTCAAGCGTCTGAGGTGGTAGAGACGTTGCCGGGTCTTTTTCACCACGGTGTTGATGTGACAGGACCATGACAGGTCCTGCGTGATGTGAACACCGAGGTATCGGAAGCTGTCCACTCTCTCCACTGGGCTCCTGTTGATGATGGGGATCTGGTAGTTCCTCTCCTGCTTTGTACTTTGTACTATTTGGATAAAAGTGTCTGATTGCCTCTTCAAGATTAATCGCTTTTTGTATTCCCCAATTGTAAGTCGCTTTGGATAAAAGTGTCTGCCAAATGACTAATGTAAACTTAAACTTCTGTGATCAGATTAATTTCCAGCATCATTTCTCCAGTCTACAGTGTCACATGATCCATCAGATCATTCTAATATGCTGATTTGCTGCACAAGAAACATTATTTTCAATGTTGAAAACAAATGTGCTACCCAATATTTTTGTCTACACCAGTGTTTCTCAACCTTTTTTCTGCCGCTGCACAGTTTTGGCATGTAAAAAATCCCACAGCACACCACTTATTAAAAAAAAAAAATGTAAAAACAGAAAAGTTTTTTTTTTTTTTCAATAATTAAACATTGCATCATCAGAATTTTATTTAAGCTTTATATATGATCAGACACTTGCACTTAATTTCTGAAAATCATACTCATAATGGAAAATCATAATGGAGTAAACAAGGTTTTTGATGAGCGACTGACAGAGGTCTGTGCTCTCTCCATCATTAGTATGGAGGCAATAAATCTGAGGCAATAAATTAAAGGGGTCATATGATGCGATTTCATGTTTTCCTTTCTCTTTGGAGTGTTACAAGCTATTTGTGCATAGATAAGATCCCGAAAGTTGCAAAGATTAAAGTCTCAAACCCAAAGAGATATTCTTTATAAAAATTACGTCTTGATGACGCCCTCCTAAAACGGCTCATTCAAACACGCCCCCACATGTCTGCGTCACGGTGTGGGAAGATTTGCATAAGACCGCCCAAATGTATTCTCAAAGAAAGAAGGCGGAACTATTATTCTCGCAGTAGTGTTGTTGCTGCCGCCGGCGCCATGTCCTAGAGATGCTGCGTGTTTCGTTGTGAAAGCGAAAGTACTTTGTTTGCCTTCCAAATGAGAACACAACTAAAAATCAGTGGTTAAGTTATATTTACAACATTGTTCCAGAACAGTACAATGCAAATATTAGAGTGTGTGCAGCGCATTTTACAGAGGACTGCTTCCTGATCCTGGGAGAGAGTAGCCTACAATGTGAACAATATGAATGGCTGTGAAAGCTATAGAGTGGGGCAAATTCCAACATCGCAAGGACAGTCTGGCGCTTCTGACTCACAGCCTGTAAGTATGTTTCGATATTTAAAGAATTTGCTAGTGACGATTCAAACGCGAGTTTTGAGCTGTGTAGAGTAGTGCTTGTTTAGCATTTCTACAAACACAAATGCAGACATGGTAAGGTTTATGCGGCGCAGCGCAATAATTTTGTAATTATGTCCCCAGTGGATGCAACAAATGCCTCGTTTATAGTAGGTGTTATTATTTTAGTCTCATGCGCTGGGATACGGCATCACAATACGATAGGGGCGTAACATTTCCGTCACACACTTGAGGTATTCGGCCAATCACAAGGCACTGGAAAGCTGGCCAATCAGATCACACCTCGCTTCTCAGAATGATGAGCTTTGTAAAAATCGATGCATTTCAGAAAGGCGGGGCATAGAGGAGCAACATTAATGTACAGTATGTAGAAAATAATGTGTTTTTTGAACCTCGAACCGCGTAAACGCATTGCATTACACCAAATACACAAAATAATGTTCTTTTTAGCATCATACGACCCCTTTAATAGCATCATGTTTTCATCAGTTTGCAGGTTATAAAGTTTATTGTTTGCAGGTTATAAAGTTTATCTAATTGGGCACTCAGTTTCTCTTGTTGTTAATGATAACAATGACCAATTGCACAGATTTAAAATCATAATGACGAAATATAATAGAGAAGGAAGTTTTAAAGAAGGAACAACCTGTCATGGCACACTGGTTGGGAAACACTGGTCTACACTACGGTTCAAAAGGTTGGAGTGACTAAAATATATATATATTTATTTTTTTTCTTTGGGAAGACATTAACAGCAAGGATGCATAAAATTTCATTAAAGTGATAGAAAAGACTTTTATTATTTTAAAAAAGACTTTAGATTTTTTAAACCTTTTTTTTAAATGTTTTGAACTTGTATTCATAAAATAATCATGAAAAAAAAAATATCATGATTTACACAGACATATTAACTAGCACAACTGTTTCCAACAGTGATTACGTTTACATACGTTTCAATAGAGTAAGAACTTGTTGTTTTTTTAACCGCCATTAACATAACACCATACAAACATGTCTAATGCAAAACATGTTTGTATGGTTGTATTCCATGCTTTTTCGGCACCATAGAAATGTGATGGCAGTGCCACTTCAGCTGGGTTTGCCTACGCTGCCATCGTGTTCAACGTATCGCCTATGGATGAGGGTAAGAAGCAGAACTGGAGGCAGCAAGTTGTGCTAACAGAGTTTACGATTCGGTTCTCAGGAAATGCAAAGTTTTCTTCCCCATCGTTTCTAATCTGGGGTGCGTTTCCCAAAAGCAACTATGCTTGCGAGTTCCATAGTTGCCAATAGAGTTCAGTGGAACTAACGACCATAGTTAGCTAACGATGCTTTTGGGAAACGCACCCCTGCAGGTACGTGTCACGTCATTCATGTATGTCACGAGCACATGCACACTTTGGTCAGAGCGGCAATAATGCAATTAGGTGCATGTAAATGCACTGATTGATAAAAATGAGAAATGTTTCTCAAGCAGCAAATCAGTATATGAGACTGATCATGTGACACTGAAGACTGGAGTAAAGGCTACTGAAAAATTCAGCTTTGCCTCACAGGAATGAAATACATTTTAAAGTGTATTAGAAAAAGGGTATGAAAACTGTTATTTGAAATTTAAAAAATATATATTTTACAATATTACTGTTTTGTACTGTAATTTTGATCAAATAAATATAGCCTTGGTGAGCAGAAGACATTTCTTTCGAAAAACATAAAATAAATGTTTTTTAAAAACCATAAAGACTACAGTTTTTTTAATGGTTGTGTATATACATTAGCAACATTAACAAGATGATATCCTCCCTTTCATCTGCCAGAGAAGGATATTGAAAGTGCAGGCTCAGGATGGCGAAGAGGAGGAGGAACACGTTTAACAATTTTATCATACCTTTGCCATGTATTATAATAAAAACAATAAACCTGACTACAGAAATATGGTAAATTTTATTAAAAGATTCCAGTTTGCAAGGAATCTCTGACTGTGCACTAGAGGAACTCTTTGCTGAAGAAGACCAAGTGCTGAGGAGGAGCTTTGTTCTACAGCGAAACACTGCAAGAGAGAGAGTAGTATACGTTATGTCAAAATGATTGATTTTATTACCCTCATAAAAATTCCACCCCCCTCCCATAACTGGACACCTGTTTGGACACCTGTTTTGTACACCCCCCAACCCCCCCGTCTAAGCGGCCATCTTATTGACCTTATAGTGAACTTAAGAATTTATGACAATGTGTTTGTGTGTGTGTGTGTGGGGGGGGCCAATGTTATGTGGTTTAAACTTTAAATGATGAAACTGTGTTAAATGGGGTAAAGGGAACTTTTTATTAAAGTGTTTTCACATACCAAGAAAAAACATCAAACATGTACGTAAAACGTACAAAGACTGTTTTTCCCTACAAGTGGAGACTAGTGTTGTTAAAACAGGAAAAACATAGAAAATAAAACAAAAAAAGCATTGACGTTAGTTAAACAATGCACTGGTTTTTCCTATCTTAAAACTAGTTTGTTTGACAAAGTTAAATAGAAGAAGTTCGTTTATCAAAACCTATTTTGTGGTTTTTAAAAAGTTTTGAGTTTATAACAGATACGAAGTTAAATAATATAGAATCGTTTTTATCTTACCATGGTACGCCTGTTTTTCCCCTACAAGTGGAGACTAGTGTTGTTAAAACAGTTTTAGGAAAAACTAAAACAAACAAAAAGCATTAGATACACTATTTTTCCTATCATTAGAATTTAAAACTAGTTCGTTTGACAAAGTTAAATAAAAAGAAGAGTTGAGCGCGTTCGTTCATCTATAACAAAAAAGAATCGGTTTTACAATTTAAAACTAGTTGTCACAACGGTAGAAAAGTTAAACAAATGTCTATCTTACGGCGATCGTTAAAACACCAGCATAAGATACTTGTCGAAGTCTATCTTGTGGTCTACCATTAGCTGCACTGACAGAAAGTTAAACAAAAAGAAAAAGCCCTGCCCAGCTAACACAGTTACGTCGTGACGACGTAACTGGACCGGACCATATACGTCGCTGCGACGTACCAAATAACGTTCCAGCGACGTAACTTTGTGATTCCCATATACGTCGTGGCAACGTTATTTGTTACGTCGCTGGAACGTGCTGAGAACGTCCTAACGACCAAACTGGAACGTCGTGAGGACGTCACTCTACCTGGTCGCAGCGACGTACCAAATAACGTTCCAGCGACGTAACTTTGTGATTCCCATATACGTCGTGGCGACGTTATAGTGGTACGTCGCTGAAACGTGGCGGGTACGTCCTAACGACCAAACTGGCACGTTGTTAGGACGTGACATTACCGGATCATATTGGTCGCAGCAACGTACCAAGTATGTCCTAACGACCAAAATACACATATTTACACCTCACCTTTAGTCGGGGTCCTGAGGATGAGCTCCGACATTACCTTGAAATACACATAGAACTCATCTTTGGTGCAAAAATGAAACCTTATAAAATCTAATAGTAATCTAATTATAGGGGATTTATAGTGAATACATTCATTACATGCATGCAGTGCAAACCAATTCAAAAACATTAAATTCTAATAGTAAATACACAAAAACACAATGCACAATGCATTTAAGAATCAACATTTATTGTGTTCCTTTCTACAAATACTAAACCAAAACATTTTGAAAATTACACCCATTCTTTGTGCATTACAACCATGCAAAGTGTTACCAAGTCATGAGCACAGAAAACTGAACACATCAATTCATAGATTGCACAATATAATCAACTGAGAAAGTTTGTGTCTCATTAAGGATGGGCATAGTTAAATAATGATGTTATCAGTGAAAATTAACAATAATTATCAGTACTCTTATTGATACAACTCCCCATAATTTCGTGCAAAAAATAAAGACATGATAAAAAGATATGAAACAAATCAGGAGATACTTCATTATTACTTCTTTGCAGATATAAGTTAAATTGTTTCCTGAATGTCCTATATGAGGCACCTGATACAGATGTCTGGTGGTGATGTGCTTTAATACCGCTTCACTATCAGAAGATAAATCTAAACAATATTACAATCACCAAAGAACCATAGTTCTTGAGCTTCTCAGAAGAGAAATTAAGAAAATAACAACATTCATAAAGAGTAAAGATATGTCAAATGAGCAATATAGAGATTTCTAGCATCTCTCCTGTATAATTTGGCCCACCCCAAAAAACAAACAGTTTTTGTTTAGGAAAATGAGCATGTTGACTTTCTGAGGAGAATCTGTGATCTCTGATTACTGACTGTGGAGAAGACTCTTTCAGAGAGTGCTGAGGAGGTGCTGGACGGCTGTGAGAGAAGAGGAAGAGTGTCGTTCTTACCCCAGCAGCAGAAGGCAGGCTCTTCTGGGGGAAGGACAGGAGGGTGACACTTAACCTTCATCTTTTCATGGAGGGTTGATGTAGTGTTTCGCTGTAGAACAAGGCTCCTCCTCAGCAAAGAGTTCCTCTAGTGCAGAGTCGGAGATTCCTTGCAAACTGGAATCTTTTAATAGAATTTACCATCTTATTGCCCACGAGAGAGCAGGGTCTTCTTAAACATCTGTAGACTGACACTTCACTCTTGATCTTTACACTGAGGGTCAGTGCAGTGTTTTGCTGTGAAATGAAGCTTGCTCCTATGTGTTCCTCTGGAAAGAGTTCTTCTAGTGCACTCTGGACATCTTGGAGAAGATGGAATAGAAAATCTGTCATATTCATGAAATAAGGTTTTATATATATATATATATATATATATATATATATATATATATATTAGTATGACTAACCTAGGCTATTTCCTCCTCTTCATCTTCTTTGAAGTCTGCACTGACATCATCCAGTTTAAAGGCCTTATTAACATTGCTTACATTTCAGTGGAAGGACCAGAGAAAGGCTGTGAAAAATGTAAATGTACATTACATTTAAATGAAAATTAAACTTATGAAGTCACACATTCCCAAATAACTTTTTGATAATAACTTACTTCGCTCATTGCTGCCTCCTTCAAACTGAATCTCCCCAGCCTTCTTTAAGTCTGTGACCTTTTCAATTTTCAAAATAAAATGTAAATATTATAATGTGTATGTTGTACATCAAGTTACAGCGTCATTTGTTTTTACGACATACATTTTGATCATGTTGATATGAAATCATTAAATCATACATTATGCTTGCTTAGATTATTATTTATCTACTCTTTATGAGTAATTGAATGGTGAAATCAAGCCCTGTAGATTACCTGTGAGTTATGTCAGTTAAAATGTGCTTGTTTTCATCATAGATTATTAACTCTGTATTGATTCAGGATGTGATTAACGTTGCAAATCACAGATGCAGTTTGTTTGTTTTTTTAACAAGAACTATGCTTTTTGTGCTATGACATCACTGGTGAACTTGCTGCATGATGTAGCATCAATAAATCTAAATCAAAATACTGAGAGGGTGTCTGATAATTAGAACATACTTACAAAGTCAAAGATGCTCTGTGTTGTGGCTGGCTCTTAAAAGAGCCTTTGGGTTGTATTTAGCTGCTGCTGACACAAGGAAAAGAGAGAAACATGACTGAATATTAGTGTGTTACAGCTGTATGAATTAAAATATGCTTGTTTTCATCAATGTTTGTATGTGTAATCTCAGTATGTGATGAACATAATAAATCAGATGCAGGAAGACTGCTAGATCACTTACAACAATCAGATGGTAGAAACTGAAAAAAAGACAGAAAAGATTACTCATTTTCATGTTATAAATTACCAAAGCTAATAAAGACTGATTTATTAATATGTAGAGAAAATAATAATGATTAAATACAAAAGATCTACATTTATGTTTCAAAGATGAACAAACGTCTTAAAGGTTTGGAACGACATGAAGGTGAGTGAAGAACATTTTTGGTTTAACTAAGACATTAGATAAATCGGTTCCCTCAGGCACACCAGTAGATTTCTGCCAGATCTCTGTTCTTCTGCTCCTTCCACCATCCCAATCCTGCATTATTGAGCCACGACAGAAGTTTCCACTTTGAATGCTTTAGCCTGGCGTTTTTTCACCAGCATCTAAAGTGAGAAAGAAAACAATAACCCAAATGTAAATGTAAAAATAATAATAATAAAAAACAATGGTTGTCCAAAATGTAAAGTATACACTTGAGTTTTCCCTGCTGTTAGGGCATTTCTACCTCAGGGCACAAAAGAGTGGGGACTTACAGGATAAGAACAGTTTTCTAGAATTTTCAGCACAGTTTTTTGTCACTTCCTATACAGGGCTCCAGACTGTTTTGTGATCGATTTTTCTGCCGGTGCGAGTAACTTTTGTGAGCACTAGCACGACCACCACATTGCCCCAGCTCATAAGCGCTGCTATTTCTGTTGCATATGAGAAACATCAAACAGCAAGCGAAACAAAAGCTAGTGAAACCGCGCTACTCGTTTGAGCTGTGCAGCGAGGACCGTTTATCAGCTCGGATCAGTGCAGAGCAAACAAACTTCTCCGAGCTCAGAACAGGTTTACTCAGCAAGCAGTGTTGATTTCGTGTTACTGTACAGTGCTCAGAGATCCAGTGAGAAGCACTTGAATTTGCTGCAGAATGAGTAAGGTTGCCGTGAGCTCTAGCGAGAAGCATTGAAATTCTGCACAGAAATCT
This sequence comes from Barbus barbus, assembly GCF_936440315.1. Taxonomy (NCBI): domain Eukaryota; kingdom Metazoa; phylum Chordata; class Actinopteri; order Cypriniformes; family Cyprinidae; genus Barbus; species Barbus barbus. Next base: position 8,005,239 of record NC_136722.1, read on the forward strand.
GTTATAAACAGTGCTGACATATAACCAGAAGTAATGCTATAACTATAACCATGGTGTTGTGGCAGAAATAGTTGAATTTCATTACATTATGCATCTCAGGGTCAGTACAAACTTTTGAGAGAGAAATTCAAGCACATTTAAGTATTTCACACAACTATTTACAGCACTTTAAAACTCTAAAAAGCATACAATTACAAAAATTTTATTTTTAAAGGGATGAGTGACCAAAATATACTTTGTGGTAAACAAACACATTTGTAAAATTAAAAAAAGGGGGCATCAAATTACCACTATAACCAGTAGATGGCAGCAGAGGAACACTTATAGGCTTATTAGTCATTCATTTCTACTTTTTACTTTATTATTCTGAAATTATAAAATCACTATTATAAAATTTTAAATCAACAAGAAAACAAATTTTGTAAATGTTTGCTCTTTTTTGTGTATAAAGTAAGAAAAGTCAAAGTGCCTTGAAAAACAAACTTCTCTGACTGTATCACACAAAGCAAGAGAGCTCCTTTTTTAATCACTGAAGTTGTTGGTCAGTTCCATATAATACTACAGAAGAATAATGGTACATTTAATAAGAGTAGAATATTAACTTTCTATATAAAACTTACATTTTGCCCGTTACTGTTGTTAATAAAAGTATAAAAAATGTTGTGCTTCCTAACTCAAGCTCAGTGCTTTACTGTCACATGTGCATTACCAAGACATAAATGTGTAATATTACTAGTAACTACACTTATTAATGCAAAACTATAATAATTTTATGATTTAATTATCTTCATTTTTAATACCGCCCACACACCACCCCAAGCGCTACCAAATCTGCTTCTGGCGCCACCATCTGTAGAACTCAGTGGCGCTGGTGCCACTGCTCTCAAAAGTTAGTCTGGAGCCCTGCTATATGCATTGCAAATGTGGTACAATTAAAATTACTATGCAAGTACTAAAAAAACAGTCAGCTGCTGAAATGTTAAAAGGATAGGACATTAAAACCGTACCGAAACGGTGACTCTAAAATGGTTATAAAAACCAAACCAAATATAATACTGAGAATGTGTTTAACATAAAAAAAAAAAGAACTTACACAGCAAAAGATGCAGTGACCTGTGGCTGAATGGCCTTTGGTTTTATTTAGCTGTGATTGACACAAACAAAATGGGAAAAAATATAATAGCATCACTGAATATGAGTCAAATATTGCATATCTCTGTACAAATTAAAGTGTACTCATTCTTCATGAGTGATTATTAACTAATCAGTATGTCAGGGGTTCTCAACTCTGGCCCTCAAGGTCCACTGTCATACAGAGGCAGGTGCGTCTCAATCAGCTTCATAGTTCGCTAGGTTGTGAATGAATATATTGTTCGCTAGGTTGTGAATGAATACACAAATTCAGGCATTGGTAAGCACAGTGGCTCACTACACACTGGTGACTATTTCTGTCCTCATTGTACAACATCACTACTGACATTTATGCACAACAGTATAACTGACATATTTTTTATGCTATTTTCAGCACAGTATGATAAACACTTTGTTACATGTATGTGCAAGATTTCAGTCATAAAGAAATATTTGCTAGATTAGACATTACCTGTCTAGTGATGTATGTTTATGCTGAAATATAATATTGGTTTGTGTTTTAAACTCTATCACGTGTCATTTTGTAGCGAATTATCTCTTAAGTTTTGAGCTTCAGAACTTCCTATAAGGGAACATAGTGAGCATCGATGCTTCTTGGTTTTCACAGCATTTTTAGAGAGCAAACAAAATTTTGTGATTGAGACAGCCCTTAACCACTGACTACTGAGCAAGGGACCTGAGTGATTCACACCCAGAGTTTAGGTCCACACCTGATCACGCTCACCTGTTTGTGACTTTATAGTTAGTAAAACTGAAGAACTTGATTAGTTTGTTCATGTGCACTGCACTAGGTTGGAGCAAAACTCTGCATGTAAGCGGACCTTGAGAGACAATGTTGAGATCTCCTAGCATGACAATTCAGAGAGGCAGGATGACTTCTAGATTGATGACTTACAATACTGGTGTCCAGTTCTGGGCATGGAGGACCAACATTCTGCAGAGTTTCTGGTGATACTTGATCAACTGCTCAGGTCTGCTTAATTGAGGTTGGAGCTAAACCAAACTAAAAAAAACAGACAGAAGACAAGATAAAGTTAAAAAATATTATTCATAAATATGCACAACATCTGAAAGGTGAGAGGAAAGCAATGTGTTTAATGCAAACTTTCAACCCACTGAAAAATAAGAAGCAATATTAAGTCACGGATGCATTTTTATTTATTCTTGTTATTCTTATTATTATTCTTCAAATAAGTTATAATTACCTTTTGGTTTATTGATGATTTTCAGTCTCTGAAATAGAAACGTTCTATCAGTTATGGACGGCATCATACATACATCATATGTAACGATATTTAATAGGAGTTCTAACACCATGTCTACACCGGACGGCGCAACAAAATACAATAGAACCTATAATTATATGATGATGTCTACACTGGATGCAACACAACAAATCCCTGACCGTAAACTGATGCCTCGTTCTATTTATGACATACTGACACAAAGTTCAAATGATTTTCAATGGTCCCTTTGTTGCGTCCAGTGTAGACACGGTGTGAGAGTGTCTAGCTTGGGTATAGAGAATGGGAATCTACGTCATTGTGCATTGCATTCTGGGTATACAATACAAATCACCAGAGGAAAAGATAACTATTTATGTTAATATTTTTAAGAGCTTCTGGCATTGTATTAGAATAAATTAATGAATATTCAAATCCATTGTGTTATTAAAGATTGTGGTCAGTTATTTATGTTTTTGAAATAAGTGTCTTTATGTTCACCAAGAAAACAGCATTTATTTGATCATAAATAAAAACAGCAATGATGTGAAATATTATTTAAAATAACTTTTTTCTATGTGAATATATTGTAAAATGTCATTTATTCTTGTTTTCGCAAAGCATGATTTCTGAAGGATCATGTGACACTGAAGACAGGCATAATGATGCAGAAAATTCAGCTTTAATCACTTTTTAAAACATACTGAAATTTTGAATATAAATATGAAATAATTTTACAATATTACTGTTTTACTGTATTTTAATCAAATAAATGCAGCAGTGGCGAGCATAAAAGTCTTCTTCAAATACATTACAAATCTAACCCTTAAACTTTAGGCAGTATATGTTTGAGGTATTACTTACAAGTCATATGGTTCATAATGTCTAGAGATGTTCTTCGACAGGAGATACGCTCCAACTCTAGAGCACAGCCATCAGCGTGGAAGAACATAGGAACATAAACAATCTGTCACAGAGCCAACAATATTTATTATACAATGCCAGGTTTATTTAAACTATAGCAGAGGTGAAATGCAGAAAAGAAAAATAATAATTTACAGAATATACAATTTAATAACAGAATGTACATTTTTAGGTTTACTTATTTAGTAATGCTCTTACAGTGTTACTTATGTTTGGACATCAAAGCCTTTTTAAAGTAATTAACAAGCAAACACACACACACACACAATTTTGCAAAGGAAAATTACAGATGAATGGTGATATAGGCAAAATATGTTGTGAAAGATGCATATAAAGTTATTTAAGCTTTCTCAGATCACCTGTGTTTTCTATTTCTCTGTCAGCAGCTCCCTTCAGAAATTGTTTAAATCAGGAACTTGTAAGTATCCAATTGTAAGTCGCTTTGGATAAAAGCGTCTGCCAAATGACTAAATGTAAATGTAAATGTAAACTTCTGTGTCGTAGAGGGTTTTTTCTGACACCTCTGAAATCACAGAACAAGTATCAATATGTGTTTAAAGATCAAAACCTGTTTTAAGTTTCAGCCCATTTTCACGCTCTGTGTAAGTGATGTATCAGATTAACTGTACAGTAACCTTACATACTTTTAGGTTGAATTAATTAGCTTATTTCCATTCATCCTTTGACAACTTGCCAGCAAAACCTTTATATAAAAAACGCTCATCTACACATACGACGACATTAAAAGCCCAAACTTTCAGAAACACGAGCTCGTCTATAGTTACGTTACCTCTTATAGTTAGCCTCACGGTTGAGATGCTAACAGACTTTTCCCGAAGACACTAAACCGTTTCTTTAAAGTAAATATTCAACAAAAGCGTGTCATTTACATGAAAGAAAGTGTCAGGAACACTTGTATGTACTATTTGTGGAATTTTAGAGACTAAACTTACCTGAAATTAGTGAAAACAACAGTGAGAGACGGCGTTTAGTTGTGTGACAGTTGAGCTGCGGCCCCGTTTCCATGGTGACTTCCTCCGCTCCAGCTCAGCGCGCGCGCATATTAAAGCACGTAGAAGTCACGCAGAATTTACGTAAATATAATATAATATAACATAATAGCTTTAGAAATGGTAAACGTGGTGTATAAATAACAATGAAAAAACATTGATTAAAAACTAAGGTGTATAAATATGAATATATTTTTTCGTACACATTACATGCATCATGAACAATTTTTTAACTTTGTTTTATGTATTTTTAAAATATCTTTTCAAAATGTATTTCAATATATTTAATAGTTAACTACATTCCTATGGGTGTAATTAATGTGAATTTATTAATAGGGCTATATAAAGGTAGTTTATTATGGTTTTTGAACTACTGAGATGTTTAATATGTTTTTAAGGATGCATTATAGGCATATTATATAAATGATTATTAACAGGTGTACTACACAGCACAAGCGTTTTTAACCAGATAACCCACTGCCGTGCCAAATATACAGTATATTTACATATAGTTTGCGAATATTAATAACAAATAATCTATGGGATGTGCAGGTTGTGCGGTACATAACTTGAAACTATTTACATCTATTTCTTCACTTCCTCTATTAAAAGTAGTCGTCTATATTTGACTTGGTGAAAAGAAACACATTTTATCTTTAAGGAACGTTCAATCTTGCTTGTATAAATGGAATGTCAGTCTTGACGATTAAATATCAAACATGTAAAAATACTTTTTTGCAGAGCAAGTCATGTTATAGCTTCAATGCACATAATCACTGGTTTAGAGATTGTAAGAACACTAGTGCTGTGTTTTAGTGCAACTAAGCAAATAAAGAGAAAGCAAGGCCACAGATGCTGAAAAGATTCTTTCTCAGTGAGAGAAAGTTGGTTTATGCCATTTTAAGAGTAAAGCTGAAGTACATGAAAAATGTTAATTTCTCATGAAATTAAATGTTATTTGCAATGCAGAAGACAGATTTTCATGTGTTAGAGTATTTTTGCAGAGCAAGGCATGTTAGATCTTCAATGCACATGTTAAAGTCATGTTCAAGGTCATGTAAGAACTTCATTAGTTTTAGACCTTTTTAAGAACATTAATGCTGTCTTAAGTGCAACTATGCAAATAAAAAGAAAGCAAGGCCACAGATGCTGAAAAGTTTATTTCTCGGTGAGAGAAAGTTGGTTTATGCCATTTTAAGAGTAAAGCTGAAGTACATGAAAAATGTTATATCTCATGAAATTTAATGTTATTTGCAATGCAGAAGACAGATTTTCATGTGTAGAGTTTTTTTGCAGAGCAAGTCAGGTTATAGCTTCAATGCACATAAATCACTTGGTTTAGAAATTGTAAGAACACTAGTGCTGTGTTTAGTGCAAATAAAAAGAAAGCAATGCCACAGATGCTGAAAAGTTTATTTCTCGGTGAGAGAAAGTTGGTTTATGCCATTTTAAGAGTAAAGCTGAAGTACATGAAAAATGTTAATTTCTCATGAAATTAAATGTTATTTGCAATGCAGAAGACAGATTTTCATGTGTTAGAGTATTTTTGCAGAGCAAGTCATGTTATATCTTCAATGCACATAATCACTGGTTTAGAGCTTCTAAGTACACTAGTGCTCTGTTTAGTGCAACTGAGCAAATAAAGAGAAAGCAAGGCCACAGATGCTGAAAAGCTTCTTTCTCAGTGAGAGAAAGTTGGTTTATGCCATTTTAAGAGTAAAGCTGAAGTACATGAAAAATGTAAATTTCTCTTGAAATTAAATGTTATTTGCAATGCAGAGGACAGATTTTCATGTGTTAGAGTATTTTTGCAGAGCAAGGCATGTTAGATCTTCAATGCACATGTTAAAGTCATGTTCAAGGTCATGTAAGAACTTCATTAGTTTTAGACCTTTTTAAGAACATTAATGCTGTCTTAAGTGCAACTATGCAAATAAAAAGAAAGCAAGGCCACAGATGCTGAAAAGTTTCTTTCTCAGTGAGAGAAAGTTGATTTATGCCAATTTAAGAGTAAAGCTGAAGTACATGAAAAATGTTAATTTCTCATTAAATGAAATGTCATTTGCAATGCAGAAGACAGTTTTTTATGTTTTAGAATTTTTTTGCATACCAAGTCATGTTATAGCTTCAATGCACATAATCACTGGTTTAGAGCTTCTAAGTACACTAGTGCTCTGTTTAGTGCAACTGAGCAAATAAAGAGAAAGCAAGGCCACAGATGCTGAAAAGATTGTTTCTCAGTGAGTGAAAGTTGGTTTGTGCAATTTTAAGAGTAAAGCTGAAGTACATGAAAAATGTAAATTTCTCATGAAATTAAATGTTATTTGCAATGCAGAAGACAGATTTTCATGTGTTAGAGTTTTTTTGCAGAGCAAGTCATGTTATAGCTTCAATGCACATAATCACTGGTTTAGAGCTTCTAAGTACACTAGTGCTCTGTTTAGTGCAACTGAGCAAATAAAGAGAAAGCAAGGCCACAGATGCTGAAAAGCTTCTTTCTCAGTGAGAGAAAGTTGGTTTATGCCATTTTAAGAGTAAAGCTGAAGTACATGAAAAATGTAAATTTCTCATGAAATTAAATGTTATTTGCAATGCAGAGGACAGATTTTCATGTGTTAGAGTATTTTTGCAGAGCAAGGCATGTTAGATCTTCAATGCACATGTTAAAGTCATGTTCAAGGTCATGTAAGAACTTCATTAGTTTTAGACCTTTTTAAGAACATTAATGCTTAAAAAAATTTTTAAGTGCAACTATGCAAATAAAGAGAAAGCAAGGCCACAGATGCTGAAAAGCTTCTTTCTCAGTGAGAGAAAGTTGGTTTATGCAATTTTAAGAGTAAAGCTAAAGTACATGAAAAATGATACTTTCTCATTAAATGAAATGTCATTTGCAATGCAGGAGACAGATTTTCATGTGTTAGGGTTTTTTTGCAGAGCAAGTCATGTTATAGCTTCAATGCACATAATCACTGGTTTAGAGCTTCTAAGTACACTAGTGCTCTGTTTAGTGCAACTGAGCAAATAAAGAGAACGCAAGGCCACAGATGCTGAAAAGCTTCTTTCTCAGTGAGAGAAAGTTGGTTTATGCCATTTTAAGAGTGAAGCTAAAGTACATGAAAAATGATACTTTCTCATTAAATGAAATGTCATTTGCAATGCAGGAGACAGATTTTCATGTGTTAGGGTTTTTTTGCAGAGCAAGTCATGTTATATCTTCAATGCACATAATCACTGGTTTAGAGCTTCTAAGTACACTAGTGCTCTGTTTAGTGCAACTGAGCAAATAAAGAGAAAGCAAGGCCACAGATGCTGAAAAGCTTCTTTCTCAGTGAGAGAAAGTTGGTTTATGCCATTTTAAGAGTAAAGCTGAAGTACATGAAAAATGTAAATTTCTCTTGAAATTAAATGTTATTTGCAATGCAGAGGACAGATTTTCATGTGTTAGAGTATTTTTGCAGAGCAAGGCATGTTAGATCTTCAATGCACATGTTAAAGTCATGTTCAAGGTCATGTAAGAACTTCATTAGTTTTAGACCTTTTTAAGAACATTAATGCTGTCTTAAGTGCAACTATGCAAATAAAAAGAAAGCAAGGCCACAGATGCTGAAAAGTTTCTTTCTCAGTGAGAGAAAGTTGGTTTATGCCAATTTAAGAGTAAAGCTGAAGTACATGAAAAATGTTAATTTCTCATTAAATGAAATGTCATTTGCAATGCAGAAGACAGTTTTTTATGTTTTAGAATTTTTTTGCATACCAAGTCATGTTATAGCTTCAATGCACATAATCACTGGTTTAGAGATTGTAAGAACACTAGTGCTGTGTTTAGTGCAACTAAGCAAATAAAGAGAAAGCAAGGCCACACAGATGCTGAAAAGATTGTTTCTCAGTGAGTGAAAGTTGGTTTATGCAATTTTAAGAGTAAAGCTGAAGTACATGAAAAATGTAAAGTTCTTATGAAATTAAATGTTATTTGCAATGCAGAAGACAGATTTTCATGTGTTAGAGTTTTTTTGCAGAGCAAGTCATGTTATAGCTTCAATGCACATAATCACTGGTTTAGAGCTTCTAAGTACACTAGTGCTCTGTTTAGTGCAACTGAGCAAATAAAGAGAAAGCAAGGCCACAGATGCTGAAAAGCTTCTTTCTCAGTGAGAGAAAGTTGGTTTATGCCATTTTAAGAGTAAAGCTGAAGTACATGAAAAATGTAAATTTTTCATGAAATTAAATGTTATTTGCAATGCAGAGGACAGATTTTCATGTGTTAGAGTATTTTTGCAGAGCAAGGCATGTTAGATCTTCAATGCACATGTTAAAGTCATGTTCAAGGTCATGTAAGAACTTCATTAGTTTTAGACCTTTTTAAGAACATTAATGCTGTCTTAAGTGCAACTATGCAAATAAAAAGAAAGCAAGGCCACAGATGCTGAAAAGTTTATTTCTCGGTGAGAGAAAGTTGGTTTATGCCATTTTAAGAGTAAAGCTGAAGTACATGAAAAATGTTAATTTCTCATGAAATTTAATGTTATTTGCAATGCAGAAGACAGATTTTCATGTGTAGAGTTTTTTTGCAGAGCAAGTCAGGTTATAGCTTCAATGCACATAAATCACTGGTTTAGAATTTGTAAGAACACTAGTGCTGTGTTTAGTGCAAATAAAGAGAAAGCAAGGCCACACAGATGCTGAAAAGCTTCTTTCTCAGTGAGAGAAAGTTGGTTTATGCCATTTTAAGAGTAAAGCTGAAGTACATGAAAAATGTTAATTTCTCATGAAATTGAATGTTATTTGCAATGCAGAAGACAGATTTTCATGTGTTAGAGTTTTTTTGCAGAGCAAGTCATGTTATAGCTTCAATGCACATAATCACTGGTTTAGAGCTTCTAAGTACACTAGTGCTCTGTTTAGTGCAACTGAGCAAATAAAGAGAACGCAAGGCCACAGATGCTGAAAAGCTTCTTTCTCAGTGAGAGAAAGTTGGTTTATGCCATTTTAAGAGTAAAGCTGAAGTACATGAAAAATGTTAATTTCTTATGAAATTAAATGTTATTTGCAATGCAGAAGACAGATTTTCATGTGTTAGAGTTTTTTTGCAGAGCAAGTCATGTTATAGCTTCAATGCACATAATCACTGGTTTAGAGATTGTAAGAACACTAGTGCTGTGTTTTAGTGCAACTAAGCAAATAAAGAGAAAGCAAGGCCACAGATGCTGAAAAGATTCTTTCTCAGTGAGAGAAAGTTGGTTTATGCCATTTTAAGAGTAAAGCTGAAGTACATGAAAAATGTTAATTTCTCATGAAATTAAATGTTATTTGCAATGCAGAAGACAGATTTTCATGTGTTAGAGTATTTTTGCAGAGCAGGGCATGTTAGATCTTCAATGCACATGTTAAAGTCATGTTCAAGGTCATGTAAGAACTTCATTAGTTTTAGACCTTTTTAAGAACATTAATGCTGTCTTAAGTGCAACTATGCAAATAAAAAGAAAGCAAGGCCACAGATGCTGAAAAGTTTATTTCTCGGTGAGAGAAAGTTGGTTTATGCCATTTTAAGAGTAAAGCTGAAGTACATGAAAAATGTTATTTCTCATGAAATTTAATGTTATTTGCAATGCAGAAGACAGATTTTCATGTGTAGAGTTTTTTTGCAGAGCAAGTCAGGTTATAGCTTCAATGCACATAAATCACTTGGTTTAGAAATTGTAAGAACACTAGTGCTGTGTTTAGTGCAAATAAAAAGAAAGCAATGCCACAGATGCTGAAAAGTTTATTTCTCGGTGAGAGAAAGTTGGTTTATGCCATTTTAAGAGTAAAGCTGAAGTACATGAAAAATGTTAATTTCTCATGAAATTAAATGTTATTTGCAATGCAGAAGACAGATTTTCATGTGTTAGAGTATTTTTGCAGAGCAAGTCATGTTATATCTTCAATGCACATAATCACTGGTTTAGAGCTTCTAAGTACACTAGTGCTCTGTTTAGTGCAACTGAGCAAATAAAGAGAAAGCAAGGCCACAGATGCTGAAAAGCTTCTTTCTCAGTGAGAGAAAGTTGGTTTATGCCATTTTAAGAGTAAAGCTGAAGTACATGAAAAATGTAAATTTCTCTTGAAATTAAATGTTATTTGCAATGCAGAGGACAGATTTTCATGTGTTAGAGTATTTTTGCAGAGCAAGGCATGTTAGATCTTCAATGCACATGTTAAAGTCATGTTCAAGGTCATGTAAGAACTTCATTAGTTTTAGACCTTTTTAAGAACATTAATGCTTAAAAAATTTTTTAAGTGCAACTATGCAAATAAAGAGAAAGCAAGGCCACAGATGCTGAAAAGCTTCTTTCTCAGTGAGAGAAAGTTGGTTTATGCAATTTTAAGAGTAAAGCTAAAGTACATGAAAAATGATACTTTCTCATTAAATGAAATGTCATTTGCAATGCAGGAGACAGATTTTCATGTGTTAGGGTTTTTTTGCAGAGCAAGTCATGTTATAGCTTCAATGCACATAATCACTGGTTTAGAGCTTCTAAGTACACTAGTGCTCTGTTTAGTGCAACTGAGCAAATAAAGAGAACGCAAGGCCACAGATGCTGAAAAGCTTCTTTCTCAGTGAGAGAAAGTTGGTTTATGCCATTTTAAGAGTGAAGCTAAAGTACATGAAAAATGATACTTTCTCATTAAATGAAATGTCATTTGCAATGCAGGAGACAGATTTTCATGTGTTAGGGTTTTTTTGCAGAGCAAGTCATGTTATATCTTCAATGCACATAATCACTGGTTTAGAGCTTCTAAGTACACTAGTGCTCTGTTTAGTGCAACTGAGCAAATAAAGAGAAAGCAAGGCCACAGATGCTGAAAAGCTTCTTTCTCAGTGAGAGAAAGTTGGTTTATGCCATTTTAAGAGTAAAGCTGAAGTACATGAAAAATGTAAATTTCTCTTGAAATTAAATGTTATTTGCAATGCAGAGGACAGATTTTCATGTGTTAGAGTATTTTTGCAGAGCAAGGCATGTTAGATCTTCAATGCACATGTTAAAGTCATGTTCAAGGTCATGTAAGAACTTCATTAGTTTTAGACCTTTTTAAGAACATTAATGCTGTCTTAAGTGCAACTATGCAAATAAAAAGAAAGCAAGGCCACAGATGCTGAAAAGTTTCTTTCTCAGTGAGAGAAAGTTGGTTTATGCCAATTTAAGAGTAAAGCTGAAGTACATGAAAAATGTTAATTTCTCATTAAATGAAATGTCATTTGCAATGCAGAAGACAGTTTTTTATGTTTTAGAATTTTTTTGCATACCAAGTCATGTTATAGCTTCAATGCACATAATCACTGGTTTAGAGATTGTAAGAACACTAGTGCTGTGTTTAGTGCAACTAAGCAAATAAAGAGAAAGCAAGGCCACACAGATGCTGAAAAGATTGTTTCTCAGTGAGTGAAAGTTGGTTTATGCAATTTTAAGAGTAAAGCTGAAGTACATGAAAAATGTAAAGTTCTTATGAAATTAAATGTTATTTGCAATGCAGAAGACAGATTTTCATGTGTTAGAGTTTTTTTGCAGAGCAAGTCATGTTATAGCTTCAATGCACATAATCACTGGTTTAGAGCTTCTAAGTACACTAGTGCTCTGTTTAGTGCAACTGAGCAAATAAAGAGAAAGCAAGGCCACAGATGCTGAAAAGCTTCTTTCTCAGTGAGAGAAAGTTGGTTTATGCCATTTTAAGAGTAAAGCTGAAGTACATGAAAAATGTTAATTTCTTATGAAATTAAATGTTATTTGCAATGCAGAAGACAGATTTTCATGTGTTAGAGTATTTTTGCAGAGCAAGTCATGTTATAGCTTCAATGCACATAATCACTGGTTTAGAGATTGTAAGAACACTAGTGCTGTGTTTTAGTGCAACTAAGCAAATAAAGAGAAAGCAAGGCCACAGATGCTGAAAAGATTCTTTCTCAGTGAGAGAAAGTTGGTTTATGCCATTTTAAGAGTAAAGCTGAAGTACATGAAAAATGTTAATTTCTCATGAAATTAAATGTTATTTGCAATGCAGAAGACAGATTTTCATGTGTTAGAGTATTTTTGCAGAGCAAGGCATGTTAGATCTTCAATGCACATGTTAAAGTCATGTTCAAGGTCATGTAAGAACTTCATTAGTTTTAGACCTTTTTAAGAACATTAATGCTGTCTTAAGTGCAACTATGCAAATAAAAAGAAAGCAAGGCCACAGATGCTGAAAAGTTTATTTCTCGGTGAGAGAAAGTTGGTTTATGCCATTTTAAGAGTAAAGCTGAAGTACATGAAAAATGTTATTTCTCATGAAATTTAATGTTATTTGCAATGCAGAAGACAGATTTTCATGTGTAGAGTTTTTTTGCAGAGCAAGTCAGGTTATAGCTTCAATGCACATAAATCACTTGGTTTAGAAATTGTAAGAACACTAGTGCTGTGTTTAGTGCAAATAAAAAGAAAGCAATGCCACAGATGCTGAAAAGTTTATTTCTCGGTGAGAGAAAGTTGGTTTATGCCATTTTAAGAGTAAAGCTGAAGTACATGAAAAATGTTAATTTCTCATGAAATTAAATGTTATTTGCAATGCAGAAGACAGATTTTCATGTGTTAGAGTATTTTTGCAGAGCAAGTCATGTTATATCTTCAATGCACATAATCACTGGTTTAGAGCTTCTAAGTACACTAGTGCTCTGTTTAGTGCAACTGAGCAAATAAAGAGAAAGCAAGGCCACAGATGCTGAAAAGCTTCTTTCTCAGTGAGAGAAAGTTGGTTTATGCCATTTTAAGAGTAAAGCTGAAGTACATGAAAAATGTAAATTTCTCTTGAAATTAAATGTTATTTGCAATGCAGAGGACAGATTTTCATGTGTTAGAGTATTTTTGCAGAGCAAGGCATGTTAGATCTTCAATGCACATGTTAAAGTCATGTTCAAGGTCATGTAAGAACTTCATTAGTTTTAGACCTTTTTAAGAACATTAATGCTGTCTTAAGTGCAACTATGCAAATAAAAAGAAAGCAAGGCCACAGATGCTGAAAAGTTTCTTTCTCAGTGAGAGAAAGTTGATTTATGCCAATTTAAGAGTAAAGCTGAAGTACATGAAAAATGTTAATTTCTCATTAAATGAAATGTCATTTGCAATGCAGAAGACAGTTTTTTATGTTTTAGAATTTTTTTGCATACCAAGTCATGTTATAGCTTCAATGCACATAATCACTGGTTTAGAGCTTCTAAGTACACTAGTGCTCTGTTTAGTGCAACTGAGCAAATAAAGAGAAAGCAAGGCCACAGATGCTGAAAAGATTGTTTCTCAGTGAGTGAAAGTTGGTTTGTGCAATTTTAAGAGTAAAGCTGAAGTACATGAAAAATGTAAATTTCTCATGAAATTAAATGTTATTTGCAATGCAGAAGACAGATTTTCACGTGTTAGAGTTTTTTTGCAGAGCAAGTCATGTTATAGCTTCAATGCACATAATCACTGGTTTAGAGCTTCTAAGTACACTAGTGCTCTGTTTAGTGCAACTGAGCAAATAAAGAGAAAGCAAGGCCACAGATGCTGAAAAGCTTCTTTCTCAGTGAGAGAAAGTTGGTTTATGCCATTTTAAGAGTAAAGCTGAAGTACATGAAAAATGTAAATTTCTCATGAAATTAAATGTTATTTGCAATGCAGAGGACAGATTTTCATGTGTTAGAGTATTTTTGCAGAGCAAGGCATGTTAGATCTTCAATGCACATGTTAAAGTCATGTTCAAGGTCATGTAAGAACTTCATTAGTTTTAGACCTTTTTAAGAACATTAATGCTTAAAATTTTTTTTAAGTGCAACTATGCAAATAAAGAGAAAGCAAGGCCACAGATGCTGAAAAGCTTCTTTCTCAGTGAGAGAAAGTTGGTTTATGCAATTTTAAGAGTAAAGCTAAAGTACATGAAAAATGATACTTTCTCATTAAATGAAATGTCATTTGCAATGCAGGAGACAGATTTTCATGTGTTAGGGTTTTTTTGCAGAGCAAGTCATGTTATAGCTTCAATGCACATAATCACTGGTTTAGAGCTTCTAAGTACACTAGTGCTCTGTTTAGTGCAACTGAGCAAATAAAGAGAACGCAAGGCCACAGATGCTGAAAAGCTTCTTTCTCAGTGAGAGAAAGTTGGTTTATGCCATTTTAAGAGTGAAGCTAAAGTACATGAAAAATGATACTTTCTCATTAAATGAAATGTCATTTGCAATGCAGGAGACAGATTTTCATGTGTTAGGGTTTTTTTGCAGAGCAAGTCATGTTATATCTTCAATGCACATAATCACTGGTTTAGAGCTTCTAAGTACACTAGTGCTCTGTTTAGTGCAACTGAGCAAATAAAGAGAAAGCAAGGCCACAGATGCTGAAAAGCTTCTTTCTCAGTGAGAGAAAGTTGGTTTATGCCATTTTAAGAGTAAAGCTGAAGTACATGAAAAATGTAAATTTCTCTTGAAATTAAATGTTATTTGCAATGCAGAGGACAGATTTTCATGTGTTAGAGTATTTTTGCAGAGCAAGGCATGTTAGATCTTCAATGCACATGTTAAAGTCATGTTCAAGGTCATGTAAGAACTTCATTAGTTTTAGACCTTTTTAAGAACATTAATGCTGTCTTAAGTGCAACTATGCAAATAAAAAGAAAGCAAGGCCACAGATGCTGAAAAGTTTCTTTCTCAGTGAGAGAAAGTTGGTTTATGCCAATTTAAGAGTAAAGCTGAAGTACATGAAAAATGTTAATTTCTCATTAAATGAAATGTCATTTGCAATGCAGAAGACAGTTTTTTATGTTTTAGAATTTTTTTGCATACCAAGTCATGTTATAGCTTCAATGCACATAATCACTGGTTTAGAGATTGTAAGAACACTAGTGCTGTGTTTAGTGCAACTAAGCAAATAAAGAGAAAGCAAGGCCACACAGATGCTGAAAAGATTGTTTCTCAGTGAGTGAAAGTTGGTTTATGCAATTTTAAGAGTAAAGCTGAAGTACATGAAAAATGTAAAGTTCTTATGAAATTAAATGTTATTTGCAATGCAGAAGACAGATTTTCATGTGTTAGAGTTTTTTTGCAGAGCAAGTCATGTTATAGCTTCAATGCACATAATCACTGGTTTAGAGCTTCTAAGTACACTAGTGCTCTGTTTAGTGCAACTGAGCAAATAAAGAGAAAGCAAGGCCACAGATGCTGAAAAGCTTCTTTCTCAGTGAGAGAAAGTTGGTTTATGCCATTTTAAGAGTAAAGCTGAAGTACATGAAAAATGTTAATTTCTTATGAAATTAAATGTTATTTGCAATGCAGAAGACAGATTTTCATGTGTTAGAGTATTTTTGCAGAGCAAGTCATGTTATAGCTTCAATGCACATAATCACTGGTTTAGAGATTGTAAGAACACTAGTGCTGTGTTTTAGTGCAACTAAGCAAATAAAGAGAAAGCAAGGCCACAGATGCTGAAAAGATTCTTTCTCAGTGAGAGAAAGTTGGTTTATGCCATTTTAAGAGTAAAGCTGAAGTACATGAAAAATGTTAATTTCTCATGAAATTAAATGTTATTTGCAATGCAGAAGACAGATTTTCATGTGTTAGAGTATTTTTGCAGAGCAAGGCATGTTAGATCTTCAATGCACATGTTAAAGTCATGTTCAAGGTCATGTAAGAACTTCATTAGTTTTAGACCTTTTTAAGAACATTAATGCTGTCTTAAGTGCAACTATGCAAATAAAAAGAAAGCAAGGCCACAGATGCTGAAAAGTTTATTTCTCGGTGAGAGAAAGTTGGTTTATGCCATTTTAAGAGTAAAGCTGAAGTACATGAAAAATGTTATTTCTCATGAAATTTAATGTTATTTGCAATGCAGAAGACAGATTTTCATGTGTAGAGTTTTTTTGCAGAGCAAGTCAGGTTATAGCTTCAATGCACATAAATCACTTGGTTTAGAAATTGTAAGAACACTAGTGCTGTGTTTAGTGCAAATAAAAAGAAAGCAATGCCACAGATGCTGAAAAGTTTATTTCTCGGTGAGAGAAAGTTGGTTTATGCCATTTTAAGAGTAAAGCTGAAGTACATGAAAAATGTTAATTTCTCATGAAATTAAATGTTATTTGCAATGCAGAAGACAGATTTTCATGTGTTAGAGTATTTTTGCAGAGCAAGTCATGTTATATCTTCAATGCACATAATCACTGGTTTAGAGCTTCTAAGTACACTAGTGCTCTGTTTAGTGCAACTGAGCAAATAAAGAGAAAGCAAGGCCACAGATGCTGAAAAGCTTCTTTCTCAGTGAGAGAAAGTTGGTTTATGCCATTTTAAGAGTAAAGCTGAAGTACATGAAAAATGTAAATTTCTCTTGAAATTAAATGTTATTTGCAATGCAGAGGACAGATTTTCATGTGTTAGAGTATTTTTGCAGAGCAAGGCATGTTAGATCTTCAATGCACATGTTAAAGTCATGTTCAAGGTCATGTAAGAACTTCATTAGTTTTAGACCTTTTTAAGAACATTAATGCTGTCTTAAGTGCAACTATGCAAATAAAAAGAAAGCAAGGCCACAGATGCTGAAAAGTTTCTTTCTCAGTGAGAGAAAGTTGATTTATGCCAATTTAAGAGTAAAGCTGAAGTACATGAAAAATGTTAATTTCTCATTAAATGAAATGTCATTTGCAATGCAGAAGACAGTTTTTTATGTTTTAGAATTTTTTTGCATACCAAGTCATGTTATAGCTTCAATGCACATAATCACTGGTTTAGAGCTTCTAAGTACACTAGTGCTCTGTTTAGTGCAACTGAGCAAATAAAGAGAAAGCAAGGCCACAGATGCTGAAAAGATTGTTTCTCAGTGAGTGAAAGTTGGTTTGTGCAATTTTAAGAGTAAAGCTGAAGTACATGAAAAATGTAAATTTCTCATGAAATTAAATGTTATTTGCAATGCAGAAGACAGATTTTCACGTGTTAGAGTTTTTTTGCAGAGCAAGTCATGTTATAGCTTCAATGCACATAATCACTGGTTTAGAGCTTCTAAGTACACTAGTGCTCTGTTTAGTGCAACTGAGCAAATAAAGAGAAAGCAAGGCCACAGATGCTGAAAAGCTTCTTTCTCAGTGAGAGAAAGTTGGTTTATGCCATTTTAAGAGTAAAGCTGAAGTACATGAAAAATGTAAATTTCTCATGAAATTAAATGTTATTTGCAATGCAGAGGACAGATTTTCATGTGTTAGAGTATTTTTGCAGAGCAAGGCATGTTAGATCTTCAATGCACATGTTAAAGTCATGTTCAAGGTCATGTAAGAACTTCATTAGTTTTAGACCTTTTTAAGAACATTAATGCTTAAAATTTTTTTTAAGTGCAACTATGCAAATAAAGAGAAAGCAAGGCCACAGATGCTGAAAAGCTTCTTTCTCAGTGAGAGAAAGTTGGTTTATGCAATTTTAAGAGTAAAGCTAAAGTACATGAAAAATGATACTTTCTCATTAAATGAAATGTCATTTGCAATGCAGGAGACAGATTTTCATGTGTTAGGGTTTTTTTGCAGAGCAAGTCATGTTATAGCTTCAATGCACATAATCACTGGTTTAGAGCTTCTAAGTACACTAGTGCTCTGTTTAGTGCAACTGAGCAAATAAAGAGAACGCAAGGCCACAGATGCTGAAAAGCTTCTTTCTCAGTGAGAGAAAGTTGGTTTATGCCATTTTAAGAGTGAAGCTAAAGTACATGAAAAATGATACTTTCTCATTAAATGAAATGTCATTTGCAATGCAGGAGACAGATTTTCATGTGTTAGGGTTTTTTTGCAGAGCAAGTCATGTTATATCTTCAATGCACATAATCACTGGTTTAGAGCTTCTAAGTACACTAGTGCTCTGTTTAGTGCAACTGAGCAAATAAAGAGAAAGCAAGGCCACAGATGCTGAAAAGCTTCTTTCTCAGTGAGAGAAAGTTGGTTTATGCCATTTTAAGAGTAAAGCTGAAGTACATGAAAAATGTAAATTTCTCTTGAAATTAAATGTTATTTGCAATGCAGAGGACAGATTTTCATGTGTTAGAGTATTTTTGCAGAGCAAGGCATGTTAGATCTTCAATGCACATGTTAAAGTCATGTTCAAGGTCATGTAAGAACTTCATTAGTTTTAGACCTTTTTAAGAACATTAATGCTGTCTTAAGTGCAACTATGCAAATAAAAAGAAAGCAAGGCCACAGATGCTGAAAAGTTTCTTTCTCAGTGAGAGAAAGTTGGTTTATGCCAATTTAAGAGTAAAGCTGAAGTACATGAAAAATGTTAATTTCTCATTAAATGAAATGTCATTTGCAATGCAGAAGACAGTTTTTTATGTTTTAGAATTTTTTTGCATACCAAGTCATGTTATAGCTTCAATGCACATAATCACTGGTTTAGAGATTGTAAGAACACTAGTGCTGTGTTTAGTGCAACTAAGCAAATAAAGAGAAAGCAAGGCCACACAGATGCTGAAAAGATTGTTTCTCAGTGAGTGAAAGTTGGTTTATGCAATTTTAAGAGTAAAGCTGAAGTACATGAAAAATGTAAAGTTCTTATGAAATTAAATGTTATTTGCAATGCAGAAGACAGATTTTCATGTGTTAGAGTTTTTTTGCAGAGCAAGTCATGTTATAGCTTCAATGCACATAATCACTGGTTTAGAGCTTCTAAGTACACTAGTGCTCTGTTTAGTGCAACTGAGCAAATAAAGAGAAAGCAAGGCCACAGATGCTGAAAAGCTTCTTTCTCAGTGAGAGAAAGTTGGTTTATGCAATTTTAAGAGTAAAGCTAAAGTACATGAAAAATGATACTTTCTCATTAAATGAAATGTCATTTGCAATGCAGGAGACAGATTTTCATGTGTTAGGGTTTTTTTGCAGAGCAAGTCATGTTATAGCTTCAATGCACATAATCACTGGTTTAGAGCTTCTAAGTACACTAGTGCTCTGTTTAGTGCAACTGAGCAAATAAAGAGAACGCAAGGCCACAGATGCTGAAAAGCTTCTTTCTCAGTGAGAGAAAGTTGGTTTATGCCATTTTAAGAGTGAAGCTAAAGTACATGAAAAATGATACTTTCTCATTAAATGAAATGTCATTTGCAATGCAGGAGACAGATTTTCATGTGTTAGGGTTTTTTTGCAGAGCAAGTCATGTTATATCTTCAATGCACATAATCACTGGTTTAGAGCTTCTAAGTACACTAGTGCTCTGTTTAGTGCAACTGAGCAAATAAAGAGAAAGCAAGGCCACAGATGCTGAAAAGCTTCTTTCTCAGTGAGAGAAAGTTGGTTTATGCCATTTTAAGAGTAAAGCTGAAGTACATGAAAAATGTAAATTTCTCTTGAAATTAAATGTTATTTGCAATGCAGAGGACAGATTTTCATGTGTTAGAGTATTTTTGCAGAGCAAGGCATGTTAGATCTTCAATGCACATGTTAAAGTCATGTTCAAGGTCATGTAAGAACTTCATTAGTTTTAGACCTTTTTAAGAACATTAATGCTGTCTTAAGTGCAACTATGCAAATAAAAAGAAAGCAAGGCCACAGATGCTGAAAAGTTTCTTTCTCAGTGAGAGAAAGTTGGTTTATGCCAATTTAAGAGTAAAGCTGAAGTACATGAAAAATGTTAATTTCTCATTAAATGAAATGTCATTTGCAATGCAGAAGACAGTTTTTTATGTTTTAGAATTTTTTTGCATACCAAGTCATGTTATAGCTTCAATGCACATAATCACTGGTTTAGAGATTGTAAGAACACTAGTGCTGTGTTTAGTGCAACTAAGCAAATAAAGAGAAAGCAAGGCCACACAGATGCTGAAAAGATTGTTTCTCAGTGAGTGAAAGTTGGTTTATGCAATTTTAAGAGTAAAGCTGAAGTACATGAAAAATGTAAAGTTCTTATGAAATTAAATGTTATTTGCAATGCAGAAGACAGATTTTCATGTGTTAGAGTTTTTTTGCAGAGCAAGTCATGTTATAGCTTCAATGCACATAATCACTGGTTTAGAGCTTCTAAGTACACTAGTGCTCTGTTTAGTGCAACTGAGCAAATAAAGAGAAAGCAAGGCCACAGATGCTGAAAAGCTTCTTTCTCAGTGAGAGAAAGTTGGTTTATGCCATTTTAAGAGTAAAGCTGAAGTACATGAAAAATGTAAATTTCTCTTGAAATTAAATGTTATTTGCAATGCAGAGGACAGATTTTCATGTGTTAGAGTATTTTTGCAGAGCAAGGCATGTTAGATCTTCAATGCACATGTTAAAGTCATGTTCAAGGTCATGTAAGAACTTCATTAGTTTTAGACCTTTTTAAGAACATTAATGCTGTCTTAAGTGCAACTATGCAAATAAAAAGAAAGCAAGGCCACAGATGCTGAAAAGTTTCTTTCTCAGTGAGAGAAAGTTGGTTTATGCCAATTTAAGAGTAAAGCTGAAGTACATGAAAAATGTTAATTTCTCATTAAATGAAATGTCATTTGCAATGCAGAAGACAGTTTTTTATGTTTTAGAATTTTTTTGCATACCAAGTCATGTTATAGCTTCAATGCACATAATCACTGGTTTAGAGATTGTAAGAACACTAGTGCTGTGTTTAGTGCAACTAAGCAAATAAAGAGAAAGCAAGGCCACACAGATGCTGAAAAGATTGTTTCTCAGTGAGTGAAAGTTGGTTTATGCAATTTTAAGAGTAAAGCTGAAGTACATGAAAAATGTAAAGTTCTTATGAAATTAAATGTTATTTGCAATGCAGAAGACAGATTTTCATGTGTTAGAGTTTTTTTGCAGAGCAAGTCATGTTATAGCTTCAATGCACATAATCACTGGTTTAGAGCTTCTAAGTACACTAGTGCTCTGTTTAGTGCAACTGAGCAAATAAAGAGAAAGCAAGGCCACAGATGCTGAAAAGCTTCTTTCTCAGTGAGAGAAAGTTGGTTTATGCCATTTTAAGAGTAAAGCTGAAGTACATGAAAAATGTAAATTTTTCATGAAATTAAATGTTATTTGCAATGCAGAGGACAGATTTTCATGTGTTAGAGTATTTTTGCAGAGCAAGGCATGTTAGATCTTCAATGCACATGTTAAAGTCATGTTCAAGGTCATGTAAGAACTTCATTAGTTTTAGACCTTTTTAAGAACATTAATGCTGTCTTAAGTGCAACTATGCAAATAAAAAGAAAGCAAGGCCACAGATGCTGAAAAGTTTATTTCTCGGTGAGAGAAAGTTGGTTTATGCCATTTTAAGAGTAAAGCTGAAGTACATGAAAAATGTTAATTTCTCATGAAATTTAATGTTATTTGCAATGCAGAAGACAGATTTTCATGTGTAGAGTTTTTTTGCAGAGCAAGTCAGGTTATAGCTTCAATGCACATAAATCACTGGTTTAGAATTTGTAAGAACACTAGTGCTGTGTTTAGTGCAAATAAAGAGAAAGCAAGGCCACACAGATGCTGAAAAGCTTCTTTCTCAGTGAGAGAAAGTTGGTTTATGCCATTTTAAGAGTAAAGCTGAAGTACATGAAAAATGTTAATTTCTCATGAAATTAAATGTTATTTGCAATGCAGAAGACAGATTTTCATGTGTTAGAGTTTTTTTGCAGAGCAAGTCATGTTATAGCTTCAATGCACATAATCACTGGTTTAGAGCTTCTAAGTACACTAGTGCTCTGTTTAGTGCAACTGAGCAAATAAAGAGAACGCAAGGCCACAGATGCTGAAAAGCTTCTTTCTCAGTGAGAGAAAGTTGGTTTATGCCATTTTAAGAGTAAAGCTGAAGTACATGAAAAATGTTAATTTCTTATGAAATTAAATGTTATTTGCAATGCAGAAGACAGATTTTCATGTGTTAGAGTTTTTTTGCAGAGCAAGTCATGTTATAGCTTCAATGCACATAATCACTGGTTTAGAGATTGTAAGAACACTAGTGCTGTGTTTTAGTGCAACTAAGCAAATAAAGAGAAAGCAAGGCCACAGATGCTGAAAAGATTCTTTCTCAGTGAGAGAAAGTTGGTTTATGCCATTTTAAGAGTAAAGCTGAAGTACATGAAAAATGTTAATTTCTCATGAAATTAAATGTTATTTGCAATGCAGAAGACAGATTTTCATGTGTTAGAGTATTTTTGCAGAGCAAGGCATGTTAGATCTTCAATGCACATGTTAAAGTCATGTTCAAGGTCATGTAAGAACTTCATTAGTTTTAGACCTTTTTAAGAACATTAATGCTGTCTTAAGTGCAACTATGCAAATAAAAAGAAAGCAAGGCCACAGATGCTGAAAAGTTTATTTCTCGGTGAGAGAAAGTTGGTTTATGCCATTTTAAGAGTAAAGCTGAAGTACATGAAAAATGTTATTTCTCATGAAATTTAATGTTATTTGCAATGCAGAAGACAGATTTTCATGTGTAGAGTTTTTTTGCAGAGCAAGTCAGGTTATAGCTTCAATGCACATAAATCACTTGGTTTAGAAATTGTAAGAACACTAGTGCTGTGTTTAGTGCAAATAAAAAGAAAGCAATGCCACAGATGCTGAAAAGTTTATTTCTCGGTGAGAGAAAGTTGGTTTATGCCATTTTAAGAGTAAAGCTGAAGTACATGAAAAATGTTAATTTCTCATGAAATTAAATGTTATTTGCAATGCAGAAGACAGATTTTCATGTGTTAGAGTATTTTTGCAGAGCAAGTCATGTTATATCTTCAATGCACATAATCACTGGTTTAGAGCTTCTAAGTACACTAGTGCTCTGTTTAGTGCAACTGAGCAAATAAAGAGAAAGCAAGGCCACAGATGCTGAAAAGCTTCTTTCTCAGTGAGAGAAAGTTGGTTTATGCCATTTTAAGAGTAAAGCTGAAGTACATGAAAAATGTAAATTTCTCTTGAAATTAAATGTTATTTGCAATGCAGAGGACAGATTTTCATGTGTTAGAGTATTTTTGCAGAGCAAGGCATGTTAGATCTTCAATGCACATGTTAAAGTCATGTTCAAGGTCATGTAAGAACTTCATTAGTTTTAGACCTTTTTAAGAACATTAATGCTTAAAAAAATTTTTAAGTGCAACTATGCAAATAAAGAGAAAGCAAGGCCACAGATGCTGAAAAGCTTCTTTCTCAGTGAGAGAAAGTTGGTTTATGCAATTTTAAGAGTAAAGCTAAAGTACATGAAAAATGATACTTTCTCATTAAATGAAATGTCATTTGCAATGCAGGAGACAGATTTTCATGTGTTAGGGTTTTTTTGCAGAGCAAGTCATGTTATAGCTTCAATGCACATAATCACTGGTTTAGAGCTTCTAAGTACACTAGTGCTCTGTTTAGTGCAACTGAGCAAATAAAGAGAACGCAAGGCCACAGATGCTGAAAAGCTTCTTTCTCAGTGAGAGAAAGTTGGTTTATGCCATTTTAAGAGTGAAGCTAAAGTACATGAAAAATGATACTTTCTCATTAAATGAAATGTCATTTGCAATGCAGGAGACAGATTTTCATGTGTTAGGGTTTTTTTGCAGAGCAAGTCATGTTATATCTTCAATGCACATAATCACTGGTTTAGAGCTTCTAAGTACACTAGTGCTCTGTTTAGTGCAACTGAGCAAATAAAGAGAAAGCAAGGCCACAGATGCTGAAAAGCTTCTTTCTCAGTGAGAGAAAGTTGGTTTATGCCATTTTAAGAGTAAAGCTGAAGTACATGAAAAATGTAAATTTCTCTTGAAATTAAATGTTATTTGCAATGCAGAGGACAGATTTTCATGTGTTAGAGTATTTTTGCAGAGCAAGGCATGTTAGATCTTCAATGCACATGTTAAAGTCATGTTCAAGGTCATGTAAGAACTTCATTAGTTTTAGACCTTTTTAAGAACATTAATGCTGTCTTAAGTGCAACTATGCAAATAAAAAGAAAGCAAGGCCACAGATGCTGAAAAGTTTCTTTCTCAGTGAGAGAAAGTTGGTTTATGCCAATTTAAGAGTAAAGCTGAAGTACATGAAAAATGTTAATTTCTCATTAAATGAAATGTCATTTGCAATGCAGAAGACAGTTTTCTATGTTTTAGAATTTTTTTGCATACCAAGTCATGTTATAGCTTCAATGCACATAATCACTGGTTTAGAGATTGTAAGAACACTAGTGCTGTGTTTAGTGCAACTAAGCAAATAAAGAGAAAGCAAGGCCACACAGATGCTGAAAAGATTGTTTCTCAGTGAGTGAAAGTTGGTTTATGCAATTTTAAGAGTAAAGCTGAAGTACATGAAAAATGTAAAGTTCTTATGAAATTAAATGTTATTTGCAATGCAGAAGACAGATTTTCATGTGTTAGAGTTTTTTTGCAGAGCAAGTCATGTTATAGCTTCAATGCACATAATCACTGGTTTAGAGCTTCTAAGTACACTAGTGCTCTGTTTAGTGCAACTGAGCAAATAAAGAGAAAGCAAGGCCACAGATGCTGAAAAGCTTCTTTCTCAGTGAGAGAAAGTTGGTTTATGCCATTTTAAGAGTGAAGCTAAAGTACATGAAAAATGATACTTTCTCATTAAATGAAATGTCATTTGCAATGCAGGAGACAGATTTTCATGTGTTAGGGTTTTTTTGCAGAGCAAGTCATGTTATATCTTCAATGCACATAATCACTGGTTTAGAGCTTCTAAGTACACTAGTGCTCTGTTTAGTGCAACTGAGCAAATAAAGAGAAAGCAAGGCCACAGATGCTGAAAAGCTTCTTTCTCAGTGAGAGAAAGTTGGTTTATGCCATTTTAAGAGTAAAGCTGAAGTACATGAAAAATGTAAATTTCTCTTGAAATTAAATGTTATTTGCAATGCAGAGGACAGATTTTCATGTGTTAGAGTATTTTTGCAGAGCAAGGCATGTTAGATCTTCAATGCACATGTTAAAGTCATGTTCAAGGTCATGTAAGAACTTCATTAGTTTTAGACCTTTTTAAGAACATTAATGCTGTCTTAAGTGCAACTATGCAAATAAAAAGAAAGCAAGGCCACAGATGCTGAAAAGTTTCTTTCTCAGTGAGAGAAAGTTGGTTTATGCCAATTTAAGAGTAAAGCTGAAGTACATGAAAAATGTTAATTTCTCATTAAATGAAATGTCATTTGCAATGCAGAAGACAGTTTTTTATGTTTTAGAATTTTTTTGCATACCAAGTCATGTTATAGCTTCAATGCACATAATCACTGGTTTAGAGATTGTAAGAACACTAGTGCTGTGTTTAGTGCAACTAAGCAAATAAAGAGAAAGCAAGGCCACACAGATGCTGAAAAGATTGTTTCTCAGTGAGTGAAAGTTGGTTTATGCAATTTTAAGAGTAAAGCTGAAGTACATGAAAAATGTAAAGTTCTTATGAAATTAAATGTTATTTGCAATGCAGAAGACAGATTTTCATGTGTTAGAGTTTTTTTGCAGAGCAAGTCATGTTATAGCTTCAATGCACATAATCACTGGTTTAGAGCTTCTAAGTACACTAGTGCTCTGTTTAGTGCAACTGAGCAAATAAAGAGAAAGCAAGGCCACAGATGCTGAAAAGCTTCTTTCTCAGTGAGAGAAAGTTGGTTTATGCCATTTTAAGAGTAAAGCTGAAGTACATGAAAAATGTTAATTTCTTATGAAATTAAATGTTATTTGCAATGCAGAAGACAGATTTTCATGTGTTAGAGTATTTTTGCAGAGCAAGTCATGTTATAGCTTCAATGCACATAATCACTGGTTTAGAGATTGTAAGAACACTAGTGCTGTGTTTTAGTGCAACTAAGCAAATAAAGAGAAAGCAAGGCCACAGATGCTGAAAAGATTCTTTCTCAGTGAGAGAAAGTTGGTTTATGCCATTTTAAGAGTAAAGCTGAAGTACATGAAAAATGTTAATTTCTCATGAAATTAAATGTTATTTGCAATGCAGAAGACAGATTTTCATGTGTTAGAGTATTTTTGCAGAGCAAGGCATGTTAGATCTTCAATGCACATGTTAAAGTCATGTTCAAGGTCATGTAAGAACTTCATTAGTTTTAGACCTTTTTAAGAACATTAATGCTGTCTTAAGTGCAACTATGCAAATAAAAAGAAAGAAAGGCCACAGATGCTGAAAAGTTTATTTCTCGGTGAGAGAAAGTTGGTTTATGCCATTTTAAGAGTAAAGCTGAAGTACATGAAAAATGTTATTTCTCATGAAATTTAATGTTATTTGCAATGCAGAAGACAGATTTTCATGTGTAGAGTTTTTTTGCAGAGCAAGTCAGGTTATAGCTTCAATGCACATAAATCACTTGGTTTAGAAATTGTAAGAACACTAGTGCTGTGTTTAGTGCAAATAAAAAGAAAGCAATGCCACAGATGCTGAAAAGTTTATTTCTCGGTGAGAGAAAGTTGGTTTATGCCATTTTAAGAGTAAAGCTGAAGTACATGAAAAATGTTAATTTCTCATGAAATTAAATGTTATTTGCAATGCAGAAGACAGATTTTCATGTGTTAGAGTATTTTTGCAGAGCAAGTCATGTTATATCTTCAATGCACATAATCACTGGTTTAGAGCTTCTAAGTACACTAGTGCTCTGTTTAGTGCAACTGAGCAAATAAAGAGAAAGCAAGGCCACAGATGCTGAAAAGCTTCTTTCTCAGTGAGAGAAAGTTGGTTTATGCCATTTTAAGAGTAAAGCTGAAGTACATGAAAAATGTAAATTTCTCTTGAAATTAAATGTTATTTGCAATGCAGAGGACAGATTTTTCATGTGTTAGAGTATTTTTGCAGAGCAAGGCATGTTAGATCTTCAATGCACATGTTAAAGTCATGTTCAAGGTCATGTAAGAACTTCATTAGTTTTAGACCTTTTTAAGAACATTAATGCTGTCTTAAGTGCAACTATGCAAATAAAAAGAAAGCAAGGCCACAGATGCTGAAAAGTTTCTTTCTCAGTGAGAGAAAGTTGATTTATGCCAATTTAAGAGTAAAGCTGAAGTACATGAAAAATGTTAATTTCTCATTAAATGAAATGTCATTTGCAATGCAGAAGACAGTTTTTTATGTTTTAGAATTTTTTTGCATACCAAGTCATGTTATAGCTTCAATGCACATAATCACTGGTTTAGAGCTTCTAAGTACACTAGTGCTCTGTTTAGTGCAACTGAGCAAATAAAGAGAAAGCAAGGCCACAGATGCTGAAAAGATTGTTTCTCAGTGAGTGAAAGTTGGTTTGTGCAATTTTAAGAGTAAAGCTGAAGTACATGAAAAATGTAAATTTCTCATGAAATTAAATGTTATTTGCAATGCAGAAGACAGATTTTCATGTGTTAGAGTTTTTTTGCAGAGCAAGTCATGTTATAGCTTCAATGCACATAATCACTGGTTTAGAGCTTCTAAGTACACTAGTGCTCTGTTTAGTGCAACTGAGCAAATAAAGAGAAAGCAAGGCCACAGATGCTGAAAAGCTTCTTTCTCAGTGAGAGAAAGTTGGTTTATGCCATTTTAAGAGTAAAGCTGAAGTACATGAAAAATGTAAATTTCTCATGAAATTAAATGTTATTTGCAATGCAGAGGACAGATTTTCATGTGTTAGAGTATTTTTGCAGAGCAAGGCATGTTAGATCTTCAATGCACATGTTAAAGTCATGTTCAAGGTCATGTAAGAACTTCATTAGTTTTAGACCTTTTTAAGAACATTAATGCTTAAAAATTTTTTTAAGTGCAACTATGCAAATAAAGAGAAAGCAAGGCCACAGATGCTGAAAAGCTTCTTTCTCAGTGAGAGAAAGTTGGTTTATGCAATTTTAAGAGTAAAGCTAAAGTACATGAAAAATGATACTTTCTCATTAAATGAAATGTCATTTGCAATGCAGGAGACAGATTTTCATGTGTTAGGGTTTTTTTGCAGAGCAAGTCATGTTATAGCTTCAATGCACATAATCACTGGTTTAGAGCTTCTAAGTACACTAGTGCTCTGTTTAGTGCAACTGAGCAAATAAAGAGAACGCAAGGCCACAGATGCTGAAAAGCTTCTTTCTCAGTGAGAGAAAGTTGGTTTATGCCATTTTAAGAGTGAAGCTAAAGTACATGAAAAATGATACTTTCTCATTAAATGAAATGTCATTTGCAATGCAGGAGACAGATTTTCATGTGTTAGGGTTTTTTTGCAGAGCAAGTCATGTTATATCTTCAATGCACATAATCACTGGTTTAGAGCTTCTAAGTACACTAGTGCTCTTTTTAGTGCAACTGAGCAAATAAAGAGAAAGCAAGGCCACAGATGCTGAAAAGCTTCTTTCTCAGTGAGAGAAAGTTGGTTTATGCCATTTTAAGAGTAAAGCTGAAGTACATGAAAAATGTAAATTTCTCTTGAAATTAAATGTTATTTGCAATGCAGAGGACAGATTTTCATGTGTTAGAGTATTTTTGCAGAGCAAGGCATGTTAGATCTTCAATGCACATGTTAAAGTCATGTTCAAGGTCATGTAAGAACTTCATTAGTTTTAGACCTTTTTAAGAACATTAATGCTGTCTTAAGTGCAACTATGCAAATAAAAAGAAAGCAAGGCCACAGATGCTGAAAAGTTTCTTTCTCAGTGAGAGAAAGTTGGTTTATGCCAATTTAAGAGTAAAGCTGAAGTACATGAAAAATGTTAATTTCTCATTAAATGAAATGTCATTTGCAATGCAGAAGACAGTTTTTTATGTTTTAGAATTTTTTTGCATACCAAGTCATGTTATAGCTTCAATGCACATAATCACTGGTTTAGAGATTGTAAGAACACTAGTGCTGTGTTTAGTGCAACTAAGCAAATAAAGAGAAAGCAAGGCCACACAGATGCTGAAAAGATTGTTTCTCAGTGAGTGAAAGTTGGTTTATGCAATTTTAAGAGTAAAGCTGAAGTACATGAAAAATGTAAAGTTCTTATGAAATTAAATGTTATTTGCAATGCAGAAGACAGATTTTCATGTGTTAGAGTTTTTTTGCAGAGCAAGTCATGTTATAGCTTCAATGCACATAATCACTGGTTTAGAGCTTCTAAGTACACTAGTGCTCTGTTTAGTGCAACTGAGCAAATAAAGAGAAAGCAAGGCCACAGATGCTGAAAAGCTTCTTTCTCAGTGAGAGAAAGTTGGTTTATGCCATTTTAAGAGTAAAGCTGAAGTACATGAAAAATGTAAATTTTTCATGAAATTAAATGTTATTTGCAATGCAGAGGACAGATTTTCATGTGTTAGAGTATTTTTGCAGAGCAAGGCATGTTAGATCTTCAATGCACATGTTAAAGTCATGTTCAAGGTCATGTAAGAACTTCATTAGTTTTAGACCTTTTTAAGAACATTAATGCTGTCTTAAGTGCAACTATGCAAATAAAAAGAAAGCAAGGCCACAGATGCTGAAAAGTTTATTTCTCGGTGAGAGAAAGTTGGTTTATGCCATTTTAAGAGTAAAGCTGAAGTACATGAAAAATGTTAATTTCTCATGAAATTTAATGTTATTTGCAATGCAGAAGACAGATTTTCATGTGTAGAGTTTTTTTGCAGAGCAAGTCAGGTTATAGCTTCAATGCACATAAATCACTGGTTTAGAATTTGTAAGAACACTAGTGCTGTGTTTAGTGCAAATAAAGAGAAAGCAAGGCCACACAGATGCTGAAAAGCTTCTTTCTCAGTGAGAGAAAGTTGGTTTATGCCATTTTAAGAGTAAAGCTGAAGTACATGAAAAATGTTAATTTCTCATGAAATTAAATGTTATTTGCAATGCAGAAGACAGATTTTCATGTGTTAGAGTTTTTTTGCAGAGCAAGTCATGTTATAGCTTCAATGCACATAATCACTGGTTTAGAGCTTCTAAGTACACTAGTGCTCTGTTTAGTGCAACTGAGCAAATAAAGAGAACGCAAGGCCACAGATGCTGAAAAGCTTCTTTCTCAGTGAGAGAAAGTTGGTTTATGCCATTTTAAGAGTAAAGCTGAAGTACATGAAAAATGTTAATTTCTTATGAAATTAAATGTTATTTGCAATGCAGAAGACAGATTTTCATGTGTTAGAGTTTTTTTGCAGAGCAAGTCATGTTATAGCTTCAATGCACATAATCACTGGTTTAGAGATTGTAAGAACACTAGTGCTGTGTTTTAGTGCAACTAAGCAAATAAAGAGAAAGCAAGGCCACAGATGCTGAAAAGATTCTTTCTCAGTGAGAGAAAGTTGGTTTATGCCATTTTAAGAGTAAAGCTGAAGTACATGAAAAATGTTAATTTCTCATGAAATTAAATGTTATTTGCAATGCAGAAGACAGATTTTCATGTGTTAGAGTATTTTTGCAGAGCAAGGCATGTTAGATCTTCAATGCACATGTTAAAGTCATGTTCAAGGTCATGTAAGAACTTCATTAGTTTTAGACCTTTTTAAGAACATTAATGCTGTCTTAAGTGCAACTATGCAAATAAAAAGAAAGCAAGGCCACAGATGCTGAAAAGTTTATTTCTCGGTGAGAGAAAGTTGGTTTATGCCATTTTAAGAGTAAAGCTGAAGTACATGAAAAATGTTATTTCTCATGAAATTTAATGTTATTTGCAATGCAGAAGACAGATTTTCATGTGTAGAGTTTTTTTGCAGAGCAAGTCAGGTTATAGCTTCAATGCACATAATCACTGGTTTAGAGCTTCTAAGTACACTAGTGCTCTGTTTAGTGCAACTGAGCAAATAAAGAGAAAGCAAGGCCACAGATGCTGAAAAGCTTCTTTCTCAGTGAGAGAAAGTTGGTTTATGCCATTTTAAGAGTAAAGCTGAAGTACATGAAAAATGTAAATTTCTCATGAAATTAAATGTTATTTGCAATGCAGAGGACAGATTTTCATGTGTTAGAGTATTTTTGCAGAGCAAGGCATGTTAGATCTTCAATGCACATGTTAAAGTCATGTTCAAGGTCATGTAAGAACTTCATTAGTTTTAGACCTTTTTAAGAACATTAATGCTTAAAAAAATTTTTAAGTGCAACTATGCAAATAAAGAGAAAGCAAGGCCACAGATGCTGAAAAGCTTCTTTCTCAGTGAGAGAAAGTTGGTTTATGCAATTTTAAGAGTAAAGCTAAAGTACATGAAAAATGATACTTTCTCATTAAATGAAATGTCATTTGCAATGCAGGAGACAGATTTTCATGTGTTAGGGTTTTTTTTGCAGAGCAAGTCATGTTATAGCTTCAATGCACATAATCACTGGTTTAGAGCTTCTAAGTACACTAGTGCTCTGTTTAGTGCAACTGAGCAAATAAAGAGAACGCAAGGCCACAGATGCTGAAAAGCTTCTTTCTCAGTGAGAGAAAGTTGGTTTATGCCATTTTAAGAGTGAAGCTAAAGTACATGAAAAATGATACTTTCTCATTAAATGAAATGTCATTTGCAATGCAGGAGACAGATTTTCATGTGTTAGAGTATTTTTGCAGAGCAAGTCATGTTATAGCTTCAATGCACATAATCACTGGTTTAGAGATTGTAAGAACACTAGTGCTGTGTTTTAGTGCAACTAAGCAAATAAAGAGAAAGCAAGGCCACAGATGCTGAAAAGATTCTTTCTCAGTGAGAGAAAGTTGGTTTATGCCATTTTAAGAGTAAAGCTGAAGTACATGAAAAATGTTAATTTCTCATGAAATTAAATGTTATTTGCAATGCAGAAGACAGATTTTCATGTGTTAGAGTATTTTTGCAGAGCAAGGCATGTTAGATCTTCAATGCACATGTTAAAGTCATGT
This sequence comes from Barbus barbus, assembly GCF_936440315.1. Taxonomy (NCBI): domain Eukaryota; kingdom Metazoa; phylum Chordata; class Actinopteri; order Cypriniformes; family Cyprinidae; genus Barbus; species Barbus barbus. The sequence continues at coordinate 8,037,246 of NC_136722.1, forward strand.
TCAAGGTCATGTAAGAACTTCATTAGTTTTAGACCTTTTTAAGAACATTAATGCTGTCTTAAGTGCAACTATGCAAATAAAAAGAAAGAAAGGCCACAGATGCTGAAAAGTTTATTTCTCGGTGAGAGAAAGTTGGTTTATGCCATTTTAAGAGTAAAGCTGAAGTACATGAAAAATGTTATTTCTCATGAAATTTAATGTTATTTGCAATGCAGAAGACAGATTTTCATGTGTAGAGTTTTTTTGCAGAGCAAGTCAGGTTATAGCTTCAATGCACATAAATCACTTGGTTTAGAAATTGTAAGAACACTAGTGCTGTGTTTAGTGCAAATAAAAAGAAAGCAATGCCACAGATGCTGAAAAGTTTATTTCTCGGTGAGAGAAAGTTGGTTTATGCCATTTTAAGAGTAAAGCTGAAGTACATGAAAAATGTTAATTTCTCATGAAATTAAATGTTATTTGCAATGCAGAAGACAGATTTTCATGTGTTAGAGTATTTTTGCAGAGCAAGTCATGTTATATCTTCAATGCACATAATCACTGGTTTAGAGCTTCTAAGTACACTAGTGCTCTGTTTAGTGCAACTGAGCAAATAAAGAGAAAGCAAGGCCACAGATGCTGAAAAGCTTCTTTCTCAGTGAGAGAAAGTTGGTTTATGCCATTTTAAGAGTAAAGCTGAAGTACATGAAAAATGTAAATTTCTCTTGAAATTAAATGTTATTTGCAATGCAGAGGACAGATTTTCATGTGTTAGAGTATTTTTGCAGAGCAAGGCATGTTAGATCTTCAATGCACATGTTAAAGTCATGTTCAAGGTCATGTAAGAACTTCATTAGTTTTAGACCTTTTTAAGAACATTAATGCTGTCTTAAGTGCAACTATGCAAATAAAAAGAAAGCAAGGCCACAGATGCTGAAAAGTTTCTTTCTCAGTGAGAGAAAGTTGATTTATGCCAATTTAAGAGTAAAGCTGAAGTACATGAAAAATGTTAATTTCTCATTAAATGAAATGTCATTTGCAATGCAGAAGACAGTTTTTTATGTTTTAGAATTTTTTTGCATACCAAGTCATGTTATAGCTTCAATGCACATAATCACTGGTTTAGAGCTTCTAAGTACACTAGTGCTCTGTTTAGTGCAACTGAGCAAATAAAGAGAAAGCAAGGCCACAGATGCTGAAAAGATTGTTTCTCAGTGAGTGAAAGTTGGTTTGTGCAATTTTAAGAGTAAAGCTGAAGTACATGAAAAATGTAAATTTCTCATGAAATTAAATGTTATTTGCAATGCAGAAGACAGATTTTCATGTGTTAGAGTTTTTTTGCAGAGCAAGTCATGTTATAGCTTCAATGCACATAATCACTGGTTTAGAGCTTCTAAGTACACTAGTGCTCTGTTTAGTGCAACTGAGCAAATAAAGAGAAAGCAAGGCCACAGATGCTGAAAAGCTTCTTTCTCAGTGAGAGAAAGTTGGTTTATGCCATTTTAAGAGTAAAGCTGAAGTACATGAAAAATGTAAATTTCTCATGAAATTAAATGTTATTTGCAATGCAGAGGACAGATTTTCATGTGTTAGAGTATTTTTGCAGAGCAAGGCATGTTAGATCTTCAATGCACATGTTAAAGTCATGTTCAAGGTCATGTAAGAACTTCATTAGTTTTAGACCTTTTTAAGAACATTAATGCTTAAAAATTTTTTTAAGTGCAACTATGCAAATAAAGAGAAAGCAAGGCCACAGATGCTGAAAAGCTTCTTTCTCAGTGAGAGAAAGTTGGTTTATGCAATTTTAAGAGTAAAGCTAAAGTACATGAAAAATGATACTTTCTCATTAAATGAAATGTCATTTGCAATGCAGGAGACAGATTTTCATGTGTTAGGGTTTTTTTGCAGAGCAAGTCATGTTATAGCTTCAATGCACATAATCACTGGTTTAGAGCTTCTAAGTACACTAGTGCTCTGTTTAGTGCAACTGAGCAAATAAAGAGAACGCAAGGCCACAGATGCTGAAAAGCTTCTTTCTCAGTGAGAGAAAGTTGGTTTATGCCATTTTAAGAGTGAAGCTAAAGTACATGAAAAATGATACTTTCTCATTAAATGAAATGTCATTTGCAATGCAGGAGACAGATTTTCATGTGTTAGGGTTTTTTTTGCAGAGCAAGTCATGTTATATCTTCAATGCACATAATCACTGGTTTAGAGCTTCTAAGTACACTAGTGCTCTTTTTAGTGCAACTGAGCAAATAAAGAGAAAGCAAGGCCACAGATGCTGAAAAGCTTCTTTCTCAGTGAGAGAAAGTTGGTTTATGCCATTTTAAGAGTAAAGCTGAAGTACATGAAAAATGTAAATTTCTCTTGAAATTAAATGTTATTTGCAATGCAGAGGACAGATTTTCATGTGTTAGAGTATTTTTGCAGAGCAAGGCATGTTAGATCTTCAATGCACATGTTAAAGTCATGTTCAAGGTCATGTAAGAACTTCATTAGTTTTAGACCTTTTTAAGAACATTAATGCTGTCTTAAGTGCAACTATGCAAATAAAAAGAAAGCAAGGCCACAGATGCTGAAAAGTTTCTTTCTCAGTGAGAGAAAGTTGGTTTATGCCAATTTAAGAGTAAAGCTGAAGTACATGAAAAATGTTAATTTCTCATTAAATGAAATGTCATTTGCAATGCAGAAGACAGTTTTTTATGTTTTAGAATTTTTTTGCATACCAAGTCATGTTATAGCTTCAATGCACATAATCACTGGTTTAGAGATTGTAAGAACACTAGTGCTGTGTTTAGTGCAACTAAGCAAATAAAGAGAAAGCAAGGCCACACAGATGCTGAAAAGATTGTTTCTCAGTGAGTGAAAGTTGGTTTATGCAATTTTAAGAGTAAAGCTGAAGTACATGAAAAATGTAAAGTTCTTATGAAATTAAATGTTATTTGCAATGCAGAAGACAGATTTTCATGTGTTAGAGTTTTTTTGCAGAGCAAGTCATGTTATAGCTTCAATGCACATAATCACTGGTTTAGAGCTTCTAAGTACACTAGTGCTCTGTTTAGTGCAACTGAGCAAATAAAGAGAAAGCAAGGCCACAGATGCTGAAAAGCTTCTTTCTCAGTGAGAGAAAGTTGGTTTATGCCATTTTAAGAGTAAAGCTGAAGTACATGAAAAATGTAAATTTTTCATGAAATTAAATGTTATTTGCAATGCAGAGGACAGATTTTCATGTGTTAGAGTATTTTTGCAGAGCAAGGCATGTTAGATCTTCAATGCACATGTTAAAGTCATGTTCAAGGTCATGTAAGAACTTCATTAGTTTTAGACCTTTTTAAGAACATTAATGCTGTCTTAAGTGCAACTATGCAAATAAAAAGAAAGCAAGGCCACAGATGCTGAAAAGTTTATTTCTCGGTGAGAGAAAGTTGGTTTATGCCATTTTAAGAGTAAAGCTGAAGTACATGAAAAATGTTAATTTCTCATGAAATTTAATGTTATTTGCAATGCAGAAGACAGATTTTCATGTGTAGAGTTTTTTTGCAGAGCAAGTCAGGTTATAGCTTCAATGCACATAAATCACTGGTTTAGAATTTGTAAGAACACTAGTGCTGTGTTTAGTGCAAATAAAGAGAAAGCAAGGCCACACAGATGCTGAAAAGCTTCTTTCTCAGTGAGAGAAAGTTGGTTTATGCCATTTTAAGAGTAAAGCTGAAGTACATGAAAAATGTTAATTTCTCATGAAATTAAATGTTATTTGCAATGCAGAAGACAGATTTTCATGTGTTAGAGTTTTTTTGCAGAGCAAGTCATGTTATAGCTTCAATGCACATAATCACTGGTTTAGAGCTTCTAAGTACACTAGTGCTCTGTTTAGTGCAACTGAGCAAATAAAGAGAACGCAAGGCCACAGATGCTGAAAAGCTTCTTTCTCAGTGAGAGAAAGTTGGTTTATGCCATTTTAAGAGTAAAGCTGAAGTACATGAAAAATGTTAATTTCTTATGAAATTAAATGTTATTTGCAATGCAGAAGACAGATTTTCATGTGTTAGAGTTTTTTTGCAGAGCAAGTCATGTTATAGCTTCAATGCACATAATCACTGGTTTAGAGATTGTAAGAACACTAGTGCTGTGTTTTAGTGCAACTAAGCAAATAAAGAGAAAGCAAGGCCACAGATGCTGAAAAGATTCTTTCTCAGTGAGAGAAAGTTGGTTTATGCCATTTTAAGAGTAAAGCTGAAGTACATGAAAAATGTTAATTTCTCATGAAATTAAATGTTATTTGCAATGCAGAAGACAGATTTTCATGTGTTAGAGTATTTTTGCAGAGCAAGGCATGTTAGATCTTCAATGCACATGTTAAAGTCATGTTCAAGGTCATGTAAGAACTTCATTAGTTTTAGACCTTTTTAAGAACATTAATGCTGTCTTAAGTGCAACTATGCAAATAAAAAGAAAGCAAGGCCACAGATGCTGAAAAGTTTATTTCTCGGTGAGAGAAAGTTGGTTTATGCCATTTTAAGAGTAAAGCTGAAGTACATGAAAAATGTTATTTCTCATGAAATTTAATGTTATTTGCAATGCAGAAGACAGATTTTCATGTGTAGAGTTTTTTTGCAGAGCAAGTCAGGTTATAGCTTCAATGCACATAATCACTGGTTTAGAGCTTCTAAGTACACTAGTGCTCTGTTTAGTGCAACTGAGCAAATAAAGAGAAAGCAAGGCCACAGATGCTGAAAAGCTTCTTTCTCAGTGAGAGAAAGTTGGTTTATGCCATTTTAAGAGTAAAGCTGAAGTACATGAAAAATGTAAATTTCTCATGAAATTAAATGTTATTTGCAATGCAGAGGACAGATTTTCATGTGTTAGAGTATTTTTGCAGAGCAAGGCATGTTAGATCTTCAATGCACATGTTAAAGTCATGTTCAAGGTCATGTAAGAACTTCATTAGTTTTAGACCTTTTTAAGAACATTAATGCTTAAAAAAATTTTTAAGTGCAACTATGCAAATAAAGAGAAAGCAAGGCCACAGATGCTGAAAAGCTTCTTTCTCAGTGAGAGAAAGTTGGTTTATGCAATTTTAAGAGTAAAGCTAAAGTACATGAAAAATGATACTTTCTCATTAAATGAAATGTCATTTGCAATGCAGGAGACAGATTTTCATGTGTTAGGGTTTTTTTGCAGAGCAAGTCATGTTATAGCTTCAATGCACATAATCACTGGTTTAGAGCTTCTAAGTACACTAGTGCTCTGTTTAGTGCAACTGAGCAAATAAAGAGAACGCAAGGCCACAGATGCTGAAAAGCTTCTTTCTCAGTGAGAGAAAGTTGGTTTATGCCATTTTAAGAGTGAAGCTAAAGTACATGAAAAATGATACTTTCTCATTAAATGAAATGTCATTTGCAATGCAGGAGACAGATTTTCATGTGTTAGGGTTTTTTTGCAGAGCAAGTCATGTTATATCTTCAATGCACATAATCACTGGTTTAGAGCTTCTAAGTACACTAGTGCTCTGTTTAGTGCAACTGAGCAAATAAAGAGAAAGCAAGGCCACAGATGCTGAAAAGCTTCTTTCTCAGTGAGAGAAAGTTGGTTTATGCCATTTTAAGAGTAAAGCTGAAGTACATGAAAAATGTAAATTTCTCTTGAAATTAAATGTTATTTGCAATGCAGAGGACAGATTTTCATGTGTTAGAGTATTTTTGCAGAGCAAGGCATGTTAGATCTTCAATGCACATGTTAAAGTCATGTTCAAGGTCATGTAAGAACTTCATTAGTTTTAGACCTTTTTAAGAACATTAATGCTGTCTTAAGTGCAACTATGCAAATAAAAAGAAAGCAAGGCCACAGATGCTGAAAAGTTTCTTTCTCAGTGAGAGAAAGTTGGTTTATGCCAATTTAAGAGTAAAGCTGAAGTACATGAAAAATGTTAATTTCTCATTAAATGAAATGTCATTTGCAATGCAGAAGACAGTTTTTTATGTTTTAGAATTTTTTTGCATACCAAGTCATGTTATAGCTTCAATGCACATAATCACTGGTTTAGAGATTGTAAGAACACTAGTGCTGTGTTTAGTGCAACTAAGCAAATAAAGAGAAAGCAAGGCCACACAGATGCTGAAAAGATTGTTTCTCAGTGAGTGAAAGTTGGTTTATGCAATTTTAAGAGTAAAGCTGAAGTACATGAAAAATGTAAAGTTCTTATGAAATTAAATGTTATTTGCAATGCAGAAGACAGATTTTCATGTGTTAGAGTTTTTTTGCAGAGCAAGTCATGTTATAGCTTCAATGCACATAATCACTGGTTTAGAGCTTCTAAGTACACTAGTGCTCTGTTTAGTGCAACTGAGCAAATAAAGAGAAAGCAAGGCCACAGATGCTGAAAAGCTTCTTTCTCAGTGAGAGAAAGTTGGTTTATGCCATTTTAAGAGTAAAGCTGAAGTACATGAAAAATGTTAATTTCTTATGAAATTAAATGTTATTTGCAATGCAGAAGACAGATTTTCATGTGTTAGAGTTTTTTTGCAGAGCAAGTCATGTTATAGCTTCAATGCACATAATCACTGGTTTAGAGATTGTAAGAACACTAGTGCTGTGTTTTAGTGCAACTAAGCAAATAAAGAGAAAGCAAGGCCACAGATGCTGAAAAGCTTCTTTCTCAGTGAAAGAAAGTTGGTTTATGCCATTTTAAGAGTAAAGCTGAAGTACATGAAAAATGTTAATTTCTCATGAAATTAAATGTTATTTGCAATGCAGAAGACAGATTTTCATGTGTTAGAGTATTTTTGCAGAGCAAGGCATGTTAGATCTTCAATGCACATGTTAAAGTCATGTTCAAGGTCATGTAAGAACTTCATTAGTTTTAGACCTTTTTAAGAACATTAATGCTGTCTTAAGTGCAACTATGCAAATAAAAAGAAAGCAAGGCCACAGATGCTGAAAAGTTTATTTCTCGGTGAGAGAAAGTTGGTTTATGCAATTTTAAGAGTAAAGCTAAAGTACATGAAAAATGATACTTTCTCATTAAATGAAATGTCATTTGCAATGCAGGAGACAGATTTTCATGTGTTAGGGTTTTTTTGCAGAGCAAGTCATGTTATAGCTTCAATGCACATAATCACTGGTTTAGAGCTTCTAAGTACACTAGTGCTCTGTTTAGTGCAACTGAGCAAATAAAGAGAACGCAAGGCCACAGATGCTGAAAAGCTTCTTTCTCAGTGAGAGAAAGTTGGTTTATGCCATTTTAAGAGTGAAGCTAAAGTACATGAAAAATGATACTTTCTCATTAAATGAAATGTCATTTGCAATGCAGGAGACAGATTTTCATGTGTTAGGGTTTTTTTGCAGAGCAAGTCATGTTATATCTTCAATGCACATAATCACTGGTTTAGAGCTTCTAAGTACACTAGTGCTCTGTTTAGTGCAACTGAGCAAATAAAGAGAAAGCAAGGCCACAGATGCTGAAAAGCTTCTTTCTCAGTGAGAGAAAGTTGGTTTATGCCATTTTAAGAGTAAAGCTGAAGTACATGAAAAATGTAAATTTCTCTTGAAATTAAATGTTATTTGCAATGCAGAGGACAGATTTTCATGTGTTAGAGTATTTTTGCAGAGCAAGGCATGTTAGATCTTCAATGCACATGTTAAAGTCATGTTCAAGGTCATGTAAGAACTTCATTAGTTTTAGACCTTTTTAAGAACATTAATGCTGTCTTAAGTGCAACTATGCAAATAAAAAGAAAGCAAGGCCACAGATGCTGAAAAGTTTATTTCTCGGTGAGAGAAAGTTGGTTTATGCCATTTTAAGAGTAAAGCTGAAGTACATGAAAAATGTTAATTTCTCATGAAATTTAATGTTATTTGCAATGCAGAAGACAGATTTTCATGTGTAGAGTTTTTTTGCAGAGCAAGTCAGGTTATAGCTTCAATGCACATAAATCACTGGTTTAGAATTTGTAAGAACACTAGTGCTGTGTTTAGTGCAAATAAAGAGAAAGCAAGGCCACACAGATGCTGAAAAGCTTCTTTCTCAGTGAGAGAAAGTTGGTTTATGCCATTTTAAGAGTAAAGCTGAAGTACATGAAAAATGTTAATTTCTCATGAAATTGAATGTTATTTGCAATGCAGAAGACAGATTTTCATGTGTTAGAGTTTTTTTGCAGAGCAAGTCATGTTATAGCTTCAATGCACATAATCACTGGTTTAGAGCTTCTAAGTACACTAGTGCTCTGTTTAGTGCAACTGAGCAAATAAAGAGAACGCAAGGCCACAGATGCTGAAAAGCTTCTTTCTCAGTGAGAGAAAGTTGGTTTATGCCATTTTAAGAGTAAAGCTGAAGTACATGAAAAATGTTAATTTCTTATGAAATTAAATGTTATTTGCAATGCAGAAGACAGATTTTCATGTGTTAGAGTTTTTTTGCAGAGCAAGTCATGTTATAGCTTCAATGCACATAATCACTGGTTTAGAGATTGTAAGAACACTAGTGCTGTGTTTTAGTGCAACTAAGCAAATAAAGAGAAAGCAAGGCCACAGATGCTGAAAAGCTTCTTTCTCAGTGAAAGAAAGTTGGTTTATGCCATTTTAAGAGTAAAGCTGAAGTACATGAAAAATGTTAATTTCTCATGAAATTAAATGTTATTTGCAATGCAGAAGACAGATTTTCATGTGTTAGAGTATTTTTGCAGAGCAAGGCATGTTAGATCTTCAATGCACATGTTAAAGTCATGTTCAAGGTCATGTAAGAACTTCATTAGTTTTAGACCTTTTTAAGAACATTAATGCTGTCTTAAGTGCAACTATGCAAATAAAAAGAAAGCAAGGCCACAGATGCTGAAAAGTTTATTTCTCGGTGAGAGAAAGTTGGTTTATGCAATTTTAAGAGTAAAGCTAAAGTACATGAAAAATGATACTTTCTCATTAAATGAAATGTCATTTGCAATGCAGGAGACAGATTTTCATGTGTTAGGGTTTTTTTGCAGAGCAAGTCATGTTATAGCTTCAATGCACATAATCACTGGTTTAGAGCTTCTAAGTACACTAGTGCTCTGTTTAGTGCAACTGAGCAAATAAAGAGAACGCAAGGCCACAGATGCTGAAAAGCTTCTTTCTCAGTGAGAGAAAGTTGGTTTATGCCATTTTAAGAGTGAAGCTAAAGTACATGAAAAATGATACTTTCTCATTAAATGAAATGTCATTTGCAATGCAGGAGACAGATTTTCATGTGTTAGGGTTTTTTTGCAGAGCAAGTCATGTTATATCTTCAATGCACATAATCACTGGTTTAGAGCTTCTAAGTACACTAGTGCTCTGTTTAGTGCAACTGAGCAAATAAAGAGAAAGCAAGGCCACAGATGCTGAAAAGCTTCTTTCTCAGTGAGAGAAAGTTGGTTTATGCCATTTTAAGAGTAAAGCTGAAGTACATGAAAAATGTAAATTTCTCTTGAAATTAAATGTTATTTGCAATGCAGAGGACAGATTTTCATGTGTTAGAGTATTTTTGCAGAGCAAGGCATGTTAGATCTTCAATGCACATGTTAAAGTCATGTTCAAGGTCATGTAAGAACTTCATTAGTTTTAGACCTTTTTAAGAACATTAATGCTGTCTTAAGTGCAACTATGCAAATAAAAAGAAAGCAAGGCCACAGATGCTGAAAAGTTTATTTCTCGGTGAGAGAAAGTTGGTTTATGCAATTTTAAGAGTAAAGCTAAAGTACATGAAAAATGATACTTTCTCATTAAATGAAATGTCATTTGCAATGCAGGAGACAGATTTTCATGTGTTAGGGTTTTTTTGCAGAGCAAGTCATGTTATAGCTTCAATGCACATAATCACTGGTTTAGAGCTTCTAAGTACACTAGTGCTCTGTTTAGTGCAACTGAGCAAATAAAGAGAACGCAAGGCCACAGATGCTGAAAAGCTTCTTTCTCAGTGAGAGAAAGTTGGTTTATGCCATTTTAAGAGTGAAGCTAAAGTACATGAAAAATGATACTTTCTCATTAAATGAAATGTCATTTGCAATGCAGGAGACAGATTTTCATGTGTTAGGGTTTTTTTGCAGAGCAAGTCATGTTATATCTTCAATGCACATAATCACTGGTTTAGAGCTTCTAAGTACACTAGTGCTCTGTTTAGTGCAACTGAGCAAATAAAGAGAAAGCAAGGCCACAGATGCTGAAAAGCTTCTTTCTCAGTGAGAGAAAGTTGGTTTATGCCATTTTAAGAGTAAAGCTGAAGTACATGAAAAATGTAAATTTCTCTTGAAATTAAATGTTATTTGCAATGCAGAGGACAGATTTTCATGTGTTAGAGTATTTTTGCAGAGCAAGGCATGTTAGATCTTCAATGCACATGTTAAAGTCATGTTCAAGGTCATGTAAGAACTTCATTAGTTTTAGACCTTTTTAAGAACATTAATGCTGTCTTAAGTGCAACTATGCAAATAAAAAGAAAGCAAGGCCACAGATGCTGAAAAGTTTATTTCTCGGTGAGAGAAAGTTGGTTTATGCCATTTTAAGAGTAAAGCTGAAGTACATGAAAAATGTTAATTTCTCATGAAATTTAATGTTATTTGCAATGCAGAAGACAGATTTTCATGTGTAGAGTTTTTTTGCAGAGCAAGTCAGGTTATAGCTTCAATGCACATAATCACTGGTTTAGAGCTTCTAAGTACACTAGTGCTCTGTTTAGTGCAACTGAGCAAATAAAGAGAAAGCAAGGCCACAGATGCTGAAAAGCTTCTTTCTCAGTGAGAGAAAGTTGGTTTATGCCATTTTAAGAGTAAAGCTGAAGTACATGAAAAATGTAAATTTCTCTTGAAATTAAATGTTATTTGCAATGCAGAGGACAGATTTTCATGTGTTAGAGTATTTTTGCAGAGCAAGGCATGTTAGATCTTCAATGCACATGTTAAAGTCATGTTCAAGGTCATGTAAGAACTTCATTAGTTTTAGACCTTTTTAAGAACATTAATGCTGTCTTAAGTGCAACTATGCAAATAAAAAGAAAGCAAGGCCACAGATGCTGAAAAGTTTATTTCTCGGTGAGAGAAAGTTGGTTTATGCAATTTTAAGAGTAAAGCTAAAGTACATGAAAAATGATACTTTCTCATTAAATGAAATGTCATTTGCAATGCAGGAGACAGATTTTCATGTGTTAGGGTTTTTTTGCAGAGCAAGTCATGTTATAGCTTCAATGCACATAATCACTGGTTTAGAGCTTCTAAGTACACTAGTGCTCTGTTTAGTGCAACTGAGCAAATAAAGAGAACGCAAGGCCACAGATGCTGAAAAGCTTCTTTCTCAGTGAGAGAAAGTTGGTTTATGCCATTTTAAGAGTGAAGCTAAAGTACATGAAAAATGATACTTTCTCATTAAATGAAATGTCATTTGCAATGCAGGAGACAGATTTTCATGTGTTAGGGTTTTTTTGCAGAGCAAGTCATGTTATATCTTCAATGCACATAATCACTGGTTTAGAGCTTCTAAGTACACTAGTGCTCTGTTTAGTGCAACTGAGCAAATAAAGAGAAAGCAAGGCCACAGATGCTGAAAAGCTTCTTTCTCAGTGAGAGAAAGTTGGTTTATGCCATTTTAAGAGTAAAGCTGAAGTACATGAAAAATGTAAATTTCTCTTGAAATTAAATGTTATTTGCAATGCAGAGGACAGATTTTCATGTGTTAGAGTATTTTTGCAGAGCAAGGCATGTTAGATCTTCAATGCACATGTTAAAGTCATGTTCAAGGTCATGTAAGAACTTCATTAGTTTTAGACCTTTTTAAGAACATTAATGCTGTCTTAAGTGCAACTATGCAAATAAAAAGAAAGCAAGGCCACAGATGCTGAAAAGTTTATTTCTCGGTGAGAGAAAGTTGGTTTATGCCATTTTAAGAGTAAAGCTGAAGTACATGAAAAATGTTAATTTCTCATGAAATTTAATGTTATTTGCAATGCAGAAGACAGATTTTCATGTGTAGAGTTTTTTTGCAGAGCAAGTCAGGTTATAGCTTCAATGCACATAAATCACTGGTTTAGAATTTGTAAGAACACTAGTGCTGTGTTTAGTGCAAATAAAGAGAAAGCAAGGCCACACAGATGCTGAAAAGCTTCTTTCTCAGTGAGAGAAAGTTGGTTTATGCCATTTTAAGAGTAAAGCTGAAGTACATGAAAAATGTTAATTTCTCATGAAATTGAATGTTATTTGCAATGCAGAAGACAGATTTTCATGTGTTAGAGTTTTTTTGCAGAGCAAGTCATGTTATAGCTTCAATGCACATAATCACTGGTTTAGAGCTTCTAAGTACACTAGTGCTCTGTTTAGTGCAACTGAGCAAATAAAGAGAACGCAAGGCCACAGATGCTGAAAAGCTTCTTTCTCAGTGAGAGAAAGTTGGTTTATGCCATTTTAAGAGTAAAGCTGAAGTACATGAAAAATGTTAATTTCTTATGAAATTAAATGTTATTTGCAATGCAGAAGACAGATTTTCATGTGTTAGAGTTTTTTTGCAGAGCAAGTCATGTTATAGCTTCAATGCACATAATCACTGGTTTAGAGATTGTAAGAACACTAGTGCTGTGTTTTAGTGCAACTAAGCAAATAAAGAGAAAGCAAGGCCACAGATGCTGAAAAGCTTCTTTCTCAGTGAAAGAAAGTTGGTTTATGCCATTTTAAGAGTAAAGCTGAAGTACATGAAAAATGTTAATTTCTCATGAAATTAAATGTTATTTGCAATGCAGAAGACAGATTTTCATGTGTTAGAGTATTTTTGCAGAGCAAGGCATGTTAGATCTTCAATGCACATGTTAAAGTCATGTTCAAGGTCATGTAAGAACTTCATTAGTTTTAGACCTTTTTAAGAACATTAATGCTGTCTTAAGTGCAACTATGCAAATAAAAAGAAAGCAAGGCCACAGATGCTGAAAAGTTTATTTCTCGGTGAGAGAAAGTTGGTTTATGCAATTTTAAGAGTAAAGCTAAAGTACATGAAAAATGATACTTTCTCATTAAATGAAATGTCATTTGCAATGCAGGAGACAGATTTTCATGTGTTAGGGTTTTTTTGCAGAGCAAGTCATGTTATAGCTTCAATGCACATAATCACTGGTTTAGAGCTTCTAAGTACACTAGTGCTCTGTTTAGTGCAACTGAGCAAATAAAGAGAACGCAAGGCCACAGATGCTGAAAAGCTTCTTTCTCAGTGAGAGAAAGTTGGTTTATGCCATTTTAAGAGTGAAGCTAAAGTACATGAAAAATGATACTTTCTCATTAAATGAAATGTCATTTGCAATGCAGGAGACAGATTTTCATGTGTTAGGGTTTTTTTGCAGAGCAAGTCATGTTATATCTTCAATGCACATAATCACTGGTTTAGAGCTTCTAAGTACACTAGTGCTCTGTTTAGTGCAACTGAGCAAATAAAGAGAAAGCAAGGCCACAGATGCTGAAAAGCTTCTTTCTCAGTGAGAGAAAGTTGGTTTATGCCATTTTAAGAGTAAAGCTGAAGTACATGAAAAATGTAAATTTCTCTTGAAATTAAATGTTATTTGCAATGCAGAGGACAGATTTTCATGTGTTAGAGTATTTTTGCAGAGCAAGGCATGTTAGATCTTCAATGCACATGTTAAAGTCATGTTCAAGGTCATGTAAGAACTTCATTAGTTTTAGACCTTTTTAAGAACATTAATGCTGTCTTAAGTGCAACTATGCAAATAAAAAGAAAGCAAGGCCACAGATGCTGAAAAGTTTCTTTCTCAGTGAGAGAAAGTTGGTTTATGCCAATTTAAGAGTAAAGCTGAAGTACATGAAAAATGTTAATTTCTCATTAAATGAAATGTCATTTGCAATGCAGAAGACAGTTTTTTATGTTTTAGAATTTTTTTGCATACCAAGTCATGTTATAGCTTCAATGCACATAATCACTGGTTTAGAGATTGTAAGAACACTAGTGCTGTGTTTAGTGCAACTAAGCAAATAAAGAGAAAGCAAGGCCACACAGATGCTGAAAAGATTGTTTCTCAGTGAGTGAAAGTTGGTTTATGCAATTTTAAGAGTAAAGCTGAAGTACATGAAAAATGTTAATTTCTTATGAAATTAAATGTTATTTGCAATGCAGAAGACAGATTTTCATGTGTTAGAGTATTTTTGCAGAGCAAGTCATGTTATAGCTTCAATGCACATAATCACTGGTTTAGAGATTGTAAGAACACTAGTGCTGTGTTTTAGTGCAACTAAGCAAATAAAGAGAAAGCAAGGCCACAGATGCTGAAAAGATTCTTTCTCAGTGAGAGAAAGTTGGTTTATGCCATTTTAAGAGTAAAGCTGAAGTACATGAAAAATGTTAATTTCTCATGAAATTAAATGTTATTTGCAATGCAGAAGACAGATTTTCATGTGTTAGAGTATTTTTGCAGAGCAAGGCATGTTAGATCTTCAATGCACATGTTAAAGTCATGTTCAAGGTCATGTAAGAACTTCATTAGTTTTAGACCTTTTTAAGAACATTAATGCTGTCTTAAGTGCAACTATGCAAATAAAAAGAAAGCAAGGCCACAGATGCTGAAAAGTTTATTTCTCGGTGAGAGAAAGTTGGTTTATGCCATTTTAAGAGTAAAGCTGAAGTACATGAAAAATGTTATTTCTCATGAAATTTAATGTTATTTGCAATGCAGAAGACAGATTTTCATGTGTAGAGTTTTTTTGCAGAGCAAGTCAGGTTATAGCTTCAATGCACATAAATCACTTGGTTTAGAAATTGTAAGAACACTAGTGCTGTGTTTAGTGCAAATAAAAAGAAAGCAATGCCACAGATGCTGAAAAGTTTATTTCTCGGTGAGAGAAAGTTGGTTTATGCCATTTTAAGAGTAAAGCTGAAGTACATGAAAAATGTTAATTTCTCATGAAATTAAATGTTATTTGCAATGCAGAAGACAGATTTTCATGTGTTAGAGTATTTTTGCAGAGCAAGTCATGTTATATCTTCAATGCACATAATCACTGGTTTAGAGCTTCTAAGTACACTAGTGCTCTGTTTAGTGCAACTGAGCAAATAAAGAGAAAGCAAGGCCACAGATGCTGAAAAGCTTCTTTCTCAGAGAGAGAAAGTTGGTTTATGCCATTTTAAGAGTAAAGCTGAAGTACATGAAAAATGTAAATTTCTCTTGAAATTAAATGTTATTTGCAATGCAGAGGACAGATTTTCATGTGTTAGAGTATTTTTGCAGAGCAAGGCATGTTAGATCTTCAATGCACATGTTAAAGTCATGTTCAAGGTCATGTAAGAACTTCATTAGTTTTAGACCTTTTTAAGAACATTAATGCTGTCTTAAGTGCAACTATGCAAATAAAAAGAAAGCAAGGCCACAGATGCTGAAAAGTTTCTTTCTCAGTGAGAGAAAGTTGATTTATGCCAATTTAAGAGTAAAGCTGAAGTACATGAAAAATGTTAATTTCTCATTAAATGAAATGTCATTTGCAATGCAGAAGACAGTTTTTTATGTTTTAGAATTTTTTTGCATACCAAGTCATGTTATAGCTTCAATGCACATAATCACTGGTTTAGAGCTTCTAAGTACACTAGTGCTCTGTTTAGTGCAACTGAGCAAATAAAGAGAAAGCAAGGCCACAGATGCTGAAAAGATTGTTTCTCAGTGAGTGAAAGTTGGTTTGTGCAATTTTAAGAGTAAAGCTGAAGTACATGAAAAATGTAAATTTCTCATGAAATTAAATGTTATTTGCAATGCAGAAGACAGATTTTCATGTGTTAGAGTTTTTTTGCAGAGCAAGTCATATAGCTTCAATGCACATAATCACTGGTTTAGAGCTTCTAAGTACACTAGTGCTCTGTTTAGTGCAACTGAGCAAATAAAGAGAAAGCAAGGCCACAGATGCTGAAAAGCTTCTTTCTCAGTGAGAGAAAGTTGGTTTATGCCATTTTAAGAGTAAAGCTGAAGTACATGAAAAATGTAAATTTCTCATGAAATTAAATGTTATTTGCAATGCAGAGGACAGATTTTCATGTGTTAGAGTATTTTTGCAGAGCAAGGCATGTTAGATCTTCAATGCACATGTTAAAGTCATGTTCAAGGTCATGTAAGAACTTCATTAGTTTTAGACCTTTTTAAGAACATTAATGCTTAAAAAAATTTTTAAGTGCAACTATGCAAATAAAGAGAAAGCAAGGCCACAGATGCTGAAAAGCTTCTTTCTCAGTGAGAGAAAGTTGGTTTATGCAATTTTAAGAGTAAAGCTAAAGTACATGAAAAATGATACTTTCTCATTAAATGAAATGTCATTTGCAATGCAGGAGACAGATTTTCATGTGTTAGGGTTTTTTTGCAGAGCAAGTCATGTTATAGCTTCAATGCACATAATCACTGGTTTAGAGCTTCTAAGTACACTAGTGCTCTGTTTAGTGCAACTGAGCAAATAAAGAGAACGCAAGGCCACAGATGCTGAAAAGCTTCTTTCTCAGTGAGAGAAAGTTGGTTTATGCCATTTTAAGAGTGAAGCTAAAGTACATGAAAAATGATACTTTCTCATTAAATGAAATGTCATTTGCAATGCAGGAGACAGATTTTCATGTGTTAGGGTTTTTTTGCAGAGCAAGTCATGTTATATCTTCAATGCACATAATCACTGGTTTAGAGCTTCTAAGTACACTAGTGCTCTGTTTAGTGCAACTGAGCAAATAAAGAGAAAGCAAGGCCACAGATGCTGAAAAGCTTCTTTCTCAGTGAGTGAAAGTTGGTTTATGCCATTTTAAGAGTAAAGCTGAAGTACATGAAAAATGTAAATTTCTCTTGAAATTAAATGTTATTTGCAATGCAGAGGACAGATTTTCATGTGTTAGAGTATTTTTGCAGAGCAAGGCATGTTAGATCTTCAATGCACATGTTAAAGTCATGTTCAAGGTCATGTAAGAACTTCATTAGTTTTAGACCTTTTTAAGAACATTAATGCTGTCTTAAGTGCAACTATGCAAATAAAAAGAAAGCAAGGCCACAGATGCTGAAAAGTTTCTTTCTCAGTGAGAGAAAGTTGGTTTATGCCAATTTAAGAGTAAAGCTGAAGTACATGAAAAATGTTAATTTCTCATTAAATGAAATGTCATTTGCAATGCAGAAGACAGTTTTTTATGTTTTAGAATTTTTTTGCATACCAAGTCATGTTATAGCTTCAATGCACATAATCACTGGTTTAGAGATTGTAAGAACACTAGTGCTGTGTTTAGTGCAACTAAGCAAATAAAGAGAAAGCAAGGCCACACAGATGCTGAAAAGATTGTTTCTCAGTGAGTGAAAGTTGGTTTATGCAATTTTAAGAGTAAAGCTGAAGTACATGAAAAATGTAAAGTTCTTATGAAATTAAATGTTATTTGCAATGCAGAAGACAGATTTTCATGTGTTAGAGTTTTTTTGCAGAGCAAGTCATGTTATAGCTTCAATGCACATAATCACTGGTTTAGAGCTTCTAAGTACACTAGTGCTCTGTTTAGTGCAACTGAGCAAATAAAGAGAAAGCAAGGCCACAGATGCTGAAAAGCTTCTTTCTCAGTGAGAGAAAGTTGGTTTATGCCATTTTAAGAGTAAAGCTGAAGTACATGAAAAATGTAAATTTTTCATGAAATTAAATGTTATTTGCAATGCAGAGGACAGATTTTCATGTGTTAGAGTATTTTTGCAGAGCAAGGCATGTTAGATCTTCAATGCACATGTTAAAGTCATGTTCAAGGTCATGTAAGAACTTCATTAGTTTTAGACCTTTTTAAGAACATTAATGCTGTCTTAAGTGCAACTATGCAAATAAAAAGAAAGCAAGGCCACAGATGCTGAAAAGTTTATTTCTCGGTGAGAGAAAGTTGGTTTATGCCATTTTAAGAGTAAAGCTGAAGTACATGAAAAATGTTAATTTCTCATGAAATTTAATGTTATTTGCAATGCAGAAGACAGATTTTCATGTGTAGAGTTTTTTTGCAGAGCAAGTCAGGTTATAGCTTCAATGCACATAAATCACTGGTTTAGAATTTGTAAGAACACTAGTGCTGTGTTTAGTGCAAATAAAGAGAAAGCAAGGCCACACAGATGCTGAAAAGCTTCTTTCTCAGTGAGAGAAAGTTGGTTTATGCCATTTTAAGAGTAAAGCTGAAGTACATGAAAAATGTTAATTTCTCATGAAATTAAATGTTATTTGCAATGCAGAAGACAGATTTTCATGTGTTAGAGTTTTTTTGCAGAGCAAGTCATGTTATAGCTTCAATGCACATAATCACTGGTTTAGAGCTTCTAAGTACACTAGTGCTCTGTTTAGTGCAACTGAGCAAATAAAGAGAACGCAAGGCCACAGATGCTGAAAAGCTTCTTTCTCAGTGAGAGAAAGTTGGTTTATGCCATTTTAAGAGTAAAGCTGAAGTACATGAAAAATGTTAATTTCTTATGAAATTAAATGTTATTTGCAATGCAGAAGACAGATTTTCATGTGTTAGAGTTTTTTTGCAGAGCAAGTCATGTTATAGCTTCAATGCACATAATCACTGGTTTAGAGATTGTAAGAACACTAGTGCTGTGTTTTAGTGCAACTAAGCAAATAAAGAGAAAGCAAGGCCACAGATGCTGAAAAGATTCTTTCTCAGTGAGAGAAAGTTGGTTTATGCCATTTTAAGAGTAAAGCTGAAGTACATGAAAAATGTTAATTTCTCATGAAATTAAATGTTATTTGCAATGCAGAAGACAGATTTTCATGTGTTAGAGTATTTTTGCAGAGCAAGGCATGTTAGATCTTCAATGCACATGTTAAAGTCATGTTCAAGGTCATGTAAGAACTTCATTAGTTTTAGACCTTTTTAAGAACATTAATGCTGTCTTAAGTGCAACTATGCAAATAAAAAGAAAGCAAGGCCACAGATGCTGAAAAGTTTATTTCTCGGTGAGAGAAAGTTGGTTTATGCCATTTTAAGAGTAAAGCTGAAGTACATGAAAAATGTTATTTCTCATGAAATTTAATGTTATTTGCAATGCAGAAGACAGATTTTCATGTGTAGAGTTTTTTTGCAGAGCAAGTCAGGTTATAGCTTCAATGCACATAATCACTGGTTTAGAGCTTCTAAGTACACTAGTGCTCTGTTTAGTGCAACTGAGCAAATAAAGAGAAAGCAAGGCCACAGATGCTGAAAAGCTTCTTTCTCAGTGAGAGAAAGTTGGTTTATGCCATTTTAAGAGTAAAGCTGAAGTACATGAAAAATGTAAATTTCTCATGAAATTAAATGTTATTTGCAATGCAGAGGACAGATTTTCATGTGTTAGAGTATTTTTGCAGAGCAAGGCATGTTAGATCTTCAATGCACATGTTAAAGTCATGTTCAAGGTCATGTAAGAACTTCATTAGTTTTAGACCTTTTTAAGAACATTAATGCTTAAAAAAATTTTTAAGTGCAACTATGCAAATAAAGAGAAAGCAAGGCCACAGATGCTGAAAAGCTTCTTTCTCAGTGAGAGAAAGTTGGTTTATGCAATTTTAAGAGTAAAGCTAAAGTACATGAAAAATGATACTTTCTCATTAAATGAAATGTCATTTGCAATGCAGGAGACAGATTTTCATGTGTTAGGGTTTTTTTGCAGAGCAAGTCATGTTATAGCTTCAATGCACATAATCACTGGTTTAGAGCTTCTAAGTACACTAGTGCTCTGTTTAGTGCAACTGAGCAAATAAAGAGAACGCAAGGCCACAGATGCTGAAAAGCTTCTTTCTCAGTGAGAGAAAGTTGGTTTATGCCATTTTAAGAGTGAAGCTAAAGTACATGAAAAATGATACTTTCTCATTAAATGAAATGTCATTTGCAATGCAGGAGACAGATTTTCATGTGTTAGGGTTTTTTTGCAGAGCAAGTCATGTTATATCTTCAATGCACATAATCACTGGTTTAGAGCTTCTAAGTACACTAGTGCTCTGTTTAGTGCAACTGAGCAAATAAAGAGAAAGCAAGGCCACAGATGCTGAAAAGCTTCTTTCTCAGTGAGAGAAAGTTGGTTTATGCCATTTTAAGAGTAAAGCTGAAGTACATGAAAAATGTAAATTTCTCTTGAAATTAAATGTTATTTGCAATGCAGAGGACAGATTTTCATGTGTTAGAGTATTTTTGCAGAGCAAGGCATGTTAGATCTTCAATGCACATGTTAAAGTCATGTTCAAGGTCATGTAAGAACTTCATTAGTTTTAGACCTTTTTAAGAACATTAATGCTGTCTTAAGTGCAACTATGCAAATAAAAAGAAAGCAAGGCCACAGATGCTGAAAAGTTTCTTTCTCAGTGAGAGAAAGTTGGTTTATGCCAATTTAAGAGTAAAGCTGAAGTACATGAAAAATGTTAATTTCTCATTAAATGAAATGTCATTTGCAATGCAGAAGACAGTTTTTTATGTTTTAGAATTTTTTTGCATACCAAGTCATGTTATAGCTTCAATGCACATAATCACTGGTTTAGAGATTGTAAGAACACTAGTGCTGTGTTTAGTGCAACTAAGCAAATAAAGAGAAAGCAAGGCCACACAGATGCTGAAAAGATTGTTTCTCAGTGAGTGAAAGTTGGTTTATGCAATTTTAAGAGTAAAGCTGAAGTACATGAAAAATGTAAAGTTCTTATGAAATTAAATGTTATTTGCAATGCAGAAGACAGATTTTCATGTGTTAGAGTTTTTTTGCAGATCAAGTCATGTTATAGCTTCAATGCACATAATCACTGGTTTAGAGCTTCTAAGTACACTAGTGCTCTGTTTAGTGCAACTGAGCAAATAAAGAGAAAGCAAGGCCACAGATGCTGAAAAGCTTCTTTCTCAGTGAGAGAAAGTTGGTTTATGCCATTTTAAGAGTAAAGCTGAAGTACATGAAAAATGTAAATTTTTCATGAAATTAAATGTTATTTGCAATGCAGAGGACAGATTTTCATGTGTTAGAGTATTTTTGCAGAGCAAGGCATGTTAGATCTTCAATGCACATGTTAAAGTCATGTTCAAGGTCATGTAAGAACTTCATTAGTTTTAGACATTTTTAAGAACATTAATGCTGTCTTAAGTGCAACTATGCAAATAAAAAGAAAGCAAGGCCACAGATGCTGAAAAGTTTATTTCTCGGTGAGAGAAAGTTGGTTTATGCCATTTTAAGAGTAAAGCTGAAGTACATGAAAAATGTTAATTTCTCATGAAATTTAATGTTATTTGCAATGCAGAAGACAGATTTTCATGTGTAGAGTTTTTTTGCAGAGCAAGTCAGGTTATAGCTTCAATGCACATAAATCACTGGTTTAGAATTTGTAAGAACACTAGTGCTGTGTTTAGTGCAAATAAAGAGAAAGCAAGGCCACACAGATGCTGAAAAGCTTCTTTCTCAGTGAGAGAAAGTTGGTTTATGCCATTTTAAGAGTAAAGCTGAAGTACATGAAAAATGTTAATTTCTCATGAAATTAAATGTTATTTGCAATGCAGAAGACAGATTTTCATGTGTTAGAGTTTTTTTGCAGAGCAAGTCATGTTATAGCTTCAATGCACATAATCACTGGTTTAGAGCTTCTAAGTACACTAGTGCTCTGTTTAGTGCAACTGAGCAAATAAAGAGAACGCAAGGCCACAGATGCTGAAAAGCTTCTTTCTCAGTGAGAGAAAGTTGGTTTATGCCATTTTAAGAGTAAAGCTGAAGTACATGAAAAATGTTAATTTCTCATGAAATTAAATGTTATTTGCAATGCAGAAGACAGATTTTCATGTGTTAGAGTATTTTTGCAGAGCAAGGCATGTTAGATCTTCAATGCACATGTTAAAGTCATGTTCAAGGTCATGTAAGAACTTCATTAGTTTTAGACCTTTTTAAGAACATTAATGCTGTCTTAAGTGCAACTATGCAAATAAAAAGAAAGCAAGGCCACAGATGCTGAAAAGTTTATTTCTCGGTGAGAGAAAGTTGGTTTATGCCATTTTAAGAGTAAAGCTGAAGTACATGAAAAATGTTATTTCTCATGAAATTTAATGTTATTTGCAATGCAGAAGACAGATTTTCATGTGTAGAGTTTTTTTGCAGAGCAAGTCAGGTTATAGCTTCAATGCACATAAATCACTTGGTTTAGAAATTGTAAGAACACTAGTGCTGTGTTTAGTGCAAATAAAAAGAAAGCAATGCCACAGATGCTGAAAGGTTTATTTCTCGGTCAGAGAAAGTTGGTTTATGCCATTTTAAGAGTAAAGCTGAAGTACATGAAAAATGTTAATTTCTCATGAAATTAAATGTTATTTGCAATGCAGAAGACAGATTTTCATGTGTTAGAGTATTTTTGCAGAGCAAGTCATGTTATATCTTCAATGCACATAATCACTGGTTTAGAGCTTCTAAGTACACTAGTGCTCTGTTTAGTGCAACTGAGCAAATAAAGAGAAAGCAAGGCCACAGATGCTGAAAAGCTTCTTTCTCAGTGAGAGAAAGTTGGTTTATGCCATTTTAAGAGTAAAGCTGAAGTACATGAAAAATGTAAATTTCTCTTGAAATTAAATGTTATTTGCAATGCAGAGGACAGATTTTCATGTGTTAGAGTATTTTTGCAGAGCAAGGCATGTTAGATCTTCAATGCACATGTTAAAGTCATGTTCAAGGTCATGTAAGAACTTCATTAGTTTTAGACCTTTTTAAGAACATTAATGCTTAAAAAAATTTTTAAGTGCAACTATGCAAATAAAGAGAAAGCAAGGCCACAGATGCTGAAAAGCTTCTTTCTCAGTGAGAGAAAGTTGGTTTATGCAATTTTAAGAGTAAAGCTAAAGTACATGAAAAATGATACTTTCTCATTAAATGAAATGTCATTTGCAATGCAGGAGACAGATTTTCATGTGTTAGGGTTTTTTTTGCAGAGCAAGTCATGTTATAGCTTCAATGCACATAATCACTGGTTTAGAGCTTCTAAGTACACTAGTGCTCTGTTTAGTGCAACTGAGCAAATAAAGAGAACGCAAGGCCACAGATGCTGAAAAGCTTCTTTCTCAGTGAGAGAAAGTTGGTTTATGCCATTTTAAGAGTGAAGCTAAAGTACATGAAAAATGATACTTTCTCATTAAATGAAATGTCATTTGCAATGCAGGAGACAGATTTTCATGTGTTAGGGTTTTTTTGCAGAGCAAGTCATGTTATATCTTCAATGCACATAATCACTGGTTTAGAGCTTCTAAGTACACTAGTGCTCTGTTTAGTGCAACTGAGCAAATAAAGAGAAAGCAAGGCCACAGATGCTGAAAAGCTTCTTTCTCAGTGAGAGAAAGTTGGTTTATGCCATTTTAAGAGTAAAGCTGAAGTACATGAAAAATGTAAATTTCTCTTGAAATTAAATGTTATTTGCAATGCAGAGGACAGATTTTCATGTGTTAGAGTATTTTTGCAGAGCAAGGCATGTTAGATCTTCAATGCACATGTTAAAGTCATGTTCAAGGTCATGTAAGAACTTCATTAGTTTTAGACCTTTTTAAGAACATTAATGCTGTCTTAAGTGCAACTATGCAAATAAAAAGAAAGCAAGGCCACAGATGCTGAAAAGTTTCTTTCTCAGTGAGAGAAAGTTGGTTTATGCAATTTTAAGAGTAAAGCTGAAGTACATGAAAAATGTTAATTTCTTATGAAATTAAATGTTATTTGCAATGCAGAAGACAGATTTTCATGTGTTAGAGTATTTTTGCAGAGCAAGTCATGTTATAGCTTCAATGCACATAATCACTGGTTTAGAGATTGTAAGAACACTAGTGCTGTGTTTTAGTGCAACTAAGCAAATAAAGAGAAAGCAAGGCCACAGATGCTGAAAAGATTCTTTCTCAGTGAGAGAAAGTTGGTTTATGCCATTTTAAGAGTAAAGCTGAAGTACATGAAAAATGTTAATTTCTCATGAAATTAAATGTTATTTGCAATGCAGAAGACAGATTTTCATGTGTTAGAGTATTTTTGCAGAGCAAGGCATGTTAGATCTTCAATGCACATGTTAAAGTCATGTTCAAGGTCATGTAAGAACTTCATTAGTTTTAGACCTTTTTAAGAACATTAATGCTGTCTTAAGTGCAACTATGCAAATAAAAAGAAAGCAAGGCCACAGATGCTGAAAAGTTTATTTCTCGGTGAGAGAAAGTTGGTTTATGCCATTTTAAGAGTAAAGCTGAAGTACATGAAAAATGTTATTTCTCATGAAATTTAATGTTATTTGCAATGCAGAAGACAGATTTTCATGTGTAGAGTTTTTTTGCAGAGCAAGTCAGGTTATAGCTTCAATGCACATAAATCACTTGGTTTAGAAATTGTAAGAACACTAGTGCTGTGTTTAGTGCAAATAAAAAGAAAGCAATGCCACAGATGCTGAAAAGTTTATTTCTCGGTGAGAGAAAGTTGGTTTATGCCATTTTAAGAGTAAAGCTGAAGTACATGAAAAATGTTAATTTCTCATGAAATTAAATGTTATTTGCAATGCAGAAGACAGATTTTCATGTGTTAGAGTATTTTTGCAGAGCAAGTCATGTTATATCTTCAATGCACATAATCACTGGTTTAGAGCTTCTAAGTACACTAGTGCTCTGTTTAGTGCAACTGAGCAAATAAAGAGAAAGCAAGGCCACAGATGCTGAAAAGCTTCTTTCTCAGTGAGAGAAAGTTGGTTTATGCCATTTTAAGAGTAAAGCTGAAGTACATGAAAAATGTAAATTTCTCTTGAAATTAAATGTTATTTGCAATGCAGAGGACAGATTTTCATGTGTTAGAGTATTTTTGCAGAGCAAGGCATGTTAGATCTTCAATGCACATGTTAAAGTCATGTTCAAGGTCATGTAAGAACTTCATTAGTTTTAGACCTTTTTAAGAACATTAATGCTGTCTTAAGTGCAACTATGCAAATAAAAAGAAAGCAAGGCCACAGATGCTGAAAAGTTTCTTTCTCAGTGAGAGAAAGTTGATTTATGCCAATTTAAGAGTAAAGCTGAAGTACATGAAAAATGTTAATTTCTCATTAAATGAAATGTCATTTGCAATGCAGAAGACAGTTTTTTATGTTTTAGAATTTTTTTGCATACCAAGTCATGTTATAGCTTCAATGCACATAATCACTGGTTTAGAGCTTCTAAGTACACTAGTGCTCTGTTTAGTGCAACTGAGCAAATAAAGAGAAAGCAAGGCCACAGATGCTGAAAAGATTGTTTCTCAGTGAGTGAAAGTTGGTTTGTGCAATTTTAAGAGTAAAGCTGAAGTACATGAAAAATGTAAATTTCTCATGAAATTAAATGTTATTTGCAATGCAGAAGACAGATTTTCATGTGTTAGAGTTTTTTTGCAGAGCAAGTCATATAGCTTCAATGCACATAATCACTGGTTTAGAGCTTCTAAGTACACTAGTGCTCTGTTTAGTGCAACTGAGCAAATAAAGAGAAAGCAAGGCCACAGATGCTGAAAAGCTTCTTTCTCAGTGAGAGAAAGTTGGTTTATGCCATTTTAAGAGTAAAGCTGAAGTACATGAAAAATGTAAATTTCTCATGAAATTAAATGTTATTTGCAATGCAGAGGACAGATTTTCATGTGTTAGAGTATTTTTGCAGAGCAAGGCATGTTAGATCTTCAATGCACATGTTAAAGTCATGTTCAAGGTCATGTAAGAACTTCATTAGTTTTAGACCTTTTTAAGAACATTAATGCTTAAAAAAATTTTTAAGTGCAACTATGCAAATAAAGAGAAAGCAAGGCCACAGATGCTGAAAAGCTTCTTTCTCAGTGAGAGAAAGTTGGTTTATGCAATTTTAAGAGTAAAGCTAAAGTACATGAAAAATGATACTTTCTCATTAAATGAAATGTCATTTGCAATGCAGGAGACAGATTTTCATGTGTTAGGGTTTTTTTGCAGAGCAAGTCATGTTATAGCTTCAATGCACATAATCACTGGTTTAGAGCTTCTAAGTACACTAGTGCTCTGTTTAGTGCAACTGAGCAAATAAAGAGAACGCAAGGCCACAGATGCTGAAAAGCTTCTTTCTCAGTGAGAGAAAGTTGGTTTATGCCATTTTAAGAGTGAAGCTAAAGTACATGAAAAATGATACTTTCTCATTAAATGAAATGTCATTTGCAATGCAGGAGACAGATTTTCATGTGTTAGGGTTTTTTTGCAGAGCAAGTCATGTTATATCTTCAATGCACATAATCACTGGTTTAGAGCTTCTAAGTACACTAGTGCTCTGTTTAGTGCAACTGAGCAAATAAAGAGAAAGCAAGGCCACAGATGCTGAAAAGCTTCTTTCTCAGTGAGTGAAAGTTGGTTTATGCCATTTTAAGAGTAAAGCTGAAGTACATGAAAAATGTAAATTTCTCTTGAAATTAAATGTTATTTGCAATGCAGAGGACAGATTTTCATGTGTTAGAGTATTTTTGCAGAGCAAGGCATGTTAGATCTTCAATGCACATGTTAAAGTCATGTTCAAGGTCATGTAAGAACTTCATTAGTTTTAGACCTTTTTAAGAACATTAATGCTGTCTTAAGTGCAACTATGCAAATAAAAAGAAAGCAAGGCCACAGATGCTGAAAAGTTTCTTTCTCAGTGAGAGAAAGTTGGTTTATGCCAATTTAAGAGTAAAGCTGAAGTACATGAAAAATGTTAATTTCTCATTAAATGAAATGTCATTTGCAATGCAGAAGACAGTTTTTTATGTTTTAGAATTTTTTTGCATACCAAGTCATGTTATAGCTTCAATGCACATAATCACTGGTTTAGAGATTGTAAGAACACTAGTGCTGTGTTTAGTGCAACTAAGCAAATAAAGAGAAAGCAAGGCCACACAGATGCTGAAAAGATTGTTTCTCAGTGAGTGAAAGTTGGTTTATGCAATTTTAAGAGTAAAGCTGAAGTACATGAAAAATGTAAAGTTCTTATGAAATTAAATGTTATTTGCAATGCAGAAGACAGATTTTCATGTGTTAGAGTTTTTTTGCAGAGCAAGTCATGTTATAGCTTCAATGCACATAATCACTGGTTTAGAGCTTCTAAGTACACTAGTGCTCTGTTTAGTGCAACTGAGCAAATAAAGAGAAAGCAAGGCCACAGATGCTGAAAAGCTTCTTTCTCAGTGAGAGAAAGTTGGTTTATGCCATTTTAAGAGTAAAGCTGAAGTACATGAAAAATGTAAATTTTTCATGAAATTAAATGTTATTTGCAATGCAGAGGACAGATTTTCATGTGTTAGAGTATTTTTGCAGAGCAAGGCATGTTAGATCTTCAATGCACATGTTAAAGTCATGTTCAAGGTCATGTAAGAACTTCATTAGTTTTAGACCTTTTTAAGAACATTAATGCTGTCTTAAGTGCAACTATGCAAATAAAAAGAAAGCAAGGCCACAGATGCTGAAAAGTTTATTTCTCGGTGAGAGAAAGTTGGTTTATGCCATTTTAAGAGTAAAGCTGAAGTACATGAAAAATGTTAATTTCTCATGAAATTTAATGTTATTTGCAATGCAGAAGACAGATTTTCATGTGTAGAGTTTTTTTGCAGAGCAAGTCAGGTTATAGCTTCAATGCACATAAATCACTGGTTTAGAATTTGTAAGAACACTAGTGCTGTGTTTAGTGCAAATAAAGAGAAAGCAAGGCCACACAGATGCTGAAAAGCTTCTTTCTCAGTGAGAGAAAGTTGGTTTATGCCATTTTAAGAGTAAAGCTGAAGTACATGAAAAATGTTAATTTCTCATGAAATTAAATGTTATTTGCAATGCAGAAGACAGATTTTCATGTGTTAGAGTTTTTTTGCAGAGCAAGTCATGTTATAGCTTCAATGCACATAATCACTGGTTTAGAGCTTCTAAGTACACTAGTGCTCTGTTTAGTGCAACTGAGCAAATAAAGAGAACGCAAGGCCACAGATGCTGAAAAGCTTCTTTCTCAGTGAGAGAAAGTTGGTTTATGCCATTTTAAGAGTAAAGCTGAAGTACATGAAAAATGTTAATTTCTTATGAAATTAAATGTTATTTGCAATGCAGAAGACAGATTTTCATGTGTTAGAGTTTTTTTGCAGAGCAAGTCATGTTATAGCTTCAATGCACATAATCACTGGTTTAGAGATTGTAAGAACACTAGTGCTGTGTTTTAGTGCAACTAAGCAAATAAAGAGAAAGCAAGGCCACAGATGCTGAAAAGATTCTTTCTCAGTGAGAGAAAGTTGGTTTATGCCATTTTAAGAGTAAAGCTGAAGTACATGAAAAATGTTAATTTCTCATGAAATTAAATGTTATTTGCAATGCAGAAGACAGATTTTCATGTGTTAGAGTATTTTTGCAGAGCAAGGCATGTTAGATCTTCAATGCACATGTTAAAGTCATGTTCAAGGTCATGTAAGAACTTCATTAGTTTTAGACCTTTTTAAGAACATTAATGCTGTCTTAAGTGCAACTATGCAAATAAAAAGAAAGCAAGGCCACAGATGCTGAAAAGTTTATTTCTCGGTGAGAGAAAGTTGGTTTATGCCATTTTAAGAGTAAAGCTGAAGTACATGAAAAATGTTATTTCTCATGAAATTTAATGTTATTTGCAATGCAGAAGACAGATTTTCATGTGTAGAGTTTTTTTGCAGAGCAAGTCAGGTTATAGCTTCAATGCACATAATCACTGGTTTAGAGCTTCTAAGTACACTAGTGCTCTGTTTAGTGCAACTGAGCAAATAAAGAGAAAGCAAGGCCACAGATGCTGAAAAGCTTCTTTCTCAGTGAGAG
Organism: Barbus barbus; assembly: GCF_936440315.1. Lineage (NCBI taxonomy): Eukaryota > Metazoa > Chordata > Actinopteri > Cypriniformes > Cyprinidae > Barbus > Barbus barbus. The sequence continues at coordinate 8,065,961 of NC_136722.1, forward strand.
AAAGTTGGTTTATGCCATTTTAAGAGTAAAGCTGAAGTACATGAAAAATGTAAATTTCTCATGAAATTAAATGTTATTTGCAATGCAGAGGACAGATTTTCATGTGTTAGAGTATTTTTGCAGAGCAAGGCATGTTAGATCTTCAATGCACATGTTAAAGTCATGTTCAAGGTCATGTAAGAACTTCATTAGTTTTAGACCTTTTTAAGAACATTAATGCTTAAAAAAATTTTTAAGTGCAACTATGCAAATAAAGAGAAAGCAAGGCCACAGATGCTGAAAAGCTTCTTTCTCAGTGAGAGAAAGTTGGTTTATGCAATTTTAAGAGTAAAGCTAAAGTACATGAAAAATGATACTTTCTCATTAAATGAAATGTCATTTGCAATGCAGGAGACAGATTTTCATGTGTTAGGGTTTTTTTGCAGAGCAAGTCATGTTATAGCTTCAATGCACATAATCACTGGTTTAGAGCTTCTAAGTACACTAGTGCTCTGTTTAGTGCAACTGAGCAAATAAAGAGAACGCAAGGCCACAGATGCTGAAAAGCTTCTTTCTCAGTGAGAGAAAGTTGGTTTATGCCATTTTAAGAGTGAAGCTAAAGTACATGAAAAATGATACTTTCTCATTAAATGAAATGTCATTTGCAATGCAGGAGACAGATTTTCATGTGTTAGGGTTTTTTTGCAGAGCAAGTCATGTTATATCTTCAATGCACATAATCACTGGTTTAGAGCTTCTAAGTACACTAGTGCTCTGTTTAGTGCAACTGAGCAAATAAAGAGAAAGCAAGGCCACAGATGCTGAAAAGCTTCTTTCTCAGTGAGAGAAAGTTGGTTTATGCCATTTTAAGAGTAAAGCTGAAGTACATGAAAAATGTAAATTTCTCTTGAAATTAAATGTTATTTGCAATGCAGAGGACAGATTTTCATGTGTTAGAGTATTTTTGCAGAGCAAGGCATGTTAGATCTTCAATGCACATGTTAAAGTCATGTTCAAGGTCATGTAAGAACTTCATTAGTTTTAGACCTTTTTAAGAACATTAATGCTGTCTTAAGTGCAACTATGCAAATAAAAAGAAAGCAAGGCCACAGATGCTGAAAAGTTTCTTTCTCAGTGAGAGAAAGTTGGTTTATGCCAATTTAAGAGTAAAGCTGAAGTACATGAAAAATGTTAATTTCTCATTAAATGAAATGTCATTTGCAATGCAGAAGACAGTTTTTTATGTTTTAGAATTTTTTTGCATACCAAGTCATGTTATAGCTTCAATGCACATAATCACTGGTTTAGAGATTGTAAGAACACTAGTGCTGTGTTTAGTGCAACTAAGCAAATAAAGAGAAAGCAAGGCCACACAGATGCTGAAAAGATTGTTTCTCAGTGAGTGAAAGTTGGTTTATGCAATTTTAAGAGTAAAGCTGAAGTACATGAAAAATGTAAAGTTCTTATGAAATTAAATGTTATTTGCAATGCAGAAGACAGATTTTCATGTGTTAGAGTTTTTTTGCAGAGCAAGTCATGTTATAGCTTCAATGCACATAATCACTGGTTTAGAGCTTCTAAGTACACTAGTGCTCTGTTTAGTGCAACTGAGCAAATAAAGAGAAAGCAAGGCCACAGATGCTGAAAAGCTTCTTTCTCAGTGAGAGAAAGTTGGTTTATGCCATTTTAAGAGTAAAGCTGAAGTACATGAAAAATGTAAATTTTTCATGAAATTAAATGTTATTTGCAATGCAGAGGACAGATTTTCATGTGTTAGAGTATTTTTGCAGAGCAAGGCATGTTAGATCTTCAATGCACATGTTAAAGTCATGTTCAAGGTCATGTAAGAACTTCATTAGTTTTAGACATTTTTAAGAACATTAATGCTGTCTTAAGTGCAACTATGCAAATAAAAAGAAAGCAAGGCCACAGATGCTGAAAAGTTTATTTCTCGGTGAGAGAAAGTTGGTTTATGCCATTTTAAGAGTAAAGCTGAAGTACATGAAAAATGTTAATTTCTCATGAAATTTAATGTTATTTGCAATGCAGAAGACAGATTTTCATGTGTAGAGTTTTTTTGCAGAGCAAGTCAGGTTATAGCTTCAATGCACATAAATCACTTGGTTTAGAAATTGTAAGAACACTAGTGCTGTGTTTAGTGCAAATAAAAAGAAAGCAATGCCACAGATGCTGAAAAGTTTATTTCTCGGTGAGAGAAAGTTGGTTTATGCCATTTTAAGAGTAAAGCTGAAGTACATGAAAAATGTTAATTTCTCATGAAATTAAATGTTATTTGCAATGCAGAAGACAGATTTTCATGTGTTAGAGTATTTTTGCAGAGCAAGTCATGTTATATCTTCAATGCACATAATCACTGGTTTAGAGCTTCTAAGTACACTAGTGCTCTGTTTAGTGCAACTGAGCAAATAAAGAGAAAGCAAGGCCACAGATGCTGAAAAGCTTCTTTCTCAGTGAGAGAAAGTTGGTTTATGCCATTTTAAGAGTCAAGCTGAAGTACATGAAAAATGTAAATTTCTCTTGAAATTAAATGTTATTTGCAATGCAGAGGACAGATTTTCATGTGTTAGAGTATTTTTGCAGAGCAAGGCATGTTAGATCTTCAATGCACATGTTAAAGTCATGTTCAAGGTCATGTAAGAACTTCATTAGTTTTAGACCTTTTTAAGAACATTAATGCTTAAAAAATTTTTTAAGTGCAACTATGCAAATAAAGAGAAAGCAAGGCCACAGATGCTGAAAAGCTTCTTTCTCAGTGAGAGAAAGTTGGTTTATGCAATTTTAAGAGTAAAGCTAAAGTACATGAAAAATGATACTTTCTCATTAAATGAAATGTCATTTGCAATGCAGGAGACAGATTTTCATGTGTTAGGGTTTTTTTGCAGAGCAAGTCATGTTATAGCTTCAATGCACATAATCACTGGTTTAGAGCTTCTAAGTACACTAGTGCTCTGTTTAGTGCAACTGAGCAAATAAAGAGAACGCAAGGCCACAGATGCTGAAAAGCTTCTTTCTCAGTGAGAGAAAGTTGGTTTATGCCATTTTAAGAGTGAAGCTAAAGTACATGAAAAATGATACTTTCTCATTAAATGAAATGTCACTTGCAATGCAGGAGACAGATTTTCATGTGTTAGGGTTTTTTTGCAGAGCAAGTCATGTTATATCTTCAATGCACATAATCACTGGTTTAGAGCTTCTAAGTACACTAGTGCTCTGTTTAGTGCAACTGAGCAAATAAAGAGAAAGCAAGGCCACAGATGCTGAAAAGCTTCTTTCTCAGTGAGAGAAAGTTGGTTTATGCCATTTTAAGAGTAAAGCTGAAGTACATGAAAAATGTAAATTTCTCTTGAAATTAAATGTTATTTGCAATGCAGAGGACAGATTTTCATGTGTTAGAGTATTTTTGCAGAGCAAGGCATGTTAGATCTTCAATGCACATGTTAAAGTCATGTTCAAGGTCATGTAAGAACTTCATTAGTTTTAGACCTTTTTAAGAACATTAATGCTGTCTTAAGTGCAACTATGCAAATAAAAAGAAAGCAAGGCCACAGATGCTGAAAAGTTTCTTTCTCAGTGAGAGAAAGTTGGTTTATGCCAATTTAAGAGTAAAGCTGAAGTACATGAAAAATGTTAATTTCTCATTAAATGAAATGTCATTTGCAATGCAGAAGACAGTTTTTTATGTTTTAGAATTTTTTTGCATACCAAGTCATGTTATAGCTTCAATGCACATAATCACTGGTTTAGAGATTGTAAGAACACTAGTGCTGTGTTTAGTGCAACTAAGCAAATAAAGAGAAAGCAAGGCCACACAGATGCTGAAAAGATTGTTTCTCAGTGAGTGAAAGTTGGTTTATGCCATTTTAAGAGTAAAGCTGAAGTACATGAAAAATGTAAATTTTTCATGAAATTAAATGTTATTTGCAATGCAGAGGACAGATTTTCATGTGTTAGAGTATTTTTGCAGAGCAAGGCATGTTAGATCTTCAATGCACATGTTAAAGTCATGTTCAAGGTCATGTAAGAACTTCATTAGTTTTAGACCTTTTTAAGAACATTAATGCTGTCTTAAGTGCAACTATGCAAATAAAAAGAAAGCAAGGCCACAGATGCTGAAAAGTTTATTTCTCGGTGAGAGAAAGTTGGTTTATGCCATTTTAAGAGTAAAGCTGAAGTACATGAAAAATGTTATTTCTCATGAAATTTAATGTTATTTGCAATGCAGAAGACAGATTTTCATGTGTAGAGTTTTTTTGCAGAGCAAGTCAGGTTATAGCTTCAATGCACATAAATCACTTGGTTTAGAAATTGTAAGAACACTAGTGCTGTGTTTAGTGCAAATAAAAAGAAAGCAATGCCACAGATGCTGAAAAGTTTATTTCTCGGTGAGAGAAAGTTGGTTTATGCCATTTTAAGAGTAAAGCTGAAGTACATGAAAAATGTTAATTTCTCATGAAATTAAATGTTATTTGCAATGCAGAAGACAGATTTTCATGTGTTAGAGTATTTTTGCAGAGCAAGTCATGTTATATCTTCAATGCACATAATCACTGGTTTAGAGCTTCTAAGTACACTAGTGCTCTGTTTAGTGCAACTGAGCAAATAAAGAGAAAGCAAGGCCACAGATGCTGAAAAGCTTCTTTCTCAGTGAGAGAAAGTTGGTTTATGCCATTTTAAGAGTAAAGCTGAAGTACATGAAAAATGTAAATTTCTCTTGAAATTAAATGTTATTTGCAATGCAGAGGACAGATTTTCATGTGTTAGAGTATTTTTGCAGAGCAAGGCATGTTAGATCTTCAATGCACATGTTAAAGTCATGTTCAAGGTCATGTAAGAACTTCATTAGTTTTAGACCTTTTTAAGAACATTAATGCTTAAAAAATTTTTTAAGTGCAACTATGCAAATAAAGAGAAAGCAAGGCCACAGATGCTGAAAAGCTTCTTTCTCAGTGAGAGAAAGTTGGTTTATGCAATTTTAAGAGTAAAGCTAAAGTACATGAAAAATGATACTTTCTCATTAAATGAAATGTCATTTGCAATGCAGGAGACAGATTTTCATGTGTTAGGGTTTTTTTGCAGAGCAAGTCATGTTATAGCTTCAATGCACATAATCACTGGTTTAGAGCTTCTAAGTACACTAGTGCTCTGTTTAGTGCAACTGAGCAAATAAAGAGAACGCAAGGCCACAGATGCTTAAAAGCTTCTTTCTCAGTGAGAGAAAGTTGGTTTATGCCATTTTAAGAGTGAAGCTAAAGTACATGAAAAATGATACTTTCTCATTAAATGAAATGTCACTTGCAATGCAGAGAGACAGATTTTCATGTGTTAGGGTTTTTTTGCAGAGCAAGTCATGTTATATCTTCAATGCACATAATCACTGGTTTAGAGCTTCTAAGTACACTAGTGCTCTGTTTAGTGCAACTGAGCAAATAAAGAGAAAGCAAGGCCACAGATGCTGAAAAGCTTCTTTCTCAGTGAGAGAAAGTTGGTTTATGCCATTTTAAGAGTAAAGCTGAAGTACATGAAAAATGTAAATTTCTCTTGAAATTAAATGTTATTTGCAATGCAGAGGACAGATTTTCATGTGTTAGAGTATTTTTGCAGAGCAAGGCATGTTAGATCTTCAATGCACATGTTAAAGTCATGTTCAAGGTCATGTAAGAACTTCATTAGTTTTAGACCTTTTTAAGAACATTAATGCTGTCTTAAGTGCAACTATGCAAATAAAAAGAAAGCAAGGCCACAGATGCTGAAAAGTTTCTTTCTCAGTGAGAGAAAGTTGGTTTATGCCAATTTAAGAGTAAAGCTGAAGTACATGAAAAATGTTAATTTCTCATTAAATGAAATGTCATTTGCAATGCAGAAGACAGTTTTTTATGTTTTAGAATTTTTTTGCATACCAAGTCATGTTATAGCTTCAATGCACATAATCACTGGTTTAGAGATTGTAAGAACACTAGTGCTGTGTTTAGTGCAACTAAGCAAATAAAGAGAAAGCAAGGCCACACAGATGCTGAAAAGATTGTTTCTCAGTGAGTGAAAGTTGGTTTATGCCATTTTAAGAGTAAAGCTGAAGTACATGAAAAATGTAAATTTTTCATGAAATTAAATGTTATTTGCAATGCAGAGGACAGATTTTCATGTGTTAGAGTATTTTTGCAGAGCAAGGCATGTTAGATCTTCAATGCACATGTTAAAGTCATGTTCAAGGTCATGTAAGAACTTCATTAGTTTTAGACCTTTTTAAGAACATTAATGCTGTCTTAAGTGCAACTATGCAAATAAAAAGAAAGCAAGGCCACAGATGCTGAAAAGTTTATTTCTCGGTGAGAGAAAGTTGGTTTATGCCATTTTAAGAGTAAAGCTGAAGTACATGAAAAATGTTAATTTCTCATGAAATTTAATGTTATTTGCAATGCAGAAGACAGATTTTCATGTGTAGAGTTTTTTTGCAGAGCAAGTCAGGTTATAGCTTCAATGCACATAAATCACTTGGTTTAGAAATTGTAAGAACACTAGTGCTGTGTTTAGTGCAAATAAAAAGAAAGCAATGCCACAGATGCTGAAAAGTTTATTTCTCGGTGAGAGAAAGTTGGTTTATGCCATTTTAAGAGTAAAGCTGAAGTACATGAAAAATGTTAATTTCTCATGAAATTAAATGTTATTTGCAATGCAGAAGACAGATTTTCATGTGTTAGAGTATTTTTGCAGAGCAAGTCATGTTATATCTTCAATGCACATAATCACTGGTTTAGAGCTTCTAAGTACACTAGTGCTCTGTTTAGTGCAACTGAGCAAATAAAGAGAAAGCAAGGCCACAGATGCTGAAAAGCTTCTTTCTCAGTGAGAGAAAGTTGGTTTATGCCATTTTAAGAGTAAAGCTGAAGTACATGAAAAATGTAAATTTCTCTTGAAATTAAATGTTATTTGCAATGCAGAGGACAGATTTTCATGTGTTAGAGTATTTTTGCAGAGCAAGGCATGTTAGATCTTCAATGCACATGTTAAAGTCATGTTCAAGGTCATGTAAGAACTTCATTAGTTTTAGACCTTTTTAAGAACATTAATGCTTAAAAAAAATTTTAAGTGCAACTATGCAAATAAAGAGAAAGCAAGGCCACAGATGCTGAAAAGCTTCTTTCTCAGTGAGAGAAAGTTGGTTTATGCAATTTTAAGAGTAAAGCTAAAGTACATGAAAAATGATACTTTCTCATTAAATGAAATGTCATTTGCAATGCAGGAGACAGATTTTCATGTGTTAGGGTTTTTTTGCAGAGCAAGTCATGTTATAGCTTCAATGCACATAATCACTGGTTTAGAGCTTCTAAGTACACTAGTGCTCTGTTTAGTGCAACTGAGCAAATAAAGAGAACGCAAGGCCACAGATGCTGAAAAGCTTCTTTCTCAGTGAGAGAAAGTTGGTTTATGCCATTTTAAGAGTGAAGCTAAAGTACATGAAAAATGATACTTTCTCATTAAATGAAATGTCATTTGCAATGCAGGAGACAGATTTTCATGTGTTAGGGTTTTTTTGCAGAGCAAGTCATGTTATATCTTCAATGCACATAATCACTGGTTTAGAGCTTCTAAGTACACTAGTGCTCTGTTTAGTGCAACTGAGCAAATAAAGAGAAAGCAAGGCCACAGATGCTGAAAAGCTTCTTTCTCAGTGAGAGAAAGTTGGTTTATGCCATTTTAAGAGTAAAGCTGAAGTACATGAAAAATGTAAATTTCTCTTGAAATTAAATGTTATTTGCAATGCAGAGGACAGATTTTCATGTGTTAGAGTATTTTTGCAGAGCAAGGCATGTTAGATCTTCAATGCACATGTTAAAGTCATGTTCAAGGTCATGTAAGAACTTCATTAGTTTTAGACCTTTTTAAGAACATTAATGCTGTCTTAAGTGCAACTATGCAAATAAAAAGAAAGCAAGGCCACAGATGCTGAAAAGTTTCTTTCTCAGTGAGAGAAAGTTGGTTTATGCCAATTTAAGAGTAAAGCTGAAGTACATGAAAAATGTTAATTTCTCATTAAATGAAATGTCATTTGCAATGCAGAAGACAGTTTTTTATGTTTTAGAATTTTTTTGCATACCAAGTCATGTTATAGCTTCAATGCACATAATCACTGGTTTAGAGATTGTAAGAACACTAGTGCTGTGTTTAGTGCAAATAAAGAGAAAGCAAGGCCACACAGATGCTGAAAAGCTTCTTTCTCAGTGAGAGAAAGTTGGTTTATGCCATTTTAAGAGTAAAGCTGAAGTACATGAAAAATGTTAATTTCTCATGAAATTAAATGTTATTTGCAATGCAGAAGACAGATTTTCATGTGTTAGAGTTTTTTTGCAGAGCAAGTCATGTTATAGCTTCAATGCACATAATCACTGGTTTAGAGCTTCTAAGTACACTAGTGCTCTGTTTAGTGCAACTGAGCAAATAAAGAGAACGCAAGGCCACAGATGCTGAAAAGCTTCTTTCTCAGTGAGAGAAAGTTGGTTTATGCCATTTTAAGAGTAAAGCTGAAGTACATGAAAAATGTTAATTTCTTATGAAATTAAATGTTATTTGCAATGCAGAAGACAGATTTTCATGTGTTAGAGTTTTTTTGCAGAGCAAGTCATGTTATAGCTTCAATGCACATAATCACTGGTTTAGAGATTGTAAGAACACTAGTGCTGTGTTTTAGTGCAACTAAGCAAATAAAGAGAAAGCAAGGCCACAGATGCTGAAAAGATTCTTTCTCAGTGAGAGAAAGTTGGTTTATGCCATTTTAAGAGTAAAGCTGAAGTACATGAAAAATGTTAATTTCTCATGAAATTAAATGTTATTTGCAATGCAGAAGACAGATTTTCATGTGTTAGAGTATTTTTGCAGAGCAGGGCATGTTAGATCTTCAATGCACATGTTAAAGTCATGTTCAAGGTCATGTAAGAACTTCATTAGTTTTAGACCTTTTTAAGAACATTAATGCTGTCTTAAGTGCAACTATGCAAATAAAAAGAAAGCAAGGCCACAGATGCTGAAAAGTTTATTTCTCGGTGAGAGAAAGTTGGTTTATGCCATTTTAAGAGTAAAGCTGAAGTACATGAAAAATGTTATTTCTCATGAAATTTAATGTTATTTGCAATGCAGAAGACAGATTTTCATGTGTAGAGTTTTTTTGCAGAGCAAGTCAGGTTATAGCTTCAATGCACATAAATCACTTGGTTTAGAAATTGTAAGAACACTAGTGCTGTGTTTAGTGCAAATAAAAAGAAAGCAATGCCACAGATGCTGAAAAGTTTATTTCTCGGTGAGAGAAAGTTGGTTTATGCCATTTTAAGAGTAAAGCTGAAGTACATGAAAAATGTTAATTTCTCATGAAATTAAATGTTATTTGCAATGCAGAAGACAGATTTTCATGTGTTAGAGTATTTTTGCAGAGCAAGTCATGTTATATCTTCAATGCACATAATCACTGGTTTAGAGCTTCTAAGTACACTAGTGCTCTGTTTAGTGCAACTGAGCAAATAAAGAGAAAGCAAGGCCACAGATGCTGAAAAGCTTCTTTCTCAGTGAGAGAAAGTTGGTTTATGCCATTTTAAGAGTAAAGCTGAAGTACATGAAAAATGTAAATTTCTCTTGAAATTAAATGTTATTTGCAATGCAGAGGACAGATTTTCATGTGTTAGAGTATTTTTGCAGAGCAAGTCATGTTATATCTTCAATGCACATAATCACTGGTTTAGAGCTTCTAAGTACACTAGTGCTCTGTTTAGTGCAACTGAGCAAATAAAGAGAAAGCAAGGCCACAGATGCTGAAAAGCTTCTTTCTCAGTGAGAGAAAGTTGGTTTATGCCATTTTAAGAGTAAAGCTGAAGTACATGAAAAATGTAAATTTCTCTTGAAATTAAATGTTATTTGCAATGCAGAGGACAGATTTTCATGTGTTAGAGTATTTTTGCAGAGCAAGGCATGTTAGATCTTCAATGCACATGTTAAAGTCATGTTCAAGGTCATGTAAGAACTTCATTAGTTTTAGACCTTTTTAAGAACATTAATGCTTAAAAAAAATTTTAAGTGCAACTATGCAAATAAAGAGAAAGCAAGGCCACAGATGCTGAAAAGCTTCTTTCTCAGTGAGAGAAAGTTGGTTTATGCAATTTTAAGAGTAAAGCTAAAGTACATGAAAAATGATACTTTCTCATTAAATGAAATGTCATTTGCAATGCAGGAGACAGATTTTCATGTGTTAGGGTTTTTTTGCAGAGCAAGTCATGTTATAGCTTCAATGCACATAATCACTGGTTTAGAGCTTCTAAGTACACTAGTGCTCTGTTTAGTGCAACTGAGCAAATAAAGAGAACGCAAGGCCACAGATGCTGAAAAGCTTCTTTCTCAGTGAGAGAAAGTTGGTTTATGCCATTTTAAGAGTGAAGCTAAAGTACATGAAAAATGATACTTTCTCATTAAATGAAATGTCATTTGCAATGCAGGAGACAGATTTTCATGTGTTAGGGTTTTTTTGCAGAGCAAGTCATGTTATATCTTCAATGCACATAATAACTGGTTTAGAGCTTCTAAGTACACTAGTGCTCTGTTTAGTGCAACTGAGCAAATAAAGAGAAAGCAAGGCCACAGATGCTGAAAAGCTTCTTTCTCAGTGAGAGAAAGTTGGTTTATGCCATTTTAAGAGTAAAGCTGAAGTACATGAAAAATGTAAATTTCTCTTGAAATTAAATGTTATTTGCAATGCAGAGGACAGATTTTCATGTGTTAGAGTATTTTTGCAGAGCAAGGCATGTTAGATCTTCAATGCACATGTTAAAGTCATGTTCAAGGTCATGTAAGAACTTCATTAGTTTTAGACCTTTTTAAGAACATTAATGCTGTCTTAAGTGCAACTATGCAAATAAAAAGAAAGCAAGGCCACAGATGCTGAAAAGTTTCTTTCTCAGTGAGAGAAAGTTGGTTTATGCCAATTTAAGAGTAAAGCTGAAGTACATGAAAAATGTTAATTTCTCATTAAATGAAATGTCATTTGCAATGCAGAAGACAGTTTTTTATGTTTTAGAATTTTTTTGCATACCAAGTCATGTTATAGCTTCAATGCACATAATCACTGGTTTAGAGATTGTAAGAACACTAGTGCTGTGTTTAGTGCAACTAAGCAAATAAAGAGAAAGCAAGGCCACACAGATGCTGAAAAGATTGTTTCTCAGTGAGTGAAAGTTGGTTTATGCAATTTTAAGAGTAAAGCTGAAGTACATGAAAAATGTAAAGTTCTTATGAAATTAAATGTTATTTGCAATGCAGAAGACAGATTTTCATGTGTTAGAGTTTTTTTGCAGAGCAAGTCATGTTATAGCTTCAATGCACATAATCACTGGTTTAGAGCTTCTAAGTACACTAGTGCTCTGTTTAGTGCAACTGAGCAAATAAAGAGAAAGCAAGGCCACAGATGCTGAAAAGCTTCTTTCTCAGTGAGAGAAAGTTGGTTTATGCCATTTTAAGAGTAAAGCTGAAGTACATGAAAAATGTAAATTTTTCATGAAATTAAATGTTATTTGCAATGCAGAGGACAGATTTTCATGTGTTAGAGTATTTTTGCAGAGCAAGGCATGTTAGATCTTCAATGCACATGTTAAAGTCATGTTCAAGGTCATGTAAGAACTTCATTAGTTTTAGACCTTTTTAAGAACATTAATGCTGTCTTAAGTGCAACTATGCAAATAAAAAGAAAGCAAGGCCACAGATGCTGAAAAGTTTATTTCTCGGTGAGAGAAAGTTGGTTTATGCCATTTTAAGAGTAAAGCTGAAGTACATGAAAAATGTTAATTTCTCATGAAATTTAATGTTATTTGCAATGCAGAAGACAGATTTTCATGTGTAGAGTTTTTTTGCAGAGCAAGTCAGGTTATAGCTTCAATGCACATAAATCACTGGTTTAGAATTTGTAAGAACACTAGTGCTGTGTTTAGTGCAAATAAAGAGAAAGCAAGGCCACACAGATGCTGAAAAGCTTCTTTCTCAGTGAGAGAAAGTTGGTTTATGCCATTTTAAGAGTAAAGCTGAAGTACATGAAAAATGTTAATTTCTCATGAAATTGAATGTTATTTGCAATGCAGAAGACAGATTTTCATGTGTTAGAGTTTTTTTGCAGAGCAAGTCATGTTATAGCTTCAATGCACATAATCACTGGTTTAGAGCTTCTAAGTACACTAGTGCTCTGTTTAGTGCAACTGAGCAAATAAAGAGAACGCAAGGCCACAGATGCTGAAAAGCTTCTTTCTCAGTGAGAGAAAGTTGGTTTATGCCATTTTAAGAGTAAAGCTGAAGTACATGAAAAATGTTAATTTCTTATGAAATTAAATGTTATTTGCAATGCAGAAGACAGATTTTCATGTGTTAGAGTTTTTTTGCAGAGCAAGTCATGTTATAGCTTCAATGCACATAATCACTGGTTTAGAGATTGTAAGAACACTAGTGCTGTGTTTTAGTGCAACTAAGCAAATAAAGAGAAAGCAAGGCCACAGATGCTGAAAAGCTTCTTTCTCAGTGAAAGAAAGTTGGTTTATGCCATTTTAAGAGTAAAGCTGAAGTACATGAAAAATGTTAATTTCTCATGAAATTAAATGTTATTTGCAATGCAGAAGACAGATTTTCATGTGTTAGAGTATTTTTGCAGAGCAAGGCATGTTAGATCTTCAATGCACATGTTAAAGTCATGTTCAAGGTCATGTAAGAACTTCATTAGTTTTAGACCTTTTTAAGAACATTAATGCTGTCTTAAGTGCAACTATGCAAATAAAAAGAAAGCAAGGCCACAGATGCTGAAAAGTTTATTTCTCGGTGAGAGAAAGTTGGTTTATGCAATTTTAAGAGTAAAGCTAAAGTACATGAAAAATGATACTTTCTCATTAAATGAAATGTCATTTGCAATGCAGGAGACAGATTTTCATGTGTTAGGGTTTTTTTTTAGAGCAAGTCATGTTATAGCTTCAATGCACATAATCACTGGTTTAGAGCTTCTAAGTACACTAGTGCTCTGTTTAGTGCAACTGAGCAAATAAAGAGAACGCAAGGCCACAGATGCTGAAAAGCTTCTTTCTCAGTGAGAGAAAGTTGGTTTATGCCATTTTAAGAGTGAAGCTAAAGTACATGAAAAATGATACTTTCTCATTAAATGAAATGTCATTTGCAATGCAGGAGACAGATTTTCATGTGTTAGGGTTTTTTTGCAGAGCAAGTCATGTTATATCTTCAATGCACATAATCACTGGTTTAGAGCTTCTAAGTACACTAGTGCTCTGTTTAGTGCAACTGAGCAAATAAAGAGAAAGCAAGGCCACAGATGCTGAAAAGCTTCTTTCTCAGTGAGAGAAAGTTGGTTTATGCCATTTTAAGAGTAAAGCTGAAGTACATGAAAAATGTAAATTTCTCTTGAAATGAAATGTTATTTGCAATGCAGAGGACAGATTTTCATGTGTTAGAGTATTTTTGCAGAGCAAGGCATGTTAGATCTTCAATGCACATGTTAAAGTCATGTTCAAGGTCATGTAAGAACTTCATTAGTTTTAGACCTTTTTAAGAACATTAATGCTGTCTTAAGTGCAACTATGCAAATAAAAAGAAAGCAAGGCCACAGATGCTGAAAAGTTTCTTTCTCAGTGAGAGAAAGTTGGTTTATGCCAATTTAAGAGTAAAGCTGAAGTACATGAAAAATGTTAATTTCTCATTAAATGAAATGTCATTTGCAATGCAGAAGACAGTTTTTTATGTTTTAGAATTTTTTTGCATACCAAGTCATGTTATAGCTTCAATGCACATAATCACTGGTTTAGAGATTGTAAGAACACTAGTGCTGTGTTTAGTGCAACTAAGCAAATAAAGAGAAAGCAAGGCCACACAGATGCTGAAAAGATTGTTTCTCAGTGAGTGAAAGTTGGTTTATGCAATTTTAAGAGTAAAGCTGAAGTACATGAAAAATGTAAAGTTCTTATGAAATTAAATGTTATTTGCAATGCAGAAGACAGATTTTCATGTGTTAGAGTTTTTTTGCAGAGCAAGTCATGTTATAGCTTCAATGCACATAATCACTGGTTTAGAGCTTCTAAGTACACTAGTGCTCTCTTTAGTGCAACTGAGCAAATAAAGAGAAAGCAAGGCCACAGATGCTGAAAAGCTTCTTTCTCAGTGAGAGAAAGTTGGTTTATGCCATTTTAAGAGTAAAGCTGAAGTACATGAAAAATGTTAATTTCTTATGAAATTAAATGTTATTTGCAATGCAGAAGACAGATTTTCATGTGTTAGAGTATTTTTGCAGAGCAAGTCATGTTATAGCTTCAATGCACATAATCACTGGTTTAGAGATTGTAAGAACACTAGTGCTGTGTTTTAGTGCAACTAAGCAAATAAAGAGAAAGCAAGGCCACAGATGCTGAAAAGATTCTTTCTCAGTGAGAGAAAGTTGGTTTATGCCATTTTAAGAGTAAAGCTGAAGTACATGAAAAATGTTAATTTCTCATGAAATTAAATGTTATTTGCAATGCAGAAGACAGATTTTCATGTGTTAGAGTATTTTTGCAGAGCAAGGCATGTTAGATCTTCAATGCACATGTTAAAGTCATGTTCAAGGTCATGTAAGAACTTCATTAGTTTTAGACCTTTTTAAGAACATTAATGCTGTCTTAAGTGCAACTATGCAAATAAAAAGAAAGCAAGGCCACAGATGCTGAAAAGTTTATTTCTCGGTGAGAGAAAGTTGGTTTATGCCATTTTAAGAGTAAAGCTGAAGTACATGAAAAATGTTATTTCTCATGAAATTTAATGTTATTTGCAATGCAGAAGACAGATTTTCATGTGTAGAGTTTTTTTTGCAGAGCAAGTCAGGTTATAGCTTCAATGCACATAAATCACTTGGTTTAGAAATTGTAAGAACACTAGTGCTGTGTTTAGTGCAAATAAAAAGAAAGCAATGCCACAGATGCTGAAAAGTTTATTTCTCGGTGAGAGAAAGTTGGTTTATGCCATTTTAAGAGTAAAGCTGAAGTACATGAAAAATGTTAATTTCTCATGAAATTAAATGTTATTTGCAATGCAGAAGACAGATTTTCATGTGTTAGAGTATTTTTGCAGAGCAAGTCATGTTATATCTTCAATGCACATAATCACTGGTTTAGAGCTTCTAAGTACACTAGTGCTCTGTTTAGTGCAACTGAGCAAATAAAGAGAAAGCAAGGCCACAGATGCTGAAAAGCTTCTTTCTCAGTGAGAGAAAGTTGGTTTATGCCATTTTAAGAGTAAAGCTGAAGTACATGAAAAATGTAAATTTCTCTTGAAATTAAATGTTATTTGCAATGCAGAGGACAGATTTTCTTGTGTTAGAGTATTTTTGCAGAGCAAGGCATGTTAGATCTTCAATGCACATGTTAAAGTCATGTTCAAGGTCATGTAAGAACTTCATTAGTTTTAGACCTTTTTAAGAACATTAATGCTTAAAAATTTTTTTAAGTGCAACTATGCAAATAAAGAGAAAGCAAGGCCACAGATGCTGAAAAGCTTCTTTCTCAGTGAGAGAAAGTTGGTTTATGCCATTTTAAGAGTAAAGCTGAAGTACATGAAAAATGTAAATTTCTCTTGAAATTAAATGTTATTTGCAATGCAGAGGACAGATTTTCATGTGTTAGAGTATTTTTGCAGAGCAAGGCATGTTAGATCTTCAATGCACATGTTAAAGTCATGTTCAAGGTCATGTAAGAACTTCATTAGTTTTAGACCTTTTTAAGAACATTAATGCTGTCTTAAGTGCAACTATGCAAATAAAAAGAAAGCAAGGCCACAGATGCTGAAAAGTTTCTTTCTCAGTGAGAGAAAGTTGGTTTATGCCAATTTAAGAGTAAAGCTGAAGTACATGAAAAATGTTAATTTCTCATTAAATGAAATGTCATTTGCAATGCAGAAGACAGTTTTTTATGTTTTAGAATTTTTTTGCATACCAAGTCATGTTATAGCTTCAATGCACATAATCACTGGTTTAGAGATTGTAAGAACACTAGTGCTGTGTTTAGTGCAACTAAGCAAATAAAGAGAAAGCAAGGCCACACAGATGCTGAAAAGATTGTTTCTCAGTGAGTGAAAGTTGGTTTATGCAATTTTAAGAGTAAAGCTGAAGTACATGAAAAATGTAAAGTTCTTATGAAATTAAATGTTATTTGCAATGCAGAAGACAGATTTTCATGTGTTAGAGTTTTTTTGCAGAGCAAGTCATGTTATAGCTTCAATGCACATAATCACTGGTTTAGAGCTTCTAAGTACACTAGTGCTCTGTTTAGTGCAACTGAGCAAATAAAGAGA
Source organism: Barbus barbus (assembly GCF_936440315.1). NCBI lineage: Eukaryota > Metazoa > Chordata > Actinopteri > Cypriniformes > Cyprinidae > Barbus > Barbus barbus. The sequence continues at coordinate 8,082,293 of NC_136722.1, forward strand.
AAGCAAGGCCACAGATGCTGAAAAGCTTCTTTCTCAGTGAGAGAAAGTTGGTTTATGCCATTTTAAGAGTAAAGCTGAAGTACATGAAAAATGTAAATTTTTCATGAAATTAAATGTTATTTGCAATGCAGAGGACAGATTTTCATGTGTTAGAGTATTTTTGCAGAGCAAGGCATGTTAGATCTTCAATGCACATGTTAAAGTCATGTTCAAGGTCATGTAAGAACTTCATTAGTTTTAGACCTTTTTAAGAACATTAATGCTGTCTTAAGTGCAACTATGCAAATAAAAAGAAAGCAAGGCCACAGATGCTGAAAAGTTTATTTCTCGGTGAGAGAAAGTTGGTTTATGCCATTTTAAGAGTAAAGCTGAAGTACATGAAAAATGTTAATTTCTCATGAAATTTAATGTTATTTGCAATGCAGAAGACAGATTTTCATGTGTAGAGTTTTTTTGCAGAGCAAGTCAGGTTATAGCTTCAATGCACATAAATCACTGGTTTAGAATTTGTAAGAACACTAGTGCTGTGTTTAGTGCAAATAAAGAGAAAGCAAGGCCACACAGATGCTGAAAAGCTTCTTTCTCAGTGAGAGAAAGTTGGTTTATGCCATTTTAAGAGTAAAGCTGAAGTACATGAAAAATGTTAATTTCTCATGAAATTGAATGTTATTTGCAATGCAAAAGACAGATTTTCATGTGTTAGAGTTTTTTTGCAGAGCAAGTCATGTTATAGCTTCAATGCACATAATCACTGGTTTAGAGCTTCTAAGTACACTAGTGCTCTGTTTAGTGCAACTGAGCAAATAAAGAGAACGCAAGGCCACAGATGCTGAAAAGCTTCTTTCTCAGTGAGAGAAAGTTGGTTTATGCCATTTTAAGAGTAAAGCTGAAGTACATGAAAAATGTTAATTTCTTATGAAATTAAATGTTATTTGCAATGCAGAAGACAGATTTTCATGTGTTAGAGTTTTTTTGCAGAGCAAGTCATGTTATAGCTTCAATGCACATAATCACTGGTTTAGAGATTGTAAGAACACTAGTGCTGTGTTTTAGTGCAACTAAGCAAATAAAGAGAAAGCAAGTCCACAGATGCTGAAAAGATTCTTTCTCAGTGAGAGAAAGTTGGTTTATGCCATTTTAAGAGTAAAGCTGAAGTACATGAAAAATGTTAATTTCTCATGAAATTAAATGTTATTTGCAATGCAGAAGACAGATTTTCATGTGTTAGAGTATTTTTGCAGAGCAAGGCATGTTAGATCTTCAATGCACATGTTAAAGTCATGTTCAAGGTCATGTAAGAACTTCATTAGTTTTAGACCTTTTTAAGAACATTAATGCTGTCTTAAGTGCAACTATGCAAATAAAAAGAAAGCAAGGCCACAGATGCTGAAAAGTTTATTTCTCGGTGAGAGAAAGTTGGTTTATGCCATTTTAAGAGTAAAGCTGAAGTACATGAAAAATGTTATTTCACATGAAATTTAATGTTATTTGCAATGCAGAAGACAGATTTTCATGTGTAGAGTTTTTTTGCAGAGCAAGTCAGGTTATAGCTTCAATGCACATAAATCACTTGGTTTAGAAATTGTAAGAACACTAGTGCTGTGTTTAGTGCAAATAAAAAGAAAGCAATGCCACAGATGCTGAAAAGTTTATTTCTCGGTGAGAGAAAGTTGGTTTATGCCATTTTAAGAGTAAAGCTGAAGTACATGAAAAATGTTAATTTCTCATGAAATTAAATGTTATTTGCAATGCAGAAGACAGATTTTCATGTGTTAGAGTATTTTTGCAGAGCAAGTCATGTTATATCTTCAATGCACATAATCACTGGTTTAGAGCTTCTAAGTACACTAGTGCTCTGTTTAGTGCAACTGAGCAAATAAAGAGAAAGCAAGGCCACAGATGCTGAAAAGCTTCTTTCTCAGTGAAAGAAAGTTGGTTTATGCCATTTTAAGAGTAAAGCTGAAGTACATGAAAAATGTAAATTTCTCTTGAAATTAAATGTTATTTGCAATGCAGAGGACAGATTTTCATGTGTTAGAGTATTTTTGCAGAGCAAGGCATGTTAGATCTTCAATGCACATGTTAAAGTCATGTTCAAGGTCATGTAAGAACTTCATTAGTTTTAGACCTTTTTAAGAACATTAATGCTTAAAAAATTTTTTAAGTGCAACTATGCAAATAAAGAGAAAGCAAGGCCACAGATGCTGAAAAGCTTCTTTCTCAGTGAGAGAAAGTTGGTTTATGCAATTTTAAGAGTAAAGCTAAAGTACATGAAAAATGATACTTTCTCATTAAATGAAATGTCATTTGCAATGCAGGAGACAGATTTTCATGTGTTAGGGTTTTTTTGCAGAGCAAGTCATGTTATAGCTTCAATGCACATAATCACTGGTTTAGAGCTTCTAAGTACACTAGTGCTCTGTTTAGTGCAACTGAGCAAATAAAGAGAACGCAAGGCCACAGATGCTGAAAAGCTTCTTTCTCAGTGAGAGAAAGTTGGTTTATGCCATTTTAAGAGTGAAGCTAAAGTACATGAAAAATGATACTTTCTCATTAAATGAAATGTCATTTGCAATGCAGGAGACAGATTTTCATGTGTTAGGGTTTTTTTGCAGAGCAAGTCATGTTATATCTTCAATGCACATAATCACTGGTTTAGAGCTTCTAAGTACACTAGTGCTCTGTTTAGTGCAACTGAGCAAATAAAGAGAAAGCAAGGCCACAGATGCTGAAAAGCTTCTTTCTCAGTGAGAGAAAGTTGGTTTATGCCATTTTAAGAGTAAAGCTGAAGTACATGAAAAATGTAAATTTCTCTTGAAATTAAATGTTATTTGCAATGCAGAGGACAGATTTTCATGTGTTAGAGTATTTTTGCAGAGCAAGGCATGTTAGATCTTCAATGCACATGTTAAAGTCATGTTCAAGGTCATGTAAGAACTTCATTAGTTTTAGACCTTTTTAAGAACATTAATGCTGTCTTAAGTGCAACTATGCAAATAAAAAGAAAGCAAGGCCACAGATGCTGAAAAGTTTCTTTCTCAGTGAGAGAAAGTTGGTTTATGCCAATTTAAGAGTAAAGCTGAAGTACATGAAAAATGTTAATTTCTCATTAAATGAAATGTCATTTGCAATGCAGAAGACAGTTTTTTATGTGTTAGAGTTTTTTTGCAGAGCAAGTCATGTTATAGCTTCAATGCACATAATCACTGGTTTAGAGCTTCTAAGTACACTAGTGCTCTGTTTAGTGCAACTGAGCAAATAAAGAGAAAGCAAGGCCACAGATGCTGAAAAGCTTCTTTCTCAGTGAGAGAAAGTTGGTTTATGCCATTTTAAGAGTAAAGCTGAAGTACATGAAAAATGTTAATTTCTTATGAAATTAAATGTTATTTGCAATGCAGAAGACAGATTTTCATGTGTTAGAGTATTTTTGCAGAGCAAGTCATGTTATAGCTTCAATGCACATAATCACTGGTTTAGAGATTGTAAGAACACTAGTGCTGTGTTTTAGTGCAACTAAGCAAATAAAGAGAAAGCAAGGCCACAGATGCTGAAAAGATTCTTTCTCAGTGAGAGAAAGTTGGTTTATGCCATTTTAAGAGTAAAGCTGAAGTACATGAAAAATGTTAATTTCTCATGAAATTAAATGTTATTTGCAATGCAGAAGACAGATTTTCATGTGTTAGAGTATTTTTGCAGAGCAAGGCATGTTAGATCTTCAATGCACATGTTAAAGTCATGTTCAAGGTCATGTAAGAACTTCATTAGTTTTAGACCTTTTTAAGAACATTAATGCTGTCTTAAGTGCAACTATGCAAATAAAAAGAAAGCAAGGCCACAGATGCTGAAAAGTTTATTTCTCGGTGAGAGAAAGTTGGTTTATGCCATTTTAAGAGTAAAGCTGAAGTACATGAAAAATGTTATTTCTCATGAAATTTAATGTTATTTGCAATGCAGAAGACAGATTTTCATGTGTAGAGTTTTTTTGCAGAGCAAGTCAGGTTATAGCTTCAATGCACATAAATCACTTGGTTTAGAAATTGTAAGAACACTAGTGCTGTGTTTAGTGCAAATAAAAAGAAAGCAATGCCACAGATGCTGAAAAGTTTATTTCTCGGTGAGAGAAAGTTGGTTTATGCCATTTTAAGAGTAAAGCTGAAGTACATGAAAAATGTTAATTTCTCATGAAATTAAATGTTATTTGCAATGCAGAAGACAGATTTTCATGTGTTAGAGTATTTTTGCAGAGCAAGTCATGTTATATCTTCAATGCACATAATCACTGGTTTAGAGCTTCTAAGTACACTAGTGCTCTGTTTAGTGCAACTGAGCAAATAAAGAGAAAGCAAGGCCACAGATGCTGAAAAGCTTCTTTCTCAGTGAGAGAAAGTTGGTTTATGCCATTTTAAGAGTAAAGCTGAAGTACATGAAAAATGTAAATTTTTCATGAAATTAAATGTTATTTGCAATGCAGAGGACAGATTTTCATGTGTTAGAGTATTTTTGCAGAGCAAGGCATGTTAGATCTTCAATGCACATGTTAAAGTCATGTTCAAGGTCATGTAAGAACTTCATTAGTTTTAGACATTTTTAAGAACATTAATGCTGTCTTAAGTGCAACTATGCAAATAAAAAGAAAGCAAGGCCACAGATGCTGAAAAGTTTATTTCTCGGTGAGAGAAAGTTGGTTTATGCCATTTTAAGAGTAAAGCTGAAGTACATGAAAAATGTTAATTTCTCATGAAATTTAATGTTATTTGCAATGCAGAAGACAGATTTTCATGTGTAGAGTTTTTTTGCAGAGCAAGTCAGGTTATAGCTTCAATGCACATAAATCACTGGTTTAGAATTTGTAAGAACACTAGTGCTGTGTTTAGTGCAAATAAAGAGAAAGCAAGGCCACACAGATGCTGAAAAGCTTCTTTCTCAGTGAGAGAAAGTTGGTTTATGCCATTTTAAGAGTAAAGCTGAAGTACATGAAAAATGTTAATTTCTCATGAAATTAAATGTTATTTGCAATGCAGAAGACAGATTTTCATGTGTTAGAGTTTTTTTGCAGAGCAAGTCATGTTATAGCTTCAATGCACATAATCACTGGTTTAGAGCTTCTAAGTACACTAGTGCTCTGTTTAGTGCAACTGAGCAAATAAAGAGAACGCAAGGCCACAGATGCTGAAAAGCTTCTTTCTCAGTGAGAGAAAGTTGGTTTATGCCATTTTAAGAGTAAAGCTGAAGTACATGAAAAATGTTAATTTCTCATGAAATTAAATGTTATTTGCAATGCAGAAGACAGATTTTCATGTGTTAGAGTATTTTTGCAGAGCAAGGCATGTTAGATCTTCAATGCACATGTTAAAGTCATGTTCAAGGTCATGTAAGAACTTCATTAGTTTTAGACCTTTTTAAGAACATTAATGCTGTCTTAAGTGCAACTATGCAAATAAAAAGAAAGCAAGGCCACAGATGCTGAAAAGTTTATTTCTCGGTGAGAGAAAGTTGGTTTATGCCATTTTAAGAGTAAAGCTGAAGTACATGAAAAATGTTATTTCTCATGAAATTTAATGTTATTTGCAATGCAGAAGACAGATTTTCATGTGTAGAGTTTTTTTGCAGAGCAAGTCAGGTTATAGCTTCAATGCACATAAATCACTTGGTTTAGAAATTGTAAGAACACTAGTGCTGTGTTTAGTGCAAATAAAAAGAAAGCAATGCCACAGATGCTGAAAGGTTTATTTCTCGGTCAGAGAAAGTTGGTTTATGCCATTTTAAGAGTAAAGCTGAAGTACATGAAAAATGTTAATTTCTCATGAAATTAAATGTTATTTGCAATGCAGAAGACAGATTTTCATGTGTTAGAGTATTTTTGCAGAGCAAGTCATGTTATATCTTCAATGCACATAATCACTGGTTTAGAGCTTCTAAGTACACTAGTGCTCTGTTTAGTGCAACTGAGCAAATAAAGAGAAAGCAAGGCCACAGATGCTGAAAAGCTTCTTTCTCAGTGAGAGAAAGTTGGTTTATGCCATTTTAAGAGTAAAGCTGAAGTACATGAAAAATGTAAATTTCTCTTGAAATTAAATGTTATTTGCAATGCAGAGGACAGATTTTCATGTGTTAGAGTATTTTTGCAGAGCAAGGCATGTTAGATCTTCAATGCACATGTTAAAGTCATGTTCAAGGTCATGTAAGAACTTCATTAGTTTTAGACCTTTTTAAGAACATTAATGCTTAAAAAAATTTTTAAGTGCAACTATGCAAATAAAGAGAAAGCAAGGCCACAGATGCTGAAAAGCTTCTTTCTCAGTGAGAGAAAGTTGGTTTATGCAATTTTAAGAGTAAAGCTAAAGTACATGAAAAATGATACTTTCTCATTAAATGAAATGTCATTTGCAATGCAGGAGACAGATTTTCATGTGTTAGGGTTTTTTTGCAGAGCAAGTCATGTTATAGCTTCAATGCACATAATCACTGGTTTAGAGCTTCTAAGTACACTAGTGCTCTGTTTAGTGCAACTGAGCAAATAAAGAGAACGCAAGGCCACAGATGCTGAAAAGCTTCTTTCTCAGTGAGAGAAAGTTGGTTTATGCCATTTTAAGAGTGAAGCTAAAGTACATGAAAAATGATACTTTCTCATTAAATGAAATGTCATTTGCAATGCAGGAGACAGATTTTCATGTGTTAGGGTTTTTTTGCAGAGCAAGTCATGTTATATCTTCAATGCACATAATCACTGGTTTAGAGCTTCTAAGTACACTAGTGCTCTGTTTAGTGCAACTGAGCAAATAAAGAGAAAGCAAGGCCACAGATGCTGAAAAGCTTCTTTCTCAGTGAGAGAAAGTTGGTTTATGCCATTTTAAGAGTAAAGCTGAAGTACATGAAAAATGTAAATTTCTCTTGAAATTAAATGTTATTTGCAATGCAGAGGACAGATTTTCATGTGTTAGAGTATTTTTGCAGAGCAAGGCATGTTAGATCTTCAATGCACATGTTAAAGTCATGTTCAAGGTCATGTAAGAACTTCATTAGTTTTAGACCTTTTTAAGAACATTAATGCTGTCTTAAGTGCAACTATGCAAATAAAAAGAAAGCAAGGCCACAGATGCTGAAAAGTTTCTTTCTCAGTGAGAGAAAGTTGGTTTATGCAATTTTAAGAGTAAAGCTGAAGTACATGAAAAATGTTAATTTCTTATGAAATTAAATGTTATTTGCAATGCAGAAGACAGATTTTCATGTGTTAGAGTATTTTTGCAGAGCAAGTCATGTTATAGCTTCAATGCACATAATCACTGGTTTAGAGATTGTAAGAACACTAGTGCTGTGTTTTAGTGCAACTAAGCAAATAAAGAGAAAGCAAGGCCACAGATGCTGAAAAGATTCTTTCTCAGTGAGAGAAAGTTGGTTTATGCCATTTTAAGAGTAAAGCTGAAGTACATGAAAAATGTTAATTTCTCATGAAATTAAATGTTATTTGCAATGCAGAAGACAGATTTTCATGTGTTAGAGTATTTTTGCAGAGCAAGGCATGTTAGATCTTCAATGCACATGTTAAAGTCATGTTCAAGGTCATGTAAGAACTTCATTAGTTTTAGACCTTTTTAAGAACATTAATGCTGTCTTAAGTGCAACTATGCAAATAAAAAGAAAGCAAGGCCACAGATGCTGAAAAGTTTATTTCTCGGTGAGAGAAAGTTGGTTTATGCCATTTTAAGAGTAAAGCTGAAGTACATGAAAAATGTTATTTCTCATGAAATTTAATGTTATTTGCAATGCAGAAGACAGATTTTCATGTGTAGAGTTTTTTTGCAGAGCAAGTCAGGTTATAGCTTCAATGCACATAAATCACTTGGTTTAGAAATTGTAAGAACACTAGTGCTGTGTTTAGTGCAAATAAAAAGAAAGCAATGCCACAGATGCTGAAAAGTTTATTTCTCGGTGAGAGAAAGTTGGTTTATGCCATTTTAAGAGTAAAGCTGAAGTACATGAAAAATGTTAATTTCTCATGAAATTAAATGTTATTTGCAATGCAGAAGACAGATTTTCATGTGTTAGAGTATTTTTGCAGAGCAAGTCATGTTATATCTTCAATGCACATAATCACTGGTTTAGAGCTTCTAAGTACACTAGTGCTCTGTTTAGTGCAACTGAGCAAATAAAGAGAAAGCAAGGCCACAGATGCTGAAAAGCTTCTTTCTCAGTGAGAGAAAGTTGGTTTATGCCATTTTAAGAGTAAAGCTGAAGTACATGAAAAATGTAAATTTCTCTTGAAATTAAATGTTATTTGCAATGCAGAGGACAGATTTTCATGTGTTAGAGTATTTTTGCAGAGCAAGGCATGTTAGATCTTCAATGCACATGTTAAAGTCATGTTCAAGGTCATGTAAGAACTTCATTAGTTTTAGACCTTTTTAAGATAATTAATGCTGTCTTAAGTGCAACTATGCAAATAAAAAGAAAGCAAGGCCACAGATGCTGAAAAGTTTCTTTCTCAGTGAGAGAAAGTTGATTTATGCCAATTTAAGAGTAAAGCTGAAGTACATGAAAAATGTTAATTTCTCATTAAATGAAATGTCATTTGCAATGCAGAAGACAGTTTTTTATGTTTTAGAATTTTTTTGCATACCAAGTCATGTTATAGCTTCAATGCACATAATCACTGGTTTAGAGCTTCTAAGTACACTAGTGCTCTGTTTAGTGCAACTGAGCAAATAAAGAGAAAGCAAGGCCACAGATGCTGAAAAGATTGTTTCTCAGTGAGTGAAAGTTGGTTTGTGCAATTTTAAGAGTAAAGCTGAAGTACATGAAAAATGTAAATTTCTCATGAAATTAAATGTTATTTGCAATGCAGAAGACAGATTTTCATGTGTTAGAGTTTTTTTGCAGAGCAAGTCATATAGCTTCAATGCACATAATCACTGGTTTAGAGCTTCTAAGTACACTAGTGCTCTGTTTAGTGCAACTGAGCAAATAAAGAGAAAGCAAGGCCACAGATGCTGAAAAGCTTCTTTCTCAGTGAGAGAAAGTTGGTTTATGCCATTTTAAGAGTAAAGCTGAAGTACATGAAAAATGTAAATTTCTCATGAAATTAAATGTTATTTGCAATGCAGAGGACAGATTTTCATGTGTTAGAGTATTTTTGCAGAGCAAGGCATGTTAGATCTTCAATGCACATGTTAAAGTCATGTTCAAGGTCATGTAAGAACTTCATTAGTTTTAGACCTTTTTAAGAACATTAATGCTTAAAAAAATTTTTAAGTGCAACTATGCAAATAAAGAGAAAGCAAGGCCACAGATGCTGAAAAGCTTCTTTCTCAGTGAGAGAAAGTTGGTTTATGCAATTTTAAGAGTAAAGCTAAAGTACATGAAAAATGATACTTTCTCATTAAATGAAATGTCATTTGCAATGCAGGAGACAGATTTTCATGTGTTAGGGTTTTTTTGCAGAGCAAGTCATGTTATAGCTTCAATGCACATAATCACTGGTTTAGAGCTTCTAAGTACACTAGTGCTCTGTTTAGTGCAACTGAGCAAATAAAGAGAACGCAAGGCCACAGATGCTGAAAAGCTTCTTTCTCAGTGAGAGAAAGTTGGTTTATGCCATTTTAAGAGTGAAGCTAAAGTACATGAAAAATGATACTTTCTCATTAAATGAAATGTCATTTGCAATGCAGGAGACAGATTTTCATGTGTTAGGGTTTTTTTGCAGAGCAAGTCATGTTATATCTTCAATGCACATAATCACTGGTTTAGAGCTTCTAAGTACACTAGTGCTCTGTTTAGTGCAACTGAGCAAATAAAGAGAAAGCAAGGCCACAGATGCTGAAAAGCTTCTTTCTCAGTGAGTGAAAGTTGGTTTATGCCATTTTAAGAGTAAAGCTGAAGTACATGAAAAATGTAAATTTCTCTTGAAATTAAATGTTATTTGCAATGCAGAGGACAGATTTTCATGTGTTAGAGTATTTTTGCAGAGCAAGGCATGTTAGATCTTCAATGCACATGTTAAAGTCATGTTCAAGGTCATGTAAGAACTTCATTAGTTTTAGACCTTTTTAAGAACATTAATGCTGTCTTAAGTGCAACTATGCAAATAAAAAGAAAGCAAGGCCACAGATGCTGAAAAGTTTCTTTCTCAGTGAGAGAAAGTTGGTTTATGCCAATTTAAGAGTAAAGCTGAAGTACATGAAAAATGTTAATTTCTCATTAAATGAAATGTCATTTGCAATGCAGAAGACAGTTTTTTATGTTTTAGAATTTTTTTGCATACCAAGTCATGTTATAGCTTCAATGCACATAATCACTGGTTTAGAGATTGTAAGAACACTAGTGCTGTGTTTAGTGCAACTAAGCAAATAAAGAGAAAGCAAGGCCACACAGATGCTGAAAAGATTGTTTCTCAGTGAGTGAAAGTTGGTTTATGCAATTTTAAGAGTAAAGCTGAAGTACATGAAAAATGTAAAGTTCTTATGAAATTAAATGTTATTTGCAATGCAGAAGACAGATTTTCATGTGTTAGAGTTTTTTTGCAGAGCAAGTCATGTTATAGCTTCAATGCACATAATCACTGGTTTAGAGCTTCTAAGTACACTAGTGCTCTGTTTAGTGCAACTGAGCAAATAAAGAGAAAGCAAGGCCACAGATGCTGAAAAGCTTCTTTCTCAGTGAGAGAAAGTTGGTTTATGCCATTTTAAGAGTAAAGCTGAAGTACATGAAAAATGTAAATTTTTCATGAAATTAAATGTTATTTGCAATGCAGAGGACAGATTTTCATGTGTTAGAGTATTTTTGCAGAGCAAGGCATGTTAGATCTTCAATGCACATGTTAAAGTCATGTTCAAGGTCATGTAAGAACTTCATTAGTTTTAGACCTTTTTAAGAACATTAATGCTGTCTTAAGTGCAACTATGCAAATAAAAAGAAAGCAAGGCCACAGATGCTGAAAAGTTTATTTCTCGGTGAGAGAAAGTTGGTTTATGCCATTTTAAGAGTAAAGCTGAAGTACATGAAAAATGTTAATTTCTCATGAAATTTAATGTTATTTGCAATGCAGAAGACAGATTTTCATGTGTAGAGTTTTTTTGCAGAGCAAGTCAGGTTATAGCTTCAATGCACATAAATCACTGGTTTAGAATTTGTAAGAACACTAGTGCTGTGTTTAGTGCAAATAAAGAGAAAGCAAGGCCACACAGATGCTGAAAAGCTTCTTTCTCAGTGAGAGAAAGTTGGTTTATGCCATTTTAAGAGTAAAGCTGAAGTACATGAAAAATGTTAATTTCTCATGAAATTAAATGTTATTTGCAATGCAGAAGACAGATTTTCATGTGTTAGAGTTTTTTTGCAGAGCAAGTCATGTTATAGCTTCAATGCACATAATCACTGGTTTAGAGCTTCTAAGTACACTAGTGCTCTGTTTAGTGCAACTGAGCAAATAAAGAGAACGCAAGGCCACAGATGCTGAAAAGCTTCTTTCTCAGTGAGAGAAAGTTGGTTTATGCCATTTTAAGAGTAAAGCTGAAGTACATGAAAAATGTTAATTTCTTATGAAATTAAATGTTATTTGCAATGCAGAAGACAGATTTTCATGTGTTAGAGTTTTTTTGCAGAGCAAGTCATGTTATAGCTTCAATGCACATAATCACTGGTTTAGAGATTGTAAGAACACTAGTGCTGTGTTTTAGTGCAACTAAGCAAATAAAGAGAAAGCAAGGCCACAGATGCTGAAAAGATTCTTTCTCAGTGAGAGAAAGTTGGTTTATGCCATTTTAAGAGTAAAGCTGAAGTACATGAAAAATGTTAATTTCTCATGAAATTAAATGTTATTTGCAATGCAGAAGACAGATTTTCATGTGTTAGAGTATTTTTGCAGAGCAAGGCATGTTAGATCTTCAATGCACATGTTAAAGTCATGTTCAAGGTCATGTAAGAACTTCATTAGTTTTAGACCTTTTTAAGAACATTAATGCTGTCTTAAGTGCAACTATGCAAATAAAAAGAAAGCAACGCCACAGATGCTGAAAAGTTTATTTCTCGGTGAGAGAAAGTTGGTTTATGCCATTTTAAGAGTAAAGCTGAAGTACATGAAAAATGTTATTTCTCATGAAATTTAATGTTATTTGCAATGCAGAAGACAGATTTTCATGTGTAGAGTTTTTTTGCAGAGCAAGTCAGGTTATAGCTTCAATGCACATAATCACTGGTTTAGAGCTTCTAAGTACACTAGTGCTCTGTTTAGTGCAACTGAGCAAATAAAGAGAAAGCAAGGCCACAGATGCTGAAAAGCTTCTTTCTCAGTGAGAGAAAGTTGGTTTATGCCATTTTAAGAGTAAAGCTGAAGTACATGAAAAATGTAAATTTCTCATGAAATTAAATGTTATTTGCAATGCAGAGGACAGATTTTCATGTGTTAGAGTATTTTTGCAGAGCAAGGCATGTTAGATCTTCAATGCACATGTTAAAGTCATGTTCAAGGTCATGTAAGAACTTCATTAGTTTTAGACCTTTTTAAGAACATTAATGCTTAAAAAAATTTTTAAGTGCAACTATGCAAATAAAGAGAAAGCAAGGCCACAGATGCTGAAAAGCTTCTTTCTCAGTGAGAGAAAGTTGGTTTATGCAATTTTAAGAGTAAAGCTAAAGTACATGAAAAATGATACTTTCTCATTAAATGAAATGTCATTTGCAATGCAGGAGACAGATTTTCATGTGTTAGGGTTTTTTTGCAGAGCAAGTCATGTTATAGCTTCAATGCACATAATCACTGGTTTAGAGCTTCTAAGTACACTAGTGCTCTGTTTAGTGCAACTGAGCAAATAAAGAGAACGCAAGGCCACAGATGCTGAAAAGCTTCTTTCTCAGTGAGAGAAAGTTGGTTTATGCCATTTTAAGAGTGAAGCTAAAGTACATGAAAAATGATACTTTCTCATTAAATGAAATGTCATTTGCAATGCAGGAGACAGATTTTCATGTGTTAGGGTTTTTTTGCAGAGCAAGTCATGTTATATCTTCAATGCACATAATCACTGGTTTAGAGCTTCTAAGTACACTAGTGCTCTGTTTAGTGCAACTGAGCAAATAAAGAGAAAGCAAGGCCACAGATGCTGAAAAGCTTCTTTCTCAGTGAGAGAAAGTTGGTTTATGCCATTTTAAGAGTAAAGCTGAAGTACATGAAAAATGTAAATTTCTCTTGAAATTAAATGTTATTTGCAATGCAGAGGACAGATTTTCATGTGTTAGAGTATTTTTGCAGAGCAAGGCATGTTAGATCTTCAATGCACATGTTAAAGTCATGTTCAAGGTCATGTAAGAACTTCATTAGTTTTAGACCTTTTTAAGAACATTAATGCTGTCTTAAGTGCAACTATGCAAATAAAAAGAAAGCAAGGCCACAGATGCTGAAAAGTTTCTTTCTCAGTGAGAGAAAGTTGGTTTATGCCAATTTAAGAGTAAAGCTGAAGTACATGAAAAATGTTAATTTCTCATTAAATGAAATGTCATTTGCAATGCAGAAGACAGTTTTTTATGTTTTAGAATTTTTTTGCATACCAAGTCATGTTATAGCTTCAATGCACATAATCACTGGTTTAGAGATTGTAAGAACACTAGTGCTGTGTTTAGTGCAACTAAGCAAATAAAGAGAAAGCAAGGCCACACAGATGCTGAAAAGATTGTTTCTCAGTGAGTGAAAGTTGGTTTATGCAATTTTAAGAGTAAAGCTGAAGTACATGAAAAATGTAAAGTTCTTATGAAATTAAATGTTATTTGCAATGCAGAAGACAGATTTTCATGTGTTAGAGTTTTTTTGCAGAGCAAGTCATGTTATAGCTTCAATGCACATAATCACTGGTTTAGAGCTTCTAAGTACACTAGTGCTCTGTTTAGTGCAACTGAGCAAATAAAGAGAAAGCAAGGCCACAGATGCTGAAAAGCTTCTTTCTCAGTGAGAGAAAGTTGGTTTATGCCATTTTAAGAGTAAAGCTGAAGTACATGAAAAATGTAAATTTTTCATGAAATTAAATGTTATTTGCAATGCAGAGGACAGATTTTCATGTGTTAGAGTATTTTTGCAGAGCAAGGCATGTTAGATCTTCAATGCACATGTTAAAGTCATGTTCAAGGTCATGTAAGAACTTCATTAGTTTTAGACATTTTTAAGAACATTAATGCTGTCTTAAGTGCAACTATGCAAATAAAAAGAAAGCAAGGCCACAGATGCTGAAAAGTTTATTTCTCGGTGAGAGAAAGTTGGTTTATGCCATTTTAAGAGTAAAGCTGAAGTACATGAAAAATGTTAATTTCTCATGAAATTTAATGTTATTTGCAATGCAGAAGACAGATTTTCATGTGTAGAGTTTTTTTGCAGAGCAAGTCAGGTTATAGCTTCAATGCACATAAATCACTTGGTTTAGAAATTGTAAGAACACTAGTGCTGTGTTTAGTGCAAATAAAAAGAAAGCAATGCCACAGATGCTGAAAAGTTTATTTCTCGGTGAGAGAAAGTTGGTTTATGCCATTTTAAGAGTAAAGCTGAAGTACATGAAAAATGTTAATTTCTCATGAAATTAAATGTTATTTGCAATGCAGAAGACAGATTTTCATGTGTTAGAGTATTTTTGCAGAGCAAGTCATGTTATATCTTCAATGCACATAATCACTGGTTTAGAGCTTCTAAGTACACTAGTGCTCTGTTTAGTGCAACTGAGCAAATAAAGAGAAAGCAAGGCCACAGATGCTGAAAAGCTTCTTTCTCAGTGAGAGAAAGTTGGTTTATGCCATTTTAAGAGTCAAGCTGAAGTACATGAAAAATGTAAATTTCTCTTGAAATTAAATGTTATTTGCAATGCAGAGGACAGATTTTCATGTGTTAGAGTATTTTTGCAGAGCAAGGCATGTTAGATCTTCAATGCACATGTTAAAGTCATGTTCAAGGTCATGTAAGAACTTCATTAGTTTTAGACCTTTTTAAGAACATTAATGCTTAAAAAATTTTTTAAGTGCAACTATGCAAATAAAGAGAAAGCAAGGCCACAGATGCTGAAAAGCTTCTTTCTCAGTGAGAGAAAGTTGGTTTATGCAATTTTAAGAGTAAAGCTAAAGTACATGAAAAATGATACTTTCTCATTAAATGAAATGTCATTTGCAATGCAGGAGACAGATTTTCATGTGTTAGGGTTTTTTTGCAGAGCAAGTCATGTTATAGCTTCAATGCACATAATCACTGGTTTAGAGCTTCTAAGTACACTAGTGCTCTGTTTAGTGCAACTGAGCAAATAAAGAGAACGCAAGGCCACAGATGCTGAAAAGCTTCTTTCTCAGTGAGAGAAAGTTGGTTTATGCCATTTTAAGAGTGAAGCTAAAGTACATGAAAAATGATACTTTCTCATTAAATGAAATGTCACTTGCAATGCAGGAGACAGATTTTCATGTGTTAGGGTTTTTTTGCAGAGCAAGTCATGTTATATCTTCAATGCACATAATCACTGGTTTAGAGCTTCTAAGTACACTAGTGCTCTGTTTAGTGCAACTGAGCAAATAAAGAGAAAGCAAGGCCACAGATGCTGAAAAGCTTCTTTCTCAGTGAGAGAAAGTTGGTTTATGCCATTTTAAGAGTAAAGCTGAAGTACATGAAAAATGTAAATTTCTCTTGAAATTAAATGTTATTTGCAATGCAGAGGACAGATTTTCATGTGTTAGAGTATTTTTGCAGAGCAAGGCATGTTAGATCTTCAATGCACATGTTAAAGTCATGTTCAAGGTCATGTAAGAACTTCATTAGTTTTAGACCTTTTTAAGAACATTAATGCTGTCTTAAGTGCAACTATGCAAATAAAAAGAAAGCAAGGCCACAGATGCTGAAAAGTTTCTTTCTCAGTGAGAGAAAGTTGGTTTATGCCAATTTAAGAGTAAAGCTGAAGTACATGAAAAATGTTAATTTCTCATTAAATGAAATGTCATTTGCAATGCAGAAGACAGTTTTTTATGTTTTAGAATTTTTTTGCATACCAAGTCATGTTATAGCTTCAATGCACATAATCACTGGTTTAGAGATTGTAAGAACACTAGTGCTGTGTTTAGTGCAACTAAGCAAATAAAGAGAAAGCAAGGCCACACAGATGCTGAAAAGATTGTTTCTCAGTGAGTGAAAGTTGGTTTATGCCATTTTAAGAGTAAAGCTGAAGTACATGAAAAATGTAAATTTTTCATGAAATTAAATGTTATTTGCAATGCAGAGGACAGATTTTCATGTGTTAGAGTATTTTTGCAGAGCAAGGCATGTTAGATCTTCAATGCACATGTTAAAGTCATGTTCAAGGTCATGTAAGAACTTCATTAGTTTTAGACCTTTTTAAGAACATTAATGCTGTCTTAAGTGCAACTATGCAAATAAAAAGAAAGCAAGGCCACAGATGCTGAAAAGTTTATTTCTCGGTGAGAGAAAGTTGGTTTATGCCATTTTAAGAGTAAAGCTGAAGTACATGAAAAATGTTATTTCTCATGAAATTTAATGTTATTTGCAATGCAGAAGACAGATTTTCATGTGTAGAGTTTTTTTGCAGAGCAAGTCAGGTTATAGCTTCAATGCACATAAATCACTTGGTTTAGAAATTGTAAGAACACTAGTGCTGTGTTTAGTGCAAATAAAAAGAAAGCAATGCCACAGATGCTGAAAAGTTTATTTCTCGGTGAGAGAAAGTTGGTTTATGCCATTTTAAGAGTAAAGCTGAAGTACATGAAAAATGTTAATTTCTCATGAAATTAAATGTTATTTGCAATGCAGAAGACAGATTTTCATGTGTTAGAGTATTTTTGCAGAGCAAGTCATGTTATATCTTCAATGCACATAATCACTGGTTTAGAGCTTCTAAGTACACTAGTGCTCTGTTTAGTGCAACTGAGCAAATAAAGAGAAAGCAAGGCCACAGATGCTGAAAAGCTTCTTTCTCAGTGAGAGAAAGTTGGTTTATGCCATTTTAAGAGTAAAGCTGAAGTACATGAAAAATGTAAATTTCTCTTGAAATTAAATGTTATTTGCAATGCAGAGGACAGATTTTCATGTGTTAGAGTATTTTTGCAGAGCAAGGCATGTTAGATCTTCAATGCACATGTTAAAGTCATGTTCAAGGTCATGTAAGAACTTCATTAGTTTTAGACCTTTTTAAGAACATTAATGCTTAAAAAATTTTTTAAGTGCAACTATGCAAATAAAGAGAAAGCAAGGCCACAGATGCTGAAAAGCTTCTTTCTCAGTGAGAGAAAGTTGGTTTATGCAATTTTAAGAGTAAAGCTAAAGTACATGAAAAATGATACTTTCTCATTAAATGAAATGTCATTTGCAATGCAGGAGACAGATTTTCATGTGTTAGGGTTTTTTTGCAGAGCAAGTCATGTTATAGCTTCAATGCACATAATCACTGGTTTAGAGCTTCTAAGTACACTAGTGCTCTGTTTAGTGCAACTGAGCAAATAAAGAGAACGCAAGGCCACAGATGCTTAAAAGCTTCTTTCTCAGTGAGAGAAAGTTGGTTTATGCCATTTTAAGAGTGAAGCTAAAGTACATGAAAAATGATACTTTCTCATTAAATGAAATGTCACTTGCAATGCAGAGAGACAGATTTTCATGTGTTAGGGTTTTTTTGCAGAGCAAGTCATGTTATATCTTCAATGCACATAATCACTGGTTTAGAGCTTCTAAGTACACTAGTGCTCTGTTTAGTGCAACTGAGCAAATAAAGAGAAAGCAAGGCCACAGATGCTGAAAAGCTTCTTTCTCAGTGAGAGAAAGTTGGTTTATGCCATTTTAAGAGTAAAGCTGAAGTACATGAAAAATGTAAATTTCTCTTGAAATTAAATGTTATTTGCAATGCAGAGGACAGATTTTCATGTGTTAGAGTATTTTTGCAGAGCAAGGCATGTTAGATCTTCAATGCACATGTTAAAGTCATGTTCAAGGTCATGTAAGAACTTCATTAGTTTTAGACCTTTTTAAGAACATTAATGCTGTCTTAAGTGCAACTATGCAAATAAAAAGAAAGCAAGGCCACAGATGCTGAAAAGTTTCTTTCTCAGTGAGAGAAAGTTGGTTTATGCCAATTTAAGAGTAAAGCTGAAGTACATGAAAAATGTTAATTTCTCATTAAATGAAATGTCATTTGCAATGCAGAAGACAGTTTTTTATGTTTTAGAATTTTTTTGCATACCAAGTCATGTTATAGCTTCAATGCACATAATCACTGGTTTAGAGATTGTAAGAACACTAGTGCTGTGTTTAGTGCAACTAAGCAAATAAAGAGAAAGCAAGGCCACACAGATGCTGAAAAGATTGTTTCTCAGTGAGTGAAAGTTGGTTTATGCCATTTTAAGAGTAAAGCTGAAGTACATGAAAAATGTAAATTTTTCATGAAATTAAATGTTATTTGCAATGCAGAGGACAGATTTTCATGTGTTAGAGTATTTTTGCAGAGCAAGGCATGTTAGATCTTCAATGCACATGTTAAAGTCATGTTCAAGGTCATGTAAGAACTTCATTAGTTTTAGACCTTTTTAAGAACATTAATGCTGTCTTAAGTGCAACTATGCAAATAAAAAGAAAGCAAGGCCACAGATGCTGAAAAGTTTATTTCTCGGTGAGAGAAAGTTGGTTTATGCCATTTTAAGAGTAAAGCTGAAGTACATGAAAAATGTTAATTTCTCATGAAATTTAATGTTATTTGCAATGCAGAAGACAGATTTTCATGTGTAGAGTTTTTTTGCAGAGCAAGTCAGGTTATAGCTTCAATGCACATAAATCACTTGGTTTAGAAATTGTAAGAACACTAGTGCTGTGTTTAGTGCAAATAAAAAGAAAGCAATGCCACAGATGCTGAAAAGTTTATTTCTCGGTGAGAGAAAGTTGGTTTATGCCATTTTAAGAGTAAAGCTGAAGTACATGAAAAATGTTAATTTCTCATGAAATTAAATGTTATTTGCAATGCAGAAGACAGATTTTCATGTGTTAGAGTATTTTTGCAGAGCAAGTCATGTTATATCTTCAATGCACATAATCACTGGTTTAGAGCTTCTAAGTACACTAGTGCTCTGTTTAGTGCAACTGAGCAAATAAAGAGAAAGCAAGGCCACAGATGCTGAAAAGCTTCTTTCTCAGTGAGAGAAAGTTGGTTTATGCCATTTTAAGAGTAAAGCTGAAGTACATGAAAAATGTAAATTTCTCTTGAAATTAAATGTTATTTGCAATGCAGAGGACAGATTTTCATGTGTTAGAGTATTTTTGCAGAGCAAGGCATGTTAGATCTTCAATGCACATGTTAAAGTCATGTTCAAGGTCATGTAAGAACTTCATTAGTTTTAGACCTTTTTAAGAACATTAATGCTTAAAAAAAATTTTAAGTGCAACTATGCAAATAAAGAGAAAGCAAGGCCACAGATGCTGAAAAGCTTCTTTCTCAGTGAGAGAAAGTTGGTTTATGCAATTTTAAGAGTAAAGCTAAAGTACATGAAAAATGATACTTTCTCATTAAATGAAATGTCATTTGCAATGCAGGAGACAGATTTTCATGTGTTAGGGTTTTTTTGCAGAGCAAGTCATGTTATAGCTTCAATGCACATAATCACTGGTTTAGAGCTTCTAAGTACACTAGTGCTCTGTTTAGTGCAACTGAGCAAATAAAGAGAACGCAAGGCCACAGATGCTGAAAAGCTTCTTTCTCAGTGAGAGAAAGTTGGTTTATGCCATTTTAAGAGTGAAGCTAAAGTACATGAAAAATGATACTTTCTCATTAAATGAAATGTCATTTGCAATGCAGGAGACAGATTTTCATGTGTTAGGGTTTTTTTGCAGAGCAAGTCATGTTATATCTTCAATGCACATAATCACTGGTTTAGAGCTTCTAAGTACACTAGTGCTCTGTTTAGTGCAACTGAGCAAATAAAGAGAAAGCAAGGCCACAGATGCTGAAAAGCTTCTTTCTCAGTGAGAGAAAGTTGGTTTATGCCATTTTAAGAGTAAAGCTGAAGTACATGAAAAATGTAAATTTCTCTTGAAATTAAATGTTATTTGCAATGCAGAGGACAGATTTTCATGTGTTAGAGTATTTTTGCAGAGCAAGGCATGTTAGATCTTCAATGCACATGTTAAAGTCATGTTCAAGGTCATGTAAGAACTTCATTAGTTTTAGACCTTTTTAAGAACATTAATGCTGTCTTAAGTGCAACTATGCAAATAAAAAGAAAGCAAGGCCACAGATGCTGAAAAGTTTCTTTCTCAGTGAGAGAAAGTTGGTTTATGCCAATTTAAGAGTAAAGCTGAAGTACATGAAAAATGTTAATTTCTCATTAAATGAAATGTCATTTGCAATGCAGAAGACAGTTTTTTATGTTTTAGAATTTTTTTGCATACCAAGTCATGTTATAGCTTCAATGCACATAATCACTGGTTTAGAGATTGTAAGAACACTAGTGCTGTGTTTAGTGCAAATAAAGAGAAAGCAAGGCCACACAGATGCTGAAAAGCTTCTTTCTCAGTGAGAGAAAGTTGGTTTATGCCATTTTAAGAGTAAAGCTGAAGTACATGAAAAATGTTAATTTCTCATGAAATTAAATGTTATTTGCAATGCAGAAGACAGATTTTCATGTGTTAGAGTTTTTTTGCAGAGCAAGTCATGTTATAGCTTCAATGCACATAATCACTGGTTTAGAGCTTCTAAGTACACTAGTGCTCTGTTTAGTGCAACTGAGCAAATAAAGAGAACGCAAGGCCACAGATGCTGAAAAGCTTCTTTCTCAGTGAGAGAAAGTTGGTTTATGCCATTTTAAGAGTAAAGCTGAAGTACATGAAAAATGTTAATTTCTTATGAAATTAAATGTTATTTGCAATGCAGAAGACAGATTTTCATGTGTTAGAGTTTTTTTGCAGAGCAAGTCATGTTATAGCTTCAATGCACATAATCACTGGTTTAGAGATTGTAAGAACACTAGTGCTGTGTTTTAGTGCAACTAAGCAAATAAAGAGAAAGCAAGGCCACAGATGCTGAAAAGATTCTTTCTCAGTGAGAGAAAGTTGGTTTATGCCATTTTAAGAGTAAAGCTGAAGTACATGAAAAATGTTAATTTCTCATGAAATTAAATGTTATTTGCAATGCAGAAGACAGATTTTCATGTGTTAGAGTATTTTTGCAGAGCAGGGCATGTTAGATCTTCAATGCACATGTTAAAGTCATGTTCAAGGTCATGTAAGAACTTCATTAGTTTTAGACCTTTTTAAGAACATTAATGCTGTCTTAAGTGCAACTATGCAAATAAAAAGAAAGCAAGGCCACAGATGCTGAAAAGTTTATTTCTCGGTGAGAGAAAGTTGGTTTATGCCATTTTAAGAGTAAAGCTGAAGTACATGAAAAATGTTATTTCTCATGAAATTTAATGTTATTTGCAATGCAGAAGACAGATTTTCATGTGTAGAGTTTTTTTGCAGAGCAAGTCAGGTTATAGCTTCAATGCACATAAATCACTTGGTTTAGAAATTGTAAGAACACTAGTGCTGTGTTTAGTGCAAATAAAAAGAAAGCAATGCCACAGATGCTGAAAAGTTTATTTCTCGGTGAGAGAAAGTTGGTTTATGCCATTTTAAGAGTAAAGCTGAAGTACATGAAAAATGTTAATTTCTCATGAAATTAAATGTTATTTGCAATGCAGAAGACAGATTTTCATGTGTTAGAGTATTTTTGCAGAGCAAGTCATGTTATATCTTCAATGCACATAATCACTGGTTTAGAGCTTCTAAGTACACTAGTGCTCTGTTTAGTGCAACTGAGCAAATAAAGAGAAAGCAAGGCCACAGATGCTGAAAAGCTTCTTTCTCAGTGAGAGAAAGTTGGTTTATGCCATTTTAAGAGTAAAGCTGAAGTACATGAAAAATGTAAATTTCTCTTGAAATTAAATGTTATTTGCAATGCAGAGGACAGATTTTCATGTGTTAGAGTATTTTTGCAGAGCAAGGCATGTTAGATCTTCAATGCACATGTTAAAGTCATGTTCAAGGTCATGTAAGAACTTCATTAGTTTTAGACCTTTTTAAGAACATTAATGCTTAAAAAAAATTTTAAGTGCAACTATGCAAATAAAGAGAAAGCAAGGCCACAGATGCTGAAAAGCTTCTTTCTCAGTGAGAGAAAGTTGGTTTATGCAATTTTAAGAGTAAAGCTAAAGTACATGAAAAATGATACTTTCTCATTAAATGAAATGTCATTTGCAATGCAGGAGACAGATTTTCATGTGTTAGGGTTTTTTTGCAGAGCAAGTCATGTTATAGCTTCAATGCACATAATCACTGGTTTAGAGCTTCTAAGTACACTAGTGCTCTGTTTAGTGCAACTGAGCAAATAAAGAGAACGCAAGGCCACAGATGCTGAAAAGCTTCTTTCTCAGTGAGAGAAAGTTGGTTTATGCCATTTTAAGAGTGAAGCTAAAGTACATGAAAAATGTAAATTTCTCTTGAAATTAAATGTTATTTGCAATGCAGAGGACAGATTTTCATGTGTTAGAGTATTTTTGCAGAGCAAGGCATGTTAGATCTTCAATGCACATGTTAAAGTCATGTTCAAGGTCATGTAAGAACTTCATTAGTTTTAGACCTTTTTAAGAACATTAATGCTGTCTTAAGTGCAACTATGCAAATAAAAAGAAAGCAAGGCCACAGATGCTGAAAAGTTTCTTTCTCAGTGAGAGAAAGTTGGTTTATGCCAATTTAAGAGTAAAGCTGAAGTACATGAAAAATGTTAATTTCTCATTAAATGAAATGTCATTTGCAATGCAGAAGACAGTTTTTTATGTTTTAGAATTTTTTTGCATACCAAGTCATGTTATAGCTTCAATGCACATAATCACTGGTTTAGAGATTGTAAGAACACTAGTGCTGTGTTTAGTGCAAATAAAGAGAAAGCAAGGCCACACAGATGCTGAAAAGCTTCTTTCTCAGTGAGAGAAAGTTGGTTTATGCCATTTTAAGAGTAAAGCTGAAGTACATGAAAAATGTTAATTTCTCATGAAATTAAATGTTATTTGCAATGCAGAAGACAGATTTTCATGTGTTAGAGTTTTTTTGCAGAGCAAGTCATGTTATAGCTTCAATGCACATAATCACTGGTTTAGAGCTTCTAAGTACACTAGTGCTCTGTTTAGTGCAACTGAGCAAATAAAGAGAACGCAAGGCCACAGATGCTGAAAAGCTTCTTTCTCAGTGAGAGAAAGTTGGTTTATGCCATTTTAAGAGTAAAGCTGAAGTACATGAAAAATGTTAATTTCTTATGAAATTAAATGTTATTTGCAATGCAGAAGACAGATTTTCATGTGTTAGAGTTTTTTTGCAGAGCAAGTCATGTTATAGCTTCAATGCACATAATCACTGGTTTAGAGATTGTAAGAACACTAGTGCTGTGTTTTAGTGCAACTAAGCAAATAAAGAGAAAGCAAGGCCACAGATGCTGAAAAGATTCTTTCTCAGTGAGAGAAAGTTGGTTTATGCCATTTTAAGAGTAAAGCTGAAGTACATGAAAAATGTTAATTTCTCATGAAATTAAATGTTATTTGCAATGCAGAAGACAGATTTTCATGTGTTAGAGTATTTTTGCAGAGCAGGGCATGTTAGATCTTCAATGCACATGTTAAAGTCATGTTCAAGGTCATGTAAGAACTTCATTAGTTTTAGACCTTTTTAAGAACATTAATGCTATCTTAAGTGCAACTATGCAAATAAAAAGAAAGCAAGGCCACAGATGCTGAAAAGTTTATTTCTCGGTGAGAGAAAGTTGGTTTATGCCATTTTAAGAGTAAAGCTGAAGTACATGAAAAATGTTATTTCTCATGAAATTTAATGTTATTTGCAATGCAGAAGACAGATTTTCATGTGTAGAGTTTTTTTGCAGAGCAAGTCAGGTTATAGCTTCAATGCACATAAATCACTTGGTTTAGAAATTGTAAGAACACTAGTGCTGTGTTTAGTGCAAATAAAAAGAAAGCAATGCCACAGATGCTGAAAAGTTTATTTCTCGGTGAGAGAAAGTTGGTTTATGCCATTTTAAGAGTAAAGCTGAAGTACATGAAAAATGTTAATTTCTCATGAAATTAAATGTTATTTGCAATGCAGAAGACAGATTTTCATGTGTTAGAGTATTTTTGCAGAGCAAGTCATGTTATATCTTCAATGCACATAATCACTGGTTTAGAGCTTCTAAGTACACTAGTGCTCTGTTTAGTGCAACTGAGCAAATAAAGAGAAAGCAAGGCCACAGATGCTGAAAAGCTTCTTTCTCAGTGAGAGAAAGTTGGTTTATGCCATTTTAAGAGTAAAGCTGAAGTACATGAAAAATGTAAATTTCTCTTGAAATTAAATGTTATTTGCAATGCAGAGGACAGATTTTCATGTGTTAGAGTATTTTTGCAGAGCAAGGCATGTTAGATCTTCAATGCACATGTTAAAGTCATGTTCAAGGTCATGTAAGAACTTCATTAGTTTTAGACCTTTTTAAGAACATTAATGCTTAAAAAAAATTTTAAGTGCAACTATGCAAATAAAGAGAAAGCAAGGCCACAGATGCTGAAAAGCTTCTTTCTCAGTGAGAGAAAGTTGGTTTATGCAATTTTAAGAGTAAAGCTAAAGTACATGAAAAATGATACTTTCTCATTAAATGAAATGTCATTTGCAATGCAGGAGACAGATTTTCATGTGTTAGGGTTTTTTTGCAGAGCAAGTCATGTTATAGCTTCAATGCACATAATCACTGGTTTAGAGCTTCTAAGTACACTAGTGCTCTGTTTAGTGCAACTGAGCAAATAAAGAGAACGCAAGGCCACAGATGCTGAAAAGCTTCTTTCTCAGTGAGAGAAAGTTGGTTTATGCCATTTTAAGAGTGAAGCTAAAGTACATGAAAAATGATACTTTCTCATTAAATGAAATGTCATTTGCAATGCAGGAGACAGATTTTCATGTGTTAGGGTTTTTTTGCAGAGCAAGTCATGTTATATCTTCAATGCACATAATAACTGGTTTAGAGCTTCTAAGTACACTAGTGCTCTGTTTAGTGCAACTGAGCAAATAAAGAGAAAGCAAGGCCACAGATGCTGAAAAGCTTCTTTCTCAGTGAGAGAAAGTTGGTTTATGCCATTTTAAGAGTAAAGCTGAAGTACATGAAAAATGTAAATTTCTCTTGAAATTAAATGTTATTTGCAATGCAGAGGACAGATTTTCATGTGTTAGAGTATTTTTGCAGAGCAAGGCATGTTAGATCTTCAATGCACATGTTAAAGTCATGTTCAAGGTCATGTAAGAACTTCATTAGTTTTAGACCTTTTTAAGAACATTAATGCTGTCTTAAGTGCAACTATGCAAATAAAAAGAAAGCAAGGCCACAGATGCTGAAAAGTTTCTTTCTCAGTGAGAGAAAGTTGGTTTATGCCAATTTAAGAGTAAAGCTGAAGTACATGAAAAATGTTAATTTCTCATTAAATGAAATGTCATTTGCAATGCAGAAGACAGTTTTTTATGTTTTAGAATTTTTTTGCATACCAAGTCATGTTATAGCTTCAATGCACATAATCACTGGTTTAGAGATTGTAAGAACACTAGTGCTGTGTTTAGTGCAACTAAGCAAATAAAGAGAAAGCAAGGCCACACAGATGCTGAAAAGATTGTTTCTCAGTGAGTGAAAGTTGGTTTATGCAATTTTAAGAGTAAAGCTGAAGTACATGAAAAATGTAAAGTTCTTATGAAATTAAATGTTATTTGCAATGCAGAAGACAGATTTTCATGTGTTAGAGTTTTTTTGCAGAGCAAGTCATGTTATAGCTTCAATGCACATAATCACTGGTTTAGAGCTTCTAAGTACACTAGTGCTCTGTTTAGTGCAACTGAGCAAATAAAGAGAAAGCAAGGCCACAGATGCTGAAAAGCTTCTTTCTCAGTGAGAGAAAGTTGGTTTATGCCATTTTAAGAGTAAAGCTGAAGTACATGAAAAATGTAAATTTTTCATGAAATTAAATGTTATTTGCAATGCAGAGGACAGATTTTCATGTGTTAGAGTATTTTTGCAGAGCAAGGCATGTTAGATCTTCAATGCACATGTTAAAGTCATGTTCAAGGTCATGTAAGAACTTCATTAGTTTTAGACCTTTTTAAGAACATTAATGCTGTCTTAAGTGCAACTATGCAAATAAAAAGAAAGCAAGGCCACAGATGCTGAAAAGTTTATTTCTCGGTGAGAGAAAGTTGGTTTATGCCATTTTAAGAGTAAAGCTGAAGTACATGAAAAATGTTAATTTCTCATGAAATTTAATGTTATTTGCAATGCAGAAGACAGATTTTCATGTGTAGAGTTTTTTTGCAGAGCAAGTCAGGTTATAGCTTCAATGCACATAAATCACTGGTTTAGAATTTGTAAGAACACTAGTGCTGTGTTTAGTGCAAATAAAGAGAAAGCAAGGCCACACAGATGCTGAAAAGCTTCTTTCTCAGTGAGAGAAAGTTGGTTTATGCCATTTTAAGAGTAAAGCTGAAGTACATGAAAAATGTTAATTTCTCATGAAATTGAATGTTATTTGCAATGCAGAAGACAGATTTTCATGTGTTAGAGTTTTTTTGCAGAGCAAGTCATGTTATAGCTTCAATGCACATAATCACTGGTTTAGAGCTTCTAAGTACACTAGTGCTCTGTTTAGTGCAACTGAGCAAATAAAGAGAACGCAAGGCCACAGATGCTGAAAAGCTTCTTTCTCAGTGAGAGAAAGTTGGTTTATGCCATTTTAAGAGTAAAGCTGAAGTACATGAAAAATGTTAATTTCTTATGAAATTAAATGTTATTTGCAATGCAGAAGACAGATTTTCATGTGTTAGAGTTTTTTTGCAGAGCAAGTCATGTTATAGCTTCAATGCACATAATCACTGGTTTAGAGATTGTAAGAACACTAGTGCTGTGTTTTAGTGCAACTAAGCAAATAAAGAGAAAGCAAGGCCACAGATGCTGAAAAGCTTCTTTCTCAGTGAAAGAAAGTTGGTTTATGCCATTTTAAGAGTAAAGCTGAAGTACATGAAAAATGTTAATTTCTCATGAAATTAAATGTTATTTGCAATGCAGAAGACAGATTTTCATGTGTTAGAGTATTTTTGCAGAGCAAGGCATGTTAGATCTTCAATGCACATGTTAAAGTCATGTTCAAGGTCATGTAAGAACTTCATTAGTTTTAGACCTTTTTAAGAACATTAATGCTGTCTTAAGTGCAACTATGCAAATAAAAAGAAAGCAAGGCCACAGATGCTGAAAAGTTTATTTCTCGGTGAGAGAAAGTTGGTTTATGCAATTTTAAGAGTAAAGCTAAAGTACATGAAAAATGATACTTTCTCATTAAATGAAATGTCATTTGCAATGCAGGAGACAGATTTTCATGTGTTAGGGTTTTTTTTTAGAGCAAGTCATGTTATAGCTTCAATGCACATAATCACTGGTTTAGAGCTTCTAAGTACACTAGTGCTCTGTTTAGTGCAACTGAGCAAATAAAGAGAACGCAAGGCCACAGATGCTGAAAAGCTTCTTTCTCAGTGAGAGAAAGTTGGTTTATGCCATTTTAAGAGTGAAGCTAAAGTACATGAAAAATGATACTTTCTCATTAAATGAAATGTCATTTGCAATGCAGGAGACAGATTTTCATGTGTTAGGGTTTTTTTGCAGAGCAAGTCATGTTATATCTTCAATGCACATAATCACTGGTTTAGAGCTTCTAAGTACACTAGTGCTCTGTTTAGTGCAACTGAGCAAATAAAGAGAAAGCAAGGCCACAGATGCTGAAAAGCTTCTTTCTCAGTGAGAGAAAGTTGGTTTATGCCATTTTAAGAGTAAAGCTGAAGTACATGAAAAATGTAAATTTCTCTTGAAATGAAATGTTATTTGCAATGCAGAGGACAGATTTTCATGTGTTAGAGTATTTTTGCAGAGCAAGGCATGTTAGATCTTCAATGCACATGTTAAAGTCATGTTCAAGGTCATGTAAGAACTTCATTAGTTTTAGACCTTTTTAAGAACATTAATGCTGTCTTAAGTGCAACTATGCAAATAAAAAGAAAGCAAGGCCACAGATGCTGAAAAGTTTCTTTCTCAGTGAGAGAAAGTTGGTTTATGCCAATTTAAGAGTAAAGCTGAAGTACATGAAAAATGTTAATTTCTCATTAAATGAAATGTCATTTGCAATGCAGAAGACAGTTTTTTATGTTTTAGAATTTTTTTGCATACCAAGTCATGTTATAGCTTCAATGCACATAATCACTGGTTTAGAGATTGTAAGAACACTAGTGCTGTGTTTAGTGCAACTAAGCAAATAAAGAGAAAGCAAGGCCACACAGATGCTGAAAAGATTGTTTCTCAGTGAGTGAAAGTTGGTTTATGCAATTTTAAGAGTAAAGCTGAAGTACATGAAAAATGTAAAGTTCTTATGAAATTAAATGTTATTTGCAATGCAGAAGACAGATTTTCATGTGTTAGAGTTTTTTTGCAGAGCAAGTCATGTTATAGCTTCAATGCACATAATCACTGGTTTAGAGCTTCTAAGTACACTAGTGCTCTCTTTAGTGCAACTGAGCAAATAAAGAGAAAGCAAGGCCACAGATGCTGAAAAGCTTCTTTCTCAGTGAGAGAAAGTTGGTTTATGCCATTTTAAGAGTAAAGCTGAAGTACATGAAAAATGTTAATTTCTTATGAAATTAAATGTTATTTGCAATGCAGAAGACAGATTTTCATGTGTTAGAGTATTTTTGCAGAGCAAGTCATGTTATAGCTTCAATGCACATAATCACTGGTTTAGAGATTGTAAGAACACTAGTGCTGTGTTTTAGTGCAACTAAGCAAATAAAGAGAAAGCAAGGCCACAGATGCTGAAAAGATTCTTTCTCAGTGAGAGAAAGTTGGTTTATGCCATTTTAAGAGTAAAGCTGAAGTACATGAAAAATGTTAATTTCTCATGAAATTAAATGTTATTTGCAATGCAGAAGACAGATTTTCATGTGTTAGAGTATTTTTGCAGAGCAAGGCATGTTAGATCTTCAATGCACATGTTAAAGTCATGTTCAAGGTCATGTAAGAACTTCATTAGTTTTAGACCTTTTTAAGAACATTAATGCTGTCTTAAGTGCAACTATGCAAATAAAAAGAAAGCAAGGCCACAGATGCTGAAAAGTTTATTTCTCGGTGAGAGAAAGTTGGTTTATGCCATTTTAAGAGTAAAGCTGAAGTACATGAAAAATGTTATTTCTCATGAAATTTAATGTTATTTGCAATGCAGAAGACAGATTTTCATGTGTAGAGTTTTTTTTGCAGAGCAAGTCAGGTTATAGCTTCAATGCACATAAATCACTTGGTTTAGAAATTGTAAGAACACTAGTGCTGTGTTTAGTGCAAATAAAAAGAAAGCAATGCCACAGATGCTGAAAAGTTTATTTCTCGGTGAGAGAAAGTTGGTTTATGCCATTTTAAGAGTAAAGCTGAAGTACATGAAAAATGTTAATTTCTCATGAAATTAAATGTTATTTGCAATGCAGAAGACAGATTTTCATGTGTTAGAGTATTTTTGCAGAGCAAGTCATGTTATATCTTCAATGCACATAATCACTGGTTTAGAGCTTCTAAGTACACTAGTGCTCTGTTTAGTGCAACTGAGCAAATAAAGAGAAAGCAAGGCCACAGATGCTGAAAAGCTTCTTTCTCAGTGAGAGAAAGTTGGTTTATGCCATTTTAAGAGTAAAGCTGAAGTACATGAAAAATGTAAATTTCTCTTGAAATTAAATGTTATTTGCAATGCAGAGGACAGATTTTCTTGTGTTAGAGTATTTTTGCAGAGCAAGGCATGTTAGATCTTCAATGCACATGTTAAAGTCATGTTCAAGGTCATGTAAGAACTTCATTAGTTTTAGACCTTTTTAAGAACATTAATGCTTAAAAAATTTTTTAAGTGCAACTATGCAAATAAAGAGAAAGCAAGGCCACAGATGCTGAAAAGCTTCTTTCTCAGTGAGAGAAAGTTGGTTTATGCCATTTTAAGAGTAAAGCTGAAGTACATGAAAAATGTAAATTTCTCTTGAAATTAAATGTTATTTGCAATGCAGAGGACAGATTTTCATGTGTTAGAGTATTTTTGCAGAGCAAGGCATGTTAGATCTTCAATGCACATGTTAAAGTCATGTTCAAGGTCATGTAAGAACTTCATTAGTTTTAGACCTTTTTAAGAACATTAATGCTGTCTTAAGTGCAACTATGCAAATAAAAAGAAAGCAAGGCCACAGATGCTGAAAAGTTTCTTTCTCAGTGAGAGAAAGTTGGTTTATGCCAATTTAAGAGTAAAGCTGAAGTACATGAAAAATGTTAATTTCTCATTAAATGAAATGTCATTTGCAATGCAGAAGACAGTTTTTTATGTTTTAGAATTTTTTTGCATACCAAGTCATGTTATAGCTTCAATGCACATAATCACTGGTTTAGAGATTGTAAGAACACTAGTGCTGTGTTTAGTGCAACTAAGCAAATAAAGAGAAAGCAAGGCCACACAGATGCTGAAAAGATTGTTTCTCAGTGAGTGAAAGTTGGTTTATGCAATTTTAAGAGTAAAGCTGAAGTACATGAAAAATGTAAAGTTCTTATGAAATTAAATGTTATTTGCAATGCAGAAGACAGATTTTCATGTGTTAGAGTTTTTTTGCAGAGCAAGTCATGTTATAGCTTCAATGCACATAATCACTGGTTTAGAGCTTCTAAGTACACTAGTGCTCTGTTTAGTGCAACTGAGCAAATAAAGAGAAAGCAAGGCCACAGATGCTGAAAAGCTTCTTTCTCAGTGAGAGAAAGTTGGTTTATGCCATTTTAAGAGTAAAGCTGAAGTACATGAAAAATGTAAATTTTTCATGAAATTAAATGTTATTTGCAATGCAGAGGACAGATTTTCATGTGTTAGAGTATTTTTGCAGAGCAAGGCATGTTAGATCTTCAATGCACATGTTAAAGTCATGTTCAAGGTCATGTAAGAACTTCATTAGTTTTAGACCTTTTTAAGAACATTAATGCTGTCTTAAGTGCAACTATGCAAATAAAAAGAAAGCAAGGCCACAGATGCTGAAAAGTTTATTTCTCGGTGAGAGAAAGTTGGTTTATGCCATTTTAAGAGTAAAGCTGAAGTACATGAAAAATGTTAATTTCTCATGAAATTTAATGTTATTTGCAATGCAGAAGACAGATTTTCATGTGTAGAGTTTTTTTGCAGAGCAAGTCAGGTTATAGCTTCAATGCACATAAATCACTGGTTTAGAATTTGTAAGAACACTAGTGCTGTGTTTAGTGCAAATAAAGAGAAAGCAAGGCCACACAGATGCTGAAAAGCTTCTTTCTCAGTGAGAGAAAGTTGGTTTATGCCATTTTAAGAGTAAAGCTGAAGTACATGAAAAATGTTAATTTCTCATGAAATTGAATGTTATTTGCAATGCAAAAGACAGATTTTCATGTGTTAGAGTTTTTTTGCAGAGCAAGTCATGTTATAGCTTCAATGCACATAATCACTGGTTTAGAGCTTCTAAGTACACTAGTGCTCTGTTTAGTGCAACTGAGCAAATAAAGAGAACGCAAGGCCACAGATGCTGAAAAGCTTCTTTCTCAGTGAGAGAAAGTTGGTTTATGCCATTTTAAGAGTAAAGCTGAAGTACATGAAAAATGTTAATTTCTTATGAAATTAAATGTTATTTGCAATGCAGAAGACAGATTTTCATGTGTTAGAGTTTTTTTGCAGAGCAAGTCATGTTATAGCTTCAATGCACATAATCACTGGTTTAGAGATTGTAAGAACACTAGTGCTGTGTTTTAGTGCAACTAAGCAAATAAAGAGAAAGCAAGTCCACAGATGCTGAAAAGATTCTTTCTCAGTGAGAGAAAGTTGGTTTATGCCATTTTAAGAGTAAAGCTGAAGTACATGAAAAATGTTAATTTCTCATGAAATTAAATGTTATTTGCAATGCAGAAGA
This sequence comes from Barbus barbus, assembly GCF_936440315.1. Taxonomy (NCBI): domain Eukaryota; kingdom Metazoa; phylum Chordata; class Actinopteri; order Cypriniformes; family Cyprinidae; genus Barbus; species Barbus barbus. The sequence continues at coordinate 8,114,310 of NC_136722.1, forward strand.
CAGATTTTCATGTGTTAGAGTATTTTTGCAGAGCAAGGCATGTTAGATCTTCAATGCACATGTTAAAGTCATGTTCAAGGTCATGTAAGAACTTCATTAGTTTTAGACCTTTTTAAGAACATTAATGCTGTCTTAAGTGCAACTATGCAAATAAAAAGAAAGCAAGGCCACAGATGCTGAAAAGTTTATTTCTCGGTGAGAGAAAGTTGGTTTATGCCATTTTAAGAGTAAAGCTGAAGTACATGAAAAATGTTATTTCACATGAAATTTAATGTTATTTGCAATGCAGAAGACAGATTTTCATGTGTAGAGTTTTTTTGCAGAGCAAGTCAGGTTATAGCTTCAATGCACATAAATCACTTGGTTTAGAAATTGTAAGAACACTAGTGCTGTGTTTAGTGCAAATAAAAAGAAAGCAATGCCACAGATGCTGAAAAGTTTATTTCTCGGTGAGAGAAAGTTGGTTTATGCCATTTTAAGAGTAAAGCTGAAGTACATGAAAAATGTTAATTTCTCATGAAATTAAATGTTATTTGCAATGCAGAAGACAGATTTTCATGTGTTAGAGTATTTTTGCAGAGCAAGTCATGTTATATCTTCAATGCACATAATCACTGGTTTAGAGCTTCTAAGTACACTAGTGCTCTGTTTAGTGCAACTGAGCAAATAAAGAGAAAGCAAGGCCACAGATGCTGAAAAGCTTCTTTCTCAGTGAAAGAAAGTTGGTTTATGCCATTTTAAGAGTAAAGCTGAAGTACATGAAAAATGTAAATTTCTCTTGAAATTAAATGTTATTTGCAATGCAGAGGACAGATTTTCATGTGTTAGAGTATTTTTGCAGAGCAAGGCATGTTAGATCTTCAATGCACATGTTAAAGTCATGTTCAAGGTCATGTAAGAACTTCATTAGTTTTAGACCTTTTTAAGAACATTAATGCTTAAAAAATTTTTTAAGTGCAACTATGCAAATAAAGAGAAAGCAAGGCCACAGATGCTGAAAAGCTTCTTTCTCAGTGAGAGAAAGTTGGTTTATGCAATTTTAAGAGTAAAGCTAAAGTACATGAAAAATGATACTTTCTCATTAAATGAAATGTCATTTGCAATGCAGGAGACAGATTTTCATGTGTTAGGGTTTTTTTGCAGAGCAAGTCATGTTATAGCTTCAATGCACATAATCACTGGTTTAGAGCTTCTAAGTACACTAGTGCTCTGTTTAGTGCAACTGAGCAAATAAAGAGAACGCAAGGCCACAGATGCTGAAAAGCTTCTTTCTCAGTGAGAGAAAGTTGGTTTATGCCATTTTAAGAGTGAAGCTAAAGTACATGAAAAATGATACTTTCTCATTAAATGAAATGTCATTTGCAATGCAGGAGACAGATTTTCATGTGTTAGGGTTTTTTTGCAGAGCAAGTCATGTTATATCTTCAATGCACATAATCACTGGTTTAGAGCTTCTAAGTACACTAGTGCTCTGTTTAGTGCAACTGAGCAAATAAAGAGAAAGCAAGGCCACAGATGCTGAAAAGCTTCTTTCTCAGTGAGAGAAAGTTGGTTTATGCCATTTTAAGAGTAAAGCTGAAGTACATGAAAAATGTAAATTTCTCTTGAAATTAAATGTTATTTGCAATGCAGAGGACAGATTTTCATGTGTTAGAGTATTTTTGCAGAGCAAGGCATGTTAGATCTTCAATGCACATGTTAAAGTCATGTTCAAGGTCATGTAAGAACTTCATTAGTTTTAGACCTTTTTAAGAACATTAATGCTGTCTTAAGTGCAACTATGCAAATAAAAAGAAAGCAAGGCCACAGATGCTGAAAAGTTTCTTTCTCAGTGAGAGAAAGTTGGTTTATGCCAATTTAAGAGTAAAGCTGAAGTACATGAAAAATGTTAATTTCTCATTAAATGAAATGTCATTTGCAATGCAGAAGACAGTTTTTTATGTGTTAGAGTTTTTTTGCAGAGCAAGTCATGTTATAGCTTCAATGCACATAATCACTGGTTTAGAGCTTCTAAGTACACTAGTGCTCTGTTTAGTGCAACTGAGCAAATAAAGAGAAAGCAAGGCCACAGATGCTGAAAAGCTTCTTTCTCAGTGAGAGAAAGTTGGTTTATGCCATTTTAAGAGTAAAGCTGAAGTACATGAAAAATGTTAATTTCTTATGAAATTAAATGTTATTTGCAATGCAGAAGACAGATTTTCATGTGTTAGAGTATTTTTGCAGAGCAAGTCATGTTATAGCTTCAATGCACATAATCACTGGTTTAGAGATTGTAAGAACACTAGTGCTGTGTTTTAGTGCAACTAAGCAAATAAAGAGAAAGCAAGGCCACAGATGCTGAAAAGATTCTTTCTCAGTGAGAGAAAGTTGGTTTATGCCATTTTAAGAGTAAAGCTGAAGTACATGAAAAATGTTAATTTCTCATGAAATTAAATGTTATTTGCAATGCAGAAGACAGATTTTCATGTGTTAGAGTATTTTTGCAGAGCAAGGCATGTTAGATCTTCAATGCACATGTTAAAGTCATGTTCAAGGTCATGTAAGAACTTCATTAGTTTTAGACCTTTTTAAGAACATTAATGCTGTCTTAAGTGCAACTATGCAAATAAAAAGAAAGCAAGGCCACAGATGCTGAAAAGTTTATTTCTCGGTGAGAGAAAGTTGGTTTATGCCATTTTAAGAGTAAAGCTGAAGTACATGAAAAATGTTATTTCTCATGAAATTTAATGTTATTTGCAATGCAGAAGACAGATTTTCATGTGTAGAGTTTTTTTGCAGAGCAAGTCAGGTTATAGCTTCAATGCACATAAATCACTTGGTTTAGAAATTGTAAGAACACTAGTGCTGTGTTTAGTGCAAATAAAAAGAAAGCAATGCCACAGATGCTGAAAAGTTTATTTCTCGGTGAGAGAAAGTTGGTTTATGCCATTTTAAGAGTAAAGCTGAAGTACATGAAAAATGTTAATTTCTCATGAAATTAAATGTTATTTGCAATGCAGAAGACAGATTTTCATGTGTTAGAGTATTTTTGCAGAGCAAGTCATGTTATATCTTCAATGCACATAATCACTGGTTTAGAGCTTCTAAGTACACTAGTGCTCTGTTTAGTGCAACTGAGCAAATAAAGAGAAAGCAAGGCCACAGATGCTGAAAAGCTTCTTTCTCAGTGAGAGAAAGTTGGTTTATGCCATTTTAAGAGTAAAGCTGAAGTACATGAAAAATGTAAATTTCTCTTGAAATTAAATGTTATTTGCAATGCAGAGGACAGATTTTCATGTGTTAGAGTATTTTTGCAGAGCAAGGCATGTTAGATCTTCAATGCACATGTTAAAGTCATGTTCAAGGTCATGTAAGAACTTCATTAGTTTTAGACCTTTTTAAGAACATTAATGCTTAAAAAATTTTTTAAGTGCAACTATGCAAATAAAGAGAAAGCAAGGCCACAGATGCTGAAAAGCTTCTTTCTCAGTGAGAGAAAGTTGGTTTATGCAATTTTAAGAGTAAAGCTAAAGTACATGAAAAATGATACTTTCTCATTAAATGAAATGTCATTTGCAATGCAGGAGACAGATTTTCATGTGTTAGGGTTTTTTTGCAGAGCAAGTCATGTTATAGCTTCAATGCACATAATCACTGGTTTAGAGCTTCTAAGTACACTAGTGCTCTGTTTAGTGCAACTGAGCAAATAAAGAGAACGCAAGGCCACAGATGCTGAAAAGCTTCTTTCTCAGTGAGAGAAAGTTGGTTTATGCCATTTTAAGAGTGAAGCTAAAGTACATGAAAAATGATACTTTCTCATTAAATGAAATGTCATTTGCAATGCAGGAGACAGATTTTCATGTGTTAGGGTTTTTTTGCAGAGCAAGTCATGTTATATCTTCAATGCACATAATCACTGGTTTAGAGCTTCTAAGTACACTAGTGCTCTGTTTAGTGCAACTGAGCAAATAAAGAGAAAGCAAGGCCACAGATGCTGAAAAGCTTCTTTCTCAGTGAGAGAAAGTTGGTTTATGCCATTTTAAGAGTAAAGCTGAAGTACATGAAAAATGTAAATTTCTCTTGAAATTAAATGTTATTTGCAATGCAGAGGACAGATTTTCATGTGTTAGAGTATTTTTGCAGAGCAAGGCATGTTAGATCTTCAATGCACATGTTAAAGTCATGTTCAAGGTCATGTAAGAACTTCATTAGTTTTAGACCTTTTTAAGAACATTAATGCTGTCTTAAGTGCAACTATGCAAATAAAAAGAAAGCAAGGCCACAGATGCTGAAAAGTTTCTTTCTCAGTGAGAGAAAGTTGGTTTATGCCAATTTAAGAGTAAAGCTGAAGTACATGAAAAATGTTAATTTCTCATTAAATGAAATGTCATTTGCAATGCAGAAGACAGTTTTTTATGTTTTAGAATTTTTTTGCATACCAAGTCATGTTATAGCTTCAATGCACATAATCACTGGTTTAGAGATTGTAAGAACACTAGTGCTGTGTTTAGTGCAACTAAGCAAATAAAGAGAAAGCAAGGCCACACAGATGCTGAAAAGATTGTTTCTCAGTGAGTGAAAGTTGGTTTATGCAATTTTAAGAGTAAAGCTGAAGTACATGAAAAATGTAAAGTTCTTATGAAATTAAATGTTATTTGCAATGCAGAAGACAGATTTTCATGTGTTAGAGTTTTTTTGCAGAGCAAGTCATGTTATAGCTTCAATGCACATAATCACTGGTTTAGAGCTTCTAAGTACACTAGTGCTCTGTTTAGTGCAACTGAGCAAATAAAGAGAAAGCAAGGCCACAGATGCTGAAAAGCTTCTTTCTCAGTGAGAGAAAGTTGGTTTATGCCATTTTAAGAGTAAAGCTGAAGTACATGAAAAATGTAAATTTTTCATGAAATTAAATGTTATTTGCAATGCAGAGGACAGATTTTCATGTGTTAGAGTATTTTTGCAGAGCAAGGCATGTTAGATCTTCAATGCACATGTTAAAGTCATGTTCAAGGTCATGTAAGAACTTCATTAGTTTTAGACCTTTTTAAGAACATTAATGCTGTCTTAAGTGCAACTATGCAAATAAAAAGAAAGCAAGGCCACAGATGCTGAAAAGTTTATTTCTCGGTGAGAGAAAGTTGGTTTATGCCATTTTAAGAGTAAAGCTGAAGTACATGAAAAATGTTAATTTCTCATGAAATTTAATGTTATTTGCAATGCAGAAGACAGATTTTCATGTGTAGAGTTTTTTTGCAGAGCAAGTCAGGTTATAGCTTCAATGCACATAAATCACTGGTTTAGAATTTGTAAGAACACTAGTGCTGTGTTTAGTGCAAATAAAGAGAAAGCAAGGCCACACAGATGCTGAAAAGCTTCTTTCTCAGTGAGAGAAAGTTGGTTTATGCCATTTTAAGAGTAAAGCTGAAGTACATGAAAAATGTTAATTTCTCATGAAATTGAATGTTATTTGCAATGCAGAAGACAGATTTTCATGTGTTAGAGTTTTTTTGCAGAGCAAGTCATGTTATAGCTTCAATGCACATAATCACTGGTTTAGAGCTTCTAAGTACACTAGTGCTCTGTTTAGTGCAACTGAGCAAATAAAGAGAACGCAAGGCCACAGATGCTGAAAAGCTTCTTTCTCAGTGAGAGAAAGTTGGTTTATGCCATTTTAAGAGTAAAGCTGAAGTACATGAAAAATGTAAATTTCTCTTGAAATTAAATGTTATTTGCAATGCAGAGGACAGATTTTCATGTGTTAGAGTATTTTTGCAGAGCAAGGCATGTTAGATCTTCAATGCACATGTTAAAGTCATGTTCAAGGTCATGTAAGAACTTCATTAGTTTTAGACCTTTTTAAGAACATTAATGCTGTCTTAAGTGCAACTATGCAAATAAAAAGAAAGCAAGGCCACAGATGCTGAAAAGTTTCTTTCTCAGTGAGAGAAAGTTGGTTTATGCCAATTTAAGAGTAAAGCTGAAGTACATGAAAAATGTTAATTTCTCATTAAATGAAATGTCATTTGCAATGCAGAAGACAGTTTTTTATGTTTTAGAATTTTTTTGCATACCAAGTCATGTTATAGCTTCAATGCACATAATCACTGGTTTAGAGATTGTAAGAACACTAGTGCTGTGTTTAGTGCAACTAAGCAAATAAAGAGAAAGCAAGGCCACACAGATGCTGAAAAGATTGTTTCTCAGTGAGTGAAAGTTGGTTTATGCAATTTTAAGAGTAAAGCTGAAGTACATGAAAAATGTAAAGTTCTTATGAAATTAAATGTTATTTGCAATGCAGAAGACAGATTTTCATGTGTTAGAGTTTTTTTGCAGAGCAAGTCATGTTATAGCTTCAATGCACATAATCACTGGTTTAGAGCTTCTAAGTACACTAGTGCTCTCTTTAGTGCAACTGAGCAAATAAAGAGAAAGCAAGGCCACAGATGCTGAAAAGCTTCTTTCTCAGTGAGAGAAAGTTGGTTTATGCCATTTTAAGAGTAAAGCTGAAGTACATGAAAAATGTTAATTTCTTATGAAATTAAATGTTATTTGCAATGCAGAAGACAGATTTTCATGTGTTAGAGTATTTTTGCAGAGCAAGTCATGTTATAGCTTCAATGCACATAATCACTGGTTTAGAGATTGTAAGAACACTAGTGCTGTGTTTTAGTGCAACTAAGCAAATAAAGAGAAAGCAAGGCCACAGATGCTGAAAAGATTCTTTCTCAGTGAGAGAAAGTTGGTTTATGCCATTTTAAGAGTAAAGCTGAAGTACATGAAAAATGTTAATTTCTCATGAAATTAAATGTTATTTGCAATGCAGAAGACAGATTTTCATGTGTTAGAGTATTTTTGCAGAGCAAGGCATGTTAGATCTTCAATGCACATGTTAAAGTCATGTTCAAGGTCATGTAAGAACTTCATTAGTTTTAGACCTTTTTAAGAACATTAATGCTGTCTTAAGTGCAACTATGCAAATAAAAAGAAAGCAAGGCCACAGATGCTGAAAAGTTTATTTCTCGGTGAGAGAAAGTTGGTTTATGCCATTTTAAGAGTAAAGCTGAAGTACATGAAAAATGTTATTTCTCATGAAATTTAATGTTATTTGCAATGCAGAAGACAGATTTTCATGTGTAGAGTTTTTTTGCAGAGCAAGTCAGGTTATAGCTTCAATGCACATAAATCACTTGGTTTAGAAATTGTAAGAACACTAGTGCTGTGTTTAGTGCAAATAAAAAGAAAGCAATGCCACAGATGCTGAAAAGTTTATTTCTCGGTGAGAGAAAGTTGGTTTATGCCATTTTAAGAGTAAAGCTGAAGTACATGAAAAATGTTAATTTCTCATGAAATTAAATGTTATTTGCAATGCAGAAGACAGATTTTCATGTGTTAGAGTATTTTTGCAGAGCAAGTCATGTTATATCTTCAATGCACATAATCACTGGTTTAGAGCTTCTAAGTACACTAGTGCTCTGTTTAGTGCAACTGAGCAAATAAAGAGAAAGCAAGGCCACAGATGCTGAAAAGCTTCTTTCTCAGTGAGAGAAAGTTGGTTTATGCCATTTTAAGAGTAAAGCTGAAGTACATGAAAAATGTAAATTTCTCTTGAAATTAAATGTTATTTGCAATGCAGAGGACAGATTTTCATGTGTTAGAGTATTTTTGCAGAGCAAGGCATGTTAGATCTTCAATGCACATGTTAAAGTCATGTTCAAGGTCATGTAAGAACTTCATTAGTTTTAGACCTTTTTAAGAACATTAATGCTTAAAAATTTTTTTAAGTGCAACTATGCAAATAAAGAGAAAGCAAGGCCACAGATGCTGAAAAGCTTCTTTCTCAGTGAGAGAAAGTTGGTTTATGCCATTTTAAGAGTGAAGCTAAAGTACATGAAAAATGATACTTTCTCATTAAATGAAATGTCATTTGCAATGCAGGAGACAGATTTTCATGTGTTAGGGTTTTTTTGCAGAGCAAGTCATGTTATATCTTCAATGCACATAATCACTGGTTTAGAGCTTCTAAGTACACTAGTGCTCTGTTTAGTGCAACTGAGCAAATAAAGAGAAAGCAAGGCCACAGATGCTGAAAAGCTTCTTTCTCAGTGAGAGAAAGTTGGTTTATGCCATTTTAAGAGTAAAGCTGAAGTACATGAAAAATGTAAATTTCTCTTGAAATTAAATGTTATTTGCAATGCAGAGGACAGATTTTCATGTGTTAGAGTATTTTTGCAGAGCAAGGCATGTTAGATCTTCAATGCACATGTTAAAGTCATGTTCAAGGTCATGTAAGAACTTCATTAGTTTTAGACCTTTTTAAGAACATTAATGCTGTCTTAAGTGCAACTATGCAAATAAAAAGAAAGCAAGGCCACAGATGCTGAAAAGTTTCTTTCTCAGTGAGAGAAAGTTGGTTTATGCCAATTTAAGAGTAAAGCTGAAGTACATGAAAAATGTTAATTTCTCATTAAATGAAATGTCATTTGCAATGCAGAAGACAGTTTTTTATGTTTTAGAATTTTTTTGCATACCAAGTCATGTTATAGCTTCAATGCACATAATCACTGGTTTAGAGATTGTAAGAACACTAGTGCTGTGTTTAGTGCAACTAAGCAAATAAAGAGAAAGCAAGGCCACACAGATGCTGAAAAGATTGTTTCTCAGTGAGTGAAAGTTGGTTTATGCAATTTTAAGAGTAAAGCTGAAGTACATGAAAAATGTAAAGTTCTTATGAAATTAAATGTTATTTGCAATGCAGAAGACAGATTTTCATGTGTTAGAGTTTTTTTGCAGAGCAAGTCATGTTATAGCTTCAATGCACATAATCACTGGTTTAGAGCTTCTAAGTACACTAGTGCTCTGTTTAGTGCAACTGAGCAAATAAAGAGAAAGCAAGGCCACAGATGCTGAAAAGCTTCTTTCTCAGTGAGAGAAAGTTGGTTTATGCCATTTTAAGAGTAAAGCTGAAGTACATGAAAAATGTAAATTTTTCATGAAATTAAATGTTATTTGCAATGCAGAGGACAGATTTTCATGTGTTAGAGTATTTTTGCAGAGCAAGGCATGTTAGATCTTCAATGCACATGTTAAAGTCATGTTCAAGGTCATGTAAGAACTTCATTAGTTTTAGACCTTTTTAAGAACATTAATGCTGTCTTAAGTGCAACTATGCAAATAAAAAGAAAGCAAGGCCACAGATGCTGAAAAGTTTATTTCTCGGTGAGAGAAAGTTGGTTTATGCCATTTTAAGAGTAAAGCTGAAGTACATGAAAAATGTTAATTTCTCATGAAATTTAATGTTATTTGCAATGCAGAAGACAGATTTTCATGTGTAGAGTTTTTTTGCAGAGCAAGTCAGGTTATAGCTTCAATGCACATAAATCACTGGTTTAGAATTTGTAAGAACACTAGTGCTGTGTTTAGTGCAAATAAAGAGAAAGCAAGGCCACACAGATGCTGAAAAGCTTCTTTCTCAGTGAGAGAAAGTTGGTTTATGCCATTTTAAGAGTAAAGCTGAAGTACATGAAAAATGTTAATTTCTCATGAAATTGAATGTTATTTGCAATGCAGAAGACAGATTTTCATGTGTTAGAGTTTTTTTGCAGAGCAAGTCATGTTATAGCTTCAATGCACATAATCACTGGTTTAGAGCTTCTAAGTACACTAGTGCTCTGTTTAGTGCAACTGAGCAAATAAAGAGAACGCAAGGCCACAGATGCTGAAAAGCTTCTTTCTCAGTGAGAGAAAGTTGGTTTATGCCATTTTAAGAGTAAAGCTGAAGTACATGAAAAATGTTAATTTCTTATGAAATTAAATGTTATTTGCAATGCAGAAGACAGATTTTCATGTGTTAGAGTTTTTTTGCAGAGCAAGTCATGTTATAGCTTCAATGCACATAATCACTGGTTTAGAGATTGTAAGAACACTAGTGCTGTGTTTTAGTGCAACTAAGCAAATAAAGAGAAAGCAAGGCCACAGATGCTGAAAAGATTCTTTCTCAGTGAGAGAAAGTTGGTTTATGCCATTTTAAGAGTAAAGCTGAAGTACATGAAAAATTTTAATTTCTCATGAAATTAAATGTTATTTGCAATGCAGAAGACAGATTTTCATGTGTTAGAGTATTTTTGCAGAGCAAGGCATGTTAGATCTTCAATGCACATGTTAAAGTCATGTTCAAGGTCATGTAAGAACTTCATTAGTTTTAGACCTTTTTAAGAACATTAATGCTGTCTTAAGTGCAACTATGCAAATAAAAAGAAAGCAAGGCCACAGATGCTGAAAAGTTTATTTCTCGGTGAGAGAAAGTTGGTTTATGCCATTTTAAGAGTAAAGCTGAAGTACATGAAAAATGTTATTTCACATGAAATTTAATGTTATTTGCAATGCAGAAGACAGATTTTCATGTGTAGAGTTTTTTTGCAGAGCAAGTCAGGTTATAGCTTCAATGCACATAAATCACTTGGTTTAGAAATTGTAAGAACACTAGTGCTGTGTTTAGTGCAAATAAAAAGAAAGCAATGCCACAGATGCTGAAAAGTTTATTTCTCGGTGAGAGAAAGTTGGTTTATGCCATTTTAAGAGTAAAGCTGAAGTACATGAAAAATGTTAATTTCTCATGAAATTAAATGTTATTTGCAATGCAGAAGACAGATTTTCATGTGTTAGAGTATTTTTGCAGAGCAAGTCATGTTATATCTTCAATGCACATAATCACTGGTTTAGAGCTTCTAAGTACACTAGTGCTCTGTTTAGTGCAACTGAGCAAATAAAGAGAAAGCAAGGCCACAGATGCTGAAAAGCTTCTTTCTCAGTGAAAGAAAGTTGGTTTATGCCATTTTAAGAGTAAAGCTGAAGTACATGAAAAATGTAAATTTCTCTTGAAATTAAATGTTATTTGCAATGCAGAGGACAGATTTTCATGTGTTAGAGTATTTTTGCAGAGCAAGGCATGTTAGATCTTCAATGCACATGTTAAAGTCATGTTCAAGGTCATGTAAGAACTTCATTAGTTTTAGACCTTTTTAAGAACATTAATGCTTAAAAAATTTTTTAAGTGCAACTATGCAAATAAAGAGAAAGCAAGGCCACAGATGCTGAAAAGCTTCTTTCTCAGTGAGAGAAAGTTGGTTTATGCAATTTTAAGAGTAAAGCTAAAGTACATGAAAAATGATACTTTCTCATTAAATGAAATGTCATTTGCAATGCAGGAGACAGATTTTCATGTGTTAGGGTTTTTTTGCAGAGCAAGTCATGTTATAGCTTCAATGCACATAATCACTGGTTTAGAGCTTCTAAGTACACTAGTGCTCTGTTTAGTGCAACTGAGCAAATAAAGAGAACGCAAGGCCACAGATGCTGAAAAGCTTCTTTCTCAGTGAGAGAAAGTTGGTTTATGCCATTTTAAGAGTGAAGCTAAAGTACATGAAAAATGATACTTTCTCATTAAATGAAATGTCATTTGCAATGCAGGAGACAGATTTTCATGTGTTAGGGTTTTTTTGCAGAGCAAGTCATGTTATATCTTCAATGCACATAATCACTGGTTTAGAGCTTCTAAGTACACTAGTGCTCTGTTTAGTGCAACTGAGCAAATAAAGAGAAAGCAAGGCCACAGATGCTGAAAAGCTTCTTTCTCAGTGAGAGAAAGTTGGTTTATGCCATTTTAAGAGTAAAGCTGAAGTACATGAAAAATGTAAATTTCTCTTGAAATTAAATGTTATTTGCAATGCAGAGGACAGATTTTCATGTGTTAGAGTATTTTTGCAGAGCAAGGCATGTTAGATCTTCAATGCACATGTTAAAGTCATGTTCAAGGTCATGTAAGAACTTCATTAGTTTTAGACCTTTTTAAGAACATTAATGCTGTCTTAAGTGCAACTATGCAAATAAAAAGAAAGCAAGGCCACAGATGCTGAAAAGTTTCTTTCTCAGTGAGAGAAAGTTGGTTTATGCCAATTTAAGAGTAAAGCTGAAGTACATGAAAAATGTTAATTTCTCATTAAATGAAATGTCATTTGCAATGCAGAAGACAGTTTTTTATGTGTTAGAGTTTTTTTGCAGAGCAAGTCATGTTATAGCTTCAATGCACATAATCACTGGTTTAGAGCTTCTAAGTACACTAGTGCTCTGTTTAGTGCAACTGAGCAAATAAAGAGAAAGCAAGGCCACAGATGCTGAAAAGCTTCTTTCTCAGTGAGAGAAAGTTGGTTTATGCCATTTTAAGAGTAAAGCTGAAGTACATGAAAAATGTTAATTTCTTATGAAATTAAATGTTATTTGCAATGCAGAAGACAGATTTTCATGTGTTAGAGTATTTTTGCAGAGCAAGTCATGTTATAGCTTCAATGCACATAATCACTGGTTTAGAGATTGTAAGAACACTAGTGCTGTGTTTTAGTGCAACTAAGCAAATAAAGAGAAAGCAAGGCCACAGATGCTGAAAAGATTCTTTCTCAGTGAGAGAAAGTTGGTTTATGCCATTTTAAGAGTAAAGCTGAAGTACATGAAAAATGTTAATTTCTCATGAAATTAAATGTTATTTGCAATGCAGAAGACAGATTTTCATGTGTTAGAGTATTTTTGCAGAGCAAGGCATGTTAGATCTTCAATGCACATGTTAAAGTCATGTTCAAGGTCATGTAAGAACTTCATTAGTTTTAGACCTTTTTAAGAACATTAATGCTGTCTTAAGTGCAACTATGCAAATAAAAAGAAAGCAAGGCCACAGATGCTGAAAAGTTTATTTCTCGGTGAGAGAAAGTTGGTTTATGCCATTTTAAGAGTAAAGCTGAAGTACATGAAAAATGTTATTTCTCATGAAATTTAATGTTATTTGCAATGCAGAAGACAGATTTTCATGTGTAGAGTTTTTTTGCAGAGCAAGTCAGGTTATAGCTTCAATGCACATAAATCACTTGGTTTAGAAATTGTAAGAACACTAGTGCTGTGTTTAGTGCAAATAAAAAGAAAGCAATGCCACAGATGCTGAAAAGTTTATTTCTCGGTGAGAGAAAGTTGGTTTATGCCATTTTAAGAGTAAAGCTGAAGTACATGAAAAATGTTAATTTCTCATGAAATTAAATGTTATTTGCAATGCAGAAGACAGATTTTCATGTGTTAGAGTATTTTTGCAGAGCAAGTCATGTTATATCTTCAATGCACATAATCACTGGTTTAGAGCTTCTAAGTACACTAGTGCTCTGTTTAGTGCAACTGAGCAAATAAAGAGAAAGCAAGGCCACAGATGCTGAAAAGCTTCTTTCTCAGTGAGAGAAAGTTGGTTTATGCCATTTTAAGAGTAAAGCTGAAGTACATGAAAAATGTAAATTTCTCTTGAAATTAAATGTTATTTGCAATGCAGAGGACAGATTTTCATGTGTTAGAGTATTTTTGCAGAGCAAGGCATGTTAGATCTTCAATGCACATGTTAAAGTCATGTTCAAGGTCATGTAAGAACTTCATTAGTTTTAGACCTTTTTAAGAACATTAATGCTTAAAAATTTTTTTAAGTGCAACTATGCAAATAAAGAGAAAGCAAGGCCACAGATGCTGAAAAGCTTCTTTCTCAGTGAGAGAAAGTTGGTTTATGCAATTTTAAGAGTAAAGCTAAAGTACATGAAAAATGATACTTTCTCATTAAATGAAATGTCATTTGCAATGCAGGAGACAGATTTTCATGTGTTAGGGTTTTTTTGCAGAGCAAGTCATGTTATAGCTTCAATGCACATAATCACTGGTTTAGAGCTTCTAAGTACACTAGTGCTCTGTTTAGTGCAACTGAGCAAATAAAGAGAACGCAAGGCCACAGATGCTGAAAAGCTTCTTTCTCAGTGAGAGAAAGTTGGTTTATGCCATTTTAAGAGTGAAGCTAAAGTACATGAAAAATGATACTTTCTCATTAAATGAAATGTCATTTGCAATGCAGGAGACAGATTTTCATGTGTTAGGGTTTTTTTTGCAGAGCAAGTCATGTTATATCTTCAATGCACATAATCACTGGTTTAGAGCTTCTAAGTACACTAGTGCTCTGTTTAGTGCAACTGAGCAAATAAAGAGAAAGCAAGGCCACAGATGCTGAAAAGCTTCTTTCTCAGTGAGAGAAAGTTGGTTTATGCCATTTTAAGAGTAAAGCTGAAGTACATGAAAAATGTAAATTTCTCTTGAAATTAAATGTTATTTGCAATGCAGAGGACAGATTTTCATGTGTTAGAGTATTTTTGCAGAGCAAGGCATGTTAGATCTTCAATGCACATGTTAAAGTCATGTTCAAGGTCATGTAAGAACTTCATTAGTTTTAGACCTTTTTAAGAACATTAATGCTGTCTTAAGTGCAACTATGCAAATAAAAAGAAAGCAAGGCCACAGATGCTGAAAAGTTTCTTTCTCAGTGAGAGAAAGTTGGTTTATGCCAATTTAAGAGTAAAGCTGAAGTACATGAAAAATGTTAATTTCTCATTAAATGAAATGTCATTTGCAATGCAGAAGACAGTTTTTTATGTTTTAGAATTTTTTTGCATACCAAGTCATGTTATAGCTTCAATGCACATAATCACTGGTTTAGAGATTGTAAGAACACTAGTGCTGTGTTTAGTGCAACTAAGCAAATAAAGAGAAAGCAAGGCCACACAGATGCTGAAAAGATTGTTTCTCAGTGAGTGAAAGTTGGTTTATGCAATTTTAAGAGTAAAGCTGAAGTACATGAAAAATGTAAAGTTCTTATGAAATTAAATGTTATTTGCAATGCAGAAGACAGATTTTCATGTGTTAGAGTTTTTTTGCAGAGCAAGTCATGTTATAGCTTCAATGCACATAATCACTGGTTTAGAGCTTCTAAGTACACTAGTGCTCTGTTTAGTGCAACTGAGCAAATAAAGAGAAAGCAAGGCCACAGATGCTGAAAAGCTTCTTTCTCAGTGAGAGAAAGTTGGTTTATGCCATTTTAAGAGTAAAGCTGAAGTACATGAAAAATGTAAATTTTTCATGAAATTAAATGTTATTTGCAATGCAGAGGACAGATTTTCATGTGTTAGAGTATTTTTGCAGAGCAAGGCATGTTAGATCTTCAATGCACATGTTAAAGTCATGTTCAAGGTCATGTAAGAACTTCATTAGTTTTAGACCTTTTTAAGAACATTAATGCTGTCTTAAGTGCAACTATGCAAATAAAAAGAAAGCAAGGCCACAGATGCTGAAAAGTTTATTTCTCGGTGAGAGAAAGTTGGTTTATGCCATTTTAAGAGTAAAGCTGAAGTACATGAAAAATGTTAATTTCTCATGAAATTTAATGTTATTTGCAATGCAGAAGACAGATTTTCATGTGTAGAGTTTTTTTGCAGAGCAAGTCAGGTTATAGCTTCAATGCACATAAATCACTGGTTTAGAATTTGTAAGAACACTAGTGCTGTTTTTAGTGCAAATAAAGAGAAAGCAAGGCCACACAGATGCTGAAAAGCTTCTTTCTCAGTGAGAGAAAGTTGGTTTATGCCATTTTAAGAGTAAAGCTGAAGTACATGAAAAATGTTAATTTCTCATGAAATTGAATGTTATTTGCAATGCAGAAGACAGATTTTCATGTGTTAGAGTTTTTTTGCAGAGCAAGTCATGTTATAGCTTCAATGCACATAATCACTGGTTTAGAGCTTCTAAGTACACTAGTGCTCTGTTTAGTGCAACTGAGCAAATAAAGAGAACGCAAGGCCACAGATGCTGAAAAGCTTCTTTCTCAGTGAGAGAAAGTTGGTTTATGCCATTTTAAGAGTAAAGCTGAAGTACATGAAAAATGTTAATTTCTTATGAAATTAAATGTTATTTGCAATGCAGAAGACAGATTTTCATGTGTTAGAGTTTTTTTGCAGAGCAAGTCATGTTATAGCTTCAATGCACATAATCACTGGTTTAGAGATTGTAAGAACACTAGTGCTGTGTTTTAGTGCAACTAAGCAAATAAAGAGAAAGCAAGGCCACAGATGCTGAAAAGCTTCTTTCTCAGTGAAAGAAAGTTGGTTTATGCCATTTTAAGAGTAAAGCTGAAGTACATGAAAAATGTTAATTTCTCATGAAATTAAATGTTATTTGCAATGCAGAAGACAGATTTTCATGTGTTAGAGTATTTTTGCAGAGCAAGGCATGTTAGATCTTCAATGCACATGTTAAAGTCATGTTCAAGGTCATGTAAGAACTTCATTAGTTTTAGACCTTTTTAAGAACATTAATGCTGTCTTAAGTGCAACTATGCAAATAAAAAGAAAGCAAGGCCACAGATGCTGAAAAGTTTATTTCTCGGTGAGAGAAAGTTGGTTTATGCAATTTTAAGAGTAAAGCTAAAGTACATGAAAAATGATACTTTCTCATTAAATGAAATGTCATTTGCAATGCAGGAGACAGATTTTCATGTGTTAGGGTTTTTTTGCAGAGCAAGTCATGTTATAGCTTCAATGCACATAATCACTGGTTTAGAGCTTCTAAGTACACTAGTGCTCTGTTTAGTGCAACTGAGCAAATAAAGAGAACGCAAGGCCACAGATGCTGAAAAGCTTCTTTCTCAGTGAGAGAAAGTTGGTTTATGCCATTTTAAGAGTGAAGCTAAAGTACATGAAAAATGATACTTTCTCATTAAATGAAATGTCATTTGCAATGCAGGAGACAGATTTTCATGTGTTAGGGTTTTTTTGCAGAGCAAGTCATGTTATATCTTCAATGCACATAATCACTGGTTTAGAGCTTCTAAGTACACTAGTGCTCTGTTTAGTGCAACTGAGCAAATAAAGAGAAAGCAAGGCCACAGATGCTGAAAAGCTTCTTTCTCAGTGAGAGAAAGTTGGTTTATGCCATTTTAAGAGTAAAGCTGAAGTACATGAAAAATGTAAATTTCTCTTGAAATTAAATGTTATTTGCAATGCAGAGGACAGATTTTCATGTGTTAGAGTATTTTTGCAGAGCAAGGCATGTTAGATCTTCAATGCACATGTTAAAGTCATGTTCAAGGTCATGTAAGAACTTCATTAGTTTTAGACCTTTTTAAGAACATTAATGCTGTCTTAAGTGCAACTATGCAAATAAAAAGAAAGCAAGGCCACAGATGCTGAAAAGTTTCTTTCTCAGTGAGAGAAAGTTGGTTTATGCCAATTTAAGAGTAAAGCTGAAGTACATGAAAAATGTTAATTTCTCATTAAATGAAATGTCATTTGCAATGCAGAAGACAGTTTTTTATGTTTTAGAATTTTTTTGCATACCAAGTCATGTTATAGCTTCAATGCACATAATCACTGGTTTAGAGATTGTAAGAACACTAGTGCTGTGTTTAGTGCAACTAAGCAAATAAAGAGAAAGCAAGGCCACACAGATGCTGAAAAGATTGTTTCTCAGTGAGTGAAAGTTGGTTTATGCAATTTTAAGAGTAAAGCTGAAGTACATGAAAAATGTAAAGTTCTTATGAAATTAAATGTTATTTGCAATGCAGAAGACAGATTTTCATGTGTTAGAGTTTTTTTGCAGAGCAAGTCATGTTATAGCTTCAATGCACATAATCACTGGTTTAGAGCTTCTAAGTACACTAGTGCTCTGTTTAGTGCAACTGAGCAAATAAAGAGAAAGCAAGGCCACAGATGCTGAAAAGCTTCTTTCTCAGTGAGAGAAAGTTGGTTTATGCCATTTTAAGAGTAAAGCTGAAGTACATGAAAAATGTTAATTTCTTATGAAATTAAATGTTATTTGCAATGCAGAAGACAGATTTTCATGTGTTAGAGTATTTTTGCAGAGCAAGTCATGTTATAGCTTCAATGCACATAATCACTGGTTTAGAGATTGTAAGAACACTAGTGCTGTGTTTTAGTGCAACTAAGCAAATAAAGAGAAAGCAAGGCCACAGATGCTGAAAAGATTCTTTCTCAGTGAGAGAAAGTTGGTTTATGCCATTTTAAGAGTAAAGCTGAAGTACATGAAAAATGTTAATTTCTCATGAAATTAAATGTTATTTGCAATGCAGAAGACAGATTTTCATGTGTTAGAGTATTTTTGCAGAGCAAGGCATGTTAGATCTTCAATGCACATGTTAAAGTCATGTTCAAGGTCATGTAAGAACTTCATTAGTTTTAGACCTTTTTAAGAACATTAATGCTGTCTTAAGTGCAACTATGCAAATAAAAAGAAAGCAAGGCCACAGATGCTGAAAAGTTTATTTCTCGGTGAGAGAAAGTTGGTTTATGCCATTTTAAGAGTAAAGCTGAAGTACATGAAAAATGTTATTTCTCATGAAATTTAATGTTATTTGCAATGCAGAAGACAGATTTTCATGTGTAGAGTTTTTTTGCAGAGCAAGTCAGGTTATAGCTTCAATGCACATAAATCACTTGGTTTAGAAATTGTAAGAACACTAGTGCTGTGTTTAGTGCAAATAAAAAGAAAGCAATGCCACAGATGCTGAAAAGTTTATTTCTCGGTGAGAGAAAGTTGGTTTATGCCATTTTAAGAGTAAAGCTGAAGTACATGAAAAATGTTAATTTCTCATGAAATTAAATGTTATTTGCAATGCAGAAGACAGATTTTCATGTGTTAGAGTATTTTTGCAGAGCAAGTCATGTTATATCTTCAATGCACATAATCACTGGTTTAGAGCTTCTAAGTACACTAGTGCTCTGTTTAGTGCAACTGAGCAAATAAAGAGAAAGCAAGGCCACAGATGCTGAAAAGCTTCTTTCTCAGTGAGAGAAAGTTGGTTTATGCCATTTTAAGAGTAAAGCTGAAGTACATGAAAAATGTTAATTTCTTATGAAATTAAATGTTATTTGCAATGCAGAAGACAGATTTTCATGTGTTAGAGTTTTTTTGCAGAGCAAGTCATGTTATAGCTTCAATGCACATAATCACTGGTTTAGAGATTGTAAGAACACTAGTGCTGTGTTTTAGTGCAACTAAGCAAATAAAGAGAAAGCAAGGCCACAGATGCTGAAAAGCTTCTTTCTCAGTGAAAGAAAGTTGGTTTATGCCATTTTAAGAGTAAAGCTGAAGTACATGAAAAATGTTAATTTCTCATGAAATTAAATGTTATTTGCAATGCAGAAGACAGATTTTCATGTGTTAGAGTATTTTTGCAGAGCAAGGCATGTTAGATCTTCAATGCACATGTTAAAGTCATGTTCAAGGTCATGTAAGAACTTCATTAGTTTTAGACCTTTTTAAGAACATTAATGCTGTCTTAAGTGCAACTATGCAAATAAAAAGAAAGCAAGGCCACAGATGCTGAAAAGTTTATTTCTCGGTGAGAGAAAGTTGGTTTATGCAATTTTAAGAGTAAAGCTAAAGTACATGAAAAATGATACTTTCTCATTAAATGAAATGTCATTTGCAATGCAGGAGACAGATTTTCATGTGTTAGGGTTTTTTTGCAGAGCAAGTCATGTTATAGCTTCAATGCACATAATCACTGGTTTAGAGCTTCTAAGTACACTAGTGCTCTGTTTAGTGCAACTGAGCAAATAAAGAGAACGCAAGGCCACAGATGCTGAAAAGCTTCTTTCTCAGTGAGAGAAAGTTGGTTTATGCCATTTTAAGAGTGAAGCTAAAGTACATGAAAAATGATACTTTCTCATTAAATGAAATGTCATTTGCAATGCAGGAGACAGATTTTCATGTGTTAGGGTTTTTTTGCAGAGCAAGTCATGTTATATCTTCAATGCACATAATCACTGGTTTAGAGCTTCTAAGTACACTAGTGCTCTGTTTAGTGCAACTGAGCAAATAAAGAGAAAGCAAGGCCACAGATGCTGAAAAGCTTCTTTCTCAGTGAGAGAAAGTTGGTTTATGCCATTTTAAGAGTAAAGCTGAAGTACATGAAAAATGTAAATTTCTCTTGAAATTAAATGTTATTTGCAATGCAGAGGACAGATTTTCATGTGTTAGAGTATTTTTGCAGAGCAAGGCATGTTAGATCTTCAATGCACATGTTAAAGTCATGTTCAAGGTCATGTAAGAACTTCATTAGTTTTAGACCTTTTTAAGAACATTAATGCTGTCTTAAGTGCAACTATGCAAATAAAAAGAAAGCAAGGCCACAGATGCTGAAAAGTTTCTTTCTCAGTGAGAGAAAGTTGGTTTATGCCAATTTAAGAGTAAAGCTGAAGTACATGAAAAATGTTAATTTCTCATTAAATGAAATGTCATTTGCAATGCAGAAGACAGTTTTTTATGTTTTAGAATTTTTTTGCATACCAAGTCATGTTATAGCTTCAATGCACATAATCACTGGTTTAGAGATTGTAAGAACACTAGTGCTGTGTTTAGTGCAACTAAGCAAATAAAGAGAAAGCAAGGCCACACAGATGCTGAAAAGATTGTTTCTCAGTGAGTGAAAGTTGGTTTATGCAATTTTAAGAGTAAAGCTGAAGTACATGAAAAATGTAAAGTTCTTATGAAATTAAATGTTATTTGCAATGCAGAAGACAGATTTTCATGTGTTAGAGTTTTTTTGCAGAGCAAGTCATGTTATAGCTTCAATGCACATAATCACTGGTTTAGAGCTTCTAAGTACACTAGTGCTCTGTTTAGTGCAACTGAGCAAATAAAGAGAAAGCAAGGCCACAGATGCTGAAAAGCTTCTTTCTCAGTGAGAGAAAGTTGGTTTATGCCATTTTAAGAGTAAAGCTGAAGTACATGAAAAATGTTAATTTCTTATGAAATTAAATGTTATTTGCAATGCAGAAGACAGATTTTCATGTGTTAGAGTATTTTTGCAGAGCAAGTCATGTTATAGCTTCAATGCACATAATCACTGGTTTAGAGATTGTAAGAACACTAGTGCTGTGTTTTAGTGCAACTAAGCAAATAAAGAGAAAGCAAGGCCACAGATGCTGAAAAGATTCTTTCTCAGTGAGAGAAAGTTGGTTTATGCCATTTTAAGAGTAAAGCTGAAGTACATGAAAAATGTTAATTTCTCATGAAATTAAATGTTATTTGCAATGCAGAAGACAGATTTTCATGTGTTAGAGTATTTTTGCAGAGCAAGGCATGTTAGATCTTCAATGCACATGTTAAAGTCATGTTCAAGGTCATGTAAGAACTTCATTAGTTTTAGACCTTTTTAAGAACATTAATGCTGTCTTAAGTGCAACTATGCAAATAAAAAGAAAGCAAGGCCACAGATGCTGAAAAGTTTATTTCTCGGTGAGAGAAAGTTGGTTTATGCCATTTTAAGAGTAAAGCTGAAGTACATGAAAAATGTTATTTCTCATGAAATTTAATGTTATTTGCAATGCAGAAGACAGATTTTCATGTGTAGAGTTTTTTTGCAGAGCAAGTCAGGTTATAGCTTCAATGCACATAAATCACTTGGTTTAGAAATTGTAAGAACACTAGTGCTGTGTTTAGTGCAAATAAAAAGAAAGCAATGCCACAGATGCTGAAAAGTTTATTTCTCGGTGAGAGAAAGTTGGTTTATGCCATTTTAAGAGTAAAGCTGAAGTACATGAAAAATGTTAATTTCTCATGAAATTAAATGTTATTTGCAATGCAGAAGACAGATTTTCATGTGTTAGAGTATTTTTGCAGAGCAAGTCATGTTATATCTTCAATGCACATAATCACTGGTTTAGAGCTTCTAAGTACACTAGTGCTCTGTTTAGTGCAACTGAGCAAATAAAGAGAAAGCAAGGCCACAGATGCTGAAAAGCTTCTTTCTCAGTGAGAGAAAGTTGGTTTATGCCATTTTAAGAGTAAAGCTGAAGTACATGAAAAATGTAAATTTCTCTTGAAATTAAATGTTATTTGCAATGCAGAGGACAGATTTTCATGTGTTAGAGTATTTTTGCAGAGCAAGGCATGTTAGATCTTCAATGCACATGTTAAAGTCATGTTCAAGGTCATGTAAGAACTTCATTAGTTTTAGACCTTTTTAAGAACATTAATGCTGTCTTAAGTGCAACTATGCAAATAAAAAGAAAGCAAGGCCACAGATGCTGAAAAGTTTCTTTCTCAGTGAGAGAAAGTTGATTTATGCCAATTTAAGAGTAAAGCTGAAGTACATGAAAAATGTTAATTTCTCATTAAATGAAATGTCATTTGCAATGCAGAAGACAGTTTTTTATGTTTTAGAATTTTTTTGCATACCAAGTCATGTTATAGCTTCAATGCACATAATCACTGGTTTAGAGCTTCTAAGTACACTAGTGCTCTGTTTAGTGCAACTGAGCAAATAAAGAGAAAGCAAGGCCACAGATGCTGAAAAGATTGTTTCTCAGTGAGTGAAAGTTGGTTTGTGCAATTTTAAGAGTAAAGCTGAAGTACATGAAAAATGTAAATTTCTCATGAAATTAAATGTTATTTGCAATGCAGAAGACAGATTTTCATGTGTTAGAGTTTTTTTGCAGAGCAAGTCATGTTATAGCTTCAATGCACATAATCACTGGTTTAGAGCTTCTAAGTACACTAGTGCTCTGTTTAGTGCAACTGAGCAAATAAAGAGAAAGCAAGGCCACAGATGCTGAAAAGCTTCTTTCTCAGTGAGAGAAAGTTGGTTTATGCCATTTTAAGAGTAAAGCTGAAGTACATGAAAAATGTAAATTTCTCATGAAATTAAATGTTATTTGCAATGCAGAGGACAGATTTTCATGTGTTAGAGTATTTTTGCAGAGCAAGGCATGTTAGATCTTCAATGCACATGTTAAAGTCATGTTCAAGGTCATGTAAGAACTTCATTAGTTTTAGACCTTTTTAAGAACATTAATGCTTAAAAAAATTTTTAAGTGCAACTATGCAAATAAAGAGAAAGCAAGGCCACAGATGCTGAAAAGCTTCTTTCTCAGTGAGAGAAAGTTGGTTTATGCAATTTTAAGAGTAAAGCTAAAGTACATGAAAAATGATACTTTCTCATTAAATGAAATGTCATTTGCAATGCAGGAGACAGATTTTCATGTGTTAGGGTTTTTTTGCAGAGCAAGTCATGTTATAGCTTCAATGCACATAATCACTGGTTTAGAGCTTCTAAGTACACTAGTGCTCTGTTTAGTGCAACTGAGCAAATAAAGAGAACGCAAGGCCACAGATGCTGAAAAGCTTCTTTCTCAGTGAGAGAAAGTTGGTTTATGCCATTTTAAGAGTGAAGCTAAAGTACATGAAAAATGATACTTTCTCATTAAATGAAATGTCATTTGCAATGCAGGAGACAGATTTTCATGTGTTAGGGTTTTTTTGCAGAGCAAGTCATGTTATATCTTCAATGCACATAATCACTGGTTTAGAGCTTCTAAGTACACTAGTGCTCTGTTTAGTGCAACTGAGCAAATAAAGAGAAAGCAAGGCCACAGATGCTGAAAAGCTTCTTTCTCAGTGAGAGAAAGTTGGTTTATGCCATTTTAAGAGTAAAGCTGAAGTACATGAAAAATGTAAATTTCTCTTGAAATTAAATGTTATTTGCAATGCAGAGGACAGATTTTCATGTGTTAGAGTATTTTTGCAGAGCAAGGCATGTTAGATCTTCAATGCACATGTTAAAGTCATGTTCAAGGTCATGTAAGAACTTCATTAGTTTTAGACCTTTTTAAGAACATTAATGCTGTCTTAAGTGCAACTATGCAAATAAAAAGAAAGCAAGGCCACAGATGCTGAAAAGTTTCTTTCTCAGTGAGAGAAAGTTGGTTTATGCCAATTTAAGAGTAAAGCTGAAGTACATGAAAAATGTTAATTTCTCATTAAATGAAATGTCATTTGCAATGCAGAAGACAGTTTTTTATGTTTTAGAATTTTTTTGCATACCAAGTCATGTTATAGCTTCAATGCACATAATCACTGGTTTAGAGATTGTAAGAACACTAGTGCTGTGTTTAGTGCAACTAAGCAAATAAAGAGAAAGCAAGGCCACACAGATGCTGAAAAGATTGTTTCTCAGTGAGTGAAAGTTGGTTTATGCAATTTTAAGACTAAAGCTGAAGTACATGAAAAATGTAAAGTTCTTATGAAATTAAATGTTATTTGCAATGCAGAAGACAGATTTTCATGTGTTAGAGTTTTTTTGCAGAGCAAGTCATGTTATAGCTTCAATGCACATAATCACTGGTTTAGAGCTTCTAAGTACACTAGTGCTCTGTTTAGTGCAACTGAGCAAATAAAGAGAAAGCAAGGCCACAGATGCTGAAAAGCTTCTTTCTCAGTGAGAGAAAGTTGGTTTATGCCATTTTAAGAGTAAAGCTGAAGTACATGAAAAATGTAAATTTTTCATGAAATTAAATGTTATTTGCAATGCAGAGGACAGATTTTCATGTGTTAGAGTATTTTTGCAGAGCAAGGCATGTTAGATCTTCAATGCACATGTTAAAGTCATGTTCAAGGTCATGTAAGAACTTCATTAGTTTTAGACCTTTTTAAGAACATTAATGCTGTCTTAAGTGCAACTATGCAAATAAAAAGAAAGCAAGGCCACAGATGCTGAAAAGTTTATTTCTCGGTGAGAGAAAGTTGGTTTATGCCATTTTAAGAGTAAAGCTGAAGTACATGAAAAATGTTAATTTCTCATGAAATTTAATGTTATTTGCAATGCAGAAGACAGATTTTCATGTGTAGAGTTTTTTTGCAGAGCAAGTCAGGTTATAGCTTCAATGCACATAAATCACTGGTTTAGAATTTGTAAGAACACTAGTGCTGTGTTTAGTGCAAATAAAGAGAAAGCAAGGCCACACAGATGCTGAAAAGCTTCTTTCTCAGTGAGAGAAAGTTGGTTTATGCCATTTTAAGAGTAAAGCTGAAGTACATGAAAAATGTTAATTTCTCATGAAATTAAATGTTATTTGCAATGCAGAAGACAGATTTTCATGTGTTAGAGTTTTTTTGCAGAGCAAGTCATGTTATAGCTTCAATGCACATAATCACTGGTTTAGAGCTTCTAAGTACACTAGTGCTCTGTTTAGTGCAACTGAGCAAATAAAGAGAACGCAAGGCCACAGATGCTGAAAAGCTTCTTTCTCAGTGAGAGAAAGTTGGTTTATGCCATTTTAAGAGTAAAGCTGAAGTACATGAAAAATGTTAATTTCTTATGAAATTAAATGTTATTTGCAATGCAGAAGACAGATTTTCATGTGTTAGAGTTTTTTTGCAGAGCAAGTCATGTTATAGCTTCAATGCACATAATCACTGGTTTAGAGATTGTAAGAACACTAGTGCTGTGTTTTAGTGCAACTAAGCAAATAAAGAGAAAGCAAGGCCACAGATGCTGAAAAGATTCTTTCTCAGTGAGAGAAAGTTGGTTTATGCCATTTTAAGAGTAAAGCTGAAGTACATGAAAAATGTTAATTTCTCATGAAATTAAATGTTATTTGCAATGCAGAAGACAGATTTTCATGTGTTAGAGTATTTTTGCAGAGCAAGGCATGTTAGATCTTCAATGCACATGTTAAAGTCATGTTCAAGGTCATGTAAGAACTTCATTAGTTTTAGACCTTTTTAAGAACATTAATGCTGTCTTAAGTGCAACTATGCAAATAAAAAGAAAGCAAGGCCACAGATGCTGAAAAGTTTATTTCTCGGTGAGAGAAAGTTGGTTTATGCCATTTTAAGAGTAAAGCTGAAGTACATGAAAAATGTTATTTCTCATGAAATTTAATGTTATTTGCAATGCAGAAGACAGATTTTCATGTGTAGAGTTTTTTTGCAGAGCAAGTCAGGTTATAGCTTCAATGCACATAAATCACTTGGTTTAGAAATTGTAAGAACACTAGTGCTGTGTTTAGTGCAAATAAAAAGAAAGCAATGCCACAGATGCTGAAAAGTTTATTTCTCGGTGAGAGAAAGTTGGTTTATGCCATTTTAAGAGTAAAGCTGAAGTACATGAAAAATGTTAATTTCTCATGAAATTAAATGTTATTTGCAATGCAGAAGACAGATTTTCATGTGTTAGAGTATTTTTGCAGAGCAAGTCATGTTATATCTTCAATGCACATAATCACTGGTTTAGAGCTTCTAAGTACACTAGTGCTCTGTTTAGTGCAACTGAGCAAATAAAGAGAAAGCAAGGCCACAGATGCTGAAAAGCTTCTTTCTCAGTGAGAGAAAGTTGGTTTATGCCATTTTAAGAGTAAAGCTGAAGTACATGAAAAATGTAAATTTCTCTTGAAATTAAATGTTATTTGCAATGCAGAGGACAGATTTTCATGTGTTAGAGTATTTTTGCAGAGCAAGGCATGTTAGATCTTCAATGCACATGTTAAAGTCATGTTCAAGGTCATGTAAGAACTTCATTAGTTTTAGACCTTTTTAAGAACATTAATGCTTAAAAATTTTTTTAAGTGCAACTATGCAAATAAAGAGAAAGCAAGGCCACAGATGCTGAAAAGCTTCTTTCTCAGTGAGAGAAAGTTGGTTTATGCAATTTTAAGAGTAAAGCTAAAGTACATGAAAAATGATACTTTCTCATTAAATGAAATGTCAGTTGCAATGCAGGAGACAGATTTTCATGTGTTAGGGTTTTTTTGCAGAGCAAGTCATGTTATAGCTTCAATGCACATAATCACTGGTTTAGAGCTTCTAAGTACACTAGTGCTCTGTTTAGTGCAACTGAGCAAATAAAGAGAACGCAAGGCCACAGATGCTGAAAAGCTTCTTTCTCAGTGAGAGAAAGTTGGTTTATGCCATTTTAAGAGTGAAGCTAAAGTACATGAAAAATGATACTTTCTCATTAAATGAAATGTCATTTGCAATGCAGGAGACAGATTTTCATGTGTTAGGGTTTTTTTGCAGAGCAAGTCATGTTATATCTTCAATGCACATAATCACTGGTTTAGAGCTTCTAAGTACACTAGTGCTCTGTTTAGTGCAACTGAGCAAATAAAGAGAAAGCAAGGCCACAGATGCTGAAAAGCTTCTTTCTCAGTGAGAGAAAGTTGGTTTATGCCATTTTAAGAGTAAAGCTGAAGTACATGAAAAATGTAAATTTCTCTTGAAATTAAATGTTATTTGCAATGCAGAGGACAGATTTTCATGTGTTAGAGTATTTTTGCAGAGCAAGGCATGTTAGATCTTCAATGCACATGTTAAAGTCATGTTCAAGGTCATGTAAGAACTTCATTAGTTTTAGACCTTTTTAAGAACATTAATGCTGTCTTAAGTGCAACTATGCAAATAAAAAGAAAGCAAGGCCACAGATGCTGAAAAGTTTCTTTCTCAGTGAGAGAAAGTTGGTTTATGCCAATTTAAGAGTAAAGCTGAAGTACATGAAAAATGTTAATTTCTCATTAAATGAAATGTCATTTGCAATGCAGAAGACAGTTTTTTATGTTTTAGAATTTTTTTGCATACCAAGTCATGTTATAGCTTCAATGCACATAATCACTGGTTTAGAGATTGTAAGAACACTAGTGCTGTGTTTAGTGCAAATAAAGAGAAAGCAAGGCCACACAGATGCTGAAAAGCTTCTTTCTCAGTGAGAGAAAGTTGGTTTATGCCATTTTAAGAGTAAAGCTGAAGTACATGAAAAATGTTAATTTCTCATGAAATTAAATGTTATTTGCAATGCAGAAGACAGATTTTCATGTGTTAGAGTTTTTTTGCAGAGCAAGTCATGTTATAGCTTCAATGCACATAATCACTGGTTTAGAGCTTCTAAGTACACTAGTGCTCTGTTTAGTGCAACTGAGCAAATAAAGAGAACGCAAGGCCACAGATGCTGAAAAGCTTCTTTCTCAGTGAGAGAAAGTTGGTTTATGCCATTTTAAGAGTAAAGCTGAAGTACATGAAAAATGTTAATTTCTTATGAAATTAAATGTTATTTGCAATGCAGAAGACAGATTTTCATGTGTTAGAGTATTTTTGCAGAGCAAGTCATGTTATATCTTCAATGCACATAATCACTGGTTTAGAGCTTCTAAGTACACTAGTGCTCTGTTTAGTGCAACTGAGCAAATAAAGAGAAAGCAAGGCCACAGATGCTGAAAAGCTTCTTTCTCAGTGAGAGAAAGTTGGTTTATGCCATTTTAAGAGTAAAGCTGAAGTACATGAAAAATGTAAATTTCTCTTGAAATTAAATGTTATTTGCAATGCAGAGGACAGATTTTCATGTGTTAGAGTATTTTTGCAGAGCAAGGCATGTTAGATCTTCAATGCACATGTTAAAGTCATGTTCAAGGTCATGTAAGAACTTCATTAGTTTTAGACCTTTTTAAGAACATTAATGCTGTCTTAAGTGCAACTATGCAAATAAAAAGAAAGCAAGGCCACAGATGCTGAAAAGTTTCTTTCTCAGTGAGAGAAAGTTGGTTTATGCCAATTTAAGAGTAAAGCTGAAGTACATGAAAAATGTTAATTTCTCATTAAATGAAATGTCATTTGCAATGCAGAAGACAGTTTTTTATGTTTTAGAATTTTTTTGCATACCAAGTCATGTTATAGCTTCAATGCACATAATCACTGGTTTAGAGATTGTAAGAACACTAGTGCTGTGTTTAGTGCAAATAAAGAGAAAGCAAGGCCACACAGATGCTGAAAAGCTTCTTTCTCAGTGAGAGAAAGTTGGTTTATGCCATTTTAAGAGTAAAGCTGAAGTACATGAAAAATGTTAATTTCTCATGAAATTAAATGTTATTTGCAATGCAGAAGACAGATTTTCATGTGTTAGAGTTTTTTTGCAGAGCAAGTCATGTTATAGCTTCAATGCACATAATCACTGGTTTAGAGCTTCTAAGTACACTAGTGCTCTGTTTAGTGCAACTGAGCAAATAAAGAGAACGCAAGGCCACAGATGCTGAAAAGCTTCTTTCTCAGTGAGAGAAAGTTGGTTTATGCCATTTTAAGAGTAAAGCTGAAGTACATGAAAAATGTTAATTTCTTATGAAATTAAATGTTATTTGCAATGCAGAAGACAGATTTTCATGTGTTAGAGTTTTTTTGCAGAGCAAGTCATGTTATAGCTTCAATGCACATAATCACTGGTTTAGAGATTGTAAGAACACTAGTGCTGTGTTTTAGTGCAACTAAGCAAATAAAGAGAAAGCAAGGCCACAGATGCTGAAAAGATTCTTTCTCAGTGAGAGAAAGTTGGTTTATGCCATTTTAAGAGTAAAGCTGAAGTACATGAAAAATGTTAATTTCTCATGAAATTAAATGTTATTTGCAATGCAGAAGACAGATTTTCATGTGTTAGAGTATTTTTGCAGAGCAGGGCATGTTAGATCTTCAATGCACATGTTAAAGTCATGTTCAAGGTCATGTAAGAACTTCATTAGTTTTAGACCTTTTTAAGAACATTAATGCTGTCTTAAGTGCAACTATGCAAATAAAAAGAAAGCAAGGCCACAGATGCTGAAAAGTTTATTTCTCGGTGAGAGAAAGTTGGTTTATGCCATTTTAAGAGTAAAGCTGAAGTACATGAAAAATGTTATTTCTCATGAAATTTAATGTTATTTGCAATGCAGAAGACAGATTTTCATGTGTAGAGTTTTTTTGCAGAGCAAGTCAGGTTATAGCTTCAATGCACATAAATCACTTGGTTTAGAAATTGTAAGAACACTAGTGCTGTGTTTAGTGCAAATAAAAAGAAAGCAATGCCACAGATGCTGAAAAGTTTATTTCTCGGTGAGAGAAAGTTGGTTTATGCCATTTTAAGAGTAAAGCTGAAGTACATGAAAAATGTTAATTTCTCATGAAATTAAATGTTATTTGCAATGCAGAAGACAGATTTTCATGTGTTAGAGTATTTTTGCAGAGCAAGTCATGTTATATCTTCAATGCACATAATCACTGGTTTAGAGCTTCTAAGTACACTAGTGCTCTGTTTAGTGCAACTGAGCAAATAAAGAGAAAGCAAGGCCACAGATGCTGAAAAGCTTCTTTCTCAGTGAGAGAAAGTTGGTTTATGCCATTTTAAGAGTAAAGCTGAAGTACATGAAAAATGTAAATTTCTCTTGAAATTAAATGTTATTTGCAATGCAGAGGACAGATTTTCATGTGTTAGAGTATTTTTGCAGAGCAAGGCATGTTAGATCTTCAATGCACATGTTAAAGTCATGTTCAAGGTCATGTAAGAACTTCATTAGTTTTAGACCTTTTTAAGAACATTAATGCTGTCTTAAGTGCAACTATGCAAATAAAAAGAAAGCAAGGCCACAGATGCTGAAAAGTTTCTTTCTCAGTGAGAGAAAGTTGATTTATGCCAATTTAAGAGTAAAGCTGAAGTACATGAAAAATGTTAATTTCTCATTAAATGAAATGTCATTTGCAATGCAGAAGACAGTTTTTTATGTTTTAGAATTTTTTTGCATACCAAGTCATGTTATAGCTTCAATGCACATAATCACTGGTTTAGAGCTTCTAAGTACACTAGTGCTCTGTTTAGTGCAACTGAGCAAATAAAGAGAAAGCAAGGCCACAGATGCTGAAAAGATTGTTTCTCAGTGAGTGAAAGTTGGTTTGTGCAATTTTAAGAGTAAAGCTGAAGTACATGAAAAATGTAAATTTCTCATGAAATTAAATGTTATTTGCAATGCAGAAGACAGATTTTCATGTGTTAGAGTTTTTTTGCAGAGCAAGTCATGTTATAGCTTCAATGCACATAATCACTGGTTTAGAGCTTCTAAGTACACTAGTGCTCTGTTTAGTGCAACTGAGCAAATAAAGAGAAAGCAAGGCCACAGATGCTGAAAAGCTTCTTTCTCAGTGAGAGAAAGTTGGTTTATGCCATTTTAAGAGTAAAGCTGAAGTACATGAAAAATGTAAATTTCTCATGAAATTAAATGTTATTTGCAATGCAGAGGACAGATTTTCATGTGTTAGAGTATTTTTGCAGAGCAAGGCATGTTAGATCTTCAATGCACATGTTAAAGTCATGTTCAAGGTCATGTAAGAACTTCATTAGTTTTAGACCTTTTTAAGAACATTAATGCTTAAAAAATTTTTTAAGTGCAACTATGCAAATAAAGAGAAAGCAAGGCCACAGATGCTGAAAAGCTTCTTTCTCAGTGAGAGAAAGTTGGTTTATGCAATTTTAAGAGTAAAGCTAAAGTACATGAAAAATGATACTTTCTCATTAAATGAAATGTCATTTGCAATGCAGGAGACAGATTTTCATGTGTTAGGGTTTTTTTGCAGAGCAAGTCATGTTATAGCTTCAATGCACATAATCACTGGTTTAGAGCTTCTAAGTACACTAGTGCTCTGTTTAGTGCAACTGAGCAAATAAAGAGAACGCAAGGCCACAGATGCTGAAAAGCTTCTTTCTCAGTGAGAGAAAGTTGGTTTATGCCATTTTAAGAGTGAAGCTAAAGTACATGAAAAATGATACTTTCTCATTAAATGAAATGTCATTTGCAATGCAGGAGACAGATTTTCATGTGTTAGGGTTTTTTTGCAGAGCAAGTCATGTTATATCTTCAATGCACATAATCACTGGTTTAGAGCTTCTAAGTACACTAGTGCTCTGTTTAGTGCAACTGAGCAAATAAAGAGAAAGCAAGGCCACAGATGCTGAAAAGCTTCTTTCTCAGTGAGAGAAAGTTGGTTTATGCCATTTTAAGAGTAAAGCTGAAGTACATGAAAAATGTAAATTTCTCTTGAAATTAAATGTTATTTGCAATGCAGAGGACAGATTTTCATGTGTTAGAGTATTTTTGCAGAGCAAGGCATGTTAGATCTTCAATGCACATGTTAAAGTCATGTTCAAGGTCATGTAAGAACTTCATTAGTTTTAGACCTTTTTAAGAACATTAATGCTGTCTTAAGTGCAACTATGCAAATAAAAAGAAAGCAAGGCCACAGATGCTGAAAAGTTTCTTTCTCAGTGAGAGAAAGTTGGTTTATGCCAATTTAAGAGTAAAGCTGAAGTACATGAAAAATGTTAATTTCTCATTAAATGAAATGTCATTTGCAATGCAGAAGACAGTTTTTTATGTTTTAGAATTTTTTTGCATACCAAGTCATGTTATAGCTTCAATGCACATAATCACTGGTTTAGAGATTGTAAGAACACTAGTGCTGTGTTTAGTGCAACTAAGCAAATAAAGAGAAAGCAAGGCCACACAGATGCTGAAAAGATTGTTTCTCAGTGAGTGAAAGTTGGTTTATGCAATTTTAAGAGTAAAGCTGAAGTACATGAAAAATGTAAAGTTCTTATGAAATTAAATGTTATTTGCAATGCAGAAGACAGATTTTCATGTGTTAGAGTTTTTTTGCAGAGCAAGTCATGTTATAGCTTCAATGCACATAATCACTGGTTTAGAGCTTCTAAGTACACTAGTGCTCTGTTTAGTGCAACTGAGCAAATAAAGAGAAAGCAAGGCCACAGATGCTGAAAAGCTTCTTTCTCAGTGAGAGAAAGTTGGTTTATGCCATTTTAAGAGTAAAGCTGAAGTACATGAAAAATGTAAATTTTTCATGAAATTAAATGTTATTTGCAATGCAGAGGACAGATTTTCATGTGTTAGAGTATTTTTGCAGAGCAAGGCATGTTAGATCTTCAATGCACATGTTAAAGTCATGTTCAAGGTCATGTAAGAACTTCATTAGTTTTAGACCTTTTTAAGAACATTAATGCTGTCTTAAGTGCAACTATGCAAATAAAAAGAAAGCAAGGCCACAGATGCTGAAAAGTTTATTTCTCGGTGAGAGAAAGTTGGTTTATGCCATTTTAAGAGTAAAGCTGAAGTACATGAAAAATGTTAATTTCTCATGAAATTTAATGTTATTTGCAATGCAGAAGACAGATTTTCATGTGTAGAGTTTTTTTGCAGAGCAAGTCAGGTTATAGCTTCAATGCACATAAATCACTGGTTTAGAATTTGTAAGAACACTAGTGCTGTGTTTAGTGCAAATAAAGAGAAAGCAAGGCCACACAGATGCTGAAAAGCTTCTTTCTCAGTGAGAGAAAGTTGGTTTATGCCATTTTAAGAGTAAAGCTGAAGTACATGAAAAATGTTAATTTCTCATGAAATTAAATGTTATTTGCAATGCAGAAGACAGATTTTCATGTGTTAGAGTTTTTTTGCAGAGCAAGTCATGTTATAGCTTCAATGCACATAATCACTGGTTTAGAGCTTCTAAGTACACTAGTGCTCTGTTTAGTGCAACTGAGCAAATAAAGAGAACGCAAGGCCACAGATGCTGAAAAGCTTCTTTCTCAGTGAGAGAAAGTTGGTTTATGCCATTTTAAGAGTAAAGCTGAAGTACATGAAAAATGTTAATTTCTTATGAAATTAAATGTTATTTGCAATGCAGAAGACAGATTTTCATGTGTTAGAGTTTTTTTGCAGAGCAAGTCATGTTATAGCTTCAATGCACATAATCACTGGTTTAGAGATTGTAAGAACACTAGTGCTGTGTTTTAGTGCAACTAAGCAAATAAAGAGAAAGCAAGGCCACAGATGCTGAAAAGATTCTTTCTCAGTGAGAGAAAGTTGGTTTATGCCATTTTAAGAGTAAAGCTGAAGTACATGAAAAATGTTAATTTCTCATGAAATTAAATGTTATTTGCAATGCAGAAGACAGATTTTCATGTGTTAGAGTATTTTTGCAGAGCAAGGCATGTTAGATCTTCAATGCACATGTTAAAGTCATGTTCAAGGTCATGTAAGAACTTCATTAGTTTTAGACCTTTTTAAGAACATTAATGCTGTCTTAAGTGCAACTATGCAAATAAAAAGAAAGCAAGGCCACAGATGCTGAAAAGTTTATTTCTCGGTGAGAGAAAGTTGGTTTATGCCATTTTAAGAGTAAAGCTGAAGTACATGAAAAATGTTATTTCTCATGAAATTTAATGTTATTTGCAATGCAGAAGACAGATTTTCATGTGTAGAGTTTTTTTGCAGAGCAAGTCAGGTTATAGCTTCAATGCACATAAATCACTTGGTTTAGAAATTGTAAGAACACTAGTGCTGTGTTTAGTGCAAATAAAAAGAAAGCAATGCCACAGATGCTGAAAAGTTTATTTCTCGGTGAGAGAAAGTTGGTTTATGCCATTTTAAGAGTAAAGCTGAAGTACATGAAAAATGTTAATTTCTCATGAAATTAAATGTTATTTGCAATGCAGAAGACAGATTTTCATGTGTTAGAGTATTTTTGCAGAGCAAGTCATGTTATATCTTCAATGCACATAATCACTGGTTTAGAGCTTCTAAGTACACTAGTGCTCTGTTTAGTGCAACTGAGCAAATAAAGAGAAAGCAAGGCCACAGATGCTGAAAAGCTTCTTTCTCAGTGAGAGAAAGTTGGTTTATGCCATTTTAAGAGTAAAGCTGAAGTACATGAAAAATGTAAATTTCTCTTGAAATTAAATGTTATTTGCAATGCAGAGGACAGATTTTCATGTGTTAGAGTATTTTTGCAGAGCAAGGCATGTTAGATCTTCAATGCACATGTTAAAGTCATGTTCAAGGTCATGTAAGAACTTCATTAGTTTTAGACCTTTTTAAGAACATTAATGCTTAAAAATTTTTTTAAGTGCAACTATGCAAATAAAGAGAAAGCAAGGCCACAGATGCTGAAAAGCTTCTTTCTCAGTGAGAGAAAGTTGGTTTATGCAATTTTAAGAGTAAAGCTAAAGTACATGAAAAATGATACTTTCTCATTAAATGAAATGTCAGTTGCAATGCAGGAGACAGATTTTCATGTGTTAGGGTTTTTTTGCAGAGCAAGTCATGTTATAGCTTCAATGCACATAATCACTGGTTTAGAGCTTCTAAGTACACTAGTGCTCTGTTTAGTGCAACTGAGCAAATAAAGAGAACGCAAGGCCACAGATGCTGAAAAGCTTCTTTCTCAGTGAGAGAAAGTTGGTTTATGCCATTTTAAGAGTGAAGCTAAAGTACATGAAAAATGATACTTTCTCATTAAATGAAATGTCATTTGCAATGCAGGAGACAGATTTTCATGTGTTAGGGTTTTTTTGCAGAGCAAGTCATGTTATATCTTCAATGCACATAATCACTGGTTTAGAGCTTCTAAGTACACTAGTGCTCTGTTTAGTGCAACTGAGCAAATAAAGAGAAAGCAAGGCCACAGATGCTGAAAAGCTTCTTTCTCAGTGAGAGAAAGTTGGTTTATGCCATTTTAAGAGTAAAGCTGAAGTACATGAAAAATGTAAATTTCTCTTGAAATTAAATGTTATTTGCAATGCAGAGGACAGATTTTCATGTGTTAGAGTATTTTTGCAGAGCAAGGCATGTTAGATCTTCAATGCACATGTTAAAGTCATGTTCAAGGTCATGTAAGAACTTCATTAGTTTTAGACCTTTTTAAGAACATTAATGCTGTCTTAAGTGCAACTATGCAAATAAAAAGAAAGCAAGGCCACAGATGCTGAAAAGTTTCTTTCTCAGTGAGAGAAAGTTGGTTTATGCCAATTTAAGAGTAAAGCTGAAGTACATGAAAAATGTTAATTTCTCATTAAATGAAATGTCATTTGCAATGCAGAAGACAGTTTTTTATGTTTTAGAATTTTTTTGCATACCAAGTCATGTTATAGCTTCAATGCACATAATCACTGGTTTAGAGATTGTAAGAACACTAGTGCTGTGTTTAGTGCAAATAAAGAGAAAGCAAGGCCACACAGATGCTGAAAAGCTTCTTTCTCAGTGAGAGAAAGTTGGTTTATGCCATTTTAAGAGTAAAGCTGAAGTACATGAAAAATGTTAATTTCTCATGAAATTAAATGTTATTTGCAATGCAGAAGACAGATTTTCATGTGTTAGAGTTTTTTTGCAGAGCAAGTCATGTTATAGCTTCAATGCACATAATCACTGGTTTAGAGCTTCTAAGTACACTAGTGCTCTGTTTAGTGCAACTGAGCAAATAAAGAGAACGCAAGGCCACAGATGCTGAAAAGCTTCTTTCTCAGTGAGAGAAAGTTGGTTTATGCCATTTTAAGAGTAAAGCTGAAGTACATGAAAAATGTTAATTTCTTATGAAATTAAATGTTATTTGCAATGCAGAAGACAGATTTTCATGTGTTAGAGTTTTTTTGCAGAGCAAGTCATGTTATAGCTTCAATGCACATAATCACTGGTTTAGAGATTGTAAGAACACTAGTGCTGTGTTTTAGTGCAACTAAGCAAATAAAGAGAAAGCAAGGCCACAGATGCTGAAAAGATTCTTTCTCAGTGAGAGAAAGTTGGTTTATGCCATTTTAAGAGTAAAGCTGAAGTACATGAAAAATGTTAATTTCTCATGAAATTAAATGTTATTTGCAATGCAGAAGACAGATTTTCATGTGTTAGAGTATTTTTGCAGAGCAGGGCATGTTAGATCTTCAATGCACATGTTAAAGTCATGTTCAAGGTCATGTAAGAACTTCATTAGTTTTAGACCTTTTTAAGAACATTAATGCTGTCTTAAGTGCAACTATGCAAATAAAAAGAAAGCAAGGCCACAGATGCTGAAAAGTTTATTTCTCGGTGAGAGAAAGTTGGTTTATGCCATTTTAAGAGTAAAGCTGAAGTACATGAAAAATGTTATTTCTCATGAAATTTAATGTTATTTGCAATGCAGAAGACAGATTTTCATGTGTAGAGTTTTTTTGCAGAGCAAGTCAGGTTATAGCTTCAATGCACATAAATCACTTGGTTTAGAAATTGTAAGAACACTAGTGCTGTGTTTAGTGCAAATAAAAAGAAAGCAATGCCACAGATGCTGAAAAGTTTATTTCTCGGTGAGAGAAAGTTGGTTTATGCCATTTT
The DNA here is from genome assembly GCF_936440315.1 of Barbus barbus. Taxonomy (NCBI): domain Eukaryota; kingdom Metazoa; phylum Chordata; class Actinopteri; order Cypriniformes; family Cyprinidae; genus Barbus; species Barbus barbus. The sequence continues at coordinate 8,150,918 of NC_136722.1, forward strand.
AAGAGTAAAGCTGAAGTACATGAAAAATGTTAATTTCTCATGAAATTAAATGTTATTTGCAATGCAGAAGACAGATTTTCATGTGTTAGAGTATTTTTGCAGAGCAAGTCATGTTATATCTTCAATGCACATAATCACTGGTTTAGAGCTTCTAAGTACACTAGTGCTCTGTTTAGTGCAACTGAGCAAATAAAGAGAAAGCAAGGCCACAGATGCTGAAAAGCTTCTTTCTCAGTGAGAGAAAGTTGGTTTATGCCATTTTAAGAGTAAAGCTGAAGTACATGAAAAATGTAAATTTCTCTTGAAATTAAATGTTATTTGCAATGCAGAGGACAGATTTTCATGTGTTAGAGTATTTTTGCAGAGCAAGGCATGTTAGATCTTCAATGCACATGTTAAAGTCATGTTCAAGGTCATGTAAGAACTTCATTAGTTTTAGACCTTTTTAAGAACATTAATGCTGTCTTAAGTGCAACTATGCAAATAAAAAGAAAGCAAGGCCACAGATGCTGAAAAGTTTCTTTCTCAGTGAGAGAAAGTTGATTTATGCCAATTTAAGAGTAAAGCTGAAGTACATGAAAAATGTTAATTTCTCATTAAATGAAATGTCATTTGCAATGCAGAAGACAGTTTTTTATGTTTTAGAATTTTTTTGCATACCAAGTCATGTTATAGCTTCAATGCACATAATCACTGGTTTAGAGCTTCTAAGTACACTAGTGCTCTGTTTAGTGCAACTGAGCAAATAAAGAGAAAGCAAGGCCACAGATGCTGAAAAGATTGTTTCTCAGTGAGTGAAAGTTGGTTTGTGCAATTTTAAGAGTAAAGCTGAAGTACATGAAAAATGTAAATTTCTCATGAAATTAAATGTTATTTGCAATGCAGAAGACAGATTTTCATGTGTTAGAGTTTTTTTGCAGAGCAAGTCATGTTATAGCTTCAATGCACATAATCACTGGTTTAGAGCTTCTAAGTACACTAGTGCTCTGTTTAGTGCAACTGAGCAAATAAAGAGAAAGCAAGGCCACAGATGCTGAAAAGCTTCTTTCTCAGTGAGAGAAAGTTGGTTTATGCCATTTTAAGAGTAAAGCTGAAGTACATGAAAAATGTAAATTTCTCATGAAATTAAATGTTATTTGCAATGCAGAGGACAGATTTTCATGTGTTAGAGTATTTTTGCAGAGCAAGGCATGTTAGATCTTCAATGCACATGTTAAAGTCATGTTCAAGGTCATGTAAGAACTTCATTAGTTTTAGACCTTTTTAAGAACATTAATGCTTAAAAAAATTTTTAAGTGCAACTATGCAAATAAAGAGAAAGCAAGGCCACAGATGCTGAAAAGCTTCTTTCTCAGTGAGAGAAAGTTGGTTTATGCAATTTTAAGAGTAAAGCTAAAGTACATGAAAAATGATACTTTCTCATTAAATGAAATGTCATTTGCAATGCAGGAGACAGATTTTCATGTGTTAGGGTTTTTTTGCAGAGCAAGTCATGTTATAGCTTCAATGCACATAATCACTGGTTTAGAGCTTCTAAGTACACTAGTGCTCTGTTTAGTGCAACTGAGCAAATAAAGAGAACGCAAGGCCACAGATGCTGAAAAGCTTCTTTCTCAGTGAGAGAAAGTTGGTTTATGCCATTTTAAGAGTGAAGCTAAAGTACATGAAAAATGATACTTTCTCATTAAATGAAATGTCATTTGCAATGCAGGAGACAGATTTTCATGTGTTAGGGTTTTTTTGCAGAGCAAGTCATGTTATATCTTCAATGCACATAATCACTGGTTTAGAGCTTCTAAGTACACTAGTGCTCTGTTTAGTGCAACTGAGCAAATAAAGAGAAAGCAAGGCCACAGATGCTGAAAAGCTTCTTTCTCAGTGAGAGAAAGTTGGTTTATGCCATTTTAAGAGTAAAGCTGAAGTACATGAAAAATGTAAATTTCTCTTGAAATTAAATGTTATTTGCAATGCAGAGGACAGATTTTCATGTGTTAGAGTATTTTTGCAGAGCAAGGCATGTTAGATCTTCAATGCACATGTTAAAGTCATGTTCAAGGTCATGTAAGAACTTCATTAGTTTTAGACCTTTTTAAGAACATTAATGCTGTCTTAAGTGCAACTATGCAAATAAAAAGAAAGCAAGGCCACAGATGCTGAAAAGTTTCTTTCTCAGTGAGAGAAAGTTGGTTTATGCCAATTTAAGAGTAAAGCTGAAGTACATGAAAAATGTTAATTTCTCATTAAATGAAATGTCATTTGCAATGCAGAAGACAGTTTTTTATGTTTTAGAATTTTTTTGCATACCAAGTCATGTTATAGCTTCAATGCACATAATCACTGGTTTAGAGATTGTAAGAACACTAGTGCTGTGTTTAGTGCAACTAAGCAAATAAAGAGAAAGCAAGGCCACACAGATGCTGAAAAGATTGTTTCTCAGTGAGTGAAAGTTGGTTTATGCAATTTTAAGAGTAAAGCTGAAGTACATGAAAAATGTAAAGTTCTTATGAAATTAAATGTTATTTGCAATGCAGAAGACAGATTTTCATGTGTTAGAGTTTTTTTGCAGAGCAAGTCATGTTATAGCTTCAATGCACATAATCACTGGTTTAGAGCTTCTAAGTACACTAGTGCTCTGTTTAGTGCAACTGAGCAAATAAAGAGAAAGCAAGGCCACAGATGCTGAAAAGCTTCTTTCTCAGTGAGAGAAAGTTGGTTTATGCCATTTTAAGAGTAAAGCTGAAGTACATGAAAAATGTAAATTTTTCATGAAATTAAATGTTATTTGCAATGCAGAGGACAGATTTTCATGTGTTAGAGTATTTTTGCAGAGCAAGGCATGTTAGATCTTCAATGCACATGTTAAAGTCATGTTCAAGGTCATGTAAGAACTTCATTAGTTTTAGACCTTTTTAAGAACATTAATGCTGTCTTAAGTGCAACTATGCAAATAAAAAGAAAGCAAGGCCACAGATGCTGAAAAGTTTATTTCTCGGTGAGAGAAAGTTGGTTTATGCCATTTTAAGAGTAAAGCTGAAGTACATGAAAAATGTTAATTTCTCATGAAATTTAATGTTATTTGCAATGCAGAAGACAGATTTTCATGTGTAGAGTTTTTTTGCAGAGCAAGTCAGGTTATAGCTTCAATGCACATAAATCACTGGTTTAGAATTTGTAAGAACACTAGTGCTGTGTTTAGTGCAAATAAAGAGAAAGCAAGGCCACACAGATGCTGAAAAGCTTCTTTCTCAGTGAGAGAAAGTTGGTTTATGCCATTTTAAGAGTAAAGCTGAAGTACATGAAAAATGTTAATTTCTCATGAAATTAAATGTTATTTGCAATGCAGAAGACAGATTTTCATGTGTTAGAGTTTTTTTGCAGAGCAAGTCATGTTATAGCTTCAATGCACATAATCACTGGTTTAGAGCTTCTAAGTACACTAGTGCTCTGTTTAGTGCAACTGAGCAAATAAAGAGAACGCAAGGCCACAGATGCTGAAAAGCTTCTTTCTCAGTGAGAGAAAGTTGGTTTATGCCATTTTAAGAGTAAAGCTGAAGTACATGAAAAATGTTAATTTCTTATGAAATTAAATGTTATTTGCAATGCAGAAGACAGATTTTCATGTGTTAGAGTTTTTTTGCAGAGCAAGTCATGTTATAGCTTCAATGCACATAATCACTGGTTTAGAGATTGTAAGAACACTAGTGCTGTGTTTTAGTGCAACTAAGCAAATAAAGAGAAAGCAAGGCCACAGATGCTGAAAAGATTCTTTCTCAGTGAGAGAAAGTTGGTTTATGCCATTTTAAGAGTAAAGCTGAAGTACATGAAAAATGTTAATTTCTCATGAAATTAAATGTTATTTGCAATGCAGAAGACAGATTTTCATGTGTTAGAGTATTTTTGCAGAGCAAGGCATGTTAGATCTTCAATGCACATGTTAAAGTCATGTTCAAGGTCATGTAAGAACTTCATTAGTTTTAGACCTTTTTAAGAACATTAATGCTGTCTTAAGTGCAACTATGCAAATAAAAAGAAAGCAAGGCCACAGATGCTGAAAAGTTTATTTCTCGGTGAGAGAAAGTTGGTTTATGCCATTTTAAGAGTAAAGCTGAAGTACATGAAAAATGTTATTTCTCATGAAATTTAATGTTATTTGCAATGCAGAAGACAGATTTTCATGTGTAGAGTTTTTTTGCAGAGCAAGTCAGGTTATAGCTTCAATGCACATAAATCACTTGGTTTAGAAATTGTAAGAACACTAGTGCTGTGTTTAGTGCAAATAAAAAGAAAGCAATGCCACAGATGCTGAAAAGTTTATTTCTCGGTGAGAGAAAGTTGGTTTATGCCATTTTAAGAGTAAAGCTGAAGTACATGAAAAATGTTAATTTCTCATGAAATTAAATGTTATTTGCAATGCAGAAGACAGATTTTCATGTGTTAGAGTATTTTTGCAGAGCAAGTCATGTTATATCTTCAATGCACATAATCACTGGTTTAGAGCTTCTAAGTACACTAGTGCTCTGTTTAGTGCAACTGAGCAAATAAAGAGAAAGCAAGGCCACAGATGCTGAAAAGCTTCTTTCTCAGTGAGAGAAAGTTGGTTTATGCCATTTTAAGAGTAAAGCTGAAGTACATGAAAAATGTAAATTTCTCTTGAAATTAAATGTTATTTGCAATGCAGAGGACAGATTTTCATGTGTTAGAGTATTTTTGCAGAGCAAGGCATGTTAGATCTTCAATGCACATGTTAAAGTCATGTTCAAGGTCATGTAAGAACTTCATTAGTTTTAGACCTTTTTAAGAACATTAATGCTTAAAAATTTTTTTAAGTGCAACTATGCAAATAAAGAGAAAGCAAGGCCACAGATGCTGAAAAGCTTCTTTCTCAGTGAGAGAAAGTTGGTTTATGCAATTTTAAGAGTAAAGCTAAAGTACATGAAAAATGATACTTTCTCATTAAATGAAATGTCAGTTGCAATGCAGGAGACAGATTTTCATGTGTTAGGGTTTTTTTGCAGAGCAAGTCATGTTATAGCTTCAATGCACATAATCACTGGTTTAGAGCTTCTAAGTACACTAGTGCTCTGTTTAGTGCAACTGAGCAAATAAAGAGAACGCAAGGCCACAGATGCTGAAAAGCTTCTTTCTCAGTGAGAGAAAGTTGGTTTATGCCATTTTAAGAGTGAAGCTAAAGTACATGAAAAATGATACTTTCTCATTAAATGAAATGTCATTTGCAATGCAGGAGACAGATTTTCATGTGTTAGGGTTTTTTTGCAGAGCAAGTCATGTTATATCTTCAATGCACATAATCACTGGTTTAGAGCTTCTAAGTACACTAGTGCTCTGTTTAGTGCAACTGAGCAAATAAAGAGAAAGCAAGGCCACAGATGCTGAAAAGCTTCTTTCTCAGTGAGAGAAAGTTGGTTTATGCCATTTTAAGAGTAAAGCTGAAGTACATGAAAAATGTAAATTTCTCTTGAAATTAAATGTTATTTGCAATGCAGAGGACAGATTTTCATGTGTTAGAGTATTTTTGCAGAGCAAGGCATGTTAGATCTTCAATGCACATGTTAAAGTCATGTTCAAGGTCATGTAAGAACTTCATTAGTTTTAGACCTTTTTAAGAACATTAATGCTGTCTTAAGTGCAACTATGCAAATAAAAAGAAAGCAAGGCCACAGATGCTGAAAAGTTTCTTTCTCAGTGAGAGAAAGTTGGTTTATGCCAATTTAAGAGTAAAGCTGAAGTACATGAAAAATGTTAATTTCTCATTAAATGAAATGTCATTTGCAATGCAGAAGACAGTTTTTTATGTTTTAGAATTTTTTTGCATACCAAGTCATGTTATAGCTTCAATGCACATAATCACTGGTTTAGAGATTGTAAGAACACTAGTGCTGTGTTTAGTGCAAATAAAGAGAAAGCAAGGCCACACAGATGCTGAAAAGCTTCTTTCTCAGTGAGAGAAAGTTGGTTTATGCCATTTTAAGAGTAAAGCTGAAGTACATGAAAAATGTTAATTTCTCATGAAATTAAATGTTATTTGCAATGCAGAAGACAGATTTTCATGTGTTAGAGTTTTTTTGCAGAGCAAGTCATGTTATAGCTTCAATGCACATAATCACTGGTTTAGAGCTTCTAAGTACACTAGTGCTCTGTTTAGTGCAACTGAGCAAATAAAGAGAACGCAAGGCCACAGATGCTGAAAAGCTTCTTTCTCAGTGAGAGAAAGTTGGTTTATGCCATTTTAAGAGTAAAGCTGAAGTACATGAAAAATGTTAATTTCTTATGAAATTAAATGTTATTTGCAATGCAGAAGACAGATTTTCATGTGTTAGAGTTTTTTTGCAGAGCAAGTCATGTTATAGCTTCAATGCACATAATCACTGGTTTAGAGATTGTAAGAACACTAGTGCTGTGTTTTAGTGCAACTAAGCAAATAAAGAGAAAGCAAGGCCACAGATGCTGAAAAGATTCTTTCTCAGTGAGAGAAAGTTGGTTTATGCCATTTTAAGAGTAAAGCTGAAGTACATGAAAAATGTTAATTTCTCATGAAATTAAATGTTATTTGCAATGCAGAAGACAGATTTTCATGTGTTAGAGTATTTTTGCAGAGCAGGGCATGTTAGATCTTCAATGCACATGTTAAAGTCATGTTCAAGGTCATGTAAGAACTTCATTAGTTTTAGACCTTTTTAAGAACATTAATGCTGTCTTAAGTGCAACTATGCAAATAAAAAGAAAGCAAGGCCACAGATGCTGAAAAGTTTATTTCTCGGTGAGAGAAAGTTGGTTTATGCCATTTTAAGAGTAAAGCTGAAGTACATGAAAAATGTTATTTCTCATGAAATTTAATGTTATTTGCAATGCAGAAGACAGATTTTCATGTGTAGAGTTTTTTTGCAGAGCAAGTCAGGTTATAGCTTCAATGCACATAAATCACTTGGTTTAGAAATTGTAAGAACACTAGTGCTGTGTTTAGTGCAAATAAAAAGAAAGCAATGCCACAGATGCTGAAAAGTTTATTTCTCGGTGAGAGAAAGTTGGTTTATGCCATTTTAAGAGTAAAGCTGAAGTACATGAAAAATGTTAATTTCTCATGAAATTAAATGTTATTTGCAATGCAGAAGACAGATTTTCATGTGTTAGAGTATTTTTGCAGAGCAAGTCATGTTATATCTTCAATGCACATAATCACTGGTTTAGAGCTTCTAAGTACACTAGTGCTCTGTTTAGTGCAACTGAGCAAATAAAGAGAAAGCAAGGCCACAGATGCTGAAAAGCTTCTTTCTCAGTGAGAGAAAGTTGGTTTATGCCATTTTAAGAGTAAAGCTGAAGTACATGAAAAATGTAAATTTCTCTTGAAATTAAATGTTATTTGCAATGCAGAGGACAGATTTTCATGTGTTAGAGTATTTTTGCAGAGCAAGGCATGTTAGATCTTCAATGCACATGTTAAAGTCATGTTCAAGGTCATGTAAGAACTTCATTAGTTTTAGACCTTTTTAAGAACATTAATGCTGTCTTAAGTGCAACTATGCAAATAAAAAGAAAGCAAGGCCACAGATGCTGAAAAGTTTCTTTCTCAGTGAGAGAAAGTTGATTTATGCCAATTTAAGAGTAAAGCTGAAGTACATGAAAAATGTTAATTTCTCATTAAATGAAATGTCATTTGCAATGCAGAAGACAGTTTTTTATGTTTTAGAATTTTTTTGCATACCAAGTCATGTTATAGCTTCAATGCACATAATCACTGGTTTAGAGCTTCTAAGTACACTAGTGCTCTGTTTAGTGCAACTGAGCAAATAAAGAGAAAGCAAGGCCACAGATGCTGAAAAGATTGTTTCTCAGTGAGTGAAAGTTGGTTTGTGCAATTTTAAGAGTAAAGCTGAAGTACATGAAAAATGTAAATTTCTCATGAAATTAAATGTTATTTGCAATGCAGAAGACAGATTTTCATGTGTTAGAGTTTTTTTGCAGAGCAAGTCATGTTATAGCTTCAATGCACATAATCACTGGTTTAGAGCTTCTAAGTACACTAGTGCTCTGTTTAGTGCAACTGAGCAAATAAAGAGAAAGCAAGGCCACAGATGCTGAAAAGCTTCTTTCTCAGTGAGAGAAAGTTGGTTTATGCCATTTTAAGAGTAAAGCTGAAGTACATGAAAAATGTAAATTTCTCATGAAATTAAATGTTATTTGCAATGCAGAGGACAGATTTTCATGTGTTAGAGTATTTTTGCAGAGCAAGGCATGTTAGATCTTCAATGCACATGTTAAAGTCATGTTCAAGGTCATGTAAGAACTTCATTAGTTTTAGACCTTTTTAAGAACATTAATGCTGTCTTAAGTGCAACTATGCAAATAAAAAGAAAGCAAGGCCACAGATGCTGAAAAGTTTCTTTCTCAGTGAGAGAAAGTTGGTTTATGCCAATTTAAGAGTAAAGCTGAAGTACATGAAAAATGTTAATTTCTCATTAAATGAAATGTCATTTGCAATGCAGAAGACAGTTTTTTATGTTTTAGAATTTTTTTGCATACCAAGTCATGTTATAGCTTCAATGCACATAATCACTGGTTTAGAGATTGTAAGAACACTGGTGCTGTGTTTAGTGCAACTAAGCAAATAAAGAGAAAGCAAGGCCACACAGATGCTGAAAAGATTGTTTCTCAGTGAGTGAAAGTTGGTTTATGCAATTTTAAGAGTAAAGCTGAAGTACATGAAAAATGTAAAGTTCTTATGAAATTAAATGTTATTTGCAATGCAGAAGACAGATTTTCATGTGTTAGAGTTTTTTTGCAGAGCAAGTCATGTTATAGCTTCAATGCACATAATCACTGGTTTAGAGCTTCTAAGTACACTAGTGCTCTGTTTAGTGCAACTGAGCAAATAAAGAGAAAGCAAGGCCACAGATGCTGAAAAGCTTCTTTCTCAGTGAGAGAAAGTTGGTTTATGCCATTTTAAGAGTAAAGCTGAAGTACATGAAAAATGTAAATTTTTCATGAAATTAAATGTTATTTGCAATGCAGAGGACAGATTTTCATGTGTTAGAGTATTTTTGCAGAGCAAGGCATGTTAGATCTTCAATGCACATGTTAAAGTCATGTTCAAGGTCATGTAAGAACTTCATTAGTTTTAGACCTTTTTAAGAACATTAATGCTGTCTTAAGTGCAACTATGCAAATAAAAAGAAAGCAAGGCCACAGATGCTGAAAAGTTTATTTCTCGGTGAGAGAAAGTTGGTTTATGCCATTTTAAGAGTAAAGCTGAAGTACATGAAAAATGTTAATTTCTCATGAAATTTAATGTTATTTGCAATGCAGAAGACAGATTTTCATGTGTAGAGTTTTTTTGCAGAGCAAGTCAGGTTATAGCTTCAATGCACATAAATCACTGGTTTAGAATTTGTAAGAACACTAGTGCTGTGTTTAGTGCAAATAAAGAGAAAGCAAGGCCACACAGATGCTGAAAAGCTTCTTTCTCAGTGAGAGAAAGTTGGTTTATGCCATTTTAAGAGTAAAGCTGAAGTACATGAAAAATGTTAATTTCTCATGAAATTAAATGTTATTTGCAATGCAGAAGACAGATTTTCATGTGTTAGAGTTTTTTTGCAGAGCAAGTCATGTTATAGCTTCAATGCACATAATCACTGGTTTAGAGCTTCTAAGTACACTAGTGCTCTGTTTAGTGCAACTGAGCAAATAAAGAGAACGCAAGGCCACAGATGCTGAAAAGCTTCTTTCTCAGTGAGAGAAAGTTGGTTTATGCCATTTTAAGAGTAAAGCTGAAGTACATGAAAAATGTTAATTTCTTATGAAATTAAATGTTATTTGCAATGCAGAAGACAGATTTTCATGTGTTCGAGTTTTTTTGCAGAGCAAGTCATGTTATAGCTTCAATGCACATAATCACTGGTTTAGAGATTGTAAGAACACTAGTGCTGTGTTTTAGTGCAACTAAGCAAATAAAGAGAAAGCAAGGCCACAGATGCTGAAAAGATTCTTTCTCAGTGAGAGAAAGTTGGTTTATGCCATTTTAAGAGTAAAGCTGAAGTACATGAAAAATGTTAATTTCTCATGAAATTAAATGTTATTTGCAATGCAGAAGACAGATTTTCATGTGTTAGAGTATTTTTGCAGAGCAAGGCATGTTAGATCTTCAATGCACATGTTAAAGTCATGTTCAAGGTCATGTAAGAACTTCATTAGTTTTAGACCTTTTTAAGAACATTAATGCTGTCTTAAGTGCAACTATGCAAATAAAAAGAAAGCAAGGCCACAGATGCTGAAAAGTTTATTTCTCGGTGAGAGAAAGTTGGTTTATGCCATTTTAAGAGTAAAGCTGAAGTACATGAAAAATGTTATTTCTCATGAAATTTAATGTTATTTGCAATGCAGAAGACAGATTTTCATGTGTAGAGTTTTTTTGCAGAGCAAGTCAGGTTATAGCTTCAATGCACATAAATCACTTGGTTTAGAAATTGTAAGAACACTAGTGCTGTGTTTAGTGCAAATAAAAAGAAAGCAATGCCACAGATGCTGAAAAGTTTATTTCTCGGTGAGAGAAAGTTGGTTTATGCCATTTTAAGAGTAAAGCTGAAGTACATGAAAAATGTTAATTTCTCATGAAATTAAATGTTATTTGCAATGCAGAAGACAGATTTTCATGTGTTAGAGTATTTTTGCAGAGCAAGTCATGTTATATCTTCAATGCACATAATCACTGGTTTAGAGCTTCTAAGTACACTAGTGCTCTGTTTAGTGCAACTGAGCAAATAAAGAGAAAGCAAGGCCACAGATGCTGAAAAGCTTCTTTCTCAGTGAGAGAAAGTTGGTTTATGCCATTTTAAGAGTAAAGCTGAAGTACATGAAAAATGTAAATTTCTCTTGAAATTAAATGTTATTTGCAATGCAGAGGACAGATTTTCATGTGTTAGAGTATTTTTGCAGAGCAAGGCATGTTAGATCTTCAATGCACATGTTAAAGTCATGTTCAAGGTCATGTAAGAACTTCATTAGTTTTAGACCTTTTTAAGAACATTAATGCTTAAAAAAATTTTTAAGTGCAACTATGCAAATAAAGAGAAAGCAAGGCCACAGATGCTGAAAAGCTTCTTTCTCAGTGAGAGAAAGTTGGTTTATGCAATTTTAAGAGTAAAGCTAAAGTACATGAAAAATGATACTTTCTCATTAAATGAAATGTCAGTTGCAATGCAGGAGACAGATTTTCATGTGTTAGGGTTTTTTTGCAGAGCAAGTCATGTTATAGCTTCAATGCACATAATCACTGGTTTAGAGCTTCTAAGTACACTAGTGCTCTGTTTAGTGCAACTGAGCAAATAAAGAGAACGCAAGGCCACAGATGCTGAAAAGCTTCTTTCTCAGTGAGAGAAAGTTGGTTTATGCCATTTTAAGAGTGAAGCTAAAGTACATGAAAAATGATACTTTCTCATTAAATGAAATGTCATTTGCAATGCAGGAGACAGATTTTCATGTGTTAGGGTTTTTTTGCAGAGCAAGTCATGTTATATCTTCAATGCACATAATCACTGGTTTAGAGCTTCTAAGTACACTAGTGCTCTGTTTAGTGCAACTGAGCAAATAAAGAGAAAGCAAGGCCACAGATGCTGAAAAGCTTCTTTCTCAGTGAGAGAAAGTTGGTTTATGCCATTTTAAGAGTAAAGCTGAAGTACATGAAAAATGTAAATTTCTCTTGAAATTAAATGTTATTTGCAATGCAGAGGACAGATTTTCATGTGTTAGAGTATTTTTGCAGAGCAAGGCATGTTAGATCTTCAATGCACATGTTAAAGTCATGTTCAAGGTCATGTAAGAACTTCATTAGTTTTAGACCTTTTTAAGAACATTAATGCTGTCTTAAGTGCAACTATGCAAATAAAAAGAAAGCAAGGCCACAGATGCTGAAAAGTTTCTTTCTCAGTGAGAGAAAGTTGGTTTATGCCAATTTAAGAGTAAAGCTGAAGTACATGAAAAATGTTAATTTCTCATTAAATGAAATGTCATTTGCAATGCAGAAGACAGTTTTTTATGTTTTAGAATTTTTTTGCATACCAAGTCATGTTATAGCTTCAATGCACATAATCACTGGTTTAGAGATTGTAAGAACACTAGTGCTGTGTTTAGTGCAAATAAAGAGAAAGCAAGGCCACACAGATGCTGAAAAGCTTCTTTCTCAGTGAGAGAAAGTTGGTTTATGCCATTTTAAGAGTAAAGCTGAAGTACATGAAAAATGTTAATTTCTCATGAAATTAAATGTTATTTGCAATGCAGAAGACAGATTTTCATGTGTTAGAGTTTTTTTGCAGAGCAAGTCATGTTATAGCTTCAATGCACATAATCACTGGTTTAGAGCTTCTAAGTACACTAGTGCTCTGTTTAGTGCAACTGAGCAAATAAAGAGAACGCAAGGCCACAGATGCTGAAAAGCTTCTTTCTCAGTGAGAGAAAGTTGGTTTATGCCATTTTAAGAGTAAAGCTGAAGTACATGAAAAATGTTAATTTCTTATGAAATTAAATGTTATTTGCAATGCAGAAGACAGATTTTCATGTGTTAGAGTTTTTTTGCAGAGCAAGTCATGTTATAGCTTCAATGCACATAATCACTGGTTTAGAGATTGTAAGAACACTAGTGCTGTGTTTTAGTGCAACTAAGCAAATAAAGAGAAAGCAAGGCCACAGATGCTGAAAAGATTCTTTCTCAGTGAGAGAAAGTTGGTTTATGCCATTTTAAGAGTAAAGCTGAAGTACATGAAAAATGTTAATTTCTCATGAAATTAAATGTTATTTGCAATGCAGAAGACAGATTTTCATGTGTTAGAGTATTTTTGCAGAGCAGGGCATGTTAGATCTTCAATGCACATGTTAAAGTCATGTTCAAGGTCATGTAAGAACTTCATTAGTTTTAGACCTTTTTAAGAACATTAATGCTGTCTTAAGTGCAACTATGCAAATAAAAAGAAAGCAAGGCCACAGATGCTGAAAAGTTTATTTCTCGGTGAGAGAAAGTTGGTTTATGCCATTTTAAGAGTAAAGCTGAAGTACATGAAAAATGTTATTTCTCATGAAATTTAATGTTATTTGCAATGCAGAAGACAGATTTTCATGTGTAGAGTTTTTTTGCAGAGCAAGTCAGGTTATAGCTTCAATGCACATAAATCACTTGGTTTAGAAATTGTAAGAACACTAGTGCTGTGTTTAGTGCAAATAAAAAGAAAGCAATGCCACAGATGCTGAAAAGTTTATTTCTCGGTGAGAGAAAGTTGGTTTATGCCATTTTAAGAGTAAAGCTGAAGTACATGAAAAATGTTAATTTCTCATGAAATTAAATGTTATTTGCAATGCAGAAGACAGATTTTCATGTGTTAGAGTATTTTTGCAGAGCAAGTCATGTTATATCTTCAATGCACATAATCACTGGTTTAGAGCTTCTAAGTACACTAGTGCTCTGTTTAGTGCAACTGAGCAAATAAAGAGAAAGCAAGGCCACAGATGCTGAAAAGCTTCTTTCTCAGTGAGAGAAAGTTGGTTTATGCCATTTTAAGAGTAAAGCTGAAGTACATGAAAAATGTAAATTTCTCTTGAAATTAAATGTTATTTGCAATGCAGAGGACAGATTTTCATGTGTTAGAGTATTTTTGCAGAGCAAGGCATGTTAGATCTTCAATGCACATGTTAAAGTCATGTTCAAGGTCATGTAAGAACTTCATTAGTTTTAGACCTTTTTAAGAACATTAATGCTTAAAAATTTTTTTAAGTGCAACTATGCAAATAAAGAGAAAGCAAGGCCACAGATGCTGAAAAGCTTCTTTCTCAGTGAGAGAAAGTTGGTTTATGCAATTTTAAGAGTAAAGCTAAAGTACATAAAAAATGATACTTTCTCATTAAATGAAATGTCATTTGCAATGCAGGAGACAGATTTTCATGTGTTAGGGTTTTTTTGCAGAGCAAGTCATGTTATAGCTTCAATGCACATAATCACTGGTTTAGAGCTTCTAAGTACACTAGTGCTCTGTTTAGTGCAACTGAGCAAATAAAGAGAACGCAAGGCCACAGATGCTGAAAAGCTTCTTTCTCAGTGAGAGAAAGTTGGTTTATGCCATTTTAAGAGTGAAGCTAAAGTACATGAAAAATGATACTTTCTCATTAAATGAAATGTCATTTGCAATGCAGGAGACAGATTTTCATGTGTTAGGGTTTTTTTGCAGAGCAAGGCATGTTAGATCTTCAATGCACATGTTAAAGTCATGTTCAAGGTCATGTAAGAACTTCATTAGTTTTAGACCTTTTTAAGAACATTAATGCTGTCTTAAGTGCAACTATGCAAATAAAAAGAAAGCAAGGCCACAGATGCTGAAAAGTTTCTTTCTCAGTGAGAGAAAGTTGGTTTATGCCAATTTAAGAGTAAAGCTGAAGTACATGAAAAATGTTAATTTCTCATTAAATGAAATGTCATTTGCAATGCAGAAGACAGTTTTTTATGTTTTAGAATTTTTTTGCATACCAAGTCATGTTATAGCTTCAATGCACATAATCGTACTCGGTTACTATCGTAACCTCGGTTCCCTGAGATACGGAACGAGTACTGCGTCTTGCTAAAGACGCTATGGGAAAAAGCCTTTTTTCTCCTTTACTGAAGCCTTATTCAATCACGCAGTGAAACTGCACGATCATTGGTTCGTGCAGTGTGTTAAAAACGAACCAATGTGTCGGCAGCGGAGCTGCATGAGCCTATGGCGACGGAGCCCGCCAGATCCCGCCAGAATGGGCGGGGTTATCTGGCTATATAATCGGCCGTCTGGCCATAGGATCCTCAGGTTTACTTCGACTGAAGCGACGACTGAGTCGTGCAGCTACCTGGCACGGCAAAGTACGCAGTACTCGTTCCGTATCTCAGGGAACCGAGGTTACGATAGTAACCGAGTACGTTCCCTATCGATACTCCACTCGTACTGCGTCTTGCTAAAGACGCTATGGGAACACAATTCAATCACGCCGTGCTATGGTAGAGGAACGACTGTGTAAAATACCTCCATAAGCATTCCATGCTCAGAGGGAAGTATAATAGTATACTCGGGCTAAAGCGAGCTGAGCTCGTAGGGGTCACGCTCGGCCCGGGTCATTCCATGCATTCCTCGCATACTCAGCACTTTCAGGGCTGAGATATGCAAGGAACCCATCAGAGAGCTTGAGTGCCCGTGCAGTCAAGAGTTCTCCGTTAGGGTTGTTCCCACAACGTAAGTCATACTCATCTAAGCAGATAGGACCCTGGCCTGCAAGGCCGGTACATCCAGCTTATAAAACCTTGCAAATGTGGACAGCGAGGCCCAGCCGGCCGCCGCACAAATGTCTGTAATAGACACACTGCTAGACCAGGCCCGTGACGAGGCAATGCCTCTAGTCAAATGGGCTCGTACTCCAATGGGGCATTGAAGGCCCAAGGAAGAGTAAGCCAGCGTAACGGCATCCACTATCCACTTAGAGAGTCTCTGCTTCGTGACCGGAAGCCCTTTGGCGCGGTTACCGAAGCTAACAAAGAGCTGTTCCGTGCGCCTGAAGGAGGCGGAACGCTCAAAGTAGATCCGTAGGGCTCTAACATGGCATCACAAAATTAACTCCCGGTCCTCCTCAGAGGGAGGAAGCGCGGAGAGTTTGATGACCTGAGCTCTGAACGGAGTGGAAAGTACCTTAGGTACGTATCCATGCCTTGGTTTTAGGACGACCTTGGAGTCGTTTGGCCCAAATTCCAGGCAGGCGGGGCTCACAGAGAGCGCCTGCAGGTCTCCTACTCGCTTGACTGACGCTAGTGCTAGTAGCAGAGCAGTCTTCAGCGACAGTGACCAAAGGTTCGTGGACTGGAGCGGCTCAAAAAGGAGGGCCCCTCAGGGCCCTCAGCACAGTGGGTAAGTCCCATGTAGGGACAGTAAGGGGCCGAGGCGGATTCAGCCTCTTGGCACCCCTTAGAAAACGGACGATAGCATTGTCCCTGCCCACTGATTGGCCCGCAATAGGGGCGTGGAAGGCCACTATTGCCGATACGAACACCCCGAGTGTGGAGGGAGAGCGTCCTTTATCCGGCAGTTCCTGCAGGAAGGACAGAATCACCGCCAACTCAGATGTAGGGGGGGTCCTCACCGCGGTTTAGACACCATTTGGAGAAAACCGCCCATTTAAGGGCATAGAGGCGTCTCGTAGACGGGGCTCTAGCCTCAGAAATGGTATTTAGCACTCGCTCTGGGAGGCTGGTAGGCTCCCGTTGAGCGGCCAGAGGTGAAGCGCCCACAGTTTGGGAAGAGGGTGCCACAAACCATTCACCTGAGAGAGGAGATCTCGTCTCAGGGGCACGGACCAGGGGGCTGCGGTTAGCAGCTGGGTCAGCTCTGACATCCAAGGCTGGTTCTCCCACAGGGGGGCCACCAACAAGACCTTGTGTCGTTGTTCCCCGATTCACCTGATGACCTGAGGAATCAGAGCGATCGGAGGGTATGCATAAAGGAGGAGGTTGGGCCAGTCGTGGGCCAACGCGTCCTTGACCTTCGAATAATAGGCTGGGCAGTGGGAGTTGTCTTTGGAGGCGAAAAGGTCTACTTCGGCCTTGCCAAAGATTCTCCAGATCATTCGAACCGTCTGCGGATGGAGCATCCACTCTTCTGAGGGGACGTTGCTCCGTGATAGCATATCCGCTCCTCGGTTCAATCTGCCCGGCAAATTTGCTGCTCTCAGCGAGCGCAAGTTGAGCTGAGCCCACTCCAGAAGTCGCTCTACCATAAGGAAGAGGCGCTTCGAGGAGAGACCTCCCTGGTGATTTACGTAGGACACCACTGACATGTTGTCTGAGCGGATCAGCAAATGTCGTCCCTTTAGCTATGGCAGGAAAAACTGGTAGGCTCGACACACTGCTAGCATTTCTAAGCAGTTGATGTGGAGGTTCTGCTCTGCCTTCGACCAAAGGTCGGTTTGCCTTCGCACAGCGCCCCCAACCCATGTTGGAGGCGTCTGTTGTGACAACTTTCCTGCTGCAGACCATCCCTATGGTCACACCCTTTCTGAACCATCGTGGGTTCTTCCAGGGGACCAGGGCTGTTACACAGGCCTGGCTCACCCTGATATGTAGGCGATCATGTCGCCATGCGTGGGGTGGAACCCGTGGTTTCAACCAGCGCTGAAGGGGCCGCATGCGAAGCAGGCCCAACTGTAGCACCGGCAATGCTGTGGCCATGAGGCCCAGCATCCTCTGAAACGCTTTGACGGGGCGAGCGGTGCCGCTCTGGAAGGAGGCTGCGAGCTTTTAAATGGCCAGAGCGCGTTCCGGCGCTAGCACAGCTCTCATCTGAGCTGAGTCCAAAACTGTTCCCAGAAACGACACCCGTCGGCTGGGAAACAGCGCGCTCTTGGCAAAATTGACCCTGAGCCCCAGGCATTCTAGGTGGCTGAGGAGGAGGGCTCTGTGTGAGAGTAGTTGTACCTCTGACTGGGCCAGAATGAGCCAGTCGTCGAGGTAATTGAGAATGCGGATTCCCATCTGCCTGAGAGGGGAAAGAGCCGCGTCCATGCACTTCGTAAAAGTGCGTGGGGCCAGGGACAGTCCAAAGGAAAGGACCGTGTACTGATAAGCCACTCCCTCAAAGGCGAATCTCAAGAATCGTCTGTGATGGGGGGGCTATCTGGACGTGAAAGAATGCGTCTTTCAGGTCCAGGGAACAGAACCAGTCCTCTGAGCGAATTTGCGAGAGGATCTGCTTCAGTGTGATCATCCTGAACGACCTCCTCACGAGGGCGCGATTCAGGCGTCTGAGATCGAGGATGGGCCGGAGGCCGCCATCCTTCTTGGGAACGAGGAAGTAATGGCTGTAAAAGCCTGATTCGCTCTGAGCTGGAGGAACCATTTCTATGGCTCCTTTTTTCAACAGCATCATCATTTCTGAACGTAGAACGTGAGCGTTCTAGCCGTCTACAGAAGAGGAGACCACGCCGCTGAAGCGCGGGGGTCTGCGAGCGAATTGGAGTGAGTAACCTCGTTCTATTATCCGTATAACCCATTCTGACACTCCGGGGATGGCCCTCCTGGCCTTGGCCCGCGTGGCAAGGGGCTGGATAAACTCGAGTGGCAGGCCGCCAAGCGGGGACCTGAAGCTCGTGATAAGAGGGAGAGGAATGTGCTCCCTTTTGAAAATGTTTGTGTTTTATTTCCTTGCTATAACAGCGATCAGTTGTGTGGGCGCTTTTTGAAAGGGCCCAGTGTTCACAACAGTATTTACCACAAACTCATTGCCATCGGCACCCGGAGCTAAACGGGGTGTTTGGAGGCATGACAGAGGCCATTTGGGCCGAGGGCACAGCCCAGAAGCGTCAGGAGTCTGAAGCTGTCAGTTATAATCATAGTGACAACTTGCTTTCTATCTGCCTAAAAGGATCAACCACTCTTAGAAGAGGGGTATTAATTACCATTGTGTAAACACACCAGCAGATCAAAAGTGCCGCGCGCATCCTCTCAGATCCGCTCGTAGCGGACGAGGGGAGGGGCCATCTTCACTGAAGAAGGCGAGCCGAGATCAAAGAGTGAAACGCGGGGCTGCCCTGGCGTAAATTCACTCAAGCTTGATCGCGCGAACCCTGGAGCTTGCAGTTTCTTCCCCGAGATAACTGGGAGAGTAGAAACACTAGAGCAGGGGAGGCGTGGCCACCTTCATTGAAGAAAGGGACCGTGAGCGCGGCAGGGACAGACTGAAGCTTTCATAATGAAAGTAGCGCTGGCAGATCAAAGAGCTGCAAGAGGCGCTAATACTTAGTGTAAACACACTGGCAGATCAAAGACTGTATGCAGAGTGAAAAACGCGGGGCTATGCCGGCGCGAAAAATCACTCACGCCTTTTTTTTTTTTTTTTTTTTTTTTTTTTTATCCGTCTCCTTCTCCGAGGTGACTGGGAGAAGAGAAACGCGAGAGTCGGGGCCGCCCAGTGCAGCATGTTACAATGTGCACAGAAGGATTGAGCCACTCAATGTAATGAGGCGCGCTAATCCACACGCGCTGGCAGATCAAAGCGCTGTATGCAGAGTGAAACACACGGGGCTATGCCGGCGCGAAAAATCACTCAAGCCTGAACGCCCAGCCATGCGATTTTACCGTCTTTTTCTCCGAGGTGACTGGGAGAAAATAAACGTGAGTGGGTGGCCGCCCAGCGCAGCATTTTACAATGCGCGCAGAAGGATTGAGCCACTCAATGTAATGAGGCGCGCTAATCCACACGCGCTGGCAGATCAAAGTGCTGTATGCAGAGTGAAACACACGGGGCTATGCCGGCGCGAAAAATCACTCAAACCTGATTGCTCAGCCTCACACGCTCTCCGAGGTGACTGGGAGAAGAGAAGGGGGGAGGCGGGGCCTGCTACATAGAGGACCGCGAGCAAATCAGAGCAAAGCCCGGCTTTCGGTGAAAGCAGGCTGCCTGTATGAGCGCAGTCTCAGTGACGCACACACATAGCTTTCCACTCCGGTCCGCCAAAGAGAATAGAGCCGCCCAATGAAGGAGGAGCTCTGATTCTCACGTGTGAACACCGGCGGATCCGAGCGCTGCAGGAAGCTCCGTGGCTCTGATGTTTCATTCTCCGAGCTTTGCTGAGAGAGGGGAAACGGGAGAGCGGAGCTGCCTCCACAGAGACGGACAGCGAGCGGGAAGAGCGAGACTCATACTCGAACGAGCTGTCTCAGTAAGCGCGCAGTCAGTGCGTGGGCGAGACCCAGACAGGCGGCACGCGCTCACTGCTCTTTTGCATCGTGCAGGATTCCCTGCACGAGCCACACTCGCTGTTGCGGCATTTGCAACAACGCCGATAAATATGCATTTTATAGCACTCACCGGATGGCGGCAGCGAACAGACCGGGGCTTCTGCGGGGCTGGAGCGCGGTGAAAGCGGCGTCTCAGCTGGCAGGAGGTCTCTGGCTCAGCTGCGAGGCGTGTCAACGGCGAGGCGGCTTCTTGGGATCAGCGAAGGCGAGATGTCGTCGCTGAAGGAGAAGAAATCTGAGGATCCTATGGCCAGACGGCCGATTATATAGCCAGATAACCCCGCCCATTCTGGCGGGATCTGGCGGGCTCCGTCGCCATAGGCTCATGCAGCTCCGCTGCCGACACATTGGTTCGTTTTTAACACACTGCACGAACCAATGATCGTGCAGTTTCACTGCGTGATTGAATAAGGCTTCAGTAAAGGAGAAAAAAGGCTTTTTCCCATAGCGTCTTTAGCAAGACGCAGTACGAGTGGAGTATCGATAGGGAACACTGGTTTAGAGATTGTAAGAACACTAGTGCTGTGTTTAGTGCAACTAAGCAAATAAAGAGAAAGCAAGGCCACACAGATGCTGAAAAGATTGTTTCTCAGTGAGTGAAAGTTGGTTTATGCAATTTTAAGAGTAAAGCTGAAGTACATGAAAAATGTAAAGTTCTTATGAAATTAAATGTTATTTGCAATGCAGAAGACAGATTTTCATGTGTTAGAGTTTTTTTGCAGAGCAAGTCATGTTATAGCTTCAATGCACATAATCACTGGTTTAGAGCTTCTAAGTACACTAGTGCTCTGTTTAGTGCAACTGAGCAAATAAAGAGAAAGCAAGGCCACAGATGCTGAAAAGCTTCTTTCTCAGTGAGAGAAAGTTGGTTTATGCCATTTTAAGAGTAAAGCTGAAGTACATGAAAAATGTAAATTTTTCATGAAATTAAATGTTATTTGCAATGCAGAGGACAGATTTTCATGTGTTAGAGTATTTTTGCAGAGCAAGGCATGTTAGATCTTCAATGCACATGTTAAAGTCATGTTCAAGGTCATGTAAGAACTTCATTAGTTTTAGACCTTTTTAAGAACATTAATGCTGTCTTAAGTGCAACTATGCAAATAAAAAGAAAGCAAGGCCACAGATGCTGAAAAGTTTATTTCTCGGTGAGAGAAAGTTGGTTTATGCCATTTTAAGAGTAAAGCTGAAGTACATGAAAAATGTTAATTTCTCATGAAATTTAATGTTATTTGCAATGCAGAAGACAGATTTTCATGTGTAGAGTTTTTTTGCAGAGCAAGTCAGGTTATAGCTTCAATGCACATAAATCACTGGTTTAGAATTTGTAAGAACACTAGTGCTGTGTTTAGTGCAAATAAAGAGAAAGCAAGGCCACACAGATGCTGAAAAGCTTCTTTCTCAGTGAGAGAAAGTTGGTTTATGCCATTTTAAGAGTAAAGCTGAAGTACATGAAAAATGTTAATTTCTCATGAAATTAAATGTTATTTGCAATGCAGAAGACAGATTTTCATGTGTTAGAGTTTTTTTGCAGAGCAAGTCATGTTATAGCTTCAATGCACATAATCACTGGTTTAGAGCTTCTAAGTACACTAGTGCTCTGTTTAGTGCAACTGAGCAAATAAAGAGAAAGCAAGGCCACAGATGCTGAAAAGATTCTTTCTCAGTGAGAGAAAGTTGGTTTATGCCATTTTAAGAGTAAAGCTGAAGTACATGAAAAATGTTAATTTCTCATGAAATTAAATGTTATTTGCAATGCAGAAGACAGATTTTCATGTGTTAGAGTATTTTTGCAGAGCAAGGCATGTTAGATCTTCAATGCACATGTTAAAGTCATGTTCAAGGTCATGTAAGAACTTCATTAGTTTTAGACCTTTTTAAGAACATTAATGCTGTCTTAAGTGCAACTATGCAAATAAAAAGAAAGCAAGGCCACAGATGCTGAAAAGTTTATTTCGCGGTGAGAGAAAGTTGGTTTAAGCCATTTTAAGAGTAAAGCTGAAGTACATGAAAAATGTTAATTTCTCATGAAATTAAATGTTATTTGCAATGCAGAAGACAGATTTTCATGTGTTAGAGTATTTTTGCAGAGCAAGTCATGTTATATCTTCAATGCACATAATCACTGGTTTAGAGCTTCTAAGTACACTAGTGCTCTGTTTAGTGCAACTGAGCAAATAAAGAGAAAGCAAGGCCACAGATGCTTAAAAGCTTCTTTCTCAGTGAGAGAAAGTTGGTTTATGCCATTTTAAGAGTAAAGCTGAAGTACATGAAAAATGTAAATTTCTCTTGAAATTAAATGTTATTTGCAATGCAGAGGACAGATTTTCATGTGTTAGAGTATTTTTGCAGAGCAAGGCATGTTAGATCTTCAATGCACATGTTAAAGTCATGTTCAAGGTCATGTAAGAACTTCATTAGTTTTAGACCTTTTTAAGAACATTAATGCTGTCTTAAGTGCAACTATGCAAATAAAAAGAAAGCAAGGCCACAGATGCTGAAAAGTTTCTTTCTCAGTGAGAGAAAGTTGATTTATGCCAATTTAAGAGTAAAGCTGAAGTACATGAAAAATGTTAATTTCTCATTAAATGAAATGTCATTTGCAATGCAGAAGACAGATTTTCATGTGTTAGAGTTTTTTTGCAGAGCAAGTCATGTTATAGCTTCAATGCACATAATCACTGGTTTAGAGCTTCTAAGTACACTAGTGCTCTGTTTAGTGCAACTGAGCAAATAAAGAGAAAGCAAGGCCACAGATGCTGAAAAGCTTCTTTCTCAGTGAGAGAAAGTTGGTTTATGCCATTTTAAGAGTAAAGCTGAAGTACATGAAAAATGTAAATTTCTCATGAAATTAAATGTTATTTGCAATGCAGAGGACAGATTTTCATGTGTTAGAGTATTTTTGCAGAGCAAGGCATGTTAGATCTTCAATGCACATGTTAAAGTCATGTTCAAGGTCATGTAAGAACTTCATTAGTTTTAGACCTTTTTAAGAACATTAATGCTTAAAACTTTTTTTAAGTGCAACTATGCAAATAAAGAGAAAGCAAGGCCACAGATGCTGAAAAGCTTCTTTCTCAGTGAGAGAAAGTTGGTTTATGCAATTTTAAGAGTAAAGCTAAAGTACATGAAAAATGATACTTTCTCATTAAATGAAATGTCATTTGCAATGCAGGAGACAGATTTTCATGTGTTAGGGTTTTTTTGCAGAGCAAGTCATGTTATAGCTTCAATGCACATAATCACTGGTTTAGAGCTTCTAAGTACACTAGTGCTCTGTTTAGTGCAACTGAGCAAATAAAGAGAACGCAAGGCCACAGATGCTGAAAAGCTTCTTTCTCAGTGAGAGAAAGTTGGTTTATGCCATTTTAAGAGTAAAGCTAAAGTACATGAAAAATGATACTTTCTCATTAAATGAAATGTCATTTGCAATGCAGGAGACAGATTTTCATGTGTTAGGGTTTTTTTGCAGAGCAAGTCATGTTATAGCTTCAATGCACATAATCACTGGTTTAGAGCTTCTAAGTACACTAGTGCTCTGTTTAGTGCAACTGAGCAAATAAAGAGAACGCAAGGCCACAGATGCTGAAAAGCTTCTTTCTCAGTGAGAGAAAGTTGGTTTATGCAATTTTAAGAGTAAAGCTAAAGTACATGAAAAATGATACTTTCTCATTAAATGAAATGTCATTTGCAATGCAGGAGACAGATTTTCATGTGTTAGGGTTTTTTTGCAGAGCAAGTCATGTTATAGCTTCAATGCACATAATCACTGGTTTAGAGCTTCTAAGTACACTAGTGCTCTGTTTAGTGCAACTGATCAAATAAAGAGAACGCAAGGCCACAGATGCTGAAAAGCTTCTTTCTCAGTGAGAGAAAGTTGGTTTATGCCATTTTAAGAGTAAAGCTAAAGTACATGAAAAATGATACTTTCTCATTAAATGAAATGTCATTTGCAATGCAGGAGACAGATTTTCATGTGTTAGGGTTTTTTTTGCAGAGCAAGTCATGTTATAGCTTCAATGCACATAATCACTGGTTTAGAGCTTCTAAGTACACTAGTGCTCTGTTTAGTGCAACTGAGCAAATAAAGAGAACGCAAGGCCACAGATGCTGAAAAGCTTCTTTCTCAGTGAGAGAAAGTTGGTTTATGCCATTTTAAGAGTAAAGCTGAAGTACATGAAAAATGTTAATTTCTCATGAAATTAAATGTTATTTGCAATGCAGAAGACAGATTTTCATGTGTTAGAGTATTTTTGCAGAGCAAGGCATGTTAGATCTTCAATGCACATAATCACTGGTTTAGAGATTGTAAGAAAACTAGTGCTATGTTTTAGTGCAACTAAGCAAAAAAGAGAAAGCAAGGCCACAGATGCTGTAAAGATTCTTTCTCAGTGAGAGAAAGTTGGTTTATGCAATTTTAAGAGTAAAGCTAAAGTACATGAAAAATGATACTTTCTCATTAAATGAAATGTCATTTGCAATGCAGGAGACAGATTTTCATGTGTTAGGGTTTTTTTTGCAGAGCAAGTCATGTTATAGCTTCAATGCACATAATCACTGGTTTAGAGCTTCTAAGTACACTAGTGCTCTGTTTAGTGCAACTGAGCAAATAAAGAGAACGCAAGGCCACAGATGCTGAAAAGCTTCTTTCTCAGTGAGAGAAAGTTGGTTTATGCCATTTTAAGAGTAAAGCTAAAGTACATGAAAAATGATACTTTCTCATTAAATGAAATGTCATTTGCAATGCAGGAGACAGATTTTCATGTGTTAGGGTTTTTATGCAGAGCAAGTCATGTTATAGCTTCAATGCACATAATCACTGGTTTAGAGCTTCTAAGTACACTAGTGCTCTGTTTAGTGCAACTGAGCAAATAAAGAGAACGCAAGGCCACAGATGCTGAAAAGCTTCTTTCTCAGTGAGAGAAAGTTGGTTTATGCCATTTTAAGAGTAAAGCTGAAGTACATGAAAAATGTTAATTTCTCATGAAATTAAATGTTATTTGCAATGCAGAAGACAGATTTTCATGTGTTAGAGTATTTTTGCAGAGCAAGGCATGTTAGATCTTCAATGCACATAATCACTGGTTTAGAGATTGTAAGAAAACTAGTGCTATGTTTTAGTGCAACTAAGCAAAAAAGAGAAAGCAAGGCCACAGATGCTGTAAAGATTCTTTCTCAGTGAGAGAAAGTTGGTTTATGCAATTTTAAGAGTAAAGCTAATGTACATGAAAAATGATACTTTCTCATTAAATGAAATGTCATTTGCAATGCAGGATACAGATTTTCATGTGTTAGAGTTTTTTTGCAGAGCAAGTCATGTTATAGCTTCAATGCACATAATCAGTGGTTTAGAGCTTCTAAGTACACTAGTGCTCTGTTTAGTGCAACTGAGCAAATAAAGAGAAAGCTGAACAGATGCTGAAAAGCTTCTTTCTCAGTGAGAGAAAGTTGGTTTATGCCATTTTAAGAGTAAAGCTGAAGTACATGAAAAATGTTAATTTCTCATGAAATTTAATGTTATTTGCAATGCAGAAGACAGATTTTCATGTGTAGAGTTTTTTTGCAGAGCAAGTCAGGTTATAGCTTCAATGCACATAAATCACTGGTTTAGAAATTGTAAGAACACTAGTGCTCTGTTTAGTGCAACTGAGCAAATAAAGAGAACGCAAGGCCACAGATGCTGAAAAGCTTCTTTCTCAGTGAGAGAAAGTTGGTTTATGCCATTTAAGAGTAAAGCTGAAGTACATGAAAAATGTTAATTTCTTATGAAATTAAATGTTATTTGCAATGCAGAAGACAGATTTTCATGTGTTAGAGTTTTTTTTGCAGAGCAAGTCATGTTATAGCTTCAATGCACATAATCACTGGTTTAGAGCTTCTAAGTACACTAGTGCTCTGTTTAGTGCAACTGAGCAAAATAAAGAGAAAGCAAGGCCACAGATGCTGTAAAGATTCTTTCTCAGTGAGAGAAAGTTGGTTTATGCAATTTTAAGAGTAAAGCTGAAGTACATGAAAAAGGATACTTTCTCATTAAATGAAATGTCATTTGCAATGCAGGAGACAGATTTTCATGTGTTAGAGTTTTTTTGCAGAGCAAGTCATGTTATAGCTTCAATGCACATAATCACTGGTTTAGAGCTTCTAAGTACACTAGTGCTCTGTTTAGTGCAACTGAGCAAATAAAGAGAAAGCAAGGCCACAGATGCTGAAAAGCTTCTTTCTCAGTGAGAGAAAGTTGGTTTATGCCATTTTAAGAGTAAAGCTGAAGTACATGAAAAATGTTAATTTCTCATGAAATTAAATGTTATTTGCAATGCAGAAGACAGATTTTCATGTGTTAGAGTATTTTTGCAGAGCAAGGCATGTTAGATCTTCAATGCACATGTTAAAGTCATGTTCAAGGTCATGTAAGAACTTCATTAGTTTTAGACCTTTTTAAGAACATTAATGCTGTCTTAAGTGCAACTATGCAAATAAAAAGAAAGCAAGGCCACAGATGCTGAAAAGTTTATTTCTCGGTGAGAGAAAGTTGGTTTATGCCATTTTAAGAGTAAAGCTGAAGTACATGAAAAATGTTATTTCTCATGAAATTTAATGTTATTTGCAATGCAGAAGACAGATTTTCATGTGTAGAGTTTTTTTGCAGAGCAAGTCAGGTTATAGCTTCAATGCACATAAATCACTTGGTTTAGAAATTGTAAGAACACTAGTGCTGTGTTTAGTGCAAATAAAAAGAAAGCAATGCCACAGATGCTGAAAAGTTTATTTCTCGGTGAGAGAAAGTTGGTTTATGCCATTTTAAGAGTAAAGCTGAAGTACATGAAAAATGTTAATTTCTCATGAAATTAAATGTTATTTGCAATGCAGAAGACAGATTTTCATGTGTTAGAGTATTTTTGCAGAGCAAGTCATGTTATATCTTCAATGCACATAATCACTGGTTTAGAGCTTCTAAGTACACTAGTGCTCTGTTTAGTGCAACTGAGCAAATAAAGAGAAAGCAAGGCCACAGATGCTGAAAAGCTTCTTTCTCAGTGAGAGAAAGTTGGTTTATGCCATTTTAAGAGTAAAGCTGAAGTACATGAAAAATGTAAATTTCTCTTGAAATTAAATGTTATTTGCAATGCAGAGGACAGATTTTCATGTGTTAGAGTATTTTTGCAGAGCAAGGCATGTTAGATCTTCAATGCACATGTTAAAGTCATGTTCAAGGTCATGTAAGAACTTCATTAGTTTTAGACCTTTTTAAGAACATTAATGCTGTCTTAAGTGCAACTATGCAAATAAAAAGAAAGCAAGGACACAGATTCTGAAAAGTTTCTTTCTCAGTGAGAGAAAGTTGATTTATGCCAATTTAAGAGTAAAGCTGAAGTACATGAAAAATGTTAATTTCTCATTAAATGAAATGTCATTTGCAATGCAGAAGACAGATTTTCATGTGTTAGAGTTTTTTTGCAGAGCAAGTCATGTTATAGCTTCAATGCACATAATCACTGGTTTAGAGCTTCTAAGTACACTAGTGCTCTGTTTAGTGCAACTGAGCAAATAAAGAGAAAGCAAGGCCACAGATGCTGAAAAGCTTCTTTCTCAGTGAGAGAAAGTTGGTTTATGCCATTTTAAGAGTAAAGCTGAAGTACATGAAAAATGTAAATTTCTCATGAAATTAAATGTTATTTGCAATGCAGAGGACAGATTTTCATGTGTTAGAGTATTTTTGCAGAGCAAGGCATGTTAGATCTTCAATGCACATGTTAAAGTCATGTTCAAGGTCATGAAAGAACTTCATT
Source organism: Barbus barbus (assembly GCF_936440315.1). Taxonomy (NCBI): domain Eukaryota; kingdom Metazoa; phylum Chordata; class Actinopteri; order Cypriniformes; family Cyprinidae; genus Barbus; species Barbus barbus. Next base: position 8,178,506 of record NC_136722.1, read on the forward strand.
AGTTTTAGACCTTTTTAAGAACATTAATGCTTAAAACTTTTTTTAAGTGCAACTATGCAAATAAAGAGAAAGCAAGGCCACAGATGCTGAAAAGCTTCTTTCTCAGTGAGAGAAAGTTGGTTTATGCAATTTTAAGAGTAAAGCTAAAGTACATGAAAAATGATACTTTCTCATTAAATGAAATGTCATTTGCAATGCAGGAGACAGATTTTCATGTGTTAGGGTTTTTTTGCAGAGCAAGTCATGTTATAGCTTCAATGCACATAATCACTGGTTTAGAGCTTCTAAGTACACTAGTGCTCTGTTTAGTGCAACTGAGCAAATAAAGAGAACGCAAGGCCACAGATGCTGAAAAGCTTCTTTCTCAGTGAGAGAAAGTTGGTTTATGCCATTTTAAGAGTAAAGCTAAAGTACATGAAAAATGATACTTTCTCATTAAATGAAATGTCATTTGCAATGCAGGAGACAGATTTTCATGTGTTAGGGTTTTTTTGCAGAGCAAGTCATGTTATAGCTTCAATGCACATAATCACTGGTTTAGAGCTTCTAAGTACACTAGTGCTCTGTTTAGTGCAACTGAGCAAATAAAGAGAACGCAAGGCCACAGATGCTGAAAAGCTTCTTTCTCAGTGAGAGAAAGTTGGTTTATGCCATTTTAAGAGTAAAGCTGAAGTACATGAAAAATTTTAATTTCTCATGAAATTAAATGTTATTTGCAATGCAGAAGACAGATTTTCATGTGTTAGAGTATTTTTGCAGAGCAAGGCATGTTAGATCTTCAATGCACATAATCACTGGTTTAGAGATTGTAAGAAAACTAGTGCTATGTTTTAGTGCAACTAAGCAAAAAAGAGAAAGCAAGGCCACAGATGCTGTAAAGATTCTTTCTCAGTGAGAGAAAGTTGGTTTATGCAATTTTAAGAGTAAAGCTAAAGTACATGAAAAATGATACTTTCTCATTAAATGAAATGTCATTTGCAATGCAGGAGACAGATTTTCATGTGTTAGGGTTTTTTTGCAGAGCAAGTCATGTTATAGCTTCAATGCACATAATCACTGGTTTAGAGCTTCTAAGTACACTAGTGCTCTGTTTAGTGCAACTGATCAAATAAAGAGAACGCAAGGCCACAGATGCTGAAAAGCTTCTTTCTCAGTGAGAGAAAGTTGGTTTATGCCATTTTAAGAGTAAAGCTAAAGTACATGAAAAATGATACTTTCTCATTAAATGAAATGTCATTTGCAATGCAGGAGACAGATTTTCATGTGTTAGGGTTTTTTTGCAGAGCAAGTCATGTTATAGCTTCAATGCACATAATCACTGGTTTAGAGCTTCTAAGTACACTAGTGCTCTGTTTAGTGCAACTGAGCAAATAAAGAGAACGCAAGGCCACAGATGCTGAAAAGCTTCTTTCTCAGTGAGAGAAAGTTGGTTTATGCCATTTTAAGAGTAAAGCTGAAGTACATGAAAAATGTTAATTTCTCATGAAATTAAATGTTATTTGCAATGCAGAAGACAGATTTTCATGTGTTAGAGTATTTTTGCAGAGCAAGGCATGTTAGATCTTCAATGCACATAATCACTGGTTTAGAGATTGTAAGAAAACTAGTGCTATGTTTTAGTGCAACTAAGCAAAAAAGAGAAAGCAAGGCCACAGATGCTGTAAAGATTCTTTCTCAGTGAGAGAAAGTTGGTTTATGCAATTTTAAGAGTAAAGCTAAAGTACATGAAAAATGATACTTTCTCATTAAATGAAATGTCATTTGCAATGCAGGAGACAGATTTTCATGTGTTAGGGTTTTTTTGCAGAGCAAGTCATATTATAGCTTCAATGCACATAATCACTGGTTTAGAGCTTCTAAGTACACTAGTGCTCTGTTTAGTGCAACTGAGCAAATAAAGAGAACGCAAGGCCACAGATGCTGAAAAGCTTCTTTCTCAGTGAGAGAAAGTTGGTTTATGCCATTTTAAGAGTAAAGCTAAAGTACATGAAAAATGATACTTTCTCATTAAATGAAATGTCATTTGCAATGCAGGAGACAGATTTTCATGTGTTAGGGTTTTTTTGCAGAGCAAGTCATGTTATATCTTCAATGCACATAATCACTGGTTTAGAGCTTCTAAGTACACTAGTGCTCTGTTTAGTGCAACTGAGCAAATAAAGAGAAAGCAAGGCCACAGATGCTGAAAAGCTTCTTTCTCAGTGAGAGAAAGTTGGTTTATGCCATTTTAAGAGTAAAGCTGAAGTACATGAAAAATGTAAATTTCTCTTGAAATTAAATGTTATTTGCAATGCAGAGGACAGATTTTCATGTGTTAGAGTATTTTTGCAGAGCAAGGCATGTTAGATCTTCAATGCACATGTTAAAGTCATGTTCAAGGTCATGTAAGAACTTCATTAGTTTTAGACCTTTTTAAGAACATTAATGCTTAAAACTTTTTTTAAGTGCAACTATGCAAATAAAGAGAAAGCAAGGCCACAGATGCTGAAAAGCTTCTTTCTCAGTGAGAGAAAGTTGGTTTATGCAATTTTAAGAGTAAAGCTAAAGTACATGAAAAATGATACTTTCTCATTAAATGAAATGTCATTTGCAATGCAGGAGACAGATTTTCATGTGTTAGGGTTTTTTTGCAGAGCAAGTCATGTTATAGCTTCAATGCACATAATCACTGGTTTAGAGCTTCTAAGTACACTAGTGCTCTGTTTAGTGCAACTGAGCAAATAAAGAGAACGCAAGGCCACAGATGCTGAAAAGCTTCTTTCTCAGTGAGAGAAAGTTGGTTTATGCCATTTTAAGAGTAAAGCTAAAGTACATGAAAAATGATACTTTCTCATTAAATGAAATGTCATTTGCAATGCAGGAGACAGATTTTCATGTGTTAGGGTTTTTTTGCAGAGCAAGTCATGTTATAGCTTCAATGCACATAATCACTGGTTTAGAGCTTCTAAGTACACTAGTGCTCTGTTTAGTGCAACTGAGCAAATAAAGAGAACGCAAGGCCACAGATGCTGAAAAGCTTCTTTCTCAGTGAGAGAAAGTTGGTTTATGCCATTTTAAGAGTAAAGCTGAAGTACATGAAAAATTTTAATTTCTCATGAAATTAAATGTTATTTGCAATGCAGAAGACAGATTTTCATGTGTTAGAGTATTTTTGCAGAGCAAGGCATGTTAGATCTTCAATGCACATAATCACTGGTTTAGAGATTGTAAGAAAACTAGTGCTATGTTTTAGTGCAACTAAGCAAAAAAGAGAAAGCAAGGCCACAGATGCTGTAAAGATTCTTTCTCAGTGAGAGAAAGTTGGTTTATGCAATTTTAAGAGTAAAGCTAAAGTACATGAAAAATGATACTTTCTCATTAAATGAAATGTCATTTGCAATGCAGGAGACAGATTTTCATGTGTTAGGGTTTTTTTGCAGAGCAAGTCATGTTATAGCTTCAATGCACATAATCACTGGTTTAGAGCTTCTAAGTACACTAGTGCTCTGTTTAGTGCAACTGATCAAATAAAGAGAACGCAAGGCCACAGATGCTGAAAAGCTTCTTTCTCAGTGAGAGAAAGTTGGTTTATGCCATTTTAAGAGTAAAGCTAAAGTACATGAAAAATGATACTTTCTCATTAAATGAAATGTCATTTGCAATGCAGGAGACAGATTTTCATGTGTTAGGGTTTTTTTGCAGAGCAAGTCATGTTATAGCTTCAATGCACATAATCACTGGTTTAGAGCTTCTAAGTACACTAGTGCTCTGTTTAGTGCAACTGAGCAAATAAAGAGAACGCAAGGCCACAGATGCTGAAAAGCTTCTTTCTCAGTGAGAGAAAGTTGGTTTATGCCATTTTAAGAGTAAAGCTGAAGTACATGAAAAATGTTAATTTCTCATGAAATTAAATGTTATTTGCAATGCAGAAGACAGATTTTCATGTGTTAGAGTATTTTTGCAGAGCAAGGCATGTTAGATCTTCAATGCACATAATCACTGGTTTAGAGATTGTAAGAAAACTAGTGCTATGTTTTAGTGCAACTAAGCAAAAAAGAGAAAGCAAGGCCACAGATGCTGTAAAGATTCTTTCTCAGTGAGAGAAAGTTGGTTTATGCAATTTTAAAAGTAAAGCTAAAGTACATGAAAAATGATACTTTCTCATTAAATGAAATGTCATTTGCAATGCAGGAGACAGATTTTCATGTGTTAGGGTTTTTTTGCAGAGCAAGTCATATTATAGCTTCAATGCACAAAATCACTGGTTTAGAGCTTCTAAGTACACTAGTGCTCTGTTTAGTGCAACTGAGCAAATAAAGAGAACGCAAGGCCACAGATGCTGAAAAGCTTCTTTCTCAGTGAGAGAAAGTTGGTTTATGCCATTTTAAGAGTAAAGCTAAAGTACATGAAAAATGATACTTTCTCATTAAATGAAATGTCATTTGCAATGCAGGAGACAGATTTTCATGTGTTAGGGTTTTTTTGCAGAGCAAGTCATGTTATATCTTCAATGCACATAATCACTGGTTTAGAGCTTCTAAGTACACTAGTGCTCTGTTTAGTGCAACTGAGCAAATAAAGAGAAAGCAAGGCCACAGATGCTGAAAAGCTTCTTTCTCAGTGAGAGAAAGTTGGTTTATGCCATTTTAAGAGTAAAGCTGAAGTACATGAAAAATGTAAATTTCTCTTGAAATTAAATGTTATTTGCAATGCAGAGGACAGATTTTCATGTGTTAGAGTATTTTTGCAGAGCAAGGCATGTTAGATCTTCAATGCACATGTTAAAGTCATGTTCAAGGTCATGTAAGAACTTCATTAGTTTTAGACCTTTTTAAGAACATTAATGCTGTCTTAAGTGCAACTATGCAAATAAAAAGAAAGCAAGGCCACAGATGCTGAAAAGTTTCTTTCTCAGTGAGAGAAAGTTGATTTATGCCAATTTAAGAGTAAAGCTGAAGTACATGAAAAATGTTAATTTCTCATTAAATGAAATGTCATTTGCAATGCAGAAGACAGTTTTTTATGTTTTAGAATTTTATTGCATACCAAGTCATGTTATAGCTTCAATGCACATAATCACTGGTTTAGAGCTTCTAAGTACACTAGTGCTCTGTTTAGTGCAACTGAGCAAATAAAGAGAAAGCAAGGCCACAGATGCTGAAAAGATTGTTTCTCAGTGAGTGAAAGTTGGTTTATGCAATTTTAAGAGTAAAGCTGAAGTACATGAAAAATGTAAATTTCTCATGAAATTAAATGTTATTTGCAATGCAGAAGACAGATTTTCATGTGTTAGAGTTTTTTTGCAGAGCAAGTCATGTTATAGCTTCAATGCACATAATCACTGGTTTAGAGCTTCTAAGTACACTAGTGCTCTGTTTAGTGCAACTGAGCAAATAAAGAGAAAGCAAGGCCACAGATGCTGAAAAGCTTCTTTCTCAGTGAGAGAAAGTTGGTTTATGCCATTTTAAGAGTAAAGCTGAAGTACATGAAAAATGTAAATTTCTCATGAAATTAAATGTTATTTGCAATGCAGAGGACAGATTTTCATGTGTTAGAGTATTTTTGCAGAGCAAGGCATGTTAGATCTTCAATGCACATGTTAAAGTCATGTTCAAGGTCATGTAAGAACTTCATTAGTTTTAGACCTTTTTAAGAACATTAATGCTTAAAAAATTTTTTATGTGCAACTATGCAAATAAAGAGAAAGCAAGGCCACAGATGCTGAAAAGCTTCTTTCTCAGTGAGAGAAAGTTGGTTTATGCAATTTTAAGAGTAAAGCTAAAGTACATGAAAAATGATACTTTCTCATTAAATGAAATGTCATTTGCAATGCAGGAGACAGATTTTCATGTGTTAGGGTTTTTTTGCAGAGCAAGTCATGTTATAGCTTCAATGCACATAATCACTGGTTTAGAGCTTCTAAGTACACTAGTGCTCTGTTTAGTGCAACTGAGCAAATAAAGAGAACGCAAGGCCACAGATGCTGAAAAGCTTCTTTCTCAGTGAGAGAAAGTTGGTTTATGCCATTTTAAGAGTAAAGCTAAAGTACATGAAAAATGATACTTTCTCATTAAATGAAATGTCATTTGCAATGCAGGAGACAGATTTTCATGTGTTAGGGTTTTTTTGCAGAGCAAGTCATGTTATAGCTTCAATGCACATAATCACTGGTTTAGAGCTTCTAAGTACACTAGTGCTCTGTTTAGTGCAACTGAGCAAATAAAGAGAACGCAAGGCCACAGATGCTGAAAAGCTTCTTTCTCAGTGAGAGAAAGTTGGTTTATGCCATTTTAAGAGTAAAGCTGAAGTACATGAAAAATGTTAATTTCTCATGAAATTAAATGTTATTTGCAATGCAGAAGACAGATTTTCATGTGTTAGAGTATTTTTGCAGAGCAAGGCATGTTAGATCTTCAATGCACATAATCACTGGTTTAGAGATTGTAAGAAAACTAGTGCTATGTTTTAGTGCAACTAAGCAAAAAAGAGAAAGCAAGGCCACAGATGCTGTAAAGATTCTTTCTCAGTGAGAGAAAGTTGGTTTATGCAATTTTAAGAGTAAAGCTAATGTACATGAAAAATGATACTTTCTCATTAAATGAAATGTCATTTGCAATGCAGGATACAGATTTTCATGTGTTAGAGTTTTTTTGCAGAGCAAGTCATGTTATAGCTTCAATGCACATAATCAGTGGTTTAGAGCTTCTAAGTACACTAGTGCTCTGTTTAGTGCAACTGAGCAAATAAAGAGAAAGCAAGGCCACAGATGCTGAAAAGCTTCTTTCTCAGTGAGAGAAAGTTGGTTTATGCCATTTTAAGAGTAAAGCTGAAGTACATGAAAAATGTAAATTTCTCATGAAATTAAATGTTATTTGCAATGCAGAGGACAGATTTTCATGTGTTAGAGTATTTTTGCAGAGCAAGGCATGTTAGATCTTCAATGCACATGTTAAAGTCATGTTCAAGGTCATGTAAGAACTTCATTAGTTTTAGACCATTTTAAGAACATTAATGCTGTCTTAAGTGCAACTATGCAAATAAAAAGAAAGCAAGGCCACAGATGCTGAAAAGTTTATTTCTCGGTGAGAGAAAGTTGGTTTATGCCATTTTAAGAGTAAAGCTGAAGTACATGAAAAATGTTAATTTCTCATGAAATTTAATGTTATTTGCAATGCAGAAGACAGATTTTCATGTGTAGAGTTTTTTTGCAGAGCAAGTCAGGTTATAGCTTCAATGCACATAAATCACTAGTTTAGAAATTGTAAGAACACTAGTGCTCTGTTTAGTGCAACTGAGCAAATAAAGAGAACGCAAGGCCACAGATGCTGAAAAGCTTCTTTCTCAGTGAGAGAAAGTTGGTTTATGCCATTTTAAGAGTAAAGCTGAAGTACATGAAAAATGTTAATTTCTTATGAAATTAAATGTTATTTGCAATGCAGAAGACAGATTTTCATGTGTTAGAGTTTTTTTTGCAGAGCAAGTCATGTTATAGCTTCAATGCACATAATCACTGGTTTAGAGCTTCTAAGTACACTAGTGCTCTGTTTAGTGCAACTGAGCAAATAAAGAGAAAGCAAGGCCACAGATGCTGAAAAGCTTCTTTCTCAGTGAGAGAAAGTTGGTTTATGCCATTTTAAGAGTAAAGCTGAAGTACATGAAAAATGTAAATTTCTCATGAAATTAAATGTTATTTGCAATGCAGAGGACAGATTTTCATGTGTTAGAGTATTTTTGCAGAGCAAGGCATGTTAGATCTTCAATGCACATGTTAAAGTCATGTTCAAGGTCATGTAAGAACTTCATTAGTTTTAGACCTTTTTAAGAACATTAATGCTGTCTTAAGTGCAACTATGCAAATAAAAAGAAAGCAACACTAGTGCTCTGTTTAGTGCAACTGAGCAAATAAAGAGAAAGCAAGGCCACAGATGCTGAAAAGCTTCTTTCTCAGTGAGAGAAAGTTGGTTTATGCCATTTTAAGAGTAAAGCTGAAGTACATGAAAAATGTAAATTTCTCATGAAATTAAATGTTATTTGCAATGCAGAGGACAGATTTTCATGTGTTAGAGTATTTTTGCAGAGCAAGGCATGTTAGATCTTCAATGCACATGTTAAAGTCATGTTCAAGGTCATGTAAGAACTTCATTAGTTTTAGACCTTTTTAAGAACATTAATGCTGTCTTAAGTGCAACTATGCAAATAAAAAGAAAGCAAGGCCACAGATGCTGAAAAGTTTATTTCTCGGTGAGAGAAAGTTGGTTTATGCCATTTTAAGAGTGAAGCTAAAGTACATGAAAAATGATACTTTCTCATTAAATGAAATGTCATTTGCAATGCAGGAGACAGATTTTCATGTGTTAGGGTTTTTTTGCAGAGCAAGTCATGTTATATCTTCAATGCACATAATCACTGGTTTAGAGCTTCTAAGTACACTAGTGCTCTGTTTAGTGCAACTGAGCAAATAAAGAGAAAGCAAGGCCACAGATGCTGAAAAGCTTCTTTCTCAGTGAGAGAAAGTTGGTTTATGCCATTTTAAGAGTAAAGCTGAAGTACATGAAAAATGTAAATTTCTCTTGAAATTAAATGTTATTTGCAATGCAGAGGACAGATTTTCATGTGTTAGAGTATTTTTGCAGAGCAAGGCATGTTAGATCTTCAATGCACATGTTAAAGTCATGTTCAAGGTCATGTAAGAACTTCATTAGTTTTAGACCTTTTTAAGAACATTAATGCTGTCTTAAGTGCAACTATGCAAATAAAAAGAAAGCAAGGCCACAGATGCTGAAAAGTTTCTTTCTCAGTGAGAGAAAGTTGGTTTATGCCAATTTAAGAGTAAAGCTGAAGTACATGAAAAATGTTAATTTCTCATTAAATGAAATGTCATTTGCAATGCAGAAGACAGTTTTTTATGTTTTAGAATTTTTTTGCATACCAAGTCATGTTATAGCTTCAATGCACATAATCACTGGTTTAGAGATTGTAAGAACACTAGTGCTGTGTTTAGTGCAACTAAGCAAATAAAGAGAAAGCAAGGCCACACAGATGCTGAAAAGATTGTTTCTCAGTGAGTGAAAGTTGGTTTATGCAATTTTAAGAGTAAAGCTGAAGTACATGAAAAATGTAAAGTTCTTATGAAATTAAATGTTATTTGCAATGCAGAAGACAGATTTTCATGTGTTAGAGTTTTTTTGCAGAGCAAGTCATGTTATAGCTTCAATGCACATAATCACTGGTTTAGAGCTTCTAAGTACACTAGTGCTCTGTTTAGTGCAACTGAGCAAATAAAGAGAAAGCAAGGCCACAGATGCTGAAAAGCTTCTTTCTCAGTGAGAGAAAGTTGGTTTATGCCATTTTAAGAGTAAAGCTGAAGTACATGAAAAATGTAAATTTTTCATGAAATTAAATGTTATTTGCAATGCAGAGGACAGATTTTCATGTGTTAGAGTATTTTTGCAGAGCAAGGCATGTTAGATCTTCAATGCACATGTTAAAGTCATGTTCAAGGTCATGTAAGAACTTCATTAGTTTTAGACCTTTTTAAGAACATTAATGCTGTCTTAAGTGCAACTATGCAAATAAAAAGAAAGCAAGGCCACAGATGCTGAAAAGTTTCTTTCTCAGTGAGAGAAAGTTGGTTTATGCCATTTTAAGAGTAAAGCTGAAGTACATGAAAAATGTAAATTTCTCTTGAAATTAAATGTTATTTGCAATGCAGAGGACAGATTTTCATGTGTTAGAGTATTTTTGCAGAGCAAGGCATGTTAGATCTTCAATGCACATGTTAAAGTCATGTTCAAGGTCATGTAAGAACTTCATTAGTTTTAGACCTTTTTAAGAACATTAATGCTGTCTTAAGTGCAACTATGCAAATAAAAAGAAAGCAAGGCCACAGATGCTGAAAAGTTTCTTTCTCAGTGAGAGAAAGTTGGTTTATGCCAATTTAAGAGTAAAGCTGAAGTACATGAAAAATGTTAATTTCTCATTAAATGAAATGTCATTTGCAATGCAGAAGACAGTTTTTTATGTTTTAGAATTTTTTTGCATACCAAGTCATGTTATAGCTTCAATGCACATAATCACTGGTTTAGAGATTGTAAGAACACTAGTGCTGTGTTTAGTGCAACTAAGCAAATAAAGAGAAAGCAAGGCCACACAGATGCTGAAAAGATTGTTTCTCAGTGAGTGAAAGTTGGTTTATGCAATTTTAAGAGTAAAGCTGAAGTACATGAAAAATGTAAAGTTCTTATGAAATTAAATGTTATTTGCAATGCAGAAGACAGATTTTCATGTGTTAGAGTTTTTTTGCAGAGCAAGTCATGTTATAGCTTCAATGCACATAATCACTGGTTTAGAGCTTCTAAGTACACTAGTGCTCTGTTTAGTGCAACTGAGCAAATAAAGAGAAAGCAAGGCCACAGATGCTGTAAAGATTCTTTCTCAGTGAGAGAAAGTTGGTTTATGCCATTTTAAGAATAAACCTGAAGTACATGAAAAAGGATACTTTCTCATTAAATGAAATGTCATTTGCAATGCAGGAGACAGATTTTCATGTGTTAGAGTTTTTTTGCAGAGCAAGTCATGTTATAGCTTCAATGCACATAATCACTGGTTTAGAGCTTCTAAGTACACTAGTGCTCTGTTTTAGTGCAACTAAGCAAATAAAGAGAAAGCAAGGCCACAGATGCTGAAAAGATTCTTTCTCAGTGAGAGAAAGTTGGTTTATGCCATTTTAAGAGTAAAGCTGAAGTACATGAAAAATGTTAATTTCTCATGAAATTAAATGTTATTTGCAATGCAGAAGACAGATTTTCATGTGTTAGAGTATGTTTGCAGAGCAAGGCATGTTAGATCTTCAATGCACATGTTAAAGTCATGTTCAAGGTCATGTAAGAACTTCATTAGTTTTAGACCTTTTTAAGAACATTAATGCTGTCTTAAGTGCAACTATGCAAATAAAAAGAAAGCAAGGCCACAGATGCTGAAAAGTTTATTTCTCGGTGAGAGAAAGTTGGTTTATGCCATTTTAAGAGTAAAGCTGAAGTACATGAAAAATGTTATTTCTCATGAAATTTAATGTTATTTGCAATGCAGAAGACAGATTTTCATGTGTAGAGTTTTTTTGCAGAGCAAGTCAGGTTATAGCTTCAATGCACATAAATCACTTGGTTTAGAAATTGTAAGAACACTAGTGCTGTGTTTAGTGCAAATAAAAAGAAAGCAATGCCACAGATGCTGAAAAGTTTATTTCTCGGTGAGAGAAAGTTGGTTTATGCCATTTTAAGAGTAAAGCTGAAGTACATGAAAAATGTTAATTTCTCATGAAATTAAATGTTATTTGCAATGCAGAAGACAGATTTTCATGTGTTAGAGTATTTTTGCAGAGCAAGTCATGTTATATCTTCAATGCACATAATCACTGGTTTAGAGCTTCTAAGTACACTAGTGCTCTGTTTAGTGCAACTGAGCAAATAAAGAGAAAGCAAGGCCACAGATGCTGAAAAGCTTCTTTCTCAGTGAGAGAAAGTTGGTTTATGCCATTTTAAGAGTAAAGCTGAAGTACATGAAAAATGTAAATTTCTCTTGAAATTAAATGTTATTTGCAATGCAGAGGACAGATTTTCATGTGTTAGTGTATTTTTGCAGAGCAAGGCATGTTAGATCTTCAATGCACATGTTAAAGTCATGTTCAAGGTCATGTAAGAACTTCATTAGTTTTAGACCTTTTTAAGAACATTAATGCTGTCTTAAGTGCAACTATGCAAATAAAAAGAAAGCAAGGCCACAGATGCTGAAAAGTTTCTTTCTCAGTGAGAGAAAGTTGATTTATGCCAATTTAAGAGTAAAGCTGAAGTACATGAAAAATGTTAATTTCTCATTAAATGAAATGTCATTTGCAATGCAGAAGACAGTTTTTTATGTTTTAGAATTTTTTTGCATACCAAGTCATGTTATAGCTTCAATGCACATAATCACTGGTTTAGAGCTTCTAAGTACACTAGTGCTCTGTTTAGTGCAACTGAGCAAATAAAGAGAAAGCAAGGCCACAGATGCTGAAAAGATTGTTTCTCAGTGAGTGAAAGTTGGTTTATGCAATTTTAAGAGTAAAGCTGAAGTACATGAAAAATGTAAATTTCTCATGAAATTAAATGTTATTTGCAATGCAGAAGACAGATTTTCATGTGTTAGAGTTTTTTTGCAGAGCAAGTCATGTTATAGCTTCAATGCACATAATCACTGGTTTAGAGCTTCTAAGTACACTAGTGCTCTGTTTAGTGCAACTGAGCAAATAAAGAGAAAGCAAGGCCACAGATGCTGAAAAGCTTCTTTCTCAGTGAGAGAAAGTTGGTTTATGCCATTTTAAGAGTAAAGCTGAAGTACATGAAAAATGTAAATTTCTCATGAAATTAAATGTTATTTGCAATGCAGAGGACAGATTTTCATGTGTTAGAGTATTTTTGCAGAGGAAGGCATGTTAGATCTTCAATGCACATGTTAAAGTCATGTTCAAGGTCATGTAAGAACTTCATTAGTTTTAGACCATTTTAAGAACATTAATGCTGTCTTAAGTGCAACTATGCAAATAAAAAGAAAGCAAGGCCACAGATGCTGAAAAGTTTATTTCTCGGTGAGAGAAAGTTGGTTTATGCCATTTTAAGAGTAAAGCTGAAGTACATGAAAAATGTTAATTTCTCATGAAATTTAATGTTATTTGCAATGCAGAAGACAGATTTTCATGTGTAGAGTTTTTTTGCAGAGCAAGTCAGGTTACAGCTTCAATGCACATAAATCACTGGTTTAGAAATTGTAAGAACACTAGTGCTCTGTTTAGTGCAACTGAGCAAATAAAGAGAACGCAAGGCCACAGATCCTGAAAAGCTTCTTTCTCAGTGAGAAAAAGTTGGTTTATGCCATTTTAAGAGTAAAGCTGAAGTACATGAAAAATGTTAATTTCTTATGAAATTAAATGTTATTTGCAATGCAGAAGACAGATTTTCATGTGTTAGAGTTTTTTTTGCAGAGCAAGTCATGTTATAGCTTCAATGCACATAATCACTGGTTTAGAGCTTCTAAGTACACTAGTGCTCTGTTTAGTGCAACTGAGCAAATAAAGAGAAAGCAAGGCCACAGATGCTGAAAAGCTTCTTTCTCAGTGAGAGAAAGTTGGTTTATGCCATTTTAAGAGTAAAGCTGAAGTACATGAAAAATGTAAATTTCTCATGAAATTAAATGTTATTTGCAATGCAGAGGACAGATTTTCATGTGTTAGAGTATTTTTGCAGAGCAAGGCATGTTAGATCTTCAATGCACATGTTAAAGTCATGTTCAAGGTCATGTAAGAACTTCATTAGTTTTAGACCTTTTTAAGAACATTAATGCTGTCTTAAGTGCAACTATGCAAATAAAAAGAAAGCAAGGCCACAGATGCTGAAAAGTTTCTTTCTCAGTGAGAGAAAGTTGGTTTATGCCAATTTAAGAGTAAAGCTGAAGTACATGAAAAATGTTAATTTCTCATTAAATGAAATGTCATTTGCAATGCAGAAGACAGTTTTTTATGTTTTAGAATTTTTTTGCATACCAAGTCATGTTATAGCTTCAATGCACATAATCACTGGTTTAGAGATTGTAAGAACACTAGTGCTGTGTTTAGTGCAACTAAGCAAATAAAGAGAAAGCAAGGCCACACAGATGCTGAAAAGATTGTTTCTCAGTGAGTGAAAGTTGGTTTATGCAATTTTAAGAGTAAAGCTGAAGTACATGAAAAATGTAAAGTTCTTATGAAATTAAATGTTATTTGCAATGCAGAAGACAGATTTTCATGTGTTAGAGTTTTTTTGCAGAGCAAGTCATGTTATAGCTTCAATGCACATAATCACTGGTTTAGAGCTTCTAAGTACACTAGTGCTCTGTTTAGTGCAACTGAGCAAATAAAGAGAAAGCAAGGCCACAGATGCTGAAAAGCTTCTTTCTCAGTGAGAGAAAGTTGGTTTATGCCATTTTAAGAGTAAAGCTGAAGTACATGAAAAATGTAAATTTCTCATGAAATTAAATGTTATTTGCAACGCAGAGGACAGATTTTCATGTGTTAGAGTATTTTTGCAGAGCAAGGCATGTTAGATCTTCAATGCACATGTTAAAGTCATGTTCAAGGTCATGTAAGAACTTCATTAGTTTTAGACCTTTTTAAGAACATTAATGCTGTCTTAAGTGCAACTATGCAAATAAAAAGAAAGCAAGGCCACAGATGCTGAAAAGTTTATTTCTCGGTGAGAGAAAGTTGGTTTATGCCATTTTAAGAGTAAAGCTGAAGTACATGAAAAATGTTAATTTCTCATGAAATTTAATGTTATTTGCAATGCAGAAGACAGATTTTCATGTGTAGAGTTTTTTTGCAGAGCAAGTCAGGTTATAGCTTCAATGCACATAAATCACTGGTTTAGAAATTGTAAGAACACTAGTGCTGTGTTTAGTGCAAATAAAGAGAAAGCAAGGCCACACAGATGCTGAAAAGCTTCTTTCTCAGTGAGAGAAAGTTGGTTTATGCCATTTTAAGAGTAAAGCTGAAGTACATGAAAAATGTTAATTTCTCATGAAATTAAATGTTATTTGCAATGCAGAAGACAGATTTTCATGTGTTAGAGTTTTTTTGCAGAGCAAGTCATGTTATAGCTTCAATGCACATAATCACTGGTTTAGAGCTTCTAAGTACACTAGTGCTCTGTTTAGTGCAACTGAGCAAATAAAGAGAAAGCAAGGCCACAGATGCTGTAAAGATTCTTTCTCAGTGAGAGAAAGTTGGTTTATGCCATTTTAAGAGTAAAGCTGAAGTACATGAAAAAGGATACTTTCTCATTAAATGAAATGTCATTTGCAATGCAGGAGACAGATTTTCATGTGTTAGAGTTTTTTTGCAGAGCAAGTCATGTTATAGCTTCAATGCACATAATCACTGGTTTAGAGCTTCCAAGTACACTAGTGCTCTGTTTTAGTGCAACTAAGCAAATAAAGAGAAAGCAAGGCCACAGATGCTGAAAAGATTCTTTCTCAGTGAGAGAAAGTTGGTTTATGCCATTTTAAGAGTAAAGCTGAAGTACATGAAAAATGTTAATTTCTCATGAAATTAAATGTTATTTGCAATGCAGAAGACAGATTTTCATGTGTTAGAGTATGTTTGCAGAGCAAGGCATGTTAGATCTTCAATGCACATGTTAAAGTCATGTTCAAGGTCATGTAAGAACTTCATTAGTTTTAGACCTTTTTAAGAACATTAATGCTGTCTTAAGTGCAACTATGCAAATAAAAAGAAAGCAAGGCCACAGATGCTGAAAAGTTTATTTCTCGGTGAGAGAAAGTTGGTTTATGCCATTTTAAGAGTAAAGCTGAAGTACATGAAAAATGTTATTTCTCATGAAATTTAATGTTATTTGCAATGCAGAAGACAGATTTTCATGTGTAGAGTTTTTTTGCAGAGCAAGTCAGGTTATAGCTTCAATGCACATAAATCACTTGGTTTAGAAATTGTAAGAACACTAGTGCTGTGTTTAGTGCAAATAAAAAGAAAGCAATGCCACAGATGCTGAAAAGTTTATTTCTCGGTGAGAGAAAGTTGGTTTATGCCATTTTAAGAGTAAAGCTGAAGTACATGAAAAATGTTAATTTCTCATGAAATTAAATGTTATTTGCAATGCAGAAGACAGATTTTCATGTGTTAGAGTATTTTTGCAGAGCAAGTCATGTTATATCTTCAATGCACATAATCACTGGTTTAGAGCTTCTAAGTACACTAGTGCTCTGTTTAGTGCAACTGAGCAAATAAAGAGAAAGCAAGGCCACAGATGCTGAAAAGCTTCTTTCTCAGTGAGAGAAAGTTGGTTTATGCCATTTTAAGAGTAAAGCTGAAGTACATGAAAAATGTAAATTTCTCTTGAAATTAAATGTTATTTGCAATGCAGAGGACAGATTTTCATGTGTTAGTGTATTTTTGCAGAGCAAGGCATGTTAGATCTTCAATGCACATGTTAAAGTCATGTTCAAGGTCATGTAAGAACTTCATTAGTTTTAGACCTTTTTAAGAACATTAATGCTGTCTTAAGTGCAACTATGCAAATAAAAAGAAAGCAAGGCCACAGATGCTGAAAAGTTTCTTTCTCAGTGAGAGAAAGTTGATTTATGCCAATTTAAGAGTAAAGCTGAAGTACATGAAAAATGTTAATTTCTCATTAAATGAAATGTCATTTGCAATGCAGAAGACAGTTTTTTATGTTTTAGAATTTTTTTGCATACCAAGTCATGTTATAGCTTCAATGCACATAATCACTGGTTTAGAGCTTCTAAGTACACTAGTGCTCTGTTTAGTGCAACTGAGCAAATAAAGAGAAAGCAAGGCCACAGATGCTGAAAAGATTGTTTCTCAGTGAGTGAAAGTTGGTTTATGCAATTTTAAGAGTAAAGCTGAAGTACATGAAAAATGTAAATTTCTCATGAAATTAAATGTTATTTGCAATGCAGAGGACAGATTTTCATGTGTTAGAGTATTTTTGCAGAGGAAGGCATGTTAGATCTTCAATGCACATGTTAAAGTCATGTTCAAGGTCATGTAAGAACTTCATTAGTTTTAGACCATTTTAAGAACATTAATGCTGTCTTAAGTGCAACTATGCAAATAAAAAGAAAGCAAGGCCACAGATGCTGAAAAGTTTATTTCTCGGTGAGAGAAAGTTGGTTTATGCCATTTTAAGAGTAAAGCTGAAGTACATGAAAAATGTTAATTTCTCATTAAATGAAATGTCATTTGCAATGCAGAAGACAGTTTTTTATGTTTTAGAATTTTTTTGCATACCAAGTCATGTTATAGCTTCAATGCACATAATCACTGGTTTAGAGCTTCTAAGTACACTAGTGCTCTGTTTAGTGCAACTGAGCAAATAAAGAGAAAGCAAGGCCACAGATGCTGTAAAGATTCTTTCTCAGTGAGAGAAAGTTGGTTTATGCCATTTTAAGAATAAACCTGAAGTACATGAAAAAGGATACTTTCTCATTAAATGAAATGTCATTTGCAATGCAGGAGACAGATTTTCATGTGTTAGAGTTTTTTTGCAGAGCAAGTCATGTTATAGCTTCAATGCACATAATCACTGGTTTAGAGCTTCTAAGTACACTAGTGCTCTGTTTTAGTGCAACTAAGCAAATAAAGAGAAAGCAAGGCCACAGATGCTGAAAAGATTCTTTCTCAGTGAGAGAAAGTTGGTTTATGCCATTTTAAGAGTAAAGCTGAAGTACATGAAAAATGTTAATTTCTCATGAAATTAAATGTTATTTGCAATGCAGAAGACAGATTTTCATGTGTTAGAGTATGTTTGCAGAGCAAGGCATGTTAGATCTTCAATGCACATGTTAAAGTCATGTTCAAGGTCATGTAAGAACTTCATTAGTTTTAGACCTTTTTAAGAACATTAATGCTGTCTTAAGTGCAACTATGCAAATAAAAAGAAAGCAAGGCCACAGATGCTGAAAAGTTTATTTCTCGGTGAGAGAAAGTTGGTTTATGCCATTTTAAGAGTAAAGCTGAAGTACATGAAAAATGTTATTTCTCATGAAATTTAATGTTATTTGCAATGCAGAAGACAGATTTTCATGTGTAGAGTTTTTTTGCAGAGCAAGTCAGGTTATAGCTTCAATGCACATAAATCACTTGGTTTAGAAATTGTAAGAACACTAGTGCTGTGTTTAGTGCAAATAAAAAGAAAGCAATGCCACAGATGCTGAAAAGTTTATTTCTCGGTGAGAGAAAGTTGGTTTATGCCATTTTAAGAGTAAAGCTGAAGTACATGAAAAATGTTAATTTCTCATGAAATTAAATGTTATTTGCAATGCAGAAGACAGATTTTCATGTGTTAGAGTATTTTTGCAGAGCAAGTCATGTTATATCTTCAATGCACATAATCACTGGTTTAGAGCTTCTAAGTACACTAGTGCTCTGTTTAGTGCAACTGAGCAAATAAAGAGAAAGCAAGGCCACAGATGCTGAAAAGCTTCTTTCTCAGTGAGAGAAAGTTGGTTTATGCCATTTTAAGAGTAAAGCTGAAGTACATGAAAAATGTAAATTTCTCTTGAAATTAAATGTTATTTGCAATGCAGAGGACAGATTTTCATGTGTTAGTGTATTTTTGCAGAGCAAGGCATGTTAGATCTTCAATGCACATGTTAAAGTCATGTTCAAGGTCATGTAAGAACTTCATTAGTTTTAGACCTTTTTAAGAACATTAATGCTGTCTTAAGTGCAACTATGCAAATAAAAAGAAAGCAAGGCCACAGATGCTGAAAAGTTTCTTTCTCAGTGAGAGAAAGTTGATTTATGCCAATTTAAGAGTAAAGCTGAAGTACATGAAAAATGTTAATTTCTCATTAAATGAAATGTCATTTGCAATGCAGAAGACAGTTTTTTATGTTTTAGAATTTTTTTGCATACCAAGTCATGTTATAGCTTCAATGCACATAATCACTGGTTTAGAGCTTCTAAGTACACTAGTGCTCTGTTTAGTGCAACTGAGCAAATAAAGAGAAAGCAAGGCCACAGATGCTGAAAAGATTGTTTCTCAGTGAGTGAAAGTTGGTTTATGCAATTTTAAGAGTAAAGCTGAAGTACATGAAAAATGTAAATTTCTCATGAAATTAAATGTTATTTGCAATGCAGAAGACAGATTTTCATGTGTTAGAGTTTTTTTGCAGAGCAAGTCATGTTATAGCTTCAATGCACATAATCACTGGTTTAGAGCTTCTAAGTACACTAGTGCTCTGTTTAGTGCAACTGAGCAAATAAAGAGAAAGCAAGGCCACAGATGCTGAAAAGCTTCTTTCTCAGTGAGAGAAAGTTGGTTTATGCCATTTTAAGAGTAAAGCTGAAGTACATGAAAAATGTAAATTTCTCATGAAATTAAATGTTATTTGCAATGCAGAGGACAGATTTTCATGTGTTAGAGTATTTTTGCAGAGGAAGGCATGTTAGATCTTCAATGCACATGTTAAAGTCATGTTCAAGGTCATGTAAGAACTTCATTAGTTTTAGACCATTTTAAGAACATTAATGCTGTCTTAAGTGCAACTATGCAAATAAAAAGAAAGCAAGGCCACAGATGCTGAAAAGTTTATTTCTCGGTGAGAGAAAGTTGGTTTATGCCATTTTAAGAGTAAAGCTGAAGTACATGAAAAATGTTAATTTCTCATGAAATTTAATGTTATTTGCAATGCAGAAGACAGATTTTCATGTGTAGAGTTTTTTTGCAGAGCAAGTCAGGTTACAGCTTCAATGCACATAAATCACTGGTTTAGAAATTGTAAGAACACTAGTGCTCTGTTTAGTGCAACTGAGCAAATAAAGAGAACGCAAGGCCACAGATCCTGAAAAGCTTCTTTCTCAGTGAGAAAAAGTTGGTTTATGCCATTTTAAGAGTAAAGCTGAAGTACATGAAAAATGTTAATTTCTTATGAAATTAAATGTTATTTGCAATGCAGAAGACAGATTTTCATGTGTTAGAGTTTTTTTTGCAGAGCAAGTCATGTTATAGCTTCAATGCACATAATCACTGGTTTAGAGCTTCTAAGTACACTAGTGCTCTGTTTAGTGCAACTGAGCAAATAAAGAGAAAGCAAGGCCACAGATGCTGAAAAGCTTCTTTCTCAGTGAGAGAAAGTTGGTTTATGCCATTTTAAGAGTAAAGCTGAAGTACATGAAAAATGTAAATTTCTCATGAAATTAAATGTTATTTGCAATGCAGAGGACAGATTTTCATGTGTTAGAGTATTTTTGCAGAGCAAGGCATGTTAGATCTTCAATGCACATGTTAAAGTCATGTTCAAGGTCATGTAAGAACTTCATTAGTTTTAGACCTTTTTAAGAACATTAATGCTGTCTTAAGTGCAACTATGCAAATAAAAAGAAAGCAAGGCCACAGATGCTGAAAAGTTTCTTTCTCAGTGAGAGAAAGTTGGTTTATGCCAATTTAAGAGTAAAGCTGAAGTACATGAAAAATGTTAATTTCTCATTAAATGAAATGTCATTTGCAATGCAGAAGACAGTTTTTTATGTTTTAGAATTTTTTTGCATACCAAGTCATGTTATAGCTTCAATGCACATAATCACTGGTTTAGAGATTGTAAGAACACTAGTGCTGTGTTTAGTGCAACTAAGCAAATAAAGAGAAAGCAAGGCCACACAGATGCTGAAAAGATTGTTTCTCAGTGAGTGAAAGTTGGTTTATGCAATTTTAAGAGTAAAGCTGAAGTACATGAAAAATGTAAAGTTCTTATGAAATTAAATGTTATTTGCAATGCAGAAGACAGATTTTCATGTGTTAGAGTTTTTTTGCAGAGCAAGTCATGTTATAGCTTCAATGCACATAATCACTGGTTTAGAGCTTCTAAGTACACTAGTGCTCTGTTTAGTGCAACTGAGCAAATAAAGAGAAAGCAAGGCCACAGATGCTGAAAAGCTTCTTTCTCAGTGAGAGAAAGTTGGTTTATGCCATTTTAAGAGTAAAGCTGAAGTACATGAAAAATGTAAATTTCTCATGAAATTAAATGTTATTTGCAACGCAGAGGACAGATTTTCATGTGTTAGAGTATTTTTGCAGAGCAAGGCATGTTAGATCTTCAATGCACATGTTAAAGTCATGTTCAAGGTCATGTAAGAACTTCATTAGTTTTAGACCTTTTTAAGAACATTAATGCTGTCTTAAGTGCAACTATGCAAATAAAAAGAAAGCAAGGCCACAGATGCTGAAAAGTTTATTTCTCGGTGAGAGAAAGTTGGTTTATGCCATTTTAAGAGTAAAGCTGAAGTACATGAAAAATGTTAATTTCTCATGAAATTTAATGTTATTTGCAATGCAGAAGACAGATTTTCATGTGTAGAGTTTTTTTGCAGAGCAAGTCAGGTTATAGCTTCAATGCACATAAATCACTGGTTTAGAAATTGTAAGAACACTAGTGCTGTGTTTAGTGCAAATAAAGAGAAAGCAAGGCCACACAGATGCTGAAAAGCTTCTTTCTCAGTGAGAGAAAGTTGGTTTATGCCATTTTAAGAGTAAAGCTGAAGTACATGAAAAATGTTAATTTCTCATGAAATTAAATGTTATTTGCAATGCAGAAGACAGATTTTCATGTGTTAGAGTTTTTTTGCAGAGCAAGTCATGTTATAGCTTCAATGCACATAATCACTGGTTTAGAGCTTCTAAGTACACTAGTGCTCTGTTTAGTGCAACTGAGCAAATAAAGAGAAAGCAAGGCCACAGATGCTGTAAAGATTCTTTCTCAGTGAGAGAAAGTTGGTTTATGCCATTTTAAGAGTAAAGCTGAAGTACATGAAAAAGGATACTTTCTCATTAAATGAAATGTCATTTGCAATGCAGGAGACAGATTTTCATGTGTTAGAGTTTTTTTGCAGAGCAAGTCATGTTATAGCTTCAATGCACATAATCACTGGTTTAGAGCTTCTAAGTACACTAGTGCTCTGTTTTAGTGCAACTAAGCAAATAAAGAGAAAGCAAGGCCACAGATGCTGAAAAGATTCTTTCTCAGTGAGAGAAAGTTGGTTTATGCCATTTTAAGAGTAAAGCTGAAGTACATGAAAAATGTTAATTTCTCATGAAATTAAATGTTATTTGCAATGCAGAAGACAGATTTTCATGTGTTAGATTATGTTTGCAGAGCAAGGCATGTTAGATCTTCAATGCACATGTTAAAGTCATGTTCAAGGTCTGTAAGAACTTCATTAGTTTTAGACCTTTTTAAGAACATTAATGCTGTCTTAAGTGCAACTATGCAAATAAAAAGAAAGCAAGGCCACAGATGCTGAAAAGTTTATTTCTCGGTGAGAGAATGTTGGTTTATGCCATTTTAAGAGTAAAGCTGAAGTACATGAAAAATGTTATTTCTCATGAAATTTAATGTTATTTGCAATGCAGAAGACAGATTTTCATGTGTAGAGTTTTTTTGCAGAGCAAGTCAGGTTATAGCTTCAATGCACATAAATCACTTGGTTTAGAAATTGTAAGAACACTAGTGCTGTGTTTAGTGCAAATAAAAAGAAAGCAATGCCACAGATGCTGAAAAGTTTATTTCTCGGTGAGAGAAAGTTGGTTTATGCCATTTTAAGAGTAAAGCTGAAGTACATGAAAAATGTTAATTTCTCATGAAATTAAATGTTATTTGCAATGCAGAAGACAGATTTTCATGTGTTAGAGTATTTTTGCAGAGCAAGTCATGTTATATCTTCAATGCACATAATCACTGGTTTAGAGCTTCTAAGTACACTAGTGCTCTGTTTAGTGCAACTGAGCAAATAAAGAGAAAGCAAGGCCACAGATGCTGAAAAGCTTCTTTCTCAGTGAGAGAAAGTTGGTTTATGCCATTTTAAGAGTAAAGCTGAAGTACATGAAAAATGTAAATTTCTCTTGAAATTAAATGTTATTTGCAATGCAGAGGACAGATTTTCATGTGTTAGTGTATTTTTGCAGAGCAAGGCATGTTAGATCTTCAATGCACATGTTAAAGTCATGTTCAAGGTCATGTAAGAACTTCATTAGTTTTAGACCTTTTTAAGAACATTAATGCTGTCTTAAGTGCAACTATGCAAATAAAAAGAAAGCAAGGCCACAGATGCTGAAAAGTTTCTTTCTCAGTGAGAGAAAGTTGATTTATGCCAATTTAAGAGTAAAGCTGAAGTACATGAAAAATGTTAATTTCTCATTAAATGAAATGTCATTTGCAATGCAGAAGACAGTTTTTTATGTTTTAGAATTTTTTTGCATACCAAGTCATGTTATAGCTTCAATGCACATAATCACTGGTTTAGAGCTTCTAAGTACACTAGTGCTCTGTTTAGTGCAACTGAGCAAATAAAGAGAAAGCAAGGCCACAGATGCTGAAAAGATTGTTTCTCAGTGAGTGAAAGTTGGTTTATGCAATTTTAAGAGTAAAGCTGAAGTACATGAAAAATGTAAATTTCTCATGAAATTAAATGTTATTTGCAATGCAGAAGACAGATTTTCATGTGTTAGAGTTTTTTTGCAGAGCAAGTCATGTTATAGCTTCAATGCACATAATCACTGGTTTAGAGCTTCTAAGTACACTAGTGCTCTGTTTAGTGCAACTGAGCAAATAAAGAGAAAGCAAGGCCACAGATGCTGAAAAGCTTCTTTCTCAGTGAGAGAAAGTTGGTTTATGCCATTTTAAGAGTAAAGCTGAAGTACATGAAAAATGTAAATTTCTCATGAAATTAAATGTTATTTGCAATGCAGAGGACAGATTTTCATGTGTTAGAGTATTTTTGCAGAGGAAGGCATGTTAGATCTTCAATGCACATGTTAAAGTCATGTTCAAGGTCATGTAAGAACTTCATTAGTTTTAGACCATTTTAAGAACATTAATGCTGTCTTAAGTGCAACTATGCAAATAAAAAGAAAGCAAGGCCACAGATGCT
The DNA here is from genome assembly GCF_936440315.1 of Barbus barbus. Taxonomy (NCBI): domain Eukaryota; kingdom Metazoa; phylum Chordata; class Actinopteri; order Cypriniformes; family Cyprinidae; genus Barbus; species Barbus barbus. Next base: position 8,201,958 of record NC_136722.1, read on the forward strand.
GAAAAGTTTATTTCTCGGTGAGAGAAAGTTGGTTTATGCCATTTTAAGAGTAAAGCTGAAGTACATGAAAAATGTTAATTTCTCATTAAATGAAATGTCATTTGCAATGCAGAAGACAGTTTTTTATGTTTTAGAATTTTTTTGCATACCAAGTCATGTTATAGCTTCAATGCACATAATCACTGGTTTAGAGCTTCTAAGTACACTAGTGCTCTGTTTAGTGCAACTGAGCAAATAAAGAGAAAGCAAGGCCACAGATGCTGTAAAGATTCTTTCTCAGTGAGAGAAAGTTGGTTTATGCCATTTTAAGAATAAACCTGAAGTACATGAAAAAGGATACTTTCTCATTAAATGAAATGTCATTTGCAATGCAGGAGACAGATTTTCATGTGTTAGAGTTTTTTTGCAGAGCAAGTCATGTTATAGCTTCAATGCACATAATCACTGGTTTAGAGCTTCTAAGTACACTAGTGCTCTGTTTTAGTGCAACTAAGCAAATAAAGAGAAAGCAAGGCCACAGATGCTGAAAAGATTCTTTCTCAGTGAGAGAAAGTTGGTTTATGCCATTTTAAGAGTAAAGCTGAAGTACATGAAAAATGTTAATTTCTCATGAAATTAAATGTTATTTGCAATGCAGAAGACAGATTTTCATGTGTTAGAGTATGTTTGCAGAGCAAGGCATGTTAGATCTTCAATGCACATGTTAAAGTCATGTTCAAGGTCATGTAAGAACTTCATTAGTTTTAGACCTTTTTAAGAACATTAATGCTGTCTTAAGTGCAACTATGCAAATAAAAAGAAAGCAAGGCCACAGATGCTGAAAAGTTTATTTCTCGGTGAGAGAAAGTTGGTTTATGCCATTTTAAGAGTAAAGCTGAAGTACATGAAAAATGTTATTTCTCATGAAATTTAATGTTATTTGCAATGCAGAAGATAGATTTTCATGTGTAGAGTTTTTTTGCAGAGCAAGTCAGGTTATAGCTTCAATGCACATAAATCACTTGGTTTAGAAATTGTAAGAACACTAGTGCTGTGTTTAGTGCAAATAAAAAGAAAGCAATGCCACAGATGCTGAAAAGTTTATTTCTCGGTGAGAGAAAGTTGGTTTATGCCATTTTAAGAGTAAAGCTGAAGTACATGAAAAATGTTAATTTCTCATGAAATTAAATGTTATTTGCAATGCAGAAGACAGATTTTCATGTGTTAGAGTATTTTTGCAGAGCAAGTCATGTTATATCTTCAATGCACATAATCACTGGTTTAGAGCTTCTAAGTACACTAGTGCTCTGTTTAGTGCAACTGAGCAAATAAAGAGAAAGCAAGGCCACAGATGCTGAAAAGCTTCTTTCTCAGTGAGAGAAAGTTGGTTTATGCCATTTTAAGAGTAAAGCTGAAGTACATGAAAAATGTAAATTTCTCTTGAAATTAAATGTTATTTGCAATGCAGAGGACAGATTTTCATGTGTTAGTGTATTTTTGCAGAGCAAGGCATGTTAGATCTTCAATGCACATGTTAAAGTCATGTTCAAGGTCATGTAAGAACTTCATTAGTTTTAGACCTTTTTAAGAACATTAATGCTGTCTTAAGTGCAACTATGCAAATAAAAAGAAAGCAAGGCCACAGATGCTGAAAAGTTTCTTTCTCAGTGAGAGAAAGTTGATTTATGCCAATTTAAGAGTAAAGCTGAAGTACATGAAAAATGTTAATTTCTCATTAAATGAAATGTCATTTGCAATGCAGAAGACAGTTTTTTATGTTTTAGAATTTTTTTGCATACCAAGTCATGTTATAGCTTCAATGCACATAATCACTGGTTTAGAGCTTCTAAGTACACTAGTGCTCTGTTTAGTGCAACTGAGCAAATAAAGAGAAAGCAAGGCCACAGATGCTGAAAAGATTGTTTCTCAGTGAGTGAAAGTTGGTTTATGCAATTTTAAGAGTAAAGCTGAAGTACATGAAAAATGTAAATTTCTCATGAAATTAAATGTTATTTGCAATGCAGAAGACAGATTTTCATGTGTTAGAGTTTTTTTGCAGAGCAAGTCATGTTATAGCTTCAATGCACATAATCACTGGTTTAGAGCTTCTAAGTACACTAGTGCTCTGTTTAGTGCAACTGAGCAAATAAAGAGAAAGCAAGGCCACAGATGCTGAAAAGCTTCTTTCTCAGTGAGAGAAAGTTGGTTTATGCCATTTTAAGAGTAAAGCTGAAGTACATGAAAAATGTAAATTTCTCATGAAATTAAATGTTATTTGCAATGCAGAGGACAGATTTTCATGTGTTAGAGTATTTTTGCAGAGGAAGGCATGTTAGATCTTCAATGCACATGTTAAAGTCATGTTCAAGGTCATGTAAGAACTTCATTAGTTTTAGACCATTTTAAGAACATTAATGCTGTCTTAAGTGCAACTATGCAAATAAAAAGAAAGCAAGGCCACAGATGCTGAAAAGTTTATTTCTCGGTGAGAGAAAGTTGGTTTATGCCATTTTAAGAGTAAAGCTGAAGTACATGAAAAATTTTAATTTCTCATGAAATTTAATGTTATTTGCAATGCAGAAGACAGATTTTCATGTGTAGAGTTTTTTTGCAGAGCAAGTCAGGTTACAGCTTCAATGCACATAAATCACTGGTTTAGAAATTGTAAGAACACTAGTGCTCTGTTTAGTGCAACTGAGCAAATAAAGAGAACGCAAGGCCACAGATCCTGAAAAGCTTCTTTCTCAGTGAGAAAAAGTTGGTTTATGCCATTTTAAGAGTAAAGCTGAAGTACATGAAAAATGTTAATTTCTTATGAAATTAAATGTTATTTGCAATGCAGAAGACAGATTTTCATGTGTTAGAGTTTTTTTTGCAGAGCAAGTCATGTTATAGCTTCAATGCACATAATCACTGGTTTAGAGCTTCTAAGTACACTAGTGCTCTGTTTAGTGCAACTGAGCAAATAAAGAGAAAGCAAGGCCACAGATGCTGAAAAGCTTCTTTCTCAGTGAGAGAAAGTTGGTTTATGCCATTTTAAGAGTAAAGCTGAAGTACATGAAAAATGTAAATTTCTCATGAAATTAAATGTTATTTGCAATGCAGAGGACAGATTTTCATGTGTTAGAGTATTTTTGCAGAGCAAGGCATGTTAGATCTTCAATGCACATGTTAAAGTCATGTTCAAGGTCATGTAAGAACTTCATTAGTTTTAGACCTTTTTAAGAACATTAATGCTGTCTTAAGTGCAACTATGCAAATAAAAAGAAAGCAAGGCCACAGATGCTGAAAAGTTTCTTTCTCAGTGAGAGAAAGTTGGTTTATGCCAATTTAAGAGTAAAGCTGAAGTACATGAAAAATGTTAATTTCTCATTAAATGAAATGTCATTTGCAATGCAGAAGACAGTTTTTTATGTTTTAGAATTTTTTTGCATACCAAGTCATGTTATAGCTTCAATGCACATAATCACTGGTTTAGAGATTGTAAGAACACTAGTGCTGTGTTTAGTGCAACTAAGCAAATAAAGAGAAAGCAAGGCCACACAGATGCTGAAAAGATTGTTTCTCAGTGAGTGAAAGTTGGTTTATGCAATTTTAAGAGTAAAGCTGAAGTACATGAAAAATGTAAAGTTCTTATGAAATTAAATGTTATTTGCAATGCAGAAGACAGATTTTCATGTGTTAGAGTTTTTTTGCAGAGCAAGTCATGTTATAGCTTCAATGCACATAATCACTGGTTTAGAGCTTCTAAGTACACTAGTGCTCTGTTTAGTGCAACTGAGCAAATAAAGAGAAAGCAAGGCCACAGATGCTGAAAAGCTTCTTTCTCAGTGAGAGAAAGTTGGTTTATGCCATTTTAAGAGTAAAGCTGAAGTACATGAAAAATGTAAATTTCTCATGAAATTAAATGTTATTTGCAACGCAGAGGACAGATTTTCATGTGTTAGAGTATTTTTGCAGAGCAAGGCATGTTAGATCTTCAATGCACATGTTAAAGTCATGTTCAAGGTCATGTAAGAACTTCATTAGTTTTAGACCTTTTTAAGAACATTAATGCTGTCTTAAGTGCAACTATGCAAATAAAAAGAAAGCAAGGCCACAGATGCTGAAAAGTTTATTTCTCGGTGAGAGAAAGTTGGTTTATGCCATTTTAAGAGTAAAGCTGAAGTACATGAAAAATGTTAATTTCTCATGAAATTTAATGTTATTTGCAATGCAGAAGACAGATTTTCATGTGTAGAGTTTTTTTGCAGAGCAAGTCAGGTTATAGCTTCAATGCACATAAATCACTGGTTTAGAAATTGTAAGAACACTAGTGCTGTGTTTAGTGCAAATAAAGAGAAAGCAAGGCCACACAGATGCTGAAAAGCTTCTTTCTCAGTGAGAGAAAGTTGGTTTATGCCATTTTAAGAGTAAAGCTGAAGTACATGAAAAATGTTAATTTCTCATGAAATTAAATGTTATTTGCAATGCAGAAGACAGATTTTCATGTGTTAGAGTTTTTTTGCAGAGCAAGTCATGTTATAGCTTCAATGCACATAATCACTGGTTTAGAGCTTCTAAGTACACTAGTGCTCTGTTTAGTGCAACTGAGCAAATAAAGAGAAAGCAAGGCCACAGATGCTGTAAAGATTCTTTCTCAGTGAGAGAAAGTTGGTTTATGCCATTTTAAGAGTAAAGCTGAAGTACATGAAAAAGGATACTTTCTCATTAAATGAAATGTCATTTGCAATGCAGGAGACAGATTTTCATGTGTTAGAGTTTTTTTGCAGAGCAAGTCATGTTATAGCTTCAATGCACATAATCACTGGTTTAGAGCTTCTAAGTACACTAGTGCTCTGTTTTAGTGCAACTAAGCAAATAAAGAGAAAGCAAGGCCACAGATGCTGAAAAGATTCTTTCTCAGTGAGAGAAAGTTGGTTTATGCCATTTTAAGAGTAAAGCTGAAGTACATGAAAAATGTTAATTTCTCATGAAATTAAATGTTATTTGCAATGCAGAAGACAGATTTTCATGTGTTAGAGTATGTTTGCAGAGCAAGGCATGTTAGATCTTCAATGCACATGTTAAAGTCATGTTCAAGGTCATGTAAGAACTTCATTAGTTTTAGACCTTTTTAAGAACATTAATGCTGTCTTAAGTGCAACTATGCAAATAAAAAGAAAGCAAGGCCACAGATGCTGAAAAGTTTATTTCTCGGTGAGAGAATGTTGGTTTATGCCATTTTAAGAGTAAAGCTGAAGTACATGAAAAATGTTATTTCTCATGAAATTTAATGTTATTTGCAATGCAGAAGACAGATTTTCATGTGTAGAGTTTTTTTGCAGAGCAAGTCAGGTTATAGCTTCAATGCACATAAATCACTTGGTTTAGAAATTGTAAGAACACTAGTGCTGTGTTTAGTGCAAATAAAAAGAAAGCAATGCCACAGATGCTGAAAAGTTTATTTCTCGGTGAGAGAAAGTTGGTTTATGCCATTTTAAGAGTAAAGCTGAAGTACATGAAAAATGTTAATTTCTCATGAAATTAAATGTTATTTGCAATGCAGAAGACAGATTTTCATGTGTTAGAGTATTTTTGCAGAGCAAGTCATGTTATATCTTCAATGCACATAATCACTGGTTTAGAGCTTCTAAGTACACTAGTGCTCTGTTTAGTGCAACTGAGCAAATAAAGAGAAAGCAAGGCCACAGATGCTGAAAAGCTTCTTTCTCAGTGAGAGAAAGTTGGTTTATGCCATTTTAAGAGTAAAGCTGAAGTACATGAAAAATGTAAATTTCTCTTGAAATTAAATGTTATTTGCAATGCAGAGGACAGATTTTCATGTGTTAGTGTATTTTTGCAGAGCAAGGCATGTTAGATCTTCAATGCACATGTTAAAGTCATGTTCAAGGTCATGTAAGAACTTCATTAGTTTTAGACCTTTTTAAGAACATTAATGCTGTCTTAAGTGCAACTATGCAAATAAAAAGAAAGCAAGGCCACAGATGCTGAAAAGTTTCTTTCTCAGTGAGAGAAAGTTGATTTATGCCAATTTAAGAGTAAAGCTGAAGTACATGAAAAATGTTAATTTCTCATTAAATGAAATGTCATTTGCAATGCAGAAGACAGTTTTTTATGTTTTAGAATTTTTTTGCATACCAAGTCATGTTATAGCTTCAATGCACATAATCACTGGTTTAGAGCTTCTAAGTACACTAGTGCTCTGTTTAGTGCAACTGAGCAAATAAAGAGAAAGCAAGGCCACAGATGCTGAAAAGATTGTTTCTCAGTGAGTGAAAGTTGGTTTATGCAATTTTAAGAGTAAAGCTGAAGTACATGAAAAATGTAAATTTCTCATGAAATTAAATGTTATTTGCAATGCAGAAGACAGATTTTCATGTGTTAGAGTTTTTTTGCAGAGCAAGTCATGTTATAGCTTCAATGCACATAATCACTGGTTTAGAGCTTCTAAGTACACTAGTGCTCTGTTTAGTGCAACTGAGCAAATAAAGAGAAAGCAAGGCCACAGATGCTGAAAAGCTTCTTTCTCAGTGAGAGAAAGTTGGTTTATGCCATTTTAAGAGTAAAGCTGAAGTACATGAAAAATGTAAATTTCTCATGAAATTAAATGTTATTTGCAATGCAGAGGACAGATTTTCATGTGTTAGAGTATTTTTGCAGAGGAAGGCATGTTAGATCTTCAATGCACATGTTAAAGTCATGTTCAAGGTCATGTAAGAACTTCATTAGTTTTAGACCATTTTAAGAACATTAATTAGATTAGATTAGATTAGATTCAACTTTATTGTCATTTATGCAGAGTACAAGTACAGAGCTAATGAAATGCAGTTAGCATCTAACCAGAAGTGCAAGAATATAGTGTTTTATATACATATAAGTGCAGAGTAAGTGAAGATATGATTTACAGAATATACAGTGGAATTGCTATATACAGTATTGAGCAGAGTATATACAGAATATAAAATAGGAATGCAGTGTAGGGATTGTATGTACATTATGAACAGAGCAATGTAGATTATATAGATTACAGATTATATATACACATTATGAACAGCAGAAACGTGAGAACAGTGGTAATAAATAAATACAGCTGGATGAGTGTGCAAAGTATTGATAGAACAATGTATTCTATGCAAAATAGCAGTAGTGCAATATTTTATAGAAATAGTTTACTGTGCTTGTACAGTAACAACTTTAAACAGTTTATAGTGTAATGACTTGAACGATGTGCAGTCTGTGCAAAATATGAGTAGTGCAAATGCATGTGTTTAAAGTACTGTGACCAGTGCAGTAATAAGCAGGTGCAGGTTAGATTGGTGGTGTGGCGTTCAGAAGTGTCACAGCTTCGGGGAAGAAGCTCTTCCTGAGCCTACTGGTGCGAGAGCGTAGGCACCTGTAACGCCTGCCGGATGGAAGGAGGGTGAAAAGTCCATGGTTAGGGTGAGAGGCATCCTTGATGATGTTTCTTGCCCTGCCCAGACAGCGCTTATAATAAATGTTCTCAATGGAAGTTAACTGGGTGCCGGTGATCCGTTGAGCAGTTTTCACCACCCGCTGGAGTGCTTTGCGGTCAGATGCGGAGCAATTGCTGTACCATACTGAGATGCAGTTCGTGAGTATGCTCTCAATGGTACAGCGGTAGAATTCCACAAGGATCCTGGGATTCAGGTGAACTTTCTTAAGGCTCCTTAAGAAGTAAAGGCGCTGCTGTGCCTTTTTGACCAGAGTAGAGGTGTTATGGGACCAGGTGAGGTCATCAGAGATGTGGATGCCAAGGAACTTGAAACTCGACACACGCTCCACTTCAGCTCCGTTGATGTAGATGGGTGTGTGTGCATGACTCCTAGTCCGCCTGAAGTCCACAATGATCTCCTTTGTCTTCTGGGTGTTTAGCTGTAGATTATTGGTGGCACACCATACAGCCAGGTGCTGCACCTCATCCCTGTAGGCTGATTCATCGTCATCCTTGATCAGACCTACCACCGTGGTGTCATCTGCAAATTTGATTATGGTGTTGGAGCCATAAACAGGAACACAGTCATGGGTGAAGAGGGAGTACAGGAGAGGGCTCAGTACGCAGCCCTGTGGCACGCCGGTGTTCAGGGTGATGATGGAGGAGGAGAGGTTATCTAACTTGACGGACTGAGGTCTGTTAGTCAGAAAATCTAGAATCCAATTACAGATGGGTGTGCTGATTCCAAGCTGGCTGAGCTTGGAGATCAGCTTGGAGGGGATTACTGTATTAAATGCAGAACTGAAGTCCATGAACAGCATTCTCACATGTGTGTTTTGACTGTCCAGGTGGGTGAGGGCAGAGTGAAGCGCTGTTGAGATGGCGTCCTCTGTTGACCTATTGTGGCGATAGGCAAATTGGAATGGGTCCAGTGTAGCAGGGAGACAGGATTTTAGGTGGGATGCAACCAGTTTCTCAAAACACTTGGCAATGATGGGGGTGAGTGCAACAGGACGGAAGTCGTTAGGGACCGAGGCAGTGGAATGTTTCGGTACTGGTACGATGGTGGAGGTTTTGAAGATAGTGGGGACAGTTGTTTGGGCCAGGGACAGATTGAAAATGTCCGTGAAGACCTCAGCTAGCTGCTCCGCACAGGCTTTAAGCACACGACCAGGTATTCCGTCAGGGCCAGCTGCCTTCCGTGCATTCACCTTACGCAAAGTGGAGTAAACGTCTGATGTGGAGAGAGTGAGAGGCAGTTCACTGGGTTGATGCTCAGCTTTGAGTGAGATCTCATTATTTTGATCAAAACGAGCATAAAAGTGGTTGAGCTCGTTTGGGAGGGAGGCAGAGCTGGAGGGGGGCACAGAGTTAGGTGGTTTGTAATCCGTGATAGATTGTATGCCTTGCCACATACGCCGGGGGTCTGAAGAATTGAAGTGTTCTTCAATCTTCTGTTTGTGTGTGAGTTTGGCCTGGCAGATACCCTTCCTCAGGTTGGCTCTGGCTGAGCTGTAAGCCTCCTGGTCTCCAGACCTGAAGGCTGCATCTCTTGCTTTGAGCAGGAGGCGAACCTCTCTGTTCATCCAGGGCTTCTGATTGGGGAAGATTTTTATTTTTTTGTGTGTAGTCACTCTGCTCACACAGCTGTTGATGTGCTCCATGACAGAGTTGGTGTAAGTGTCAATGTTAATCTGAGAGTTTGTGGTGGCCTGGGCAGCAAACTCACTCCATTCTGTGAGCTGGAATTGATGTTGAAGAGTGGAGTCAGCACCTTCCAGCCAGATTTTAACAGTCCTTGTTGTAGGTTTCACACGTTTGATGACCGGGGTATACTTGGGGAGCAGGAACAAAGAGAGGTGATCAGACTGACCCAGGTGGGGGAGGGGTGTGACTTTGTAGGCATCACTCACATTAGTATAAACGTGGTCCAATGTTTTATGTCCTCTTGTAGTGCAGGAGACATTTTGATTAAATTTAGGGAGAACAGATCTAAGAGTGCAGTGATTGAAGTCCCCAGCAACAATAAAGGCTCCATCCGGGTGCAGGGTTTGTAGTTTGCTAATAGCAGCACAGAGTTCTTTCATAGCCACGTTAGCATTAGCGTCCGGAGGTACATAAACTGCAGCAGCAACAATGCAAGTAAACTCACGTGGTAGATAGAATGGCCTGCACTTGATAATCAGGAACTCCAGCTCAGCAGAGCAGTAGGTATCAACAATGACAGAGTCTTTGCACCATGATTTATTTACATAAATGCATACTCCACCACCCTTGTTTTTACCAGAGGTTGCTGCTACTCTGTCAGCCCTGAAGAGAGCACGTCCATCCATATGCACCACGCTGTTTGGGACATCGTTGCAGAGCCATGTTTCAGTGAAGAACATAACATTACAGTCCATAAGCCATTTCTGTGTGAGGGTCCAGATCTTTAGTTCGTCCATCTTGTTCATCAGAGACCGTACATTGGCAAGGAAGATGCTGGGCAGAGCTGGTCGATGTGGGTTTAGCCTTAGCTTAGCACGCAGCCCTCCACGCTTTCCCCGTCTTTGTTTACGGTCTCGACGCCGACGCCGAGCACTTCCGGTCGGTACGAGTGATCCGCTTGTCCGCGGTGATCTCAGTAGCTCCGGCGGGAGTTCGCTGAAGTCGAAAGGATGATCTAAAACTATGTTGGAACACTGTTTGTTGATGTCCAAAAGTGATTGTTTACTATAGCTGTAGTTCGCATAACTGGATCGCGCGAACACGAGTGAAATAACCAGGTAAATTAACACTATTTTCCAAAATCTGGTAAGACGCTGAGCCTCGCGATGTGTTCGCGCCGCCATCTTATCTGGTAGTGGAGGTACTTATTTGCAGAGTAATGCTGTCTTAAGTGCAACTATGCAAATAAAAAGAAAGCAAGGCCACAGATGCTGAAAAGTTTATTTCTCGGTGAGAGAAAGTTGGTTTATGCCATTTTAAGAGTAAAGCTGAAGTACATGAAAAATGTTAATTTCTCATTAAATGAAATGTCATTTGCAATGCAGAAGACAGTTTTTTATGTTTTAGAATTTTTTTGCATACCAAGTCATGTTATAGCTTCAATGCACATAATCACTGGTTTAGAGATTGTAAGAACACTAGTGCTGTGTTTAGTGCAACTAAGCAAATAAAGAGAAAGCAAGGCCACACAGATGCTGAAAAGATTGTTTCTCAGTGAGTGAAAGTTGGTTTATGCAATTTTAAGAGTAAAGCTGAAGTACATGAAAAATGTAAAGTTCTTATGAAATTAAATGTTATTTGCAATGCAGAAGACAGATTTTCATGTGTTAGAGTTTTTTTGCAGAGCAAGTCATGTTATAGCTTCAATGCACATAATCACTGGTTTAGAGCTTCTAAGTACACTAGTGCTCTGTTTAGTGCAACTGAGCAAATAAAGAGAAAGCAAGGCCACAGATGCTGAAAAGCTTCTTTCTCAGTGAGAGAAAGTTGGTTTATGCCATTTTAAGAGTAAAGCTGAAGTACATGAAAAATGTAAATTTCTCATGAAATTAAATGTTATTTGCAACGCAGAGGACAGATTTTCATGTGTTAGAGTATTTTTGCAGAGCAAGGCATGTTAGATCTTCAATGCACATGTTAAAGTCATGTTCAAGGTCATGTAAGAACTTCATTAGTTTTAGACCTTTTTAAGAACATTAATGCTGTCTTAAGTGCAACTATGCAAATAAAAAGAAAGCAAGGCCACAGATGCTGAAAAGTTTATTTCTCGGTGAGAGAAAGTTGGTTTATGCCATTTTAAGAGTAAAGCTGAAGTACATGAAAAATGTTAATTTCTCATGAAATTTAATGTTATTTGCAATGCAGAAGACAGATTTTCATGTGTAGAGTTTTTTTGCAGAGCAAGTCAGGTTATAGCTTCAATGCACATAAATCACTGGTTTAGAAATTGTAAGAACACTAGTGCTGTGTTTAGTGCAAATAAAAAGAAAGCAAGGCCACACAGATGCTGAAAAGCTTCTTTCTCAGTGAGAGAAAGTTGGTTTATGCCATTTTAAGAGTAAAGCTGAAGTACATGAAAAATGTTAATTTCTCATGAAATTAAATGTTATTTGCAATGCAGAAGACAGATTTTCATGTGTTAGAGTATTTTTGCAGAGCAAGTCATGTTATATCTTCAATGCACATAATCACTGGTTTAGAGCTTCTAAGTACACTAGTGCTCTGTTTAGTGCAACTGAGCAAATAAAGAGAAAGCAAGGCCACAGATGCTGAAAAGCTTCTTTCTCAGTGAGAGAAAGTTGGTTTATGCCATTTTAAGAGTAAAGCTGAAGTACATGAAAAATGTAAATTTCTCTTGAAATTAAATGTTATTTGCAATGCAGAGGACAGATTTTCATGTGTTAGTGTATTTTTGCAGAGCAAGGCATGTTAGATCTTCAATGCACATGTTAAAGTCATGTTCAGGGTCATGTAAGAACTTCATTAGTTTTAGACCTTTTTAAGAACATTAATGCTGTCTTAAGTGCAACTATGCAAATAAAAAGAAAGCAAGGCCACAGATGCTGAAAAGTTTCTTTCTCAGTGAGAGAAAGTTGATTTATGCCAATTTAAGAGTAAAGCTGAAGTACATGAAAAATGTTAATTTCTCATTAAATGAAATGTCATTTGCAATGCAGAAGACAGTTTTTTATGTTTTAGAATTTTTTTGCATACCAAGTCATGTTATAGCTTCAATGCACATAATCACTGGTTTAGAGCTTCTAAGTACACTAGTGCTCTGTTTAGTGCAACTGAGCAAATAAAGAGAAAGCAAGGCCACACAGATGCTGAAAAGATTGTTTCTCAGTGAGTGAAAGTTGGTTTATGCAATTTTAAGAGTAAAGCTGAAGTACATGAAAAATGTAAAGTTCTTATGAAATTAAATGTTATTTGCAATGCAGAAGACAGATTTTCATGTGTTAGAGTTTTTTTGCAGAGCAAGTCAGGTTATAGCTTCAATGCACATAAATCACTGGTTTAGAAATTGTAAGAACACTAGTGCTGTGTTTAGTGCAAATAAAGAGAAAGCAAGGCCACACAGATGCTGAAAAGCTTCTTTCTCAGTGAGAGAAAGTTGGTTTATGCCATTTTAAGAGTAAAGCTGAAGTACATGAAAAATGTTAATTTCTCATGAAATTAAATGTTATTTGCAATGCAGAAGACAGATTTTCATGTGTTAGAGTTTTTTTGCAGAGCAAGTCATGTTATAGCTTCAATGCACATAATCACTGGTTTAGAGCTTCTAAGTACACTAGTGCTCTGTTTAGTGCAACTGAGCAAATAAAGAGAAAGCAAGGCCACAGATGCTGTAAAGATTCTTTCTCAGTGAGAGAAAGTTGGTTTATGCAATTTTAAGAGTAAAGCTGAAGTACATGAAAAAGGATACTTTCTCATTAAATGAAATGTCATTTGCAATGCAGGAGACAGATTTTCATGTGTTAGAGTTTTTTTGCAGAGCAAGTCATGTTATAGCTTCAATGCACATAATCACTGGTTTAGAGCTTCTAAGTACACTAGTGCTCTGTTTAGTGCAACTGAGCAAATAAAGAGAAAGCAAGGCCACAGATGCTGAAAAGCTTCTTTCTCAGTGAAAGAAAGTTGGTTTATGCCATTTTAAGAGTAAAGCTGAAGTACATGAAAAATGTAAATTTCTCATGAAATTAAATGTTATTTGCAATGCAGAGGACAGATTTTCATGTGTTAGAGTATTTTTGCAGAGCAAGGCATGTTAGATCTTCAATGCACATGTTAAAGTCATGTTCAAGGTCATGTAAGAACTTCATTAGTTTTAGACCATTTTAAGAACATTAATGCTGTCTTAAGTGCAACTATGCAAATAAAAAGAAAGCAAGGCCACAGATGCTGAAAAGTTTATTTCTCGGTGAGAGAAAGTTGGTTTATGCCATTTTAAGAGTAAAGCTGAAGTACATGAAAAATGTTAATTTCTCATGAAATTTAATGTTATTTGCAATGCAGAAGACAGATTTTCATGTGTAGAGTTTTTTTGCAGAGCAAGTCAGGTTATAGCTTCAATGCACATAAATCACTGGTTTAGAAATTGTAAGAACACTAGTGCTCTGTTGAGTGCAACTGAGCAAATAAAGAGAACGCAAGGCCACAGACGCTGAAAAGCTTCTTTCTCAGTGAGAGAAAGTTGGTTTATGCCATTTTAAGAGTAAAGCTGAAGTACATGAAAAATGTTAATTTCTTATGAAATTAAATGTTATTTGCAATGCAGAAGACAGATTTTCATGTGTTAGAGTTTTTTTTGCAGAGCAAGTCATGTTATAGCTTCAATGCACATAATCACTGGTTTAGAGCTTCTAAGTACACTAGTGCTCTGTTTAGTGCAACTGAGCAAATAAAGAGAAAGCAAGGCCACAGATGCTGAAAAGCTTCTTTCTCAGTGAGAGAAAGTTGGTTTATGCTATTTTAAGAGTAAAGCTGAAGTACATGAAAAATGTAAATTTCTCATGAAATTAAATGTTATTTGCAATGCAGAGGACAGATTTTCATGTGTTAGAGTATTTTTGCAGAGCAAGGCATGTTAGATCTTCAATGCACATGTTAAAGTCATGTTCAAGGTCATGTAAGAACTTCATTAGTTTTAGACCTTTTTAAGAACATTAATGCTGTCTTAAGTGCAACTATGCAAATAAAAAGAAAGCAAGGCCACAGATGCTGAAAAGTTTCTTTCTCAGTGAGAGAAAGTTGGTTTATGCCAATTTAAGAGTAAAGCTGAAGTACATGAAAAATGTTAATTTCTCATTAAATGAAATGTCATTTGCAATGCAGAAGACAGTTTTTTATGTTTTAGAATTTTTTTGCATACCAAGTCATGTTATAGCTTCAATGCACATAATCACTGGTTTAGAGATTGTAAGAACACTAGTGCTGTGTTTAGTGCAACTAAGCAAATAAAGAGAAAGCAAGGCCACACAGATGCTGAAAAGATTGTTTCTCAGTGAGTGAAAGTTGGTTTATGCAATTTTAAGAGTAAAGCTGAAGTACATGAAAAATGTAAAGTTCTTATGAAATTAAATGTTATTTGCAATGCAGAAGACAGATTTTCATGTGTTAGAGTTTTTTTGCAGAGCAAGTCATGTTATAGCTTCAATGCACATAATCACTGGTTTAGAGCTTCTAAGTACACTAGTGCTCTGTTTAGTGCAACTGAGCAAATAAAGAGAAAGCAAGGCCACAGATGCTGAAAAGCTTCTTTCTCAGTGAGAGAAAGTTGGTTTATGCCATTTTAAGAGTAAAGCTGAAGTACATGAAAAATGTAAATTTCTCATGAAATTAAATGTTATTTGCAACGCAGAGGACAGATTTTCATGTGTTAGAGTATTTTTGCAGAGCAATGCATGTTAGATCTTCAATGCACATGTTAAAGTCATGTTCAAGGTCATGTAAGAACTTCATTAGTTTTAGACCTTTTTAAGAACATTAATGCTGTCTTAAGTGCAACTATGCAAATAAAAAGAAAGCAAGGCCACAGATGCTGAAAAGTTTATTTCTCGGTGAGAGAAAGTTGGTTTATGCCATTTTAAGAGTAAAGCTGAAGTACATGAAAAATGTTAATTTCTCATGAAATTTAATGTTATTTGCAATGCAGAAGACAGATTTTCATGTGTAGAGTTTTTTTGCAGAGCAAGTCAGGTTATAGCTTCAATGCACATAAATCACTGGTTTAGAAATTGTAAGAACACTAGTGCTGTGTTTAGTGCAAATAAAGAGAAAGCAAGGCCACACAGATGCTGAAAAGCTTCTTTCTCAGTGAGAGAAAGTTGGTTTATGCCATTTTAAGAGTAAAGCTGAAGTACATGAAAAATGTTAATTTCTCATGAAATTAAATGTTATTTGCAATGCAGAAGACAGATTTTCATGTGTTAGAGTTTTTTTGCAGAGCAAGTCATGTTATAGCTTCAATGCACATAATCACTGGTTTAGAGCTTCTAAGTACACTAGTGCTCTGTTTAGTGCAACTGAGCAAATAAAGAGAAAGCAAGGCCACAGATGCTGTAAAGATTCTTTCTCAGTGAGAGAAAGTTGGTTTATGCAATTTTAAGAGTAAAGCTGAAGTACATGAAAAAGGATACTTTCTCATTAAATGAAATGTCATTTGCAATGCAGGAGACAGATTTTCATGTGTTAGAGTTTTTTTGCAGAGCAAGTCATGTTATAGCTTCAATGCACATAATCACTGGTTTAGAGCTTCTAAGTACACTAGTGCTCTGTTTAGTGCAACTGAGCAAATAAAGAGAAAGCAAGGCCACAGATGCTGAAAAGCTTCTTTCTCAGTGAAAGAAAGTTAGTTTATGCCATTTTAAGAGTAAAGCTGAAGTACATGAAAAATGTAAATTTCTCATGAAATTAAATGTTATTTGCAATGCAGAGGACAGATTTTCATGTGTTAGAGTATTTTTGCAGAGCAAGGCATGTTAGATCTTCAATGCACATGTTAAAGTCATGTTCAAGGTCATGTAAGAACTTCATTAGTTTTAGACCATTTTAAGAACATTAATGCTGTCTTAAGTGCAACTATGCAAATAAAAAGAAAGCAAGGCCACAGATGCTGAAAAGTTTATTTCTCGGTGAGAGAAAGTTGGTTTATGCCATTTTAAGAGTAAAGCTGAAGTACATGAAAAATGTTAATTTCTCATGAAATTTAATGTTATTTGCAATGCAGAAGACAGATTTTCATGTGTAGAGTTTTTTTGCAGAGCAAGTCAGGTTATAGCTTCAATGCACATAAATCACTGGTTTAGAAATTGTAAGAACACTAGTGCTCTGTTTAGTGCAACTGAGCAAATAAAGAGAACGCAAGGCCACAGACGCTGAAAAGCTTCTTTCTCAGTGAGAGAAAGTTGGTTTATGCCATTTTAAGAGTAAAGCTGAAGTACATGAAAAATGTTAATTTCTTATGAAATTAAATGTTATTTGCAATGCAGAAGACAGATTTTCATGTGTTAGAGTTTTTTTTGCAGAGCAAGTCATGTTATAGCTTCAATGCACATAATCACTGGTTTAGAGCTTCTAAGTACACTAGTGCTCTGTTTAGTGCAACTGAGCAAATAAAGAGAAAGCAAGGCCACAGATGCTGAAAAGCTTCTTTCTCAGTGAGAGAAAGTTGGTTTATGCTATTTTAAGAGTAAAGCTGAAGTACATGAAAAATGTAAATTTCTCATGAAATTAAATGTTATTTGCAATGCAGAGGACAGATTTTCATGTGTTAGAGTATTTTTGCAGAGCAAGGCATGTTAGATCTTCAATGCACATGTTAAAGTCATGTTCAAGGTCATGTAAGAACTTCATTAGTTTTAGACCTTTTTAAGAACATTAATGCTGTCTTAAGTGCAACTATGCAAATAAAAAGAAAGCAAGGCCACAGATGCTGAAAAGTTTCTTTCTCAGTGAGAGAAAGTTGGTTTATGCCAATTTAAGAGTAAAGCTGAAGTACATGAAAAATGTTAATTTCTCATTAAATGAAATGTCATTTGCAATGCAGAAGACAGTTTTTTATGTTTTAGAATTTTTTTGCATACCAAGTCATGTTATAGCTTCAATGCACATAATCACTGGTTTAGAGATTGTAAGAACACTAGTGCTGTGTTTAGTGCAACTAAGCAAATAAAGAGAAAGCAAGGCCACACAGATGCTGAAAAGATTGTTTCTCAGTGAGTGAAAGTTGGTTTATGCAATTTTAAGAGTAAAGCTGAAGTACATGAAAAATGTAAAGTTCTTATGAAATTAAATGTTATTTGCAATGCAGAAGACAGATTTTCATGTGTTAGAGTTTTTTTGCAGAGCAAGTCATGTTATAGCTTCAATGCACATAATCACTGGTTTAGAGCTTCTAAGTACACTAGTGCTCTGTTTAGTGCAACTGAGCAAATAAAGAGAAAGCAAGGCCACAGATGCTGAAAAGCTTCTTTCTCAGTGAGAGAAAGTTGGTTTATGCCATTTTAAGAGTAAAGCTGAAGTACATGAAAAATGTAAATTTCTCATGAAATTAAATGTTATTTGCAACGCAGAGGACAGATTTTCATGTGTTAGAGTATTTTTGCAGAGCAAGGCATGTTAGATCTTCAATGCACATGTTAAAGTCATGTTCAAGGTCATGTAAGAACTTCATTAGTTTTAGACCTTTTTAAGAACATTAATGCTGTCTTAAGTGCAACTATGCAAATAAAAAGAAAGCAAGGCCACAGATGCTGAAAAGTTTATTTCTCGGTGAGAGAAAGTTGGTTTATGCCATTTTAAGAGTAAAGCTGAAGTACATGAAAAATGTTAATTTCTCATGAAATTTAATGTTATTTGCAATGCAGAAGACAGATTTTCATGTGTAGAGTTTTTTTGCAGAGCAAGTCAGGTTATAGCTTCAATGCACATAAATCACTGGTTTAGAAATTGTAAGAACACTAGTGCTGTGTTTAGTGCAAATAAAGAGAAAGCAAGGCCACACAGATGCTGAAAAGCTTCTTTCTCAGTGAGAGAAAGTTGGTTTATGCCATTTTAAGAGTAAAGCTGAAGTACATGAAAAATGTTAATTTCTCATGAAATTAAATGTTATTTGCAATGCAGAAGACAGATTTTCATGTGTTAGAGTTTTTTTGCAGAGCAAGTCATGTTATAGCTTCAATGCACATAATCACTGGTTTAGAGCTTCTAAGTACACTAGTGCTCTGTTTAGTGCAACTGAGCAAATAAAGAGAAAGCAAGGCCACAGATGCTGTAAAGATTCTTTCTCAGTGAGAGAAAGTTGGTTTATGCCATTTTAAGAGTAAAGCTGAAGTACATGAAAAAGGATACTTTCTCATTAAATGAAATGTCATTTGCAATGCAGGAGACAGATTTTCATGTGTTAGAGTTTTTTTGCAGAGCAAGTCATGTTATAGCTTCAATGCACATAATCACTGGTTTAGAGCTTCTAAGTACACTAGTGCTCTGTTTTAGTGCAACTAAGCAAATAAAGAGAAAGCAAGGCCACAGATGCTGAAAAGATTCTTTCTCAGTGAGAGAAAGTTGGTTTATGCCATTTTAAGAGTAAAGCTGAAGTACATGAAAAATGTTAATTTCTCATGAAATTAAATGTTATTTGCAATGCAGAAGACAGATTTTCATGTGTTAGAGTATGTTTGCAGAGCAAGGCATGTTAGATCTTCAATGCACATGTTAAAGTCATGTTCAAGGTCATGTAAGAACTTCATTAGTTTTAGACCTTTTTAAGAACATTAATGCTGTCTTAAGTGCAACTATGCAAATAAAAAGAAAGCAAGGCCACAGATGCTGAAAAGTTTATTTCTCGGTGAGAGAAAGTTGGTTTATGCCATTTTAAGAGTAAAGCTGAAGTACATGAAAAATGTTATTTCTCATGAAATTTAATGTTATTTGCAATGCAGAAGACAGATTTTCATGTGTAGAGTTTTTTTGCAGAGCAAGTCAGGTTATATCTTCAATGCACATAATCACTGGTTTAGAGCTTCTAAGTACACTAGTGCTCTGTTTAGTGCAACTGAGCAAATAAAGAGAAAGCAAGGCCACAGATGCTGAAAAGCTTCTTTCTCAGTGAGAGAAAGTTGGTTTATGCCATTTTAAGAGTAAAGCTGAAGTACATGAAAAATGTAAATTTCTCTTGAAATTAAATGTTATTTGCAATGCAGAGGACAGATTTTCATGTGTTAGTGTATTTTTGCAGAGCAAGGCATGTTAGATCTTCAATGCACATGTTAAAGTCATGTTCAAGGTCATGTAAGAACTTCATTAGTTTTAGACCTTTTTAAGAACATTAATGCTGTCTTAAGTGCAACTATGCAAATAAAAAGAAAGCAAGGCCACAGATGCTGAAAAGTTTCTTTCTCAGTGAGAGAAAGTTGATTTATGCCAATTTAAGAGTAAAGCTGAAGTACATGAAAAATGTTAATTTCTCATTAAATGAAATGTCATTTGCAATGCAGAAGACAGTTTTTTATGTTTTAGAATTTTTTTGCATACCAAGTCATGTTATAGCTTCAATGCACATAATCACTGGTTTAGAGCTTCTAAGTACACTAGTGCTCTGTTTAGTGCAACTGAGCAAATAAAGAGAAAGCAAGGCCACAGATGCTGAAAAGATTGTTTCTCAGTGAGTGAAAGTTGGTTTATGCAATTTTAAGAGTAAAGCTGAAGTACATGAAAAATGTAAATTTCTCATGAAATTAAATGTTATTTGCAATGCAGAAGAAAGATTTTCATGTGTTAGAGTTTTTTTGCAGAGCAAGTCATGTTATAGCTTCAATGCACATAATCACTGGTTTAGAGCTTCTAAGTACACTAGTGCTCTGTTTAGTGCAACTGAGCAAATAAAGAGAAAGCAAGGCCACAGATGCTGAAAAGCTTCTTTCTCAGTGAGAGAAAGTTGGTTTATGCCATTTTAAGAGTAAAGCTGAAGTACATGAAAAATGTAAATTTCTCATGAAATTAAATGTTATTTGCAATGCAGAGGACAGATTTTCATGTGTTAGAGTATTTTTGCAGAGGAAGGCATGTTAGATCTTCAATGCACATGTTAAAGTCATGTTCAAGGTCATGTAAGAACTTCATTAGTTTTAGACCATTTTAAGAACATTAATGCTGTCTTAAGTGCAACTATGCAAATAAAAAGAAAGCAAGGCCACAGATGCTGAAAAGTTTCTTTCTCAGTGAGAGAAAGTTGGTTTATGCCAATTTAAGAGTAAAGCTGAAGTACATGAAAAATGTTAATTTCTCATTAAATTAAATGTCATTTGCAATGCAGAAGACAGTTTTTTATGTTTTAGAATTTTTTTGCATACCAAGTCATGTTATAGCTTCAATGCACATAATCACTGGTTTAGAGATTGTAAGAACACTAGTGCTGTGTTTAGTGCAACTAAGCAAATAAAGAGAAAGCAAGGCCACAGATGCTGAAAAGATTCTTTCTCAGTGAGAGAAAGTTGGTTTATGCCATTTTAAGAGTAAAGCTGAAGTACATGAAAAATGTTAATTTCTCATGAAATTAAATGTTATTTGCAATGCAGAAGACAGATTTTCATGTGTTAGAGTATTTTTGCAGAGCAAGGCATGTTAGATCTTCAATGCACATGTTAAAGTCATGTTCAAGGTCATGTAAGAACTTCATTAGTTTTAGACCTTTTTAAGAACATTAATGCTGTCTTAAGTGCAACTAAGCAAATAAAGAGAAAGCAAGGCCACAGATGCTGTAAAGATTCTTTCTCAGTGAGAGAAAGTTGGTTTATGCAATTTTAAGAGTAAAGCTGAAGTACATGAAAAATGATAATTTCTCATTAAATGAGATGTCATTTGCAATGCAGAAGACAGATTTTCATGTCTTAGAGTATTTTTGCAGAGCAAGGCATGTTAGATCTTCAATGCACATGTTAAAGTCATGTTCAAAGTCATGTAAGAACTTCATTAGTTTTAGACCTTTTTAAGAACATTAATGCTGTCTTAAGTGCAACTATGCAAATAAAAAGAAAGCAAGGCCACAGATGCTGAAAAGTTTCTTTCTCAGTGAGAGAAAGTTGGTTTATGCCAATTTAAGAGTAAAGCTGAAGTACATGAAAAATGTTAATTTCTCATTAAATGAAATGTCATTTGCAATGCAGGAGACAGATTTTCATGTGTTAGAGTTTTTTTGCAGAGCAAGTCATGTTATAGCTTCAATGCACATAATCACTGGTTTAGAGATTGTAAGAACACTAGTGCTGTGTTTTAGTGCAACTAAGCAAATGAAGAGAAAGCAAGGCCACAAGATGCTAAAAAGCTTCTTTCTCAGTGAGAGAAAGTTGGTTTATGGAATTTTAAGAGTAAAGCTTAAGTACATGAAAGATGTTTCTTTCTCATGAAATGTAATGTTATTTGCAACGTAGAAGACAGATTTTCATGATTTAGAGTTTTTTTGCGGAGCACGTCATGTAAGAGCTTCAATGCACAGAATTGCTAGTTTAGAGCTTCTAAGCACTCTAATGCTGTGTTTAGTTCAAGGTTAATCGCTTTTTGTATTCCCCAATTGTAAGAAGCTTTGGATAAAAGCATCTATCAAATGACTAAATGTAAATGTTAATGTAGTGCAACTAAGCAAATGAAGAGAAAGCAAGGCCACAGACGCTGAAAAGCTTCTTGCTCAGTGAGAGAAAGTTGGTTTATGGAATTTTAAGAGTAAAGCTTAAGTACATGAAAGATGTTTCTCATGAAATGTAATATTATTTGCAATTCAGTAAACAGATTTTCATGTTTTAGAGCTTTTTTGCAGAGAAAGTCATGTAAGAGCTTCAATGCACAGAATTGCTAGTTTAGAGCTTCTAAGAACACAAATGCTGTGTTTAGTGCAACTAAGCATATGAAGAGAAAGCAAGTCTACAGATGCTGAAAAAGCTTCTTTCTCAGTGAGAGAAAGTTGATTTATGAAATTTTAAGAGTAAGGCTTAAGTACATGAAAGATGTTTCTCATGAAATGTAATGTTATTTGCAAACCAGTAAACAGATTTTCATGTTTTAGAGCTTTTTTGCAGAGAAAGTCATGCAAGACCATCAGTGAACAGAATTGCTAGTTTAGAGCTTATAATAACACAAATGCTTTGTTTAGTGCAACTAAGCAATTGAAGCGAAAGCAAGGCCACAGATGCTGAAAAGCTTCTTGCTCAGTGAGAGAAACTTGATTTATGCAATTTTAAGAGTAAAGCTTAAGTACATGAAAGATGTTTCTCATGAAATGTAATGTTATTTGCAATTCAGTAAACAGATTTTCATATTTTAGAGCTTTTTTGCTGAGAAAGTCATGTAAGAGCTTCAATGCACAGAATTGCTAGTTTAGAGCTTCTAAGCACTCTAATGCTGTGTTTAGTTCAAGATTAATCGCTTTTTGTATTCTCCAATTGTTAGAAGCTTTGGATAAAAGCGTCTGCCAAATGACTAAAAGTAAATGTTAATGTAGTGCAACTAAGCAAATGAAGAGAAAGCAAGGCCACAGATGCTGAAAAAGCTGCTTTCTCTGTGAGAGAAAGTTGATTTATGCAATTTTAAGAGTAGCACTTAAGTACATGAAAGATGTTTATGTCTTCTGAAATGTAATGTTATTTGCAATGCAGAAAACAGATTTTCATGTTTTAGAGCTTTTTTGCAGAGAAAGTCATGCAAGACCATCAGTGAACAGAATTGCTAGTTTAGAGCTTATAATAACACAAATGCTTTGTTTAGTGCAACTAAGCAATTGAAGCGAAAGCAAGGCCACAGATGCTGAAAAGCTTCTTGCTCAGTGAGAGAAACTTGATTTATGCAATTTTAAGAGTAAAGCTTAAGTACATGAAAGATGTTTCTCATGAAATGTAATGTTATTTGCAATTCAGTAAACAGATTTTCATATTTTAGAGCTTTTTTGCTGAGAAAGTCATGTAAGAGCTTCAATGCACAGAATTGCTAGTTTAGAGCTTCTAAGCACTCTAATGCTGTGTTTAGTTCAAGATTAATCGCTTTTTGTATTCTCCAATTGTTAGAAGCTTTGGATAAAAGCGTCTGCCAAATGACTAAATGTAAATGTTAATGTAGTGCAACTAAGCAAATGAAGAGAAAGCAAGGCCACAGATGCTGAAAAAGCTGCTTTCTCTGTGAGAGAAAGTTGATTTATGGAATTTTAAGAGTAGCACTTAAGTACATGAAAGATGTTTATGTCTTCTGAAATGTAATGTTATTTGCAATGCAGAAGACAGATTTTCATGTTTTAGAGCTTTTTTGCAGAGAAAGTCATGTAAGAAAGGACCGATCTCGACTGAGAGCAAGGTTTTCAGCAGAGACGTCTTCAACCGAGAAAGGGACTGAACTCAATTGAAACACAGACAGTAAGATAACATCTCTTGAATCTGCTGGAACTGGTATTTGTCTTTTAAGAGTATAGATAAAATAATTATGTGCCTATGATTTCCCTCAGGCTGAAACAAGCATTAAGTTAGAACCTAAGACTCTCTTCAGATCAGAACAATCCATTGCAACGAATGTGTGTGGTTATGTATTTTGTTTTGTGTTGTTTAATGTAGTAGTGTGTTAGAGTAGTAAATAAACTTTGATTATATTAAGAAATCTCTTGTCTGTGCTATGTGATTTTGCAAATCGTAATTATTTGCCAAAAAGACCGCGTGCTACCTACGCTCATGAGCTTGATAATTAAAGTTAACTATTTGGTTTATTTTATCGTTGGCCACGAATGAGATAAATACAATGGTTAAAAGATAAACGTGCTGATTTTAATACTTGCTGGACAAGTCGTTAATAAGGTATCGTTAACCTGGTATAAGTTGGACATTCTGATTAATAGCAATTAATCATATGACCATCGACTCGTAAGATTGATTCCCTAAAAGCTAAAATAAATAATAAATAATAATCTGGGGTAACAATATCCTACATCGCAAAATATCGTATCGCAACCCCTGTACTGGTTTTTGAGAGACTTGTAAAGAGCCACATTTGCTCCTCCATCCCTGATACTCTGGACCCTCTTCAGTTTGCCTATCGCCCAAACAGATCCACGGACGATGCCATTTCTCACGTTCTCCACTCTTCCCTCACACACTTGGATAGCAACAATGGAAATTATGTAAGGCTGCTATTCATTGACTATAGCTCAGCTTTCAACACTATAGTCCCCATCAAGCTGGCATCTAAACTCACAGACCTCGGCCTAAACTCCTCACTCTGTGACTGGATTCAAGACTTCCTCACCGGCAGACCTCAAGTGGTGAAAGTTGGCCAGTTCACCTCAAACTCCATCACTCTGAACATAGGAGCCCCACAGGGCTGTGTCCTGAGTCCCCTGCTCTACTCTCTCTACACGCATGACTGCGTGTCCTCTCACAGCTCCACATCTATTGTCAAATTCGCTGATGATACTGTGGTTCTGGGCCTCATCTCCAACAACGATGAGACCGCATACTTGGACGAGGTAGAGAGACTCACATCATGGTGCCAGGACAACTGTCTCTCTCTGAATGTGAGCAAAACTAAAGAGCTGATCATGGACTTCAGGAAGAGACAGCAGCAGCCCTACACTCCTCTTATGATCAGTGGGACCCCTGTGGAGAGGGTGAGCAGCTTCAAGTACCTCGGTGTAAACATCTCCGAGAACCTGACTTGGACTACACACATCCAAACACAGGTAAAGAAAGCCAGGCAAAGACTGTACCATCTGCGACAGCTGAGGAAATTCAGGGTCTCACCAGCAATCCTGAAAACTTTCTATTCAGGGACCATAGAAAGTGTATTGACTCAGTGCATCTCAGTGTGGTATGGAAACAGCTCCAATCAGGACTGCAAAGCACTACAGAGAGTTGTGCGCTTAGCTGAGCGCATCTCAGGGTCTGCTCTCCCCTCTCTGCAGGACATCTACCTCAAACGCTGCAAAAATAGAGCTGTCAAAATAATCAAGGACTCAAATCACCCTGCTAACCGACTATTCACTTTGCTTCCATCTGGTAAGCGCTTCCGTAGCCTGATGGCAAAAACTGAGAGACTTAGGAGGAGCTTCTTCCCCCAGGCCATCAGGCTCCTAAACTCTAACTCTGTGTCATAACATCACTTGACTCCATGTAAATATCACCATATCAATAAGCTATTCATAATTTTTCTCTACCTCATATTGCTGCTATTATATACCCTGTACAACTTGTTTGCACATTATTTTGCACATTCCTCTTAGTACTATTTAAGTCAACATCATACTGACCTGCACATTTATATTTATATTTTTTATCTATCTTTTTATTTTATTCTTTTTTTTTTCTACTTTTCTTCTCTTAATATTTGTATACTTTATAATTGCACTGTCCTTGGAGCGGACCTGACCTACATTTCACTGCTGGTTATACTCTGTATAATTGTGTATGTGACAAATAAAACTCTTGAATCTTGAATCTTGAATCTTGAACTGTGATACGTATCGTATCGCCAGATTCTTGTCAATACACAGCCCTGCTATCTACCCAGGTGAGTCAATTGTTGAACGTGGCTACTGTGCCTTGTGCTTTTGATTGTGCTCCTCAGAAAACACCCAGTAAAAACTCTGAGAGTGTGAACCGAGATAACTCTCAAAAAGCTAAACCTACACAGCCACCAGTGCCTGTGATTTTTTGCTACAAATGCGGTGAAGACGGACATAAGAAATGGGAGTGCAAAGCACCTGAGGACCTGAGGAGAAGTGAATCAGAAGCTGATAAAGATGCAGCGCCTGCAGGGAAACTGGGCAGGAGTTCAGTGAAGGAACGGCACGGTGCTCCTGAGATAACATGTTCCACTTGTGGTTCATTCATGTTTGATGCCGATAAGCCAAAATTGCCTGAGGGGTTAGTAGGACCTGTCTCCGAAGTGCCTGTCCAGATAGAAGGTATCTACGCCAAAGCTCTTCTTGACAGCAGGAACTGCGGCCCTCCAGGAACTGAGTTTGACACCCCTGCTCTAACCTATATAATGAAGTCAGCGAAACTCGATGCGACAGGTCACCGTTGGTTGTCTGCATTGACCACCTACAATTTTAGCTTGAAATACAGACCAGGCCGCAAGAATGTCGATGCAGATGCATTATCTAGGCGTCCACATACTCACTCAATGATGATGACGAGTGGCAGGAAATTCCAGCTGCGGGCTCTTTGTCAGGCTTTGTCTGCAGAGAGGAGAACAGGGAACGTCTCTTGTCTCTGTGTGGTGCAACAGGCAGGGGCACATATGTCTGCTGTTCTCAAAGCTTACTCTCATGCTACTGATGTGGATGCACTTAGTCCAAGTGAGCTTCAAACAGCCCAGAGAAATGATTAGTTCCTCGGAGAAGTATGGAGGGCAGTTTGTGATAAGAAACGTGCCAGTAACATGCAGAGCAGCCACCCTAAAATGAAGATTTTGAAGCGAGAGTGGAAAAAGTTGTCAGTAGACAATGGATTGCTTTACAGAACAGTTCAGCAGAGTAATCACAGGGTGAAACGACAGCTTGTACTGCCAAAACAATTCCACAACAGAGTGTTAAAGTCATTGCATGATGAGATTGGACATTTAGGTTTCGAAAAGTCCTATGGCCTAGTTCGTGACCGATTTTACTGGCCACAAATGAAGCGTGATGTAGAGACTTACTGTGAACCCTGCTTTAAAAGGAAGACGTTGCCTCAAAGAGCTGATCCATTGTCTCACATGCAGAGTTCAGGACCTATGGACCTCCTATGTATCGATTTTCTTTCCATCGAAACTGATTCCCAGAATGTGTGTAATGTTTTGGTGGTCACTGACCATTACACGCGTTACGCTCAAGCTTTTCCCACGAGGGGCCAAAAAGCTTCTACAATGGCAAAGACTTTGTGGGAAAAGTATTTCATACAGATTGTTGTTTTTTCATTGTATTGCGTGGTTTTAGAAGAAACTGAGTGTTTTACCAGAATGGGGTTCTAAATTGACAATATATATCTCAATTGAGTTATAGTATTCTAAAAATAGGAACAAAACTAAGGTTAACAAGGAGAGTGTAATAAGTGTGAAAGGAAAAATAACCATTCTGAGACTACAAAAGAGGTTTATTTCTTTTATTTAAAAGGAAAGAAGCAACTTGCATATCATCAGGGGGAATTGTTTACTTGTTTTCTTTAAAAAGAAGGTTATTGATTTTCTAAATTTACTGTTTTCTTTAAGGAAGAAATGAGTTCTTACATTAATGTAAAAATAAATCTGTTATTCTTTTTCTCTTTAACATTTGTACTTTGGTATTTCTTTGAGTCTGGCAAGTTAAATAATTTACGAAGTTGCTGAATTCCTGTGAATAGCGAATAAGAATTCTTTAATTGATCTTTTGTAAAGGGATTGGGTAAAATTGGTATAGGAGAAAATATTCATCTACAATTTTTTTTTTTGGTAAACACTAAAATAAAAAAATACCGGCCTAATTCACCATCCAACTGCCGGGGATCCAGGATTTGTATTAGAGAAATAATTAAATTAACCCCTAGGGTTAAGAAAAGGGTTACATAAGTATGTTTAGAACATGTTTAGTGTTAATAGCCTACTCTGTTCAAAAATAGATCTTAATAACAGGCTAAATAATAATGATTAGTTTCTTAGATATAAAATGTGTTTGATTTTTTTTCCATAGTACAAAGCATGCGTGAGTCTATGGCTACAAAACCTATATATATATATATATATATATATATTTAGATGCTCCTGAAATTAACATGCTCACAAATGTTTTTTTTTTTTGGTTGTTTGTATTTTATTGCACCACAGATGAATGAATGATGCATTTATATAGCACTTTATTGTGTATTGCTGTACACCCAAAGCGCTTTACAATCATGTGGGGGGGGTCTCTCCTCAACCACCACCAGTGTGCAGCATCCACTTGGATGATGCGACGGCAGCCACAGTACAACGGCGCCAGTGCGCTCACCACACACCAGCTACAGGTGGAGAGGAGAGAGAGTCATTGAGGCAATCAAGTGTATGGGGATTATTAGGAGGCCATGATAGACAAGGGCCAGTAGAGGGAATTTGGCCATGACACCGGGGTTACACCCCTACTCTTTACGAGAAGTGCCATGGGATTTTTAATGACCACAGAGAGTCAGGACCTCGGTTTAACGTCTCATCCGAAAGACCGAAAGATAAATTCTGATGACTTTATTCAAACTGTTTTCCTCTGAGAGCGCTGTACCAACATCAGATGTTCAACTACACTGATATTCTATGGTAAAACAAGATCCTTGACTACTTATTTTTTTCTTCTTCTTGAATCCATGGAAAGAAGCAGAAACACTTAAATAAAACACGTAAATATCAGGTATGATTTACTTGTCTCACTTGTTGGACAAAATCTGTTGCAGGAATGACACACTACCAGTCCAAACTTTTTGAACAGTAAGATTTTTAATGTTTTTGTAAAGAATTCTCTTCTGCTCACCAGGTCTGCATTTATTTGATCCAAAATACATAGTTGTATTTGCTAAAGCAGTAATATTGTGAAATATTTTAACTATTTAAAATAACTGCTTTCCCTAGTGAAAAATAAATATACTTAATTGTATTTAAAATATATTTATTTCATGATAAGCATACAAAAAATAAATTGACATGTCTATACTAACGCCATTACTCTCTCATTCTGTTGACACATGTGAAAAGTTTTTAAATTTTTTTATTGATAAGACTGCTCGAATTAGATCCCAGATTTCTTCTGTTACTAATGATTTTATTGTACCCTCTGTGCTTCAAAATCAATTCAGTTGTTTTACGCCGGTCTCTCTTCCATGGCTCAAAGAAATAATTGCGCATATGAAGGCCACTAGGTCTCCCTGTGATGTGATTCCTTCTTTTTTATTTAAAGAGGTGGTTGATTCTATTGGTACATGCATTTTAACTATTATGAATAATAGTTTGACTTTTGGTGTTGTTCCACCTAGTTTTAAACATGCAGTAATCCAGCCCCTTCTTAAAAAAGCTGGTTTAGACTCCTCTGATATGAATAATTTTCGTCCTATTTCAAAATTGCCTTTCATATCAAAGATACTGGAGAAGATTGTGTATGCACAGCTTAATGATTTTTTGGTGAAGAACAACATTTCGGATAAATTTCAGTCAGGGTTTAGAGCCGGCCATAGTACAGAGTCAGCTCTTTTGAGGGTTACTAATGATATTCTACGTGGTGCTGATTCTGGAAGTTGTGTCGTTCTGTTACTTTTAGATCTTACCGCGGCATTTGACACAGTTGACCATAAGATACTCATTGATCGTCTTAGAGACCGTGTTGGCATTCAGGGTTTAGCCTTAGAATGGTTTTCCTCATACTTAAAAGATAGGACTTTTTCAGTCAATCTAGGGAATTATTCTTCATCTGTTGCCCCTCTCATGTGTGGGGTTCCTCAGGGTTCAATCCTGGGACCGGTTTTGTTCTCCCTTTATATGCTCCCTCTAGGAACAATTTTTGAAAAACATGGCATTCATTATCATTTGTATGCTGATGACTCACAAATTTATTTGCCATTGAAACACAAGAATAATTTTTCCATTCAATCTTTGTATGATTGTTTGGCTGAGGTTAAGTGTTGGTTAGCTAACAATTTTCTCCAACTGAATGAGAACAAGTCTGAGTTTATTTTATTTGGTAAAAAGGGATGTGTGGATGATGTCACTGACTGCCTAGGGTTACTTCCTGGGAAAAAGCTTTCTAGAGTGAAAAACCTTGGTGTCATTTTTGACTCTGAGCTCAAATTTGATCGTCAGATTAATGCTGTAGTTAAAAATAGTTTTTTCCATCTTAGATCTATATCTAAGTTGAAGTCTATCCTTTCTTTTGATGATTTGGAGAAAGTTGTGCATGCTTTTGTGTCATCTCGTTTGGATTATTGCAATGCATTGTATCTGGGTGTGAGTCAGGCCTCTCTCTCTCGCCTACAGCTTGTTCAGAATTCTGCTGCTAGGCTTTTAATGGGAACCAAGAAGAGAGAGCATATTACTCCTGTGCTTATCAAATTACACTGGCTTCCTGTACGATACAGGATTCATTATAAAGTGCTATTATATGTTTTTAAAGCTTTGCATGGTTTAGCACCAGAGTATATTTCTGATTTAATCAGTTTGCATCAATCCGATAGGTCTTTGCGTTCTAATGATCAATTGCATCTGATGGTCCCTCGATCTCGTTTAAAATGCAAAGGTGATCGGGCCTTTTCTGTTGCTGCTCCTAGGCTTTGGAATGATCTTCCTCTGTCTGTAAAATCTTCTCCTACACTTCCTGTATTTCAGAGTGCACTTAAAACTCATTTGTTTACATTAGCATTTGAAAATGTTTTGTAATTTGTTCTGTTGTTGTTGTTGTTGTTATGGTATACGTTTATGATGTTTTATGCTTGTTTTTATTCTTATATTTTTATTTAATCTTCCTGTACAGCACTTTGGTCTCCACATTGTGGTCTTGAAAGTGCTTTATAAATAAAGTTGAAGTTGAAGTTGAAGTTGAAGTTGAAAATACATTCTAAATAGTTATTTCATGCTTTCACAAACTTAGTGCACTACAAATTCATTTGTAAAATACTATACTTTTTACAAATGCATTTGGGGAAGGATGGAATACAGGTACATCTAAAAAAAAATACAATATCGTGAAAAAGTAAATTTTTTCTTGTAACTTATTTCAAAAAGTGAAACTTTCATATATTTTAGATTCATTACATGTAAAGTAAAACATTTAAAACGTTTTTTTTTGTTTTAATTTTGATGATTAGAGCTTACAGCTCATGAAAGTCAAAAATCAGCATCTAAAAATATTAGAATATTTACATTTGAGTTTCTATTAATGACCGTTCCTACAGTATAAATTCCGGGTATCTCTTGTTCTTTGAAACCACAATAATGGGGAAGACTGCTGACTTGGCAATGATCCAGAAGACGAACATTGACGCCCTCCACAAAGAGGGTAAGTCACAGAGGGTCATTACTGAAAGGTGTGGCTGTTTACAGAGTGCTGTATCAAAGCATATTAAATGCAAAGTTGACTGGAAGGAAGAATTTGGGTAGGAAAAGGTACACAAGCAACAGGTATGACTGCAAGCTTGAGAATACTGTCAAGCAAAGCTGATTCAAACACTTGGGAGAGCTTCACAAGGAGTGGACTGAAGCTGGAGTCAGTGCATCAAGAGTCACCACACTCAGACGTCTTCAGGAAAAGGCTACCAAGACACTTCTGAACCAGAGACAACGTCAAAAGCGTTTTACCTGGGCTGTGGAGAAAAAGAGCTGACTGTTGCTCAGTGGTCCAAAGTCCTCTTTTAAGATGAAAGTAAATTTTGCATTTCATTTGGAAATCAAGGTCCCAGAGTCTGGAGGAAGAGTGGAGAGGCACAGAGTCCATGTTGCTTGAAGTCCAGTGTGAAGTTTCCACAGTCAGTGATGATTTGGGCTGCCATGTCATCTGCTGGTGTTGGTCCACTGTGTTTTCTGAAGTCCACAGTCAACGCAGCCATCTACCAGGAAATTTTAGAGCACTTCATGCTTCCTTCTGCTGACAAGCTTTATGGAGATGCTGATTTCATTTTCCAGCAGGACTTGGCACCTGCCCACACTGCCAAAGGTACCAAAAGCTCGTTCAATGACCATGGTGTTACTGTGCTTGATTGGCCAGCAAAGTCGCCTGACCTGAACCCCATAGAGAATCTATGGGGTATTGTCAAGAGGAAGATGAGAGACACCAGACCCAACAATGCAGATGACCTGAAGGCCGCTATCAATGCAACCTGGGCTTCCATTACACCTGAGCAGTGCCACAGGCTTATTGCCTCCATGCCACGCCGCATTGATGCAGTAATTCATGCAAAAGGAGTCCCAGTTCTTAATTCCATCTTCAACATGTTTGAAACTTGTTAAAAGTGATTTTCACACATACACAGCCATATAAACTAACTGGACGAAACCTTTGAAAGAGGACACCACTTCATAACCCCAATGACATGTCCATGCTCACTCAGCCCAACAACTAGTGTCGATAAGGGATGAATGAATCAACTCATCTTATGATCCTGTAGCTGTATGAAGGCCATATAATGTATGTCTGTGAGGATTGTTTGTATTGTACGTTGTCATATCATTTAAGTAAACAATGCCGCTGTATGAGTTCTCACCTAAGATTATGGCACATGAGACAATATCACATTGTGTATTGATATTTATTTGTTCCTTCACCCCTTAAAAGTGTCATCGGCCTAAATATAGTCTATAGTATGTTCAGTGAAGGGGCTTGATAAGTCAGTCTTTCCTCACCTTATACTTTTATGAGCTCTGAAATTCACCAACAATCGGTTTTGCTGTACTTTTGCTAAATACCTGAACTCAGTAGAGTGCACACTATTAGGAATCTGTGTTGCGGATTTGGCACATTTTTCAGAAGAAACCTTTAGTCTAGAAACTCATTGCAGCTAAAGACACAAGTCTCACCATGTATTTCAAATCTGAGAATGATGAAATTATTTTAAGATGATGCTGTATAATTTTTTTAAATGAGACTTTATTTTTGGGCAAATCAAAGAAAATATGAAGTATGAATTGAAACATCCAGTATGTTTCTGCTAACAGGTGCTTTAAGGGCAGAGTTTCCAAACACAACTTTTGCCTACAGCACAAATGTAACAATGGGGGATTTTAAATAAAACAATTTAATTTGTTAAATATTGAAGTAATACTTCAGTAATTTATTTTAGCTGAATCCTCTGTTGACCTTTTATGATTAAATGTACAATACAATACACTGTATATGAGTACTACTTGTTGAGTATACAAAATAGTATAGATAAAAATAAATGTTTTGAGTTGCAAATAATTATAATAATAATTCATAATGATGCAGTACTTTGTATATGAACTTTACATTTTCGATAATTTAACCACTCTTCAAATAGGGCTTTTCACAATTTTGCATTGTTGCAAAGCAGCTTTACATACATATGGCACACATCACATAAGTAGCATGGGTATATTTGTAGCAATAGCCAAAAATACATTCTATGGGTCAAAATTGTTGATTTTTCTTTTATGCCAAAAATCATTAGGATATTAAGTCACCTTTATTTATATAGCGCTTTTTAACAATATAGTGCTGTTTTAAAAATATTAAGTAAAGATTATGTTCCATGAAGATATTTAGTAAATTTCCTACCGTAAATTTATATAAACCTATTTTTGATTAGTAAAATGCATTGCTAAGGACTTAATTTAGACTTTAGATTTTAAAGGGGATTTTCTCAATATGTTGACTTTTTCTTTTTTCTTTTTTTTGCACCCTCAGATTCCAGATTTTCAAATAGTACATCCTAACAAACCATACATCAAGCTTATTTATTCAGCTTTCAAATGTATAAATCTCAATTTAAAAATATTTACCCTTATAACTGGTTTTGTGGTCCATGGTCACATTTAGAAAGTAGTTACAAAAGTAAAGATATGTAAACAACTTATAGTCATGGATTTGAAATGGTGAAAGAAATTCACAAACTTGATCAGAAGATTTATTACTTTATATAATTTATTATATAATACTTTATTTACTATATTCACAATACACTCCAATGCACCTGTACCAACACTTTTTTCCATTAATGGTTCTTTTATGTCCCGTACGGACAATGACAAAGTTGCTTCCTTCCGCATGCTATGAGGCACTATGAGGGGCCGCACAAGCCATAATTCATTCTGGTGCTCTCACACACATACATTCTCCTTTCACACACATACATTTCTATTCTCACACACTTACATTCTCCTTTCACATACATATATTTCTATTCTCACACACACTTATATTCTCTTTTCACATACATATATTTCTATTCTCACACACTTACATTCTCCTTTCACATTCCATATATTTAACTCTCATATTCATATATTTCACGCACACATTTATACATTTTGCTCTTATGCAAATGCATTCAAAGTATACATTTAATATTATAAAAAATAAATGTGTGTAAGAAGAAAATGCATGTATGTCTAAAGAAAATATGTATATGTAAGAGAAGAATATATGCATGTGTGAGAGAGTGGAAACAGAAGGAGTATGATGGAAACGGAAGGTAGGTAGGCACAGCCTCAGCCGTGTTGCCAGAGACACTTACTATAAGCGTCTATGGATTTTTTTCCACTATGTGACAATTTAGGAAGTGAATAAAGTGGGAGGTGGCAGAATCAGTTTAGGGTCAGAAATATTTTTATATTATTTCCATTACTCAAGATTTGGACTCATTGCGGTTTATTTAGTTTTAGATAGTTTTGTTTGTTTTTCGTAGCAATATTTGGCACACTGCATCTCCGGCATTTAAACTGACACGTGTCTACTACACCGGACGCAAGCGGCCCGGCATGATACAATATAGAACCTATTATAATGATGCTGTCTACACGGGATGCGGCACAACATGATAAATCCCCGACAGTTAAACTGATGCATCATTCTATTCATGATGTACTGACACAAAGTTCAAATGATTTGCAATAGTCGCTTTGTTGCGTCCAGTGCAGACTACTAGACTGTTACAGCGCGGCGTGTCTGGTGTAGACACCATGTGACAGAAATAAAACTGAACTGTCTTCAGAAAAGTTTTGATGGCATTTTCTTTTCCTCTTACAGTATTAAATGAGTGTTTATAAGCGCGGAGCTGTGTACAGAAGTTGAAAAGCTATATTGATATTGCTGTTCTATAAGCGCCACCTGCTGTCATAAAGTGAATTTGTCTTTTCATCAGAATCAGAAAGAGCTTTATTGTCGTGTGTTTACACACACACACACACACACACACACAAGGAATTTGTCGTGGTGTCAGGAGGTTCAGTACAGAAAGTACAGACATAGTGCAAACATACATATAATTAAGGAAATAAAACACTAATAATAAAGAGTAATAATAAAATATTTATTCAGCTTGTCTGATGTTTTAATTTCGCTTCATGTTGCAGATATTTTTGTTTGCTTAAGGTTAATTTGACCAGTAACAGAGCAAAATAAACAATTAAAGGTGCAATAGGTGATTGTCTTCAGAAACACTTTTTGTTATGCTGGTTGAAATTCTCTTCACATCCTGATAGCAATCATTAAGTGAAGTGGTGTAAGATATCAGAGACTGAATCAGACAAAGTTAAAGATGCGATCAGAACATTGAAACATGAGGAGCTGGAATTCCACCGAGAGGCCCAGGACAACGTCATAAATCAGATTCCTAGTTCCAACTCGTCTGAAGCAAGCAAACTAACCAGCAAGCCTCTTTCACAGAATAGCTTACAACCTTGAGACAAAAGAACACTCATTGATAACTCCAATTCAGGAAGGAGACTGTCAAATTTGTTGCAAGTAATCAAGACTGATGGTCACATGTAAACCTGTGATAGAAAATCACGAGCTACAGACTCTCTTGGGTGGGTCTTCCCCCATACAAGACAAAGACAGACTTGAATTCCTTTGTCTAAAGAACATGCCTTCGTTCTCCATAGAATTACACAAAGACTTTCTTTTTCATATGCACATAAAATCATCCTAAAAGGACATTTCTATGCAGAACCCCATATTATGTTTGTAACCCACACATTTGACTATCCTTGTTTTAATCACTCATTGTGTATGTCTTGCTTTTAATAAGTATTGAATAGCTTAAGCCTTAAAGGGTAATATTCATGTTTGGTATGTATGAGTTTGAAAATTCATGCTTTAAATGTTTCTTCCAATTAATTCTTTGTAAAATGTATCATATTCTGGTTATAGAAATCACATTCAAAAGTATGCTTTGCAAGAGCTTGTAAAGTTCGGACCTCTGACTGAACAGATAACATGCTGATTTATGATGGAAAGAACACTCCTATCTAAGATAATAGTATCTAATTGGTCAAGATGTCCAGATGGGACGGTCTGAAAGCCGAGTTTAAAAACTCAGGACACCATCAAACTCTCTCTTACTCTTCTTCTCTTTTGCCACTGCGTTTTGACGCTGCTCTTTGAGCGTGCTCTGGCCCACGTGCCAGCTGGTACCATAATGAGAAGAAAGCCACCTAGTCTCATTACCTCCTTTTATTTTTATTCTTTTACTTTAGTTTCTTTTCTTTCCATGGAGTTTTGTGTTCTAATGTAAGTTTGCTACAAAGTCCAGCTCTGACTGCACTCGCTTCAAACTTCGAACAGACCAATTGACTATTGAACTTCCAGCCAATCAGCAACTTCGGGGAACCCCCTGTCTGCAACGACGACACAAAGGAAACCCCTTAACACAGGCAAAGCAAGCAAGTAACACCTCCAGGTTCTAACTGAATCAGGTGCATTTAATACCAATTTTAGCAGAAACTGAAACTCAAAGCGAGGGTTAAATAAGTGATTGATGGTTGTTAAGGTCTATGCAATTGAACATATTGCTGTAAATTTGGGATTTCACATTTCCAACCTCTTAAACTCATCCTTTCCTCACCCTCTCTCTTTCTGCAACGTGTGAATGCTTGTGTTCATGTGTTAGATTAGTTTATGTCTTAGATTATATAAATAAAATCTTATTTATATTGAAAAGAGAAGTATCTTGTGTTTTGTGCTCACAAGTAAATGTCTTAATTTGCCGATCTTGTAAGTGCTATTTAATAGTGTTTTCACTATATTTTGGATTTTAATATCCAGTGCAGAGTTTGTTATACAGCTCGTTCAGTGAATCGCCGTAATTCTGTTCAAATTCCCTATAAAATCATAAATGATTCCTTTTGAGCTAAATTAAACTATGTCTTTAAATTACATATTAATATTACTTTTATTACGTTACAGTGGTCTAAATGTATTTATATATTATGTGAAGGTGTTGGACCAAGAAATGTTCGTCCAATCAAAACACTCGGTCCGAGCGTTTTAATTGGCTTTCTTATCTGCCTGTCAACATATGTATTTTCATACCTCTGCGCAACCTGTTCGCGCAGGCAGGATTCATCATCAGCGCGTTCACGCACGCTGTGCTGACAGCTAGAATAGCAGGCAAACATCAATAACCCAATCTTCCTTCCTGGTATTTTAGTACTTTTACTAACTGTACTACAAAGTTTTCTCACTGGTGAATGACACACGATGCAGCCCAGTGGTTCCCAATTCCAGTCCTTTTGCATGTCTCTCTTAGTTAACACACCGATTCACATAACCGGCTCATTAGAAGAGAGCTACCATGTGTAACGGGCGTGTTTTGTCTTTAACAGTTTGTTAGGTTGGATGCACGTCCATTAACCCTTGTATATTCTGCGTTGTGTTCTTGTTGTGTTGAATGAAGGAAATACGCAGACTACGACCAACTGCTGGTTTCTCTTTTAATGAAGGCGAAACAGCAAATTTGTTTCCTCTCAGCGAGCCTAGTGCAGACTGTACAAATCAACAAAAAAAATACATAAGGCTCTGTCACATGCAGTCTCCTCCACACAACACACAGGTCTCAAGCTCCTGTTAGCGGATAAACATACAGAAAATCCTGTAGACTAGCACGTGGAAACATGTCTACTTTAAAGTTTGCAAAAAGTCTGTTTACAAGGTTGACGTTCAATTGACACATTAACTGCATGTTCACACCCTCAAAACTAACATTTATACATGCATAAAACAAAGTTTGCATTGTACAAAAACCGAAATAAATGTTTAAAACCGACGAGCAAAATAATACATTACCTCCTCTCAGCTAATCTGGCGCAAACTGAAAGAAGCCCGTGAATGACGCCACAAAGCCTGTGACACTCTTAAAGTGACAGTACAGGTATTAACACTATGGTCTGAATACAACATCCAGGCATAAATACAGGCAATAGAACACATCTTAAACCTATAGAAAACAATGTTCATCAGGATTTGGTGACATTTCAACCGTAAAAGTAAAGATATAATTTCAACCTGGTAACATTCACCCCTCCTGAAATTCACCAACATCCTGATAAAGTCTCGGGACTGTAAAGAACACATAATACGTCTGCTACTGACACAATCTGGCCCAAATGAAAATAAATAGACCTAGTCCACAGTCAACTTAGAAGTCACCTCACATACAAGGTTCAGGGAAAAAAAGGTTGATCAAGTCTCTGAATCCCCTTAGCTCAATGTGACGCCTGATACGCCACACAACACTTGGCCCCCCAAAAAATTGTCCCACAGACGTTTGCAAGGATCAATGCTCATAACACAGTCCAAAAAACAATAAAAAACAATAATAAAAAAAAAATATATATATATCACCAATATATATCAAGAGTCATCTCTGCAAAACAAAGAGATTAGCTATGGCTCCCAAACAAAATGTTTGAACCCCTCAGAAATGGTTTTTGAACCATGGATTCTATTAGTCTGTTCATTGATTTCACTACTCTCCCTGCACGTATTCTAACAAGACCATCAGCTGCGGCCTGTAAGTGCGGGTCAGTGTGAACCAATGCATCAGCATGTGGTGAGCGTGAAATATCTGATTGTGGTGCAGGTGAAATGGATGGGTTATCAGTAATGGCACCAACAGGACTTTGCACTGAACTAGACTGGTCTAGCTCTTCTGAATCGGCTGACTCAGATTCCAGTGGGACTTCAGGTGACAAAACTGCAAGACTCTCAACATCTCTAGAATTTGACAGGTTCTGTGCACTGTCATCTTGAGTCAATAGCTAAGACACTAAGGCTCTATTAACATCACAGTCACAGTCGTCCTGAGCAGACTCCTCGCTGGCCAAAGACTGATCATTTTCATGGGTATCCTGGCTCTCATCCATCCCAGAGAGTGGCAAGAAGTTGACCTCCAACAAAAGATTCCTGTGCACAACTCTCGTGCGTCCCTCTGCATCCTGTATTTTATAGACATGAATATTGGGATTTGCACCAACAACTGTGTACACTCCATCCTCCCATTTGTCGGTCAACTTCCTCTTCCCTCGTTCTCCTTTATTTGCTACTAAAACACGATCTCCCACAGAGAGGTAGGTACCCTTGACACGTTTGTTGTACTGCCGGGCCTGGTGCTGTTGCTCAGTAGACGAATGTTTCTGGGCGATTTCCATAGCACTTTTGAGGCAAGAAAGCAGGGACTTGGCATATGAGTCATAGTCAACAATCCCTGGGTCATTCAAAACCTGCTTAAACATAATATCCACCGGCAATCTAGGCACACGGCCAAACATCAAGAAGAAAGGAGCGTAACCCGTAGTCTCATGAACGGTGGCGTTATAGGCAAACGTGATGGTCTGAATTTGTTGTGGCCACTGCTGTTTTTCCTTAAGAGGAAGAGTATGGAGCATGTTACCCAAAGTGCGATTAAATCACTCTGTTCCCCCATTGCCCATGGGGTGGTAGGCTGTCGTATGGGATTTTGCCACACCAGCCAGACGAAGAAGCTCTGCAATCAAGTTGCTCTCGAAATTGGTGCCCTGATCGGAATGTATTCTCTCAGGGAAACCGTAAACACAAAACACATTGTCCCAGAGCTTCTTGGCGAGTTGCTTTGCCGTCTGATTGGCACAAGGGAATGCATGGGCAAGTTTGGTGAAATGGTCGGTGACCACTAGGACATCCACAGAATGCTGCTTACTGTCCTCCGCCGACCAAAAATCCATGCAAACTAACTCCATCGGGGCAGAGCTCCTGATGCTTTCTAGGGGCGCACGAGCGGCAGGTTCCGGCGACTTCCCAAACACACACCTCTGACAGCATCTGACATGTGCCCTAACATCCCTCTCCATATCAGGCCAGTAAAATCGCTGCCTTGCCAATGAGAGAGTACGGTCCTGACCTTGATGACCCGCCAGATCGTGTATGAAAAAAATGTTTTTTCTTTTAGACTCAGAGGCAACACATATTGCCATCTTCTCTGTTTGGACACGGGATATCTCGTCACTCGATACAACATCCCATCATGGACCTCCAACTTGTCCCATTGCTTGAACAATCTGAGGACCTTCGAATCAGCACCATGCCTTTCCCGCCTAGATGGTCGCTTCCTGGCTGCAACAAAAGGTAACACCTTAGCGATGCTGGGGTCTTGCTCTTGACTCAGCTACAGCTCCCGAGCGGAGAACATGGGCGTAACATCCTGACCACTCGACAGCTGTTGGACGTGTTGGGTCAGACAGAGTGCCCTGGATTCTGCTGCATCAATCTAGTCACAGTGGGCCTGACAAAGAGCTCTGATCTCAGCAGAATCACACGCCACCTTGAACATTTGATGGTCCCCAGATCTGTAGCTTTGAGACTGGCAGCTGACCCTGAAAGCATCCTCCTCTATCCCATTAGCTTCCTGAATCAGGGTGGGATATGGTTCCTTCAACAGCCTCTGACAAATGGGCTTCGCGAAGAGGTCGCGACTCAAGGCATCAGCCACCACATTTCTTTTCCCAGGCAGGTGTTTAAGATCAAAAGAGTAAGACGCAAGCTTAGAGACCCAGTGGATTTCACATGCGTCAAGCTTTGGCTTTGTCAGAAGGTAGGTTAATGGATTATTATCCGTCCAAACTGTGAAGCTACGGCCTTTTAGCCAGTGGCTAAACTTTTCACAGATACTCCACTTCAAAGCCATGAACTCCAGTCGATGAGCCGGATACTTCCGTTGTGACGCACTAAGGGTCTTGCTTGCAAAAGCAACCGGTCTGGCTTTGGACTCTCCTCGTGGCACTTGAGAGAGCACTGCTCCAAGTCCGTTCAACGAAGCATCGACTGACAGAATAAATGGCTCGTCAAAGTCTGGATGAGCCAGCATAACACATCCCAACAGCATGGTCTTCAACCGGTCAAAAGCGATCCCACATTCCGCTGACCAGTCTGCAGGAGTAAGCTTGCGATAGGCACCTAAGGGTTTCTTATCTCCAGCTGACCGTCCCCGCCTCTTCTGTCCAGCCGTAAGTGCGAACAAGGGCTTCGCAATGGAGGAACAGTTTGGGATGAAATGTTGGTAGTAAAATACAATGCCAAGGAAAGATTTGATTCTCCGGACAGAAGGCGTGCACTCATCGTCCTCCATGAGGTCTTGTACTGTCATGTTGGTGATGACCTCCACTTTGGCAGGATCGATGGCCACACCCTCACCATTAATGACATGTCCAAGGAATCTAACTTGTTCTCGAAGCAGATAGCACTTCTTCGGAGCCAGTTTCAAGTTATTCTCCCGCAACCTCTGGAACACCATGCGGAGTCTGGACAGGGCCTCATCCTCATCCCACAAGGGATGGGCGTCTTTTAAGGTCCGGGAATTCAGCCACCTGAAATCAGTGCAAATCCGCAACCCACCGTCTTTCTTCCACACCATCACCAGTGGCGAAGCATACTCGCTTGAGGACTTCCTGATAATCCCCTTTTCCTCCATATCAGTGAGGACCTGTCTCAACTTCTGATAGTGGGCAGGAGGGACTCTCCTGTACGGCAAGCGAAAAGGGCGATTGTCGGTGATATGAATGCGGTGTATGTATCCCTTGACCTCACCACAGTCCAATGAGTGCTTGGAGAAGATGTCTTGGTATTCAATTAATAGCTGTGTGAGCCTAGACTTACAGTCTGTACTAACCTGACACGCGTCTATGTCAATATCACTTAAGCCCAACTCTGACAGGCTTTCAACCTGCAGACCAGCTGAATAGGCACTGGGCAATGTGTCAAGTTTCTGTTGCAGTATGTCATGTACTCACATGCTCACCATTTCTCAGCAGACTTGAACTTGAAAACACTTGCAAGAGACTGGTCTGGGCAGTATTTGATGAACATCATACTGACTTCATGGCCCGGGTCATCAATGCCACGGCCTTGCCTTTTCAGATACTCATCCGCTACATCAACTGTTTTGTTTAACCGTATCCAGTATTCCATAGCATCTTCACCTGGCATAGGCAATGTACTGTAGAAATCTGCTAAAGGCATGTTTGAGTAAGTCAGTTTGCTGAAATGTTGTTTCAGAATGTCAAAAATCACATGGGGATTTGCAGTATGGTTAATAGATGTGTCGTTACGCAGCTTTATCCTCACCACATCCCCTACTTTGCCCATAAGCTTTGCCAGGACTTCCTGTGAATGCTCAATCACTGGAATAGCTTGTTTCTTTAAATACAGGTCCTTCTCAAAAAATTAGCATATTGTGATAAAGTTCATTATTTTCTGTAATGTACTGATAAACATTAGACTTTCATATATTTTAGATTCATTACACACAACTGAAGTAGTTCAAGCCTTTTATTGTTTTAATATTGATGATTTTGGCATACAGCTCATGAAAACCCAAAATTCCTATCTCAAACAATTAGCATATCATGAAAAGGTTCTCTAAACGAGCTATTAACCTAATCATCTGAATCAACTAATTAACTCTAAACACCTGCAAAAGATTCCTGAGGCTTTTGAAAACTCCCAGCCTGGTTCATTACTCAAAACCAATCATGGGTAAGACTGCCGACCTGACTGCTGTCCAGAAGGCCATGATTGACACCCTCAAGCAAGAGGGTAAGACACAGAAAGAAATTTCTGAACGAATAGGCTGTTCCCAGAGTGCTGTATCAAGGCACCTCAGTGGGAAGTCTGTGGGAAGGAAAAAGTGTGGCAGAAAACGCAGCACAACGAGAAGAGGTGACCGGACCCTGAGGAAGATTGTGGAGAAGGACCGATTCCAGACCTTGGGGGACCTGCGGAAGCAGTGGACTGAGTCTGGAGTAGAAACATCCAGAGCCACCGTGTACAGGCGTGTGCAGGAAATGGGCTACAGGTGCCGCATTCCCCAGGTCAAGCCACTTTTGAACCAGAAACAGCGGCAGAAGCGCCTGACCTGGGCTACAGAGAAGCAGCACTGGACTGTTGCTCAGTGGTCAAAGTACTTTTTTCGGATGAAAGCAAATTTTGCATGTCATTCGGAAATCAAGGTGCCAGAGTCTGGAGGAAGACTGGGGAGAGGGAAATGCCAAAATGCCTGAAGTCCAGTGTCAAGTACCCACAGTCAGTGATGGTCTGGGGTGCCATGTCAGCTGCTGGTGTTGGTCCAATGTGTTTTATCAAGGGCAGGGTCAATGCAGCTAGCTATCAAGAGATTTTGGAGCACTTCATGCTTCCATCTGCTGAAAAGCTTTATGGAGATGAAGATTTCATTTTTCAGCACGACCTGGCACCTGCTCACAGTGCCAAAACCACTGGTAAATGGTTTACTGACCATGGTATTACTGTGCTCAATTGGCCTGCCAACTCTCCTGACCTGAACCCCATAGAGAATCTGTGGGATATTGTGAAGAGAAAGTTGAGAGACGCAAGACCCAACACTCTGGATGAGCTTAAGGCCGCTATCGAAGCATCCTGGGCCTGGATAACACCTCAGCAGTGCCACAGGCTGATTGCCTCCATGCCACGCCGCATTGAAGCAGTCATTTCTGCAAAAGGATTCCCGACCAAGTATTGAGTGCATAACTGAACATAATTATTTGAAGGTTGACTTTTTTTGTATTAAAAACACTTTTCTTTTATTGGTCGGATGAAATATGCTAATTTTTTGAGATAGGAATTTTGGGTTTTCATGAGCTGTATGCCAAAATCATCAATATTAAAACAATAAAAGGCTTGAACTACTTCAGTTGTGTGTAATGAATCTAAAATATATGAAAGTCTAATGTTTATCAGTACATTACAGAAAATAATGAACTTTATCACAATATGCTAATTTTTTGAGAAGGACCTGTACAGAGTCATAAGATTTTCCCACTCATGAACAGATAGGGGAAGTCGTGGCCTAATGGTTAGAGAGTCGGACTTGTAATCCGAAGGTTGCGGGTTCGAGTCTCTGGCCGGCAGGGATTGTAGGTGGGGA
This sequence comes from Barbus barbus, assembly GCF_936440315.1. Lineage (NCBI taxonomy): Eukaryota > Metazoa > Chordata > Actinopteri > Cypriniformes > Cyprinidae > Barbus > Barbus barbus. The sequence goes on from NC_136722.1 coordinate 8,245,740, forward strand.
GAGTGAATGTCCAGCGCTCTCTCCACCCTTAATACCACGACTGAGGTGCCCTTGAGCAAGGCACCGAACCCCCAACTGCTCCCCGGGCGCTGCAGCATAAATGGCTACCCACTGCTCCGGGTGTGTGTTCACGGTGTGTGTGTGTGTTCACTGCTGTGTGTGTGCACTTAGGATGGGTTAAATGCAGAGCACGAATTCCGAGTATGGGTCACCATACTTGGCTGAATGTCACTTCACTTCAACTGTGAATTTGTCTGAGCTATCACCCCTGAATATAGGAGGCTCTCTTACGTCTGACTGCATGACAACCTTGACGTTAGGCAATGTCATCTCTGAGGGCTGTACAGGAGTACTGGTGTTGTGCGTGCACCTGTCAGATTGTAGCTTAGCTGTAATGGATTCACCTAGCTTCTCAGCTAACTGTGTAATGAGTGAGCCTAAGTCTGGATTCTGCTCGACTTGGCTTGGCATGGCACGATCTACATAACATGTAGAGGTAAGCTGTGGGGTGTGTAACGCTGTGACACTAGGCCTTGGTGTTCTGGACTCTAAGGGTCGAAAGAACAAACCCCTCCCCACACCAAACTGGTCCTCGATAGAGTCACGCTCAGTATTGTCAAGTTCACCCTCTGCAAAATATGTGTAACCCTCTGCCATACTTCAGTCACTCCATACACAGAAAATAAATATGAGTGTAAAAAAAATATAGCCAATAAAATAAAATCTAAATGGTTAAACTGGAAGAGCACCAAAAAAACAACTAGATAATCACATCAATCAGCAATCAATTGCACATCAGTAAAGCACTCTCTTAAAAGCTGTTATATTGAAGACAAAAAAAAATAAAAAAAATAGCAGGTTGCAGTCCAAAGGAATACCTGACCACGGTAAAAGGTGAGTGAATGCAGCTTCCCACGGCGAACGAGCTGACGTCGATCTTCAGACCAATCTAGGGCCTTATGAAATCTGTTTTATTTTTTCTCAAATTCCGTTTTATTTTTTTTTCAAATTCTGTTTTTTTGGATTTATTTTTAGCCCTTTCGGATTTTTCGGATTTGTTTGTTTTCTTTTCACTTCTAAGCAGTATTGACCTTTAAAAATTCAGTTACACCAACTCACAATTCAGCTTTTTTTATTTAAACTGTTAATAAAGCACATTCAAAATTCTCCAAAATTCAGCCAAATCTCTGGCCAAAAATAACAGTAACATGAAGGTAACAGTTACAAAGTAGGGTTGATGAATATTAAATTAAAGAATAATTGTAACCATGCTGCAGGGAGACAGAAACATTGAAACAACGAAATGTGCCTGTCAGAACGCCAACACAAAGACATATTACAGTCAATTAATATGTCAATATTACAACAATAAACAGTCATATTACATTCAAAATTGTCCTATATGTGCTGTCACAGAACGAAACGGCACAAATAATTGGGGTGGAGATGGGGTAGTGTGAAAAAAACTTAGCGTGTGTTGATGTGCAGCCTAGAGTTTTCTTGAGCCGCTCCCGCTGAGTGTCTGGCCATTACCGCCCACTCCCGCAACGTGTGTGTCCCGCTCCCGCAAACATTCTAATATTGTATATCATTTTCGCGCTATTAATAAGTGAAATCACATTTGAATGAGCGCTCGCAGTTCACTTTCATGATCACGCACACTCTGTGTAAAGTGAGCACATCTTTACAGTGCGTGAATTAGACACAATGATATTCTGATCATATTTATTTCCAAGAACATTTTACCAATTCCAAACCACATCAATCTTATCAGGAGCCACTGGCTTCGAAATTTATTTCCTTGCGCGGGAACGTAAGGACGTATGGTTACTAGGCAACATGTTTAACAATGCCATTTGGCCACGGTTTAGGTAGAGACCTTTCTACGTTTGTTGTTATTAAACTGAAAACATGAGAAAGAGGTAAAACATTTTTTTATTTAATATGTCAACAAAATACAGGTCCTTTTAAAAAAATTAGCATATTGTGATAAAGTTCATTATTTTCTGTAATGTACTGATAAACATTAGACTTTCATATATTTTAGATTCATTACAACACAACTGAAGTAGTTCAAGCCTTTTATTGTTTTAATATTGATGATTTTGGCATACAGCTCATGAAAACCCAAAATTCCTATCTCAAAAAATTAGCATATTTCATCCGACCAATAAAAGAAAAGTGTTTTTAATACAAAAAAAGTCAACCTTCAAATAATTATGTTCAGTTATGCACTCAATACTTGGTCGGGAATCCTTTTGCAGAAATGACTGCTTCAATGCGGCGTGGCATGGAGGCAATCAGCCTGTGGCACTGCTGAGGTGTTATGGAGGCCCAGGATGCTTCGATAGCGGCCTTAAACTCATCCAGAGTGTCGGGTCTTGCGTCTCTCAACTTTCTCTTCACAATATCCCACAGATTCTCTATGGGGTTCAGGTCAGGAGAGTTGGCAGGCCAATTGAGCACAGTAATACCATGGTCAGTAAACCATTTACCAGTGGTTTTGGCACTGTGAGCAGGTGCCAGGTCGTGCTGAAAAATGAAATCTCATCTCCATAAAGCTTTTCAGCAGATGGAAGCATGAAGTGCTCCAAAATCTCCTGATAGCTAGCTGCATTGACCCTGCCCTTGATAAAACACAGTGGACCAACACCAGCATCACTGACTGTGGGTACTTGACACTGGACTTCAGGCATTTTGGCATTTCCCTCTCCCCAGTCTTCCTCCAGACTCTGGCACCTTGATTTCCGAATGACATGCAAAATTTGCTTTCATCCGAAAAAAGTACTTTGGACCACTGAGCAACAGTCCAGTGCTGCTTCTCTGTAGCCCAGGTCAGGCGCTTCTGCCGCTGTTTCTGGTTCAAAAGTGGCTTGACCTGGGGAATGCGGCACCTGTAGCCCATTTCCTGCACACGCCTGTACACGGTGGCTCTGGATGTTTCAACTCCAGACTCAGTCCACTGCTTCCGCAGGTCCCCCAAGGTCTGGAATCGGTCCTTCTCCACAATCTTCCTCAGGGTCCGGTCACCTCTTCTTGTTGTGCTGCGTTTTCTGCCACAATTTTTCCTTCCCACAGACTTCCCACTGAGGTGCCTTGATACAGCACTCTGGGAACAGCCTATTCGTTCAGAAATTTCTTTCTGTGTCTTACCCTCTTGCTTGAGGGTGTCAATGATGGCCTTCTGGACAGCAGTCAGGTCGGCAGTCTTACCCATGATTGCGGTTTTGAGTAATGAACCAGGCTGGGAGTTTTTAAAAGCCTCAGGAATCTTTTGCAGGTGTTTAGAGTTAATTAGTTGATTCAGATGATTAGGTTAATAGCTCGTTTAGAGAACCTTTTCATGATATGCTAATTTTTTGAGATAGGAATTTTGGGTTTTCATGAGCTGTATGCCAAAATCATCAATATTAAAACAATAAAAGGCTTGAACTACTTCAGTTGTGTTGTAATGAATCTAAAATATATGAAAGTCTAATGTTTATCAGTACATTACAGAAAATAATGAACTTTATCACAATATGCTAATTTTTTGAAAAGGACCTGTATATGAATATTCCGTGCGATTCTGAGAATTCCGTTTTCATGTGTAAATTCCGTGATTCCGTCCGCGTTTTCCACATCACGGAAATCATAGGGCCCTACCAATCCTTGAAAGGTCACGGCACCATTGTAACGGGCGTGTTTTGTCTTTAACAGTTTGTTAGGTTGGATGCACGTCCATTAACCCTTGTATATTCTGCGTTGTGTTCTTGTTGTGTTGAATGAAGGAAATACGCAGACCACGACCAACTGCTGGTTTCTCTTTTAATGAAGGCGAAACAGCAAATTTGTTTCCTCTCAGCGAGCCTAGTGCAGACTGTACAAATCAACAAAAAAAATACATAAGGCTCTGTCACATGCAGTCTCCTCCACACAACACACAGGTCTCAAGCTCCTCCTCTCAGCTAATCTGGCGCAAACTGCATATACTGATAGAACTTTTAGTATTATCAGCAAAAATACTTTTAAATAAAAAAAAATGTGAAAATGAACTGAATAAATTATAAAATGCTCAATGTAATTGACAACATGAATTTCTTTTACATGCTTAATACAACCAATGTAAACACTATGCCAGATGAATTATAATGAACATTATACACATACCTGTACAAATCAACAAAAAAAATACATAAGGCTCTGTCACATGCAGTCTCCTCCATACAACACACAGGTCTCAAGCTCCTGTTAGCAGATAAACATACAGAAAATCCTGTAGACTAGCACGTGGAAACATGTCTACTTTAAAGCTTGCAAAAAGTCTGTTTACAAGGTTTACGTTCAATTGACACATTAACTGCATGTTCACACCCTCAAAACTAACATTTATACATGCATAAAACAAAGTTTGCATCGTACAAAAACCGAAATAAATGTTTAAAACTGACGAGCAAAATAATACATTACCTCCTCTCAGCTAATCTGGCGCAAACTGAAAGAAGCGCGTGAATGACACCACAAAGCCTGCAACACTCTTAAAGTGACAGTACAGGTATTAACACTATGGTCTGAATACAACATCCAGGCATAAATACAGGCAATAGAACACATCTTAAACCTATAGAAAACAATGTTCATCAGGATTTGGTGACATTTCAACCGTAAAAGTAAAGATATAATTTCAACCTGGTTACACATGCATGAACTGTGTTCTGATTGATATGCTCCCTACACAGTGTTCATTGCTCCCTACTCCGAGCAGGGAAAATCCGTTGAAGTTTATTTAACTTCGGAACATTCATTCACGGATTTACGCTGCGCAGCGTCTTCACATACAGATGAAACTTACTAGCGAAGTGTGACATAATATACCTCTTTAAATAAATACAATTTAAATTCATGTCTCGCACACTTTAATGCCCTTTGTATGGTACACTCGCTTTGAACTGGAATCATGGCGGAATATCTGGCGATGTCCACTTCGCAGTGCACTTATTACTTATGGTCGAATAGAACAACCGTCGGACGTGATAAGATATGAAATGTGCTGGAGGGCGCGTGGACTGTAATTGGAAACCGTTGATTGTAGCCTATTGTTGTAATTTAATGTTGTCTCTGGTATTTTGCTCTTTGTGCGTTCAGGGGGTGTGGCTTTGGACGCCAGTGCTATCAGGCTAAAGTTAGCATTTTCCGAGATCTCCTATTGCACCTTTAATAAATGAAAATAAATAAATAAATAGGCAACGCGTATGGGAATCGGTCCATTTTAATATAAAAAATCGCCAATTGGAGTTGGTCACGAAAAATCCTGATCAGTGCATCCTTTGTGCATAGATCTGTAGAACAAGTGGGTTACATAACGATATTTTAAAATGTAGATAAAAACAAATGTACTTGAAAAGAAAACAGGATGACTTTGAATAGCATAGGATGAGCTGAGCAAGTCTGCACATGTAATTCCTGGTCTGAGAGTGACTTCCTACTTAAACAGGAAGTAATGGATACCAAAAAAAATCTGTGTGTGAAAGCAGAAATGTATGTATGAGAATGGAGAATGTGTGTGTGAGAGTAGGAATGTATGTATGTGAATGGAGAATGTATATGTGTGAAAGCAGAAATATATGTATGGGAAAGGAGAATGTATGTGTGTGAGAGTAGAAATGTATGTGTGTCGAAGGAGAATGTATGTGTGTGAGAGCACCAGAATAAATTATGGCTTGTACGGCCCCTCATGTGTGTGCACGTGTATTTCATATATATATATATATATATATATATATATTGAACATCCAATAGTATACATGTATATGTGAGTAATTTATAGGTATTTTCTGTATGTATTGATAAGCAAAGTTTGATTTAAATCCTACGTGGCGCCTCATAGGGTTCAAATCCAGTCCACTGAGATTCTTTCAGCCAATGTTCAAATGTCTGTGTCCAATGTTCCACTGATGTTCTCTGAATAATTGAGTTGGCTTTTATGCTGGGGGTGGTAGTAAAAGGCAATTTCTTAAGCTGTGCCATTATTATAAAGGTTAATTAATGCATTGGAAGCACACAATAATTGTGCCTTTAGCACACTTCAAGTTTACTTGGAATGCCATTGCAATGTATTTTAAAGTCACTAAAAGTAAGGGATAGTATGACCTCAGTTTGTTATTAGTATAATATTAATGTGTGTTCAACACTCTTACAGTGTAATTGAATTGCAATTCTAATGTCACCAAAATACATTTGAAGTTTATGCTGAATGAATTCTGCATTTCAAAAATTAAATAAAAGAGTGGATATTTAAAGTGTACTTAAGTATTGGAATAGTTCCACTTTAGCACAAACAAGTATATTTAATACAACTTTAGTTGAACTTCAGCACAACTAAAATGCATTTAGTACAAAATTAGTTGTTCCAATTTAGCAGACTTTAAGTATACCAATTTATAGTGTGCCACAAATATATTTAGTTATACTCATAAATTGTACTTAAGTATACAGTTTTTTTCACTAGGGTTCTATTTGAATATATTTTAAAATGTAATTTATTCCTGTGATCAAAGCTACATTTTCAGCATCATTACTCCAGTCTTACTCCAAGTGTAACAATATACACTATACCATTCAAAAGCTTGGAGTCAGTATATATAGAAATTAAAACTTTTATTTAGCACACAAGTGATGATAAAGACATTTATCATGTTACAAACGATGCTGTTCTTCTGAACTTTCTTTTCATCATAAAAAAACTGAAAAAACCTCAGCTCTTTTCAACATAATAATAATAATAATAATAATAAATGTTTTTTTTTTAGCTGCAAATCAGAATATTAGAATGATTTCTGAAGGATCATGTGTCTGGAGTAATGATGCTAAAAAGCTTTGATTGTTCAGTATAGTAATAAACGGTTTAACTAAACTCGCAAGTGAATTCCAAGTTATTTTGTGTGATAGCTAAATATATTCTTAATAAACTACAAACAAAAAATATATAAATTTATTTTGTCCTCATATTCTTTCTTGTAACTCTTCCTTCTCAGTCACATACCTGACTGAATGGCTTATTTTGATGCTCATTATGCGGGCCTTTGTCTTCTCAGGTGTGAATGAAGGTTAACGCCCTCTCGCATAGACCCTTTCTACTCAAAAAGTGTCTTAGAAAATTTAAATCAATATTGTTTTCTGTGAGCAAGTAAACAAGATGATTTTTATATAATTTTGAAGCAAAAACACTAGGGTACAAGATCCAGTTCTCAAAAGTCTTGTTAACAAGTGTTCTGTATGTGTTTTATGGCCTTATTTCAGTGACTTTAAAATTTTAGTTTTTGACTAACCACACATAAACGTTTCTTTCTCAAAAACAAAATCATGTACATAAATACCGCTAACATATTATTGTAGCCCAGTTTGTGCTGTTACAGTGTTATTAAACTTTAGCCATTTATATATTTATAAGCAACTGAAAAAAGCCCAAATGTCAGGGCATGTCAAAATTCTCCAGGCCCCTAAAACACCCTCAGACCCCAGAGGGTTAATGTATGTTTTGTGTTTGCATTACAGTTTCACCAAAAAAAAAAAAAAAAAACTGAAGATTTCAAGTAAATCACTGGATAAGAACTTAAGTTTTGACTTTTTGTTCAGCCCTCATGCTGTCTGCTATCTGCAACCTACTTGCAGCAAGGGGCACAAACACAATAGGGGCACAAACATGCATCTCACCACTGGAGTTTCTTCTTTCTCTGTAGTGATAACATTCCAGAGTGTGGACAGGAATTATATTGGTGTAGAACTATTTTGTATTGTCTTGTTATTTTTATGAGATTTAGTCAGAATGCAGGAGACAGGGTCTGAAAGTGTTGGCAACCCTGCCATATGGCTTTGTAGAAAGTAATTTAATCAATAAAAATCTTCAACTATGTTTGGATTAATCCACATAGCTCTGGCATCTGCTCAAAACAGCTTGCTTCAGGCCATGTAATGTTGTCAGCATGCATTTGAAAATAACCACAAGACTTAGCTGAAGAGCAGTTAATGCTCCCTTCCCCCATGCCCAAATCCCTCCCCCCTTATGTCTGTTGGATTTGATCGAACACCCACAAATCATGTTTAACTGCACAATAATCATTGCACACATGAAGCACACATAAACAGAGAAAAAGTTATATTTCTGTACAAAGAAAATTAAGCTTTTTGTAACTTATTGGAGTGCTTTATTAGCTTAAAACAATAAAGTAATGAATTCAGTAACTATTTCCACTAGAACAAGACACAATACTAAGGTTTACACCTGGTCACTTCATGCATTTTCTCTGATCGGATATCTGAATTGTTAAAATATTTCAACTTACACCTGGCCACATAAATGTGTCTTCGCAAAACGGATATAAATCCGATCTTTAATTCCCACACTATATGCAAATTTAATGAAAGCAACACCATGCTTTCATTACATTAATTAAAATCATGTCTAGAATTATCTAAATGAAAAATGAAAATAGATGTAAAGTTCTCAATATTGCAATGTGTCCTGTTTTTTCTTTTTTTTCTTCAAGTGAATGTATACATTAAAAAAGGCTGTTGAAACATCTTTGACAGGTTGCCCATCTGGGATTCTTCAAACACTGCAGAATTAACAGTATCCTGTTTAGAAAAAAATACAAGGAAAAAAAAGTCAATTAACCACTGATATTACATATAATTGCATCACCATTGATTTCATATATACTTTTATTGCATTTAATGAGAATACAGAAAACAAGGCTAGGAGTCTTATCCTATGTTGCTAGGAGTCCATATCAGTGTTAACCATTATACTTCCTGTTGCCAGCAGGTGCCGCTATGACTATAACTGTATATGAGCATGGACGTGTTCAGGACATGACTGTTATTAAATGTGTGAAGTTTGGGGTAGATCAGACATTGCTTACAGCAACTTCCGATTTCATGGCGAAACATCAAACTTTGTCAGGCTGCCAGGGACACGCCCTTTGACGAAAACTCTTCTCAATTTAGAATTAAATAAAAAACCTTCTCAATTTAATGTCACAAATGATAACCCTCACCAAATTCGAAGATGATCCAATTAAAACTGTAGGAGGAGTTTGTCAAAGTACGAGGCTTGGAAATGGCAAAAACGGCCAAAAAAAATGTACAGGAAATTCAAAATAACGTACTTCCTGTTGGGTTTTGGACCAAGAGACTTTTTTATAGGTAATCATGTATATCTTGGCAAAGTTTGGTGTGAATTGCATGATTGTCTTCGAAGTAGTATGTAATAATAGCCTGAATTTTCAAAAAAATCCACATTTAAGCCAAAATAGCTGACTTTTAGTTGTAGCTGATGACTGTAAATTAGAAAGTTATCTGTTGACTGTATGAGAAACTAACCCCCCACTTTAGTCAAAAGGTGGCACTATAGAGCATTCCCTCCATGCCCATTTATTATCTTTTGCCAGTGTCTAACTATAATTAATACTGATTTGTGTCAAGTTTCATGAAATTTTAAGTATGGTAAGTGCCTCAAAAACACCTTAAAAGAATATTCAAGTTTGTCATGTTGCTATGACAACAATATTTAAGATATCAAAATGTCTAACTAATGGAAACGGAGTAGTAAAGGATCAAGCTTAAAAGCAGAGGTCGGCCGATGTATTGGTTTCACTGATTAATTGGCAGCGATAATAGATTGCTGTCACAATACAGGCAAGGTACACAGAGGTAAGTGATCAAACACAGAGATTTATTGACAGATGAGCGAGGATGAATCAGGGGCAGATGAGAGGTGAGTATGGGTCTGAGAATTAATATCCAAATGGCTTGGCTTGCAGTAATGGATCTCTGTTTTGCCGTAGGAGGATCATGGATGAGCTGGAGCGGAGGAGGACTGGATTGATGGAGAACAGGAGCGGCGGAGCACTGGAGCATCTAAGGTAAGTAAACACCGGTAAGTTTAGGTAGAGAGTTTGGTTTAGTTCAGGGTGTGAACGGTAGACCGGAAGAGGAGGGAGTGTGCAGATAAAGGGGATCTTGATGAGCTGCAGCAGGTGCGGGTGATTCATAAGCAGGTGATTGAGATCTGGAGAATGTGGGTGCCGATTACTGTTGTGACTGTGGAGACAGTGACTCCCTGACATTACCCTCTCCTCCAGGGGCGGTTCCTGACATTACCCCCTCCCCGACGGGGACAGCCACGGCCTCTGGGTGCGGGACGATCAAGATGATTGCGATGGAAGTCCTCCAGAAGCAAGGGGTCTAGGATATCGTCCCAGGCCACCCAGGACCTCTCCTCTGGTCCGTATCCCTCCCAGTCCACCAGGTATTCGAGCCAGCCGCCCCATCGTCACGAGTCCAGAATGTCACGGATATGGTAGATTGATGTTTCCTCTAAGATCTCTGGGGGAAGTGGTGTGTCCGGTTCCATGGGTCCTGTGGTGGAGGGAGTGACAGGTTTAAGGATTGAAACGTGGAATGTGGGGTGAATTCTGTAGCTGGCTGGGAGCTGGAGCTGGTAAGTGACGTCATTGATCTGCCTTTGTATTGGGAATGGACCTATGTAGCGGGGACTCAGCTTCCTGCACAGCAGGCGGAGGCGGATGTCCCGGGTTGACAGCCAGACCTGATCTTCTGGTTGGAATCTCGGGGTGTCTGACCCGCAGGCGTCTGCGAAGATCTTAGGCCTCCGCACGTTGGAGATGGACATGAGCTGAGTCCCACACTCTCTCACTCGCTCGGAACCAGTAGTCCACAGCTGGAACCTCCGATGGCTCTTCCGTCCAGGGGAAGAGCGGGGGCTGGTAACCAAGCATGTACTGAAACAGAGGATTGCTTCAACGAGTTCTGCACATATTCGGGCCAAGGGAGGAAGCATCTCCAGTTGTGCTGGTCTTCGGGGTAGTATGACCGGAGGTAGCGTCCGAGCTCCTGGATCTTGCGCTCAGTCTGGCCATTAGTCTGTGGATGGTACCCTGAGTATAGATTGACTGTCACACCTAGGAGTCGGAAGAAGGCTCTCCACACATGGGAAATGAATTGGGGACCCCGGTCGGACACAATGGCCATTGCAGCCTAAAATCCTCAGGGAGACCGAAATTACGGTTATTACCACCAGTACCACCAGCGGACAGCGGAGCCCGTTCACAAAATGGTGGCCACAACAACACCCTGTCATGTCATTGCTGCCGCCTCAGAACCCATTAACATCGCGCCTGTGTATGTCTCGTATGATCTGCCAGAGTTCAGTCAAATTGCAATTGATCATAGTGAGTCCAGCCAAGTCACAGTTGATTGTCACGAGTCCAGTCACAGTTGATCTTCACGAGTCTCTTAACGTCTCCACTGATCTTCCAGAGTCTCTTCACATCTCCGCTGATTTTCCAGAGTCTCTTCACGTCTCTGCTGATCTTCCAGAGTCTCTTTACGTCACCGCTGATCTTCCAGAATCTCTTCTCATCTCCGCTGACCATCCAGAATCTCTTTACGTCAACGCTGACCATCCAGAGTCTCATCGCGTCTCAGCAGATCTTCCAGAGTCTCTTCACGTCACCGCTGATCAGCCAGAGCCTTGTCACTTTCTCTGTCTTGTCCCTAGGTCCCATTTCCTGCCGTGGTCTCCAGTTCTGCCTGCTCCGCACTGGTGGGCTCCTGCTCTGTCTGCTCCGCCGTGAAGGTCTTCTGCCCGGGCTGCTCCTTACTGGTGGGCTCCCGCTCTGTCTGCTCCACCATGGAGGTCTTCTGCCCCATCGTGGTGGTTGGCTGTCTTGCTCTGGTGGTCTTCTGCTCCGCCGTGGCGGTCTTCTGCTCCGCCTGCTCCGTCCTGGTGGGCTCCTGCTCCGTCTGCTCCGCCGTGGTGGGCTGCTGCTCCGCCTGCTCCGTCCTGGTGGGCTCCTGCTCCGTCTGCTCCTCTCTGGTGGGCTCCAGTTCTGTCTGCTTTGCCCTGGTGGGCTCCTGTACCGTCTGCTCTGCCCGGGTGGGCTCCTGTTCCATCCTGGTCTCCGGTTCTGCCCTGGTTTCCTGCTCCGTCGGCTCCGCCCTGGCTTCCTACTTCGCTGGTTTTGCCTGGGAGTCCGGCTCTGCCTCAGTCCCAGGTCTTCCCACTTCCATGTGAATCTGCCCCTCCGTCCCTCCCCCTGTTCCGCCTCCGCTCCACCGCCCTCTTGGATTGTATAGTAGCATCTGGAAGCCGCTTCTTGTGGGGGGGCTCTGTCATGAATCCGGTCTATGAACTTCCGTTCACTCATCACCAGAGGTCACCTGCTCACCGCATGGACTCTTGCACTACACCAATGTTGCACTTCACCACTGGACTACAATTCCCATCATCCATTGCACTGACGACACACAGCTGTCACCAATCTCACATTTCTCTGATTACACAGCTGATCACACAATCGCACACACTTTATAAGCCTTGGACTTACTCTCTGTCATTGCCGAGTATTGTATAGCGTTTATCACTCTCCTAGCGATAGCTACTCTACGGAGCCCACGTGCTACCAAATATTAAGTTAAGGGTGCCAATAATTTTGCACAGTGCATTTTTTGGGTTCTGTGTGGAATTGTATCAGATTTAACTTTTCTTCTCTGTTTTTGTGTTGTTCCAATGCAAACAAAAGGAAAAAATAAACGTGAGAACCAAAACATTTGCAACCATCAATTTTCTGAGAGAAGGGTTGCATTTTCGGCCAGAATTGCAAGGGTGCTGATATTTTTGTCCATGACTGTACATTTCAAGTGTAATTCGGTCATTAAAAGTAAAAAATCAAAAAAACAATTCAGGCTCCATTTTCAATTTCATTAAATACAATCTCAGAATGGCAGCTCTCTTCTCGCACTGTTATGGGGAACACCTGGTGACACAATCAGGACATCCTTTGAAGGCTAGACTCTGAGCATCCTTCGAAGGACCCATCCTCCGTAGGCTGTAGCTCTCTCTGATAATCCATTGCATCCACTAAAAAGTATCATAGAGGCAATGCCCTAAATTCATTTACTGTCCATAAGTATTGGAACAGTAAAGACAAAATTGCTCTGTTGGCTGTGGAGTCAAGACATTTGCAAATATGATTAAAGGATGAATATGAGACAAAACTACAGAATGTCACATTTTATTATTAGTCGTTTCAACACATACATGTTTTACCAAATAAAAATAACAACACTTTTAGAGTTCATCCCACTCACTGATGTGAGCATAAGTATTGGGACAGTTGAACATAAGGCAGATATAAAAGATTAAAAGCTATTATTTAGTTGCAGATCCCTTGCGCACAATCACAGCAGTCTGTGACCCATAGACATCACCGGACTCTTGGTCTCATCCTTTGAAATGCTTTTCCCAGCTTTTAATGCAGCCAATTCCAATTGTTGCTTGTTTTGGGGAGTTTCTGCCTTTACTCTCCTCTCCATCTGGTGAAATTCATGTTCATTTGGATTTAAATCTGGAGATTGACTTGGGCAATCTAAGACTTTCCATTTCTGTGTTTTGGGTCATTGTCCTGATGCAATATGAACTTCCCTATGCATTTGGTGGCATTTTCTTGAATATTGGTAGGCAAGATGGTTTTGTACCCTTCCAAATTCATTCTGCTACTGTCATCATACATTAATTCATCAGTAAAGTTGAGAGGGCCTGTCCCAGAGACAGCCATGCATGTCCATGCCATGACACCACCTCCACCTTGCTTTACAGATGAGGCTGTATGCTTGGGATAATTATCAGTTCCCTTTTTTCTCTCCACATTTTTGCTTTCCCATCACTTAGATAAAGGTTCATTTTTGTCTCATCAGTCCATAAACACCGTTCCAAAACTCTTCTGGCTCACCTTTGTGCTTTTTTGCAAACTCTAATCTTGTCTTTCTATTTTTGGTGCTGGTCAGAGGTATGCATCTTGCGGTGTAGCATTTGTAATTCTGTGTAAAAGTCTCCTGAGGACAGTAGATTATCAGAGCATCACCCCAGGTTTCTGGAAGTTGTTGGTTATTTTACAGACATGTCTTTTAGTGTTCATTTTCACAGGTTTTATGATTTGTCTGTCATCAACTACTGTTGGTTTCTCAGCTGATCAGGTAGTTGTTGGTTGCTGGTGTCACTGGTGGTTTCAAACTCTTGATTTCTCCACGACCTTTGTTTTTGCTATAGCTCTAATTGACTTCCTCTTTTCTTTTAGCATCCAAATTGCTTGCTTTTCTCTCAAAGTCAGCTCCCTCATCTTCATCCTGGTTTGTGTGTGTCATCATCGAATGCAAGATTCAGAATGCAGAAGTAATGGATATAACTGATTCGACACATTCCCTGCTTTAAATATCTGAAGAATTAATGCAACAGGACACAGCTGATCACTTAGAAAGACCTGTGAGGCAACTGTTCCAATACTTATGCTCCCATCAGATAGGGGGATGAAAGTCTAAAGGTGCTGAACTTCTTAGCTGGTAAAACATCTATGTGTTGAATCACCCAATAATAAAATGTGATTCTGTAGTTTTGACTCATATTCATCTTTTAATCATATTTGTAAATGTCTTGACTCCACAGCCAATGGAGCAAATTTGTCTTTACTGTTCCAATACTTTTGGAGGGCACTGCATATGACATTAGACATGTTAAAGATCACATGTTAGTAATGATTTTGTTAAAAGATGATGTTTGATAAGTTGCTGAAAATGGTTGTTTACCATTGTGTACAAGCTTTTAGTGATGCTAATAGCCATTGTAATCGCTACAAGGAGAACAGTAGTTTATGTTATAGTCATTTATAATGCAATGTTAGTCAAGACATGGACACTGAATTTTTTTGTATTCTGTATTTGCTGTTTTCACTACAGTTTTCACGGCAAATGTTAATGAGGAAGAGTGACAGTAAATGATCAACCTTACTACAACTCTGTCTTCATTGGCTACGGTTTAACTTGGTGTTTAGTCAGTTTCAAAACACTGCACGAGAACACTACACATCTGAAATATTTTTAACAATACAGGCATCTGACAGGAGGATAAGCCACGTAGTTTAATGATTTAGTTTGAAGCACTTAATATAAAAAACGTCTCTTGCTCAAGACAACCTGACTTGGATCATGCACTTTTCCAGCAGTTGTTCATTCTGTGTCCGTTATTTGTCAGACGTGTTTTCAACATCAAAGTATATAGATATAAACATTATTCTTACGTCCTGGGAAGAAACTCAGAGTTTCTAATTACATTCCAAAAACCGAGAGGTTTTGAACATTCTACTATAGGTAGCATTGTGTACTTAGAGCCTGTCAATCAATGTTAGAGTGCCACGATCAAGCTGAATTTGCAAGGATACTACACCTCTGTCAAAAATGCATCTTGCGCCATTAGAATGTAAAACTTAGAGGTGGTTAATCATAAGCCATTGCTATGACCCAACATCTGCTCCACCTAAATTTATGGTCAAGAGCCACTACTGGGCTCAACAATTCAAATATTTTAAAAAGAAAATCAAACATACAAGTCATTGTCTGTGCAGGTCCAGTGGAACCCTCGATTTTTTAAAACCTCTATAAGTCCAAGGATGGATCCCTGAGTGCAAGACTCCCTAGAGGGACAAAAAGAGTAGCCAGCTGTAAGATTAGTGTCACGGTGCACACAACGGGGAGGAACGAGGAACACGAGATGAGGATGTAACTCAAAATAACAGTCTGTAATAAATTCAAGGCAGGGCTGACACACAGAAACACCGGGAGTAACGAGTAGACTAGACAAAATCTAACTGAACAGACAGGACTTAAATACACAGGATAATCACGACCATAATCAAACACAGCTGGAACAAAATTAACTGTTAATCACACTAGACGAGGACAGGAAACAAACCAAATAAGGACACAAGAGGGAAACACATGACACAACACAAGGCTGACAATTAGTGTGTCATAAACACATTACTAAATAATGTTCATTATCCTGCTCTTGATATGTATTCATTGCACAGCAGTATTAAAATGTTTCGTTAACACAGCAATTGTATCATCGGAGGTCACCAGGTCACTGTACGTAGATCACTAATAAGTGTTCCTGGATACCCAGACATTATTGATTGATTGATTCATATAAAACATCTAATAAAAAAAAATACTAAATTTAATTTCTACAAGGATCTTTTTTACTATTATTATTTTTTTTATTATTTTTATGTTATATTATTATTATTATTTTATTTTTTGGGGGGGGGGGGGGGGTTGTAATTAATTGCAGTGTCAGTGCATTGTATTGAAAACAAGATGAACAGGAAGAAATGTACTTACAAAAATGGTCCCTCTAGGTTGTAGATGACTTTAATGTGCACATGAGTGACCATCTTTGGGTTTAGATTGTCCAGTTCCACACCGCCAAGCATGCTGAGGAATAAAATACAATAAAAAGTGTATACAGAAATACACACTTTATTTGTCAAACAAGAAAAATACTTTGTCCACAAGCTGGTTAACATAAAATATAAACAATGTTCTATAGTTAAAAAAAAAAAGAAAACGAAATAATGTGCCACTGATGCGTAACGGCTAATGCTAACAGAAAGGAGACCAGAAGCCGTTTTTTTAATGCTTGTCAATGGAGGAGAGGCTTTACTACGTTGAATAAACAGCTTTTCAGGGAAAACAGCTCATTATTTAATGAATCGACAGCCTATATGTTTTACATTAAAAAAAAACTTGGATTTAAATATTTTTTGAGCTTACACCAAAAAAGTCACTGACTTTATGCGACAGATGGGATTCAGATTATGGCATTTCTCATTCATTCCTATGGTATCTGTAAATGGCAACTGAGTGTCTCACAACTCTTACTGAAATTCAATGACGTCAAGGCTGTTGTAACGGGGTTGACGAGACGTGAGACGTGCGGATCCATTTGCAAAGCTTTATTACAAAACGTGGTCAAGACAGGCAGGGTCAATGAACAGCAGACAGGTATGGCAGAGGCAAGACACAAGAGCAATCCTAGAGCAAGCGTGGGTCGACGATCGGCAAACAGTATCCAAAACAGGGCAAGGCAGAGAGAATAATCCGGGAACACGGGCAGGAATCAAAACACAGGAAATCTAACTCAGGATACAAGGAACGCTTGGTAAGGTAGCAAGGTTAACAATACTCGGCAGCAAGCAAGAGCAAGTCCCAGGCTTAAATAGTGTGTGTTTGGGTGATGGTGATTGCGAGATGGTTCTCAGGTGTGGGCGTGATCAGTGTGAACAGCTGTGAGTGATTAGTGAGTGCAATGGATGGTGGGAAATGGAGTCCAACGTGCTGTGTAGTGTGAAAGTCCATGTGGTGAGCGGGTGACCTCTGGTGGTGAGTAAACGGAAGTGCATGGCCAGGATTCGTAACAGCTGTAATGTGATTGGTTATTAAGGCACACGTGATCCAAGTTGACCGTTATGCTTTCTCCAATTGTAAGTAAACAGACCCTCTCATCTCCCTATAGTAAGACAATCTCTGTCATATGCACACTTCAGGCCATTCCACAGACCACAATGCAACACAAAGGAATCGGATACTTGTAAAATTACAAAATGTGATTCCAGCTATCGATTTCTGTGCGCACAGCTTTTCTTTTCTTTTTTTTGTCCATCTGCGAGGACACGCCCTGACCATTTGCCAGGACTTTCCTCGCTAATTTAAGTGCTCCAATGTTTGACTACATTTGCGATCAGAAGTCAAAAGCTAGTATAATATTTGTGACAAGCCAATGTGTTGCAAGAGAGTTGTGTCGCCACCAACATGACAGAGCACTTTAACAGATCGTTAAAGGTTGTGAACCTGATTCAAACACCAATGTGATCTTATTACCAAATGACAATGATTCAGCTGTTAAACCATAGCGTGTGTGATCACAACGGTGTAATCAACTATGTTTGTTAGAGGTCTTCATGGGCTTTAAACTGAAGTTTAAACTCACAGCTAGCTAATGTTCACGTGCCATTTGCAGTGTTGTGACAGAGACCGCTAGAACAGGCACAAGAGCAAAACAAGTTTTGTTTCAAATATAGCCTATACAACAAACGGTAAGTCCACATCTAGCATATGCCTTAAAATATTTCCATATAGGACTTGGAGGCAAACGATAAAAACTACAGTAATTTTTGTCAGTTAAGGCTTGTTAGCATTCAGCCTGCTTTACATTAGACAGAAATTAGCATCAGAAATTAGCTGATTTCCAGAAGGGCATTTCTTATCTGAGGGCAATTTTATAACTACCATATTAAATGTATATACACTATATTGCCAAAAGTATTGGGTCACCCCCTTCTAATGAACAGGTTTGACTACTTTAGTAATTTTCATGAGTACAAATCTTAATGTTTAAGCATATAATGATATTCTAGGCAATTGTGTGCTTCTAATTTTATTGCAACAGTTTGGACAGGGCCCTTTTCTATTCTAACATGACAGTGCCTCTGTGTATAATAAGGCAAGGTTAAAAAAGAAATGATTGAGTCAGTCAGTGTGGAAGAACTTGACTGGTCTGCATAACACAAAGTCCTAATCTCAGCTGAACACCTCTGGTGTGACTTTAAATGCAGACCTTAAACCGAAAACTCATCACCAAACACCAATGATTTGTAAATACACTATATGGACAAAAGTATTGGGACACCCCCTTCTTTAGAACAGAAGGCAGCACTTCCAAAACTGTGCCAACAAAGATGGAAGCATAATTCACATATTTAAAAACTGTTTTTCCATCTCTGTTGCAACAGTTTTGAAAGTGTCTAAAATGACTGTAGCCATATACAAGTCATTAGTGTTTGGTGATGAGTTTTTGGCTCAAGGTCTGCACTGCTCCGGGTGTGTGTTCACTGCTGTGTGTGTGCACGTTGGATGGGTTAAATGCAGAGCACGAATTCTGAGTATAGGTCACCATACTTGGCAGTATGTCACTTCACTTCACTTCACTTCACTTCACTTAAAGTCACACCAGAGGTGTTCAGCTGGGATTAGGACTTTTCTTTATGCAGACCAGTCAAGTTCTTCTACACTGACTGAATCAATCATTTCTTTTTGAACCTTGCCTTATAAACAGAGGCACCGTCATGTTAGAATAGAAAAGGGCCCTGTCCAAACTGTTGCAATAAAATTAGAAGCACACAATTCCCTAGAATATAATTATATGCTTAAACATTAAGATTAGTACTCATGGAAATTACTAACGTAGTCAAACCTGTTCATTAGAAGGGGGTGACCCAATACTTTTGGCAATATAGTGTATAAATATATATATATATATATATATATATATATATATATATATATATATATATATATATATATATATATATATATATATGTGTGTGTGTGTGTGTGTGTGTGTGTGTGTGTGTGTGTGTGTGTGTGTACCTACTTAACCATATTTTGGGGACAAATTTGTACCCAAAAGAGGTAAACCTGACAAAATCTCCAAAAACCTCCTCCCTTTGGGGACGTCCTCATTTGTAAAACTGGTTTAAAAATAAACTAAAAGTTTTTTTGAAATTGTAAAAATGCAGAAAGTCTCCTGTGAGGGCTAAGTTTAGGTGTAGGGCAATAGCACATACAGTTTGTACAGTATAAAACCATTACGCCAATGGGATGTCCCCATTTAGATAGCTAAGTAAACGTGTGTGTCTGTGTGTCAAATTTAGCCAGTTACTTCAAATCAATCAAAAGACAGTTACCAATCTTATTTTTAACATCAACAAAAGCCATCTTTACACTGCAAAAGTGTAATTATTATTAAGTTGTTATTATTATTATTTTATCGACTTTATTTCAGACGTTTAAAGTGTTACATTTAAAAAAAATAAATAAACAACTAAATAAATAAACTATTAACTCTTAACAATACAAAATAATTGTTATCATGTATGTAATCTATGGCTAGCTGTGCATTAAATGATGCCTGCTTTAATAGAGGTGAAGTAGTGTGGTACGATCACGCATTTCAATCCATGAATTATAGTGTTGATTTGAATTAATTATCAAGAGAGAGGGATGAAAGTTGAATGTGTGAATTGCGTCTGTGCGTCTTAATCTGCAAACAGTGAAGATTTAAGTTTTATTTCTTCAAAAATATCAATTTTACCCCCTAGTTGCTGAGAAATAATGTAGCGAATCAGTATTGAAGCTATTATTTAAAAAAAACTTGCGTGGCAGTGTGGACAACAAGTGATGGACATTGTGAATCTTTTTGTGCGTGCGCGAGTGTGTGTTAACGAAAACGGTGAAACAATTTAGGCTAGTAGCAATATAAAGTTAGTAGCAAAGAAACATTTAATACTATCTTATGAGGAAAAAAAAGTTGAATTAAATTTATACATAATGTTCCCTTTTAATTTTAAATTTGACTGAAATGCATTGTTAAAGCTCAGTGAATGTCTTGACCGCTGACATGATCAGGGATTGGCAGCTCTTCCTCACCCCCTTCCCTGTTCACTTCATTTAACAATTTTTCCTGTAGGTCAGACTCTAGCATTTCACTGCTGTACAGAAAGCTGAGGTTTGAGTTCTTATAAAGCTGAACAAGAAAGGGTCTGAGATCAATTCAGTGAACTGGCTTCTTTTTTGAGTCCATTACACTGTGAACACTAAAATGGCTGGTTCCCTTCTGGTTCACTTAAAGTGAACTGGGTTTGGTTCCTTTAAAACTAACTATGTGAAAAACACCATAAAACTGTGAGTTATGCATTTCGCAAAACTCTCGTTATAATTACTGAAGCTGTCTACAATCATTCTCTTTTCTGCAATTTGAAGTTTATTAAACGTGCAGAGTAACCACCAAATTGGTAAGTTTCATCAGATCGTGAAAAAATATAGAGCTGGGTATCATCAGCATAACAGTGAAAGCTAACACCATGTTTCCTAATGATATCTCCCAAGGGTAACATGTAAAGCGTGAAAAGTAAGGGGCCAAGTACTGAGCCTTGAGGTACTCCATACTGCACTTGTGATTGGTATGATATCTCTTCATTTACTGCCACAAATTGATGGCGTCAGATAAGTACGATTTGAACCATGCCAGTGAACTTCCTCTGATGCCAACATAATTTTGGTCGATAGTGTCAAACGCGGCGCTAAGATCCAGTAGCACTAATAGAGAGATACAACCACAATCAGATGATAAAACAGGCATGTGATTGGCTAAGGACAAAAAAGCAGGAAAATATACTAAGACAACCCCCCCCCCCCCCACGCCGATCAAACTGGTGGCGGATCTATATGGATAGTAAAGCAGGACCCATAACAACTTCTTTGAACAAAAAAATACATTTTAATTTATTTAACATGCAACTTTTTTTGTACAGTATGACACATAACAACTTATTTGGTGGATGTGTAACAGTGGGAATCAAAAGCAAGTGTCTTGTCCACTGCTCCATCACCACCTCTCTCTATAACAACAACCATGAGGCACACACGCGCGGTCTCTTGCTCTCTCTCCCTCTGTCATGCACGCGCTACGCGGTTTGGAGCACAGTCTCTGTCTCGCGGGCGCACTCACTCCCTCGCTCTAGGGGGGAGTCAATGTCCAGCGCTCTCTCCACCCTCAATACCACGACTGAGGTGCCCTTGAGCAAGGCACCGAACCCCCAACTGCTCCCCGGGCGCCGCAGCATAAATGGCTGCCCACTGCTCCGGGTGTGTGTTCACGGTGTGTGTGTGTTCACTGCTCCGGGTGTGTGTTCACGGTGTGTGTGTTCACTGCTGTGTGTGTGCACGTTGGATGGGTTAAATGCAGAGCACAAATTCCGAGTATGGGTCACCATACTTGGCAGTATGTCACTTCACTTCACTTCTCTATACTTCTAATTCTTAAAAAACAAAAACTAGCTTTTCTAATCTTTTTGCATTTCATCTGTTTTATTTTTATTCATTATAAAATTAACAAAGGCAAAAAAGGCCTCTAACACTAGCTTGCTCTATTCTTTTTCTAAAAAAAAACAAAAAACAAAAAAAACCTTGCTACATGTACTGCGTTAAGCTAACTGAGACTTCTCATAGCACTTGCATATCATTGCTCTTTTGTTGATTTTGATTGCTTCCATTGTCCTCATTTGTAAGTCACTTTGGATAAATGACTAAATGTAAATATATCAAAGCAAAATAAAAGAGCTACAAACTGTTAATACGTTGTAGTGCTGGGTGGTAGAATGACCCCTCAAAGCCCCCACCCCCCTGTATATTCTTCTTTACTTGACAGGGCTTAATATTATAAACATAAAATATAACCATTGCATAAAAACAAATGTACTATTTATAAAAATTTACCGATGAAACATTAACAATTTTCTTTTCATTGGCAATGTGGTGCACAACAGATGCTTAGGCTGGTTAAATTTTAAACATGGATGCAAAAATTGAGAAATTGTTTGATATTCCTTATTAATATTACTTTGAGAAGTTCATTCTACCACACAATATAGCAATATATTTCTGTCATAATTTCTGTCAAAGTTAAAACGAACTTTATTTTGGCGGATTGTAGTGAAGAGCTTTGAGTTTGCGTGTGTATCTGACGATAGTTTTCTCAGTGAAATGGAGATATCTTGGTGCAGTGACTCGGATGAAGTCGGAGATGAAGTTCATGTCCTCATATAGTGAGACGGCCGAGCGTCATGCGTACTTGAGTATGTGTAGTAGTTGACACTGCGGCGCTCATTCACAGAGACGTGCAGAACACGCAGATGTCAGGATAAAGGTTTTTTTCGCTTTACAGACAATCGTGACTTGATACTTTGTTGGCCATTGATTTTTTTTTCTCTCCATCTCTGCACCGCTATGTCACGGCATTTGAAAAATACACCACCCAGCACTAATACGTTCTCATTTAGGATGTATTAAGATAAAACAGTTTTCCTAACTTTACAACACAATAAGTAAATATCACTTTAAATAAAACTTACCAACATAACTTATTTCTTATTAACACTAATTCTTGTGGCGAGCGGATTTGAGATGTTCCAGTGCCGTCTGTCGCCTCAAGTAATCGACGGAGTGCTGACAGGATTTACAGAACATCATTCCCCCATCCTCATAAAAGTCATTACCAAATTCTTTTGCTCTGTCCCGTGCCGTAATTTTTGCAGACAGGTGATGTTTTTTCAACTCTTCCGCGGTTAGTTTTATTTTGGACATTTTATATGTGATATTGTTCATACGCTGCACTCTCACATACGTCACGTCAAACAGCCAACTTCAAACGCGCACGCGCGCATTGTGTATACTTGACGGTTACCATGGTGACGGCTGTGAGACCCCCCCCCCCCCCTTTTTTTGTTTTTTTTTACAGATCTGCATGATTCACATAGGTCACATTTTCAGGTCGGAAAATCCGGAATTCCGGATTAATCCGGAAAAATCACATCCCTGATAAAAGCAAGTCGTTTGTAACTCTGAGTTACATGAAAATAAATGAAAATAATTGTGAAAATTATTTTCAAATGAAAATGAATATAAATGAAATGTGTTACATTTTACAGTAGATCTGCTCATGTTGCATCAGATGTCTTTATACTCACGTTTTGCAGCATTGAGCATTATGACTATTCACATACATTTCTGTTGAGTTTATGAATGCAATGTCCAATCAGAGGTGATTTGATTCATCACCGTGGAGAACGCTGGAGTTGTTCAAGTGTATGCGCTTAATGACTGAATTCTGAATGTGCATTCGCAAATTCTGTCATAAACAACAAAGTGCGAAATAAATGTAAGCAATTGATTTGCTTCAGTGATTATGGGAGTTTTTGCAAAAGTGCATAGCTCACATTAGACTGAAGTCATGGAACGCTTCTGTGTCCTTCCCTTGCTTTCTTTGTATAATTTATAATAATATTAGTTTTGGTTTTCATGCTACTGAAATATCCAATATGAAGTCTTGATTTTCTAATCCAAGCAATTAAAAATTTCATAAAATGTTTATTAGCTTGTTTTGTCGGTAGCCAGAGTATAATTTGCTTTTTCTGCCTACTTGGTTGGATGGCCTGCATTAAAATCTCAGAAAGCCTACCTCCCTTTTAAATGTCATGTGTTAACATGTTTTTGGTTATTGCAGTTTAACTTGTAAAGGTGTTCCTTTAATTAAAATCAACTAGTTTGATATTCATAGGCCTATCCCATTTTTGCCCCCCTGCCACTGTTAAAATGTAACTAAGTAACTTTTACTATGTAAATTTTAAATGAGCTACTTTTTACTTGAGTAGATTTTTAGACTGGTACTTTTACTTGTACCTAAGTAAAATTTCATTAATGTAATGGTACATTTACTTGAATAGAATATTTTAGTATTCTTTCCACCTCTGAGTGTTAGCATATATTTAGCAGACATACTACTAATACTCCAATGATTGCTAGTTGATATGTAGTTGCAGAGTTACTTAACAACAGCTGTCTAAAGGGTACCATCAAAATAATCAAACTGATATTAAAATAAAAGTAGTTCAAAGCAAATGTGTCATATTACACATTCATTTGATCTGATATCTGATTTTATGGCTCTTTGAGAGAAAAAAATATTACTATTATTATTACTATACTTATACGGTTGGGCAAAAAAGTATTTAGTCAGCCACCAATTGTGCAAGTCCCCCCACTTAAAAAGATGAGAGAGGCCTTTAATTTTCATCATAGGTACACTTTAACTATGAGACAGAATGGGGGGAAAGAATCCAGGAAATCACATTGTAGGATTTTTAAAAAATTTATTTGCAAATTATGGTGGAAAATAAGTATTTGGTCAATAACAAAAGTTCATCTCAAGTCTTTGTTATATACCCTTTGTTGGCAATGACAGAGGTCAAACGTTTTCTGTAAGTCTTCACAAGGTTTTCACACACCGTTGCTGGTATTTTGGCCCATTCCTCCATGCAGATCTCCTCTAGAGCAGTGATGTTTTGGGGCTGTCGCTGGGCAACACGGACTTTCAACTCCCTCCAAACATTTTCTATGGTGTTGAGATCTGGAGACTGGCTAGGCCACTCCATGACCTTGAAATGCTTCTTACGAAGCCACTCCTTCGTTGCCCGGGCGGTGTGTTTGGGATCATTGTCATGCTGAAAGACCCAGCCACGTATCATCTTCAATGCCCTTGCTGATGGAAGGAGGTTTTCACTCAAAATCTCACGATACATGGCCCCATTCATTCTTTCCTTTACACGGATCAGTCGTCCTGGTCCCTTTGCAGAAAAACAGCCCCAAAGCATGATGTTTCCACCCCCATGCTTCACAGTAGGTATGGTGTTCTTTGGATGCAACTCAGCATTCTTTCTCCTCCAAACACGACGAGTTGAGTTTTTACCAAAAAGTTCTATTTTGGTTTCATCTGACCATATGACATTCTCCCAATCCTCTTCTGGATCATCCAAATGCTCTCTAGCAAACTTCAGACGGGCCCGGACATGTACTGGCTTAAGCAGGGGGACACGTCTGGCACTGCAGGATTTGAGTCCCTGGCGGCGTAGTGTGTTACTGATGGTAGCCTTTGTTACTTTGGTCCCAGCTCTCTGCAGGTCATTCACTAGGTCCCCCCGTGTGGTTCTGGGATTTTTGCTCACCATTCTTGTGATCATTTTGACCCCACGGGGTGAGATCTTGCGTGGAGCCCCAGATCGAGGGAGATTATCAGTGGTCTTGTATGTCTTCCATTTTCTAATAATTGCTCCCACAGTTGATTTCTTCACACCAAACTGCTTGCCTATTGCAGATTCAGTCTTCCCAGCCTGGTGCAGGTCTACAATTTTGTTTCTGGTGTCCTTCGACAGCTCTTTGGTCTTGGCCATAGTGGCGTTTGGAGTGTGACTGTTTGAGGTTGTGGACAGGTGTCTTTTATACTGATAACGAGTTCAAACAGGTGCCATTAATACAGGTAACGAGTGGAGGACAGAGGAGCCTCTTAAAGAAGAAGTTACAGGTCTTTGAGAGCCAGAAATCTTGCTTGTTTGTAGGTGACCAAATACTTATTTTACCGAGGAATTTACCAATTAATTCATTAAAAATCCTACAATGTGATTTCCTGGATTCTTTCCCCCCATTCTGTGTCTCATAGTTGAAGTGTACCTATGATGAAAATTACAGGCCTCTCTCATCTTTTTAAGTGGGAGAACTTGCACAATTGGTGGCTGACTAAATACTTTTTTGCCCAACTGTAAGTGGTCATTGATGTCTTTAAGTAAATTAGCATAAGAAAGATGGCAAGATATGAGACTTATAATACATTATGGTCCGGTTTCACAGACAGGGCTTAGACTAAGCCAGGATTAGGCCATTGTTCAATTAGGAAATTTCAGTAATTTCTATTAACATGGTGTGGTGAGTGGGGCGGGGCCGAGAGCCGTGGGAACGGAGCGAGGCCGGTGGAGTTAATGATAATGAGCGACACCTGCGACACTCACCGGTCTCGAATCCCACGGAGGAGCTCCGGAAGGATAAAAGGAGGAGTGACGACAGTGGAAGACGAGAGAGGACCAGGCCTGGATATTATTTTGTGTTTTGTGTGCGGCAGTCGTCCGTGAGGGGCTGTCGCTGTACTTTTACGTTTGTTTATTTTGATTATTAAATCTTTAAATGTTTGCCGGTTCCCGCCTCCTTCTTCCCGAATCTACGAACTGCGTTACAGTGGTGCCGAAACCCGGGAGGAAGGAGGGACACGCTGTCAGAGAGCCCTCGCTGCTGAGGGGG
The DNA here is from genome assembly GCF_936440315.1 of Barbus barbus. Classification (NCBI taxonomy): domain Eukaryota; kingdom Metazoa; phylum Chordata; class Actinopteri; order Cypriniformes; family Cyprinidae; genus Barbus; species Barbus barbus. Next base: position 8,272,377 of record NC_136722.1, read on the forward strand.
ATCGCGGTGCTGAGGAGATCGGGCGGCAGGGATTAGCGGGGACGGCCGCTGGCTGCCCGAGGCGACGGTGGTGCTGGAGCGATGGAACATCAGGTGGGACGGAAGACTCGCTGCCGTGCTCCTGGGTCGAGGAGGGGGGCTACCGTCCGAGAGGGAGCGGAGGAGTCGGCGCCATTCGCCGAGTGGCCGTAGCCTGCTGCTATCCGCCATGATGGGGAGGAGCAGGGAATGGGGGACTCGCTACCGGCTGCCCTCGACCGGAGGAGCCATCGCCGTCCGCCAGGAGGCGGAGCGTCGAGCCGTCCACCAAAGAGGTCCAGTACCATCGCATGGCACCGCGAGTGAGAGCCTCTCAGCTGGTTGAGGACCAACCAGCAGTGTGTCCGGGAACCGGACCGATTTTTTATTTTTTTTCCTCTCTCCCCTCTCTCGTCTCTGTCACTCCTCATCCTTCCGTCTCCTTTTCTCTCGCCTCGTCTGTCCGTACCCCCAGGTACGCCGCGGCCGCCCTGACGGGTCCCCCCCAGGAAGGAGGGGGGGGGGGGGGGGAGTAGAGCGCAGTCTCGAGGGTACCCCCCGGCCTGCGAGGGGCGATGGGGGTATGTGGTGAGTGGGGCGGGGCCGAGAGCCGTGGGAACGGAGCGAGGCCGGTGGAGTTAATGATAATGAGCGACACCTGCGACACTCACCGGTCTCGAGTCCCACAGAGGAGCTCCGGAAGGATAAAAGGAGGAGTGACGACAGTGGAAGACGAGAGAGGACCAGGCCTGGATATTATTTTGTGTTTTGTGTGCGGCAGTCGTCCGTGAGGGGCTGCCGCTGTACTTTTACGTTTGTTTATTTTGATTATTAAATCTTTAAATGTTTGCCGGTTCCCGCCTCCTTCTTCCCGAATCTACGAACTGCGTTACACATGGCTTAGAAAAAAACATTACTGGTGTGCATCTCGAGACAAAACAAAGCCACTGATATATTTTAAGATCAGTCAGTGCAAGTTTCTTTCAGTTAAAACAGCTCAGACTTACACTCTAGTCTGGGACTAGGCTTAAGCCTTGTCTGTGAAACCGGGGGTGCAACTAAGAGAAATATAATCCATTTGTAACTTAAGTGGATGCAACATGTTCACTGTGTGTTATAAATCAAGCTATAACCACACATAAGTAAATATTATAATCAGTGTTGGGGAAAGTTACATTTAAAAATAATGCAATACAATATTGCGTTACTTACTAAAAAAGTAACTAATTACGTTACTTAGTTACTTTTTATGCCAAGTAATGCGTTACGTTACTTTTGCATTACTTTTTAAATATGAGCAGGGCTTGATTGTTTGTTTTTAATATAAAAAAGTTATATTTATAGCAAATGTAAAAGCCCTTTCACACCATAAACTGTAATGAATAAGCTTCAGGCTGAAGGAAAAGTAAATTCACATCTGTACAGGAGAAGAAGGTTTAACACTCTTCTGCAATAAAAAAAAAGCATGGTTGAACTGGATCATCAATGGTCAGCAGCAAAGACATTGATTAATAAAATGGGATTAGATACATGTGTGTTATATAACATTGCAGGTTTGCGTCATATTCTGAGTTTGCATTTCACTGTTTTATTCATTATGATGAATACTGAATCTGTTTTTGTTTTTTTTTGCGAGTGAGATGAATTAATGCATGTTCACATTTAGTCTAGAACTATAGTAAAATCATGTTCACACAGTGCACACAACACCTCTGTACTTCCGATTTCTCTCTACATGGGGACAGGAGACTTGTCAGTCAATAAATGGGAAAACAAAGTAACTGCCGTTACTTTTTTGAAAAAGTAACTCAGATATTTTCTTGTAAATTAAAAAGTAATGCATTACTTTACTAGTTACTTGAAAAAAAGTAATCTGATTACGTACCCCCCGACACTGATTATAATACATTAAAACTGTTCTTATGAATATTCATAAGATGATATAACATATAAGGTTTTTTATAATGCATGATGCATTCATTATAATGCCTTAAGAATACCCTTATAATGTATTATAAATATGGGCTTCATAGAAAGTTGTCACGTATCTGTCTGTCACGTTGCACACACGCACCTATTTCCGCCTCGCCTATCATTGAGCACACCTGTTCCTCATCACCCCATCAAGCAGTCACAGTTTAAAAGCACACACCTCAGCTTCATCCATGGTCCGATCTCGTTAATGCGAAGTGGACTCAACCTACTGGTACTATCGTCTGATACTAGCAAATTGACTTACCTGTGTTACTTACCTGATTTCAGTTGTGCATGTCATCTGCAGCTCCATACTCCACGCTGAGGTGTGTGCTTCCTGATTCCCGGTCCTTCAGTTCTCCTGGCCTCCGTCTCCACAAGCTCCTGAAAGGCAAAATGATTCCTGTTACTCCCAGTATTCACCTCCCTGGACTAACTCAGTGTTGAATTACTCACCTCAAGTTCCCCGTCTTCCATTCTGACCTAACCATTCAATAAACTGTTCATTGTTAATACTTACCCCTGTGTCCAGATCTGTACTCACGTAACAGAAGATCGGACCATGACTGAAGCAGCAGGATGAGTGTGCAAGATCCCTTCCAGGAGCATGTGGATTCCCTCAAACGGGTATTGCTCAACCCTCCACCGGCACCCTCCGCTCCAGTACCACTATCTTCCGTCAACATCACCAGCTCTCTTTCACCCACCGTATTCGCCAGTCCCATGGCCCGACCAGTGCCCTTCTCTGGTGCGGCGGAGGAGTGCAATGGCTTCCTACTTCAGTACTCTCCAGTGCCTGCTCCTCGCAAGTGCCCTCCATTGCCTGCTCCTCGCAAGTGCCCTCCAGTGTCTGTTACTCGCAAGTGTTCTCCTGGGTCCCCGCTGGTTCCGTCCAGCCCTTCCGAGTCTCCGCTGGTCTCGTCCAGCTCTTCCGAGTCCCCGCTGGTCTCGTCCAGCCCTTCTGAGTCCCCGCGGGTCCCGTTCAGCCCTCCTAAGTCTCCGCTGGTCCCGCACAGCTCCGTGCTTCCAGAGCATCCCCGAAAATCCGCGCTGTCAGAGCGCCCCCGAAAATCCGCGCTGTCAGAGCGCCCCCTAGAGTCCGCGGCGTCTGAGCGCCCCCAAGAGTCCGCTCCTCCAGAGCGCCCTCAAGTGCCCGCTCCTCCAGAGCACCCCCGAGAATCCGCGCTACCCGAGTGCTCCCGAGAATCCACGCTACCCGAGTGCCCCCGAGAGTCCGCTCTGTCCGAGCGCCCTCTAGTGACCGCTCCTCCAGAGCGCCCCCAAGAGTCCGCGCGATCCGTGCGCCCTCTAGTGACCGCTCCTCCAGAGCGCCCTCAAGTGTCCACGCCGCCAGAGCGCCCCCAAGAGTCCGCGCCATCCGAGCGCCCCCAAGAGTCCGTGCCGTCCGAGCGCCCCCAAGAGTCCGCGCCGTCCGAGCTCCCCCAAGAGTCCGTGCCGTCCGAGCGCCCCCAAGAGTCCGTGCCGTCCGAGCGCCCCCAAGAGTCCGTGCCGTCCGAGCGCCCCCAAGAGTCCGTGCCGTCCGAGCGCCCCCAAGAGTCCACGCCGTCCGAGCGCCCCCAAGTGCCCGCTCCTCCAAAGCTCCCTCAAGTGTCCGCGCCTCCAGAGTGTCCCACGGTGCCCACTCCTCCTCAAGGACTCCCAGAGAAAATTTTGAGTGTTGAATTACTCACCTCAAGTTCCCCGTCTTCCATTCTGACCTAGCCATTCAATAAACTGTTCATTGTTAATACCTACCCCTGTGTCCAGATCTGTACTCACGTAACAAAAGTGTTACCATACATTTAAATATTACAATATTTCAGTGTCTTTATTAAATTATTTTATTGTAATTACATTAAATGATTGGTGTTGTGCTGCTGTGACTTTACATTAGCAGGCTCACTATTGGCTGATTCAGAGGTTGAGGTCAGCCATTTTGGGTTGACATCATTGTAGTCCTTAGTTCACAACACCTTCACCTCAGTCAACACTTAAGAATCAGTCTTAGATTTATAAAGTCTCCTACTCTTAGAAATGGCCTACTTATTACTAAGAATTTTTTGACACTTAAGTCAAAGCTTAAGACTATTCATAAGAGCATTTCTTAGAAGTTTTATACATACGGGCCCTGGTCTCTAATTTATTACTGAAGCTTAAACAGAAACAATTTGAACTCAGTTATAAAGTGGTTTGTCTTCTTGCTCATCAGCTGAAGGGGGCGCAGGCTAGCCATGCCATTCATCAAATAAGAGTACGTAATGGAGATTTGGTAACACATCCTAAAGAGATTAATAACCGTTTTGCAGAATTTTATAGGCAGCTCTGTTCTTCTAATGAATGAGGTGGGGCATAGCTTTCTCAAACTGCATTTTCCAAAGCTCAGCGATAGTGCTAAAAAGGAATTAGACAAACCATTTAAACTTTGTGACGTTTTGGAAGCGATTAACTCCCTTGCTATGGGGAAAGCTACAGGTCCAGATGGGTATGGCGTGAAATTCTATAAAGCAAACTCATCTGTATTGGCCCCTCTGCTGCTTCTTATGTTACAGGAAAGTTGGAAAAGTTCCCAGATTTTTTATATGAAGCATACGTGTGTCTTTTGAGGAAAAAGGATAGAGACAATACTGTGCCCGCTAATTAAGACTAATTATTAGTTTTCTTAACTGTGATCAGAAGGTGATAGCTAAGATTTTGACTATTCGTTTAAACAAAAATATGGACTTACTAATTAATTCCGACCAAACGGGTTTCATTCCAGGAAGATTCTCCTTCTTTAATTCACGGCGCCTATTAAATATTTTATATGATAATCAGTCCAAAAAAGCTAAGGCAGCAATCCTCTCCCCGGATACGGAGAAAGCCTTTGACCGAATTGAATGGAGCAATATGTTCTCTGTGTTTTTCAGCTTTGGAGAAAATGTTGTGTGGCCAATTAAAATGTTCTATTTGGTTCCTAAAGCGGCAATTCTTACAAATTCAGATCGGCCCGCTTTTTTCAGTTACAGCGGGGAATGCGACAGGGCTGCAGTCTAAGCCGTTGCTGTTTGACCTAGCCTTAGAACCCCTTGCTATTTATTTACATACCCATTCTGAGATCCGAGGTATGCCTTTTGGCAAAGCTGATCTTAAGCTGTCCTTGTATGCAGATTATTTAGTATTATTTTAAAAACACCCTTCTAATGCCGTGCCATGTCTAATGGAAATACTTAATGTCTTTGGCTCCTTCTCTGGCTACTCTGTCAATTGGGAGAGGAGTGTGTTTATGCCTCTGGGAGATGGTTTAGATCAGGACTGTCCAAACTTGGTCCTGGAGGGCCGGTGTCCTGCAGAGTTTAGCTCCAACCCTAATTAAACACACCTGAAGCAACTAATCAAGCTCTTACTAGGCATACTAGAAACTTGCATGCAGGTGTGTTGAGGCAAGTTGGAGCTAAACTCTGCAGGACACCGGCCTGATATTTGGATATTCAGACCAGGCTCTAACTTGGCCTCAGTCTCAACAACTCTCCCTGATATTTGGCATGGTGCTGCCCAAAAGAGCGATTTTTATGAGGTGGAAATCTACGTCACCTCCACGTTTTTTTTTTTTTTGGTTAGCTGAAATGGTTTCTGCCCTCAAGCTTGAAAGGATGCATTTCTCTAGAGCGGGCAGATTAAAGATGTTTGACAAAATCTGGGGCCCCTTTCTCGGGTCTATATTTTAAGGATGACCTTGCTATGTTGTTAATGTGCTACATGTCATTCGATCTTGTTTTTCCTCAGTTTTTTTTTCTTTTTCTTTTCCCTTTTTCATTTCCTTGGTCCTGCTGAGGTTCTTCTGATGGTGATGTGTGAGAGTACTTTCATGAATATTTGGTGCATGTTCCGGTTGGGGGGAGGGGAGAAATGTGGTATGGAGCAACTATTTTGGTTATATTGTATAAGTATACATCTATAGTACTTTATGGAGTCTTACGTTTTTGAAAAAGAAAAAGGTTTCTCAAAGTACTTAAATAAAAATAGTAACTAGATGTGTACGTGGTATGTAACCACAGTGTAAGTACACATTTATACATAGTGTCTACAGCTCTAATGTTTGTGTAACTACACATATGTAACAACCCACTGAATGATATGTGTAAGTACAAATGTGTAACAGGAATAACAGCACTTTTTGGTAAAGAAAGTGTTACACTTTATATTAAGTAGACAATTCCTATGGATTTACCATGTAATTACTTTGATGTTACACAGCAGCGGCCAGTAAGTTAGGCTTTACATATAAATTGTGGTTGGTGTCCAGAATTTTACACTTTATATTAAGTGGACAGTTCCTGAGGAGTTACCATGCAAGTACACTGGTATTACAGTGGTGCACCAACTCCAACTCGAGCTCCAACTCCTCCCACTTTACATGTCCCTAAACCTACCCATTTCCACCCCCTGGATCCCATTTCCACCCCTAAACCTACCCATCTCCACCCCCTGGATCAAATTGTTCCAATTACTCTTAAACATACTGTTGTTACAAAATGTAGTTATATAATTCCTGTTACACGAGTACTTAATGAAGTGAAAAAAGTGTTGTTACCAAGGTCCTGTTACACATTTGTACTTACACATACCATTTTGAGGGTTGTTACATGTGTGTAGTTACAGAAATATTACAGCTGTAGATACTATGTACCAATGTGTACCTACACTGTGGTTACATACTATCCTTTTATCTATTTGAATAATAGAAAAGTGTTAGTGTGTTATGTGTAAGCCAAGTTAAAGAGATGGGTCTTTAAACTAGATTTAAATTGACAAAGTGCGTCTGCCTCCCGAACAATGTTAGGTTCCTGAGTTTGGGCGCTATATAGGAAAAGGATCTGCTGCCGGCAGTTGATTTTAATATTCTAAGTATTATCAAATGTCCAGAGTTTTGAGAACACAGTGGACTTGAAGCACTATAGTGTGATAAGAGCTCACTCAAGAACTGAGGAGCTAATCCATTCAGGGCTTTATAAGAAATTAGCAAGATTTTGAAATGTATACGATGTTTAATAGGGAGCCAGTGCAGTGTTGACAGAACCGGCCTAATATGGTCATACTTCCTGGTTCTAGTAAGAACTCTAACTGCTGTATTTTGGACCAACTGTAGTTTGTTTATTAAGCACGCAGAACATCCACCCTATAAAGCATTACAATAATCTAACCTTGAGGTCATGAACGCATGAATTAACGTTTCTGCATTTGACATTGAGAGCAAAGGTTGTAATTTATATATGTTTTTGAGATGGAAAAATGTGGTTCCCCTTCAGGAACTCAAGCTGCATCGAAACACTTTAGGAACGCCCCTGCGAGACAGCGTTCTGAAGCATGTGTGGAATCAGTCGAACAGAGAAGCGAGACATCATAAGCGGGGTGACGTGAGCCACCAGGAAACGTAAAGGTGCATCCGACAAAAACACATGTTAGTTTCTGCTTTTCAGCTTGCACGTCTGTGGTATGTGTGTGTGTCTGCAAATTAGTCAAGTCACCTTTATTTATATAGCCCTTTTAACAATACAAATTGTGTCAAAGCAAACTGCACAATATCAAAATAGGAAAATAGTGTGTCAATAATGTAAAATCACAAGATTAAACACTCAAATTTCAGTTAAAGGCATTTCATTATTGAATTCAATTATGTCATCATCCAGCTCAGTTCAGTTTAAATAGTGTCTGTGCAATCAGGTCGACGATATCGCTGGAAATGAAGTGTCCCCAACTAAGCAAGCCAGAGGCGACAGCGGCAAGGAACCAAAACTCCATCGGTGACAGAATGGAGAAAAAAACCTTGGGAGAAACCAGGCTCAGTCGGGGGGCTAGTTCTCCTCTGGCCAAACAAACCAGCAGTTTGTTCCAACTGCAGCAAAGTCAGATTGTAAGGGCTCAGCTGGTTCCAGTGGTCTTTTCCCCATGGCTGTCTAGATGGCGGGGTCCTCACTGGGGATCTGTGTCCTGGTCTCCGCTGATGTTCAGGGCTGTAGAGGTCGTCTCTGGGTGCTGATCCACCATCTGATCTGGATACAAACTGGATCTGGTGACTGCAGTTACCATCTGATCTGGATACGGACCAGATCGGATGAGGCAAGTCATGCATCCGCCTTCCAGAGTCTCTTCACGTTTCCGCTGATCTTCCAGAGACTCTTCACGTCACCACGGACCATCCAGAGTTTCATCACGTCTCAGCGGATCTTCCAGAGTCTCTTCACGTCACCGTGGACCATCTACAACCACGTCATGTCACAACTGATCATCCAGAGTTTTGTGACGTCATGTCCGTCACACCCAGATATTCAAGGTCAGTGCTTCGATTTCCCAGTCTGATTTCCAGTATGAGGGATGCACTGCTGGTGCCTGCACGCGCAGCTGTTATCCCCAAACCAACTCACTTTAACCTTCCTGTTCCTGTACTAATTCCCCTGTCCGAAGCGCTTCTCATGATGGGGATCGCTTTGTGTTGCGTTTGGGCTGCATACACCACCACAGAACTGCCCGAGGTGGCGATGTCCACTGTGATGTCTCCAGAGGTGGCCTCTTGGGGTAGTGACACTCGCTGCTGTGCTCTCAGAAGCGATGGCATGCACTGCAGCTTCTTCAGAAGTGGTGGCACATGCTGCAGAACCTCCTGAAGCAGTGGTGCTCGCTTCAGCTCCTTGAATGGTGGTGGCGCCGTCCAGCAATGTACTCTCAGCCTGTCGTGTTGCGGTCAAAGAGAGCGTTACTGAACTCTCGGAGGTATCCACTTATCAATCCTCATCCTGTCCTGTCATGGCCAAGGAGGCCGTCTGTGAATCCTCATCTTGTCCTGTCACCGCTATGGAGGCCGTCTGCAAATCCTTGCCTTGTCCTGTCACGGCTATGGAGGCCGTCTGCGAATCCTCGTCCTGTTCTGTCACGGCCACAAAGGCCGCTTTTGAACATTTGCCCTGCTCTGAACCGGCCGAGGACGCCATCTCTGAACTCTCGCCCCGTTCTGAACCAGCCATGGTGGCTGATTGTGAACTGTCTGTCTTGCCTGTCTCTGTCAAGGAATCTAAACCTGAACTGTCTTGAGCTCAGAAACTATAAATGCACCCCATATCTGTCCCGTTAACCCTATCACTGCCATGGAAGCCTTTAATGAACCCCCTGCATGCACTGTTAACCCTGTCATTGCCAAAGTGAACATTAGTGAACTGCCTGTTTAGCCAGTCACTGTCAATGAGTTTAATTTCGAATTGTCTGCCTGTCCTGTTTTGATCAGGGAGTTTGCTTTTGGACTATCTTCCCACTCAGTTGCCAGCAGGGAAAATATTGATGGACTTCCTATGTTCCCTGCCTTGGTCGTTGAGTCCGTACATGCTCTATGTGTTTCTTATGTCTCAGTTTTACCTAGGTCCCAGTCTCTACCAAGAGCTTCTGCTCCATCTGCTCCGGCCTGGTGGGCTCCAGTCCAGTCTGCTCCGCCCTGGTGGGCTCTGCCGTGGAGGTCTTCTGCCCTGTCTGCTCCACCGTGGAGGTTTTCTGCCCTGTCTGCTCCGCACTGGTGGGCTCCTGCTCTCTCTACTCCGTCGTGGAGGTCTTCTGCCTTGTCTGTTCCGCACTGGTGAGCTCTGGCTCCGGCTCTGTCTGCTCTGTCTGTCTGGCTCTGGTGGTCTTCTGCTCCGCCGTGGTGGTATGCCGCTCCTTGGGGGGGGGGCTCTGTCACGAATCTGGTTCGTGGCCTTCCATCCGACTGCCACAAGAGATCGCCTCTCCATCATATTGACTCTCACACCACACATCACGCTGGACTGCATTTCTCATCATCCATTGCACTGACGACACACACAACTGAATGCACTGATCACACAGCCATTTCACTATCACACGCTCACACCTGAGAATTATCACACAATCACACACCCTACTTAAACCATGGACTTCCTTTCACAGATTGCCGAGTATTGTCTAGCGTTTGGCACTCTACTAGTGTTAGCTACTTACCAAGCCTTTCCATGTTTGTTTTTGTGTTTAGTCTCCTGTATTGTTCTGCGTTTATCACTTTCCGAGTGTTAGCTGCTTTACGGAGCCATTCCTAGTTTCCATTTCTTATTTTAGTTTAAGTCTAGTCTTTTCGTGTTGCCTTGTTGTCTGGTTCCTGATCTTCTGCCTTGTATCTTGGATTAACCCTTTGCCTTCCATTTGGACTCCGTTTGCCCCTGCCTGGACCATGGCTTGTGTACCTGGATTACCTCTCTTGTCAAGCCCTCTGGATATTGTTCGCCGATCGAAGACCACGCCCGTTTACTTGAGTACTCATCTGTCTTGCCCTCAATATACCTGTTTGCCATTTGTTCGACCCTGCCTGTATTTTTGACCATGTCTATTAATAAAAGCTTGCACATGGATCCGCACGCCTCACGTCTTGTTCGCCATGTTACACTGCTATTGTTGTTTGCACTATTTGCCACAAGTACAGTTTATCTCTCTCTGTCGGCGACGAGGGATTCACATGTGATAAATGCAGGGAAATAGTTAGGCTGACAGAGAAGATTTCAGAATTAGAGACACACATCCAAACTTTAGTTGAGGATAGTAAGAATGTGAGGGCTGTAGATACTGCTTTGGATGTGACTAGCTCAGGGAGTCCTGTACATTGTTCGGTTCCGGTAGAGCCCGTGCAGCAGGGCAACTGGGTGACTGTGAAGCAGCCGAGTCGAGGTCAAAAACACCACTCTTCCGTTCCGATCAAAACATCAAACAGGTTCTCCCCACTCAGTGATGCACCCACTGAGAAACCTGATGAAATTTCTCTAGTTATTGACGATTCTATTGTACAGAACGTGAAAATAGAGACACCAGCCACCATAGTCCAATGTTTACCAGGAGTCAGAGCACCTGACATCTTGGCAAATTTAAAAGTGCTGGCTAATGCTAAACGTAAATTCAGTAAGATTGTTATTCACGTCGGCACTAATGATGTTCGATTTCGACAGTCGGAGATCACTAAATATAACTTGCATAGGTGTGTGAACTTGCAAGTACAATGTCAGACACTGTGATATGCTCTGGTCCGCTCCCTGCTTACCGGGGTGATGAGATACATAGCAGACTGTCGTCACTCAATGGCTGGATGTCTAAGTGGTGCCCGCAGAATAACATAGGTTTCATAGACAATTGGAAGAATTTTTGGGGCAGACTTGACCTGTTGAAAAGAGATGGTCTTCATCCCTCTTGTGGTGGTGCCGCTCTTCTCTCTAGAAATATGGCACATAATCTTAGAGTTCATACTTGACTAACTGGGGCCCAAGTCAGGAAGCAGAAAGACTGGCTAAACCGACCGTCTGCTAGCCGCCTCACGTCACAGAAGTCAGTTAATTTTCAGCACACAGAGACTCTTTCACCTAGATATTACACTATAGAGACTGTGTCTGTTCCCCGAACTAGAAAATACAGAAAACATCCAAACCAAAGTAAAAGTAACAATTTAATTGATGTTCAACAAATACAAAACAGATATAATACAGATAAACAAATGATAAAGCTTGGCTTATTGAATATTTGATCCATTTCTACAAAAGCACTTTTTGTAAATGATATGATCACTGACCATAAACTAGATGTGCTTTGTTTGACAGAAACCTGGCTAAAACCAGAAGACTACATTACTTTAAATGAGTCTACCCCCTAAGAATACAGTTACAAATATAACAGAGGTCGAGTTTCAAGTATAATTAGTTTGAAGTAATGGTGCTTCATATAACGTTATCCAAAGAAACAAGTGTTAATGATAAATCCCCTGCAATGTTTGTACTGGCTACTGTATACAGGCCACCAGGGCACCATACAGACTTTATTAAAGAATTTGCTGATTTTCTATGTGAGGTAGCGCTGGCTGCAGATAAAGTCCTAATTGCTGGTGATTTTAATATCCATGCTGATAATGAAAGAGATTCGTTGGGATCAGAATTTATAGACATTCTAAATTCCACTGGTGTTAAGCAACACATTTTAGGACCTATTCATTGTCGAAATCGTTCTCTAGATTTAATACTGTTATATGGAATTGATGTCAGTGGTGTTGAAATATTGCAGCAGAGCGATGATATCTCAGATCATTATCTAGTCTTGTGTAAACTCCATATAGCTAAAGCTGTAAAGCCAACTCCTTGTTCCAAATATGGTAGAAGCATCACTTCTACCACAAAAGACTACTTTATAAATAATCTTCCTGACTTATCTCAATTCCTCAGCATATCCAATATCTCAGAACAACTTGATGATGTAACAGAAACTATTGACTCTCATTTTTCTAGCACTTCAGATATGGTTGCTCCTTTACGTATAAGGAAGATTAAGGAAAAGAGTACAACACCATGGTATAATGAGCACACTCTGGCCCTAAAGAGAGCAGCCCGGAAAATGAAGCGCAGCTGGAGAAAAACAAAATTAGAGGTATTTCGTATTGCTTGGCGGGAAAGTACCCTATCTTACAGAAAAACATTAAAAAAACTGCTAGATCTGCTTACTTTACGTCTCTTTTAGAAGAAAACAAACACAACCCCAAGTATTTATTTAATACAGTGGCTAAATTAAAAAATATATATAACATCAGCAGGTGCAGACATTACCCAGCAGCACAGTAGTAATGACTTTATGAACTACTTTACTTCCAAGATCGAAACTATTAGAGATAAAATAGTTCCTGAGGAACAATTCCACTCAGTTCTATTGGAAATGAACAATTGTATAAACTTGTTAAATAATCTAAACCAACAACCTGTATTTTAGACCCTGTTCCATCTAAGCTCCTAAAAGAGGTGCTTCCAGAAGTAATAGATCCTCTACTGAATATTATTAACTCATCATTGTCATTAGGATATGTCCCAAAAACCTTCAAACTGGCTATTATTAAGCCTCTCACTAAAAAAAAAACACAACTTGACCCCAAAGAATTAATTACAGACCGATCTCGAATCTCCCTTTTCTGTCAAAGACACTAAGAAAAGGTAGTATCATCACAACTATGTTCCTTCTTAGAGAAAAATGATATATGTGAGGATTTCCAGTCAGGTTTTAGACCATATCATAGTACTGCTTTCATTAGAGTTACAAACTACCTGCTTTTATCATCTGATCGTGGTTGTATCTCTCTATTAGTGCTACTGGATCTTAGCGCCACATTTGGCACTATCGACCACAACATTCTTTTAAATAGACTAGAAAATCATGTTGGCATTAGAGGAAGTGCACTGGCATGGTTCAAATCATACTTATTTGACCGCCATCAATTTGTGGCAGTAAATGAAGAGATATCATACCAACCACAAGTGCTGTATGGAGTAGCTCAAGGCTCAGTACTTGGCCCCTTACTTTTCACGCTTTACATGTTACCCTTGGGAGATATCATTAGGAAACATGGTGTTAGCTTTCACTGTTATGCTGATGATACCCAGCTCTATATTTCTTCGCGACCTGATGAAACTTACCAATTTGCAAAACTAACAGAATGTATATTTGAAATCAAAAACTGAATGACTAGCAATTTCTTACTGCTAAATTCTGAAGAAAACAGTGTTAATTATTGGACCAAAAACCTTTGCATGTAATAACCAAGATCACTGTCTAATACTTGATGGCTGCCCTCTAAATTCTTCGTCATCGGTTTCTAGGCGTACGTTTTGATAGCAATCTTTTGTCTGGCCAGAGGAGAATGACGCTATTTCGACAAACTATTTCTCCGTCTAAATACTGTAATGCTGATATAAAGCCTATAGAACCTTGTCGAAACAAGAACACACACACACAATCCTATTAACAGGACAGCACATTCCTGAGGAACCCCCCTCTTTTCATTATCTATGGTCGTTCAACATCCTGCTCTGCTCTCTTTAACGTCTCACGAGACCCCTAAAACAAGGATAGATTTGTGGAGTAAATCTGGAATGTATTTAGAACAGAACCTTCAATGTTGTTCCTGACTGGTTTACCATAAATAAGTCGCATAATCAACAGTACAAAGCATGTGGCATCTCAGCACAGACCCTCCCTCATATCTCCTGATCGTTTAACGCAGTAATTCAATGATGGTATCAACAAAGATGATAGTTTTACAACAGACGTCCGAGCTAAAAAAATGACCAGATCTCCACAAAAGTGACATTCCCATGACCTCCCGTTTCTCTCCAGCAGGGAAACGCGCCTTTTCTTCTTATTGGAAGAACAAAGAAAATCAGACCTTTATAATTGTTCCAAAAGAACAAATAATAATTGTTGCTGCTACCAAAAGCAACGCAGATACATACATACATATATATATATATATATATATATACACTCACCTAAAGGATTATTAGGAACACCTGTTCAATTTCTCATTAATGCAATTATTTAATCAACCAATCACATGGCAGTTGCTTCAATGCATTTAGGGCTGTGGTCCTGGTCAACACAATCTCCTGAACTCCAAACTGAATGTCAGAATGGGAAAGAAAGGTGATTTAAGCAATTTTGAGCGTGGCATGGTTGTTGGTGCCAGACGGGCCGGTCTGAGTATTTCACAATCTGCTCAGTTACTGGGATTTTCACGCACAGCCATTTCTAGGGTTTACAAAGAATGGTGTGAAAAGGGAAAAACATCCAGTATGCGGCAGTCCTGTGGGCGAAAATGCCTTGTTGATGCTAGAGGTCAGAGGAGAATGGGCCGACTGATTCAAGCTGATAGAAGAGCAACTTTGACTGAAATAACCACTCGTTACAACCGAGGTATGCAGCAAAGCATTTGTGAAGCCACAACACGCACCACCTTGAGGCGGATGGGCTACAACAGCAGTAGACCCCACCGGGTACCACTCATCTCCACTACAAATAGGAAAAAGAGGCTACAATTTGCACGAGCTCACCAAAATTGGATGGTTGAAGACTGGAAAAATATTGCCTGGTCTGATGAGTCTCGATTTCTGTTGAGACATTCAGATGGTAGAGTCAGAATTTGGCGTAAACAGAATGAGAACATGGATCCACCATGCCTTGTTACCACTGTGCAGGCTGGTGGTGGTGGTGTAATGGTGTGGGGGATGTTTTCTTGGCACACTTTAGGCCCCTTAGTGCCAATTGGGCATCGTTTAAATGCCACGGCCTACCTGAGCATTGTTTCTGACCATGTCCATCCCTTTATGACCACCATGTACCCATCCTCTGATGGCTACTTCCAGCAGGATAATGCACCATGTCACAAAGCTCGAATCATTTCAAATTGGTTTCTTGAACATGACAATGAGTTCACTGTACTAAAATGGCCCCCACAGTCACCAGATCTCAACCCAATAGAGCATCTTTGGGATGTGGTGGAACGGGAGCTTCGTGCCCTGGATGTGCATCCCACAATTCTCCATCAACTGCAAGATGCTATCCTATCAATATGGGCCAACATTTCTAAAGAATGCTTTCAGCACCTTGTTGAATCAATAGCAGCCACGTAGAATTAAGGCAGTTCTGAAGGCGAAAGGGGGTCAAACACAGTATTAGTATGGTGTTCCTAATAATCCTTTAGGTGAGTGTATATATATGTGTTGTCACGATACTGGAATTTCTAACTTCGATACGATACCTTGAAAAATATCGATATTCGATACCATTTTCGATACCACGGAGAAAAAAACTGCCACAATATTAAGGGGGTAATTTTTTTAATTTAAAGATAAATGTAACAAGTCGAGAACATGCGGTATATTTTACATGAACAAAAAAATGTCTTGAGGTACTGCATTTGTTGATTTATTTATTAATCTTTTATTAATCTTAGTTAAATGTAATTGAATCTAACGTTTACTAATACATGTACTAATTAAAATCCAAAGTTCTATTTGTTGATATTCTCATTTGCTTCATAACCAAAATATTTCCAGATATAGGGCCCTATGAAATCAGTTTTATTTTTTTCTACATTCAATTTTTTCCATTTGAATTTTTCTGGATTCCGGCTTTTTTCCGTTTGAATTTTTCTGGACTCTTTTTTTTTAATGGTCAAATTAAATGCTATTAATCTAAAAGCATGTCTAATTCATTAAAATCATGAAAATTATACAATTTAACATTTAATTTATTTAAAGTGTAACAAAAATGACACGTATGAAATGTTTTATTTTTTTCTCACCTTATGTTTTATTGTTACCAAATTCTGTGTTTTAGCATGTCTATTATTTGAATGCATACAAAATTTTTTATTTATTCTTACAGTAGCCTTATGAAATATATTTTCCCCCTCAGAAATTCTGTGTTGTGTATTTAAATTTTACTGGATATCAGATGAAGGCATAAAACAATTTTAATTAATTTATATTTGAATGAATGAAAATTTTTTGGCAAATGAAGGGGATTTACTATTAAAATTAAAATATTTTGTGATTATTTCTTTAAAAAAAATTAACAGTAGTAGTAAGTAGTAGTATTATGTACATTCTACTAAATAATAGTAATATAGCCCATTTCTGGCACACGGTCTTTAATAGGCTAAGTTAAACCGAACGTTTATTTTGACAGGTTGCCGTGAATACTTTTAAAGTTCTGTGTGTGTATGATATGATGCCAGTTTTACTCAAATTAAATGGTAAAATGCTCGTAAAGTGCCTTTCAGATCAGTTCTGGAGATATTGTTGATGTATTTATGTCCTCATTGAGACGGCAGACGCTGACATCACCGCGAGCGCCACATTAGTAAACAAAACCGCACGTGCAGCACATTCACACAGAGACACGCAGAACATGCAGGATTCATATTTAAATCGACTTTTGCAGATTAATATTTACAGATACTAGTCCATATCGCGATTTGATTTAAGTGTAATGACCTACTTTTGATTAATTCATTCAAACTTTGACAAATTCCGTGACATTCCGCGTTAAACTGTAAATTCCATTTTTATGACTGGATTCCACGATTCCGTGCGCGTTCTCTGCATCGCGGAGATCATAGATCCCTACAGATAGCGCTCCTGCTGTGTTCTTTAACAACCAGAGCAGTCATCTTTCTATTCACTTCACTTTTGCTATTTAACCAGAGCGAAGGAGACGAGTGCGGTCACGTGTGGAGAGAAGTGAAAGTGACAGCTCGGTTAGTATCGGTGTATCAATACTTCGGGAAATTAATATTGGTACCGTTCAGATATTTCAGTATCGATACTTATCGAAATATCAATATTTTTGACAATATATATATATATATATATATATATATATATATATATATATATATATATATATATATATATATATATATATATATATATTAGGGGTGGCACGGTTCGCGGAAAAAAACCGAACCGCACGGTTCTCCACACACGGTTCGGCACGCGCTAGGACCGCGGTTCAACTGAATTCTGACAACGCATGTGGTTTGTTATAAATAACACGTAAAACAAATAGGGTTCGGCTAATGTATGTTTCTGTTAATGGATGCGCATTCTGGCTTCCCAGTACATTATAACAACAGCGATGAGAAAGAAAAGAAAAAAAATAAGTGGACAAATCATTCACTCTTGTTCAATGCGAGTGCCATATGCGGGAATATGAGCATTTATTCCGTCATCACCCGGTGCTGATAGCGCGCGCACAGGTGAGACCTGAACAGCACACGTTGATATCGGTGTTTAGACTAAAGTCGTGTAAGCTTTGCCAGCTCAAATATTTAAGAGCCAGAGGACGCGAGCTCGCGCGCGCAGTGAGATTTGTGCGTGCGCTCATCAGAAGCGCACAAACCTGCGCCTCAGAACGCGCGCAAATATGAAGCTCTCTGTGAAGTATTGTGTTTTCATGGATAAATTCACACAAAATTCTGTCAAAATGCCCGTCTTGGTAAGTATCCTATAGCAGACATAGCCGGCTGGGCGTACAGTATCAGTGCTTTCTCTTAAAGTGACAGTTAATATTAAATAAACAGCAACAACAAAGAAATCACTCACTGCTCTTGATTGAATCGCTTTTGTAACTTTAATAAAGAGTAATCTTTAATTTATACAGTCAAATATGCAATGCTGTTTTACCTTTGATTACTTTAATCGTACTTCAATTTCTGTACCTAAAAAACCCCCTGAAAATCACTGATTATTTTATTTGTATCTTTACTCTATTGTATTTTTATTTGTGCTGTTGCTTGTAGTTAAAGGTCTGCTTTTATTTGTGTACACTCACAATGAAAACAAAACAGATTTTATATATATATAACATGTAATAATATTTAGCATTTTCACATCAAAATAAAAGAAACTGAGCAAAGTAGATGTCTTTTTTTTCCTGTTGTACCGAAATTGTATCGAACCGTGACCCCCGAACCGAGGTACGTACCGAACCGTGACATTTGTGTACCGTGCCACCCCTAATATATATATATATATATATATATATATATATATATATATATATATATATATATATATATATATATATATATATATACACACACACACACATACACACACACACAATATATAGACTATATTAAGGTTGTATGTTATTTTATGTCTTTCATATGCTTGGTATGATTATTTAGAAGGTAGGATGTTAATCGATGCATTAACCCAGGTAGTATATCAAATTAAGGTATGTACTTTGTGTATGCCAAATACCTGTTGTTTGATTTTGAATGAAAGCTAGTTGCGTCAACGATAATTTGGGCTGGAAGAAAGCCTTTTCTCATCATAATGTATAATTAAAACACTTATAGGAATCTGCTAGGATATGTTCTTCATTTGATGAAATAACTCCAGAAAGGATTTACGCACAGAAAACTGAGCCGTGCGGGGCGGGGCTCCGCCCTACAGAAACACTTGTGATTGGATCAAACAGCAAAAGGGGCGGACTGAAATCAGCCAGATAAAGACAGACACCGAGCTTTGGCTTGTGTTGCTTGCTCGCACGCTGACCTGCTTGAAACTTTGGCTCCTCATCTGATCGCGCTGTTGAGCGCTCTAAGCCATATACCATCTGGCGAGCAACCACTTCATCAAAGTTGCGAATAAAGACACTTTAACATCTGAAGCCGTAAGAACTGAAACAAACTTGCTAAGCGCGTCATTACCGCAGAATGACCTCAGAAGACTACGAAGGGTAGGCCAGTAATGCTGAGCGAATCATTGGTACAACCCTCCCCACTCTCCAAGAGCTGTAATTATCCAGAGTGAGCAAAAGGGCTGGTAAAATCACTCTGGACCCCTCACATCCAGCACACTCCCTCTTTGGACTGTTACCGTCTGGTCGACGCTACAGAGCTCTGAGCTCTGAGCAGCAGAACGACCAGACACAGGAACAGTTTCTTCCCTCAGGCAATCCATCTCATGAATACTCAACAATAAACGTGGAACACACAACTATAATACATTATCCGTTCACCACATTCACTTATTAATTTTTTTTTTTCTCATTTCTAATTTGCACATACTTGACCTGTACATACATAGTTGTCTATATTATATATTGCGTTTTTGCTGCTCTGTACATTGCCTATTTGGATATTTGTATATTATTCTTTTATTATCTGTGTCCAGTCCTGTTGCTGTCTTTCTGTTGCACTGTGGAGCTTCTGTCACTACAACAAATTCCTTGTATGTGCAAACATACTTGGCCAATGAAGCTCATTCTGATTCTGATTCTGATTCATTACGTCACAGAGAATGCAACCGCCAATTGCACGAGGGCATCTCCAGTGACATCACGCAACGACGACTTCAGCAGCTAATCCGCACCTGGGGTTCCCTCAACCAGGAAAGGAACGAAACAACTCAGAGCAAGTAATCAAACAATTCTCCATAATTCTGCTGGAAACTGGCTGAAGTAATTTTAAGAGTAAAGATAGACGAGTTCTCTTCTTGAAACTTCCGCAGGGAACATTTCAGCACCTAGCAAAAGAGTGCTAGTTTTAAGCTTTCTTCAAGTTCATTGCCTGCAATGTGTGTGTTTGTGTGTGTACGTACTCTGTTTTGTGTTATGTAGCTTAGTAGTATTGTGGGGTAGCAAATAAACTTTGATTTATAAAGAATCTTTTGTCTGGTGCTATGTGATTTTCAAATCTGAAACTATTTGTCAAAGATCATGTTACCTGTGCTCAAAATTACCTAATCAATTCTGTATTACCACGGCCACGGGAATAAACTGAATTGTTAAGAGGTACTCATTTTAATGCTTGCTGGACAAGTCGTTAATGAGGTATCGTTAATAAGGTATAAGTTGGACGTTTTGATTAATATCAATTAATCATATCAATATCGAATCCATACGACTCGATTTCCAAAAGCTAAAATTAAAATAATAGTTCTAAAATTATTACATATATGGTGGAGGATAAAAGCTGGCATTAGTTTGAATTGAAAATTTATAGCACATTCATAATAGTCAATTTATGTGTTTTTTCTATTTTTAACCGGAAAGAAATAGTTGCACAGAGAGTCAAAGTTGTTTGTGGTACTGTATACTTACTTGTGGCAATGCATTTTGAATGAATGAAATAGCAACTTTAGTTGTTTAGAAGAAAATGAACTGCAGTAATTAATAGTTGCCTTTTAAGACAAAAGTCGCTCTAAAAGTGCAAAAGAGACAAATGAGCGAATTTCCTAATTTCTCTCTTCTATAAGGCCTTTTCATAGTCTGTGATTTACATTGCGTGTTCCAATGTCTAACTGAACTATGCGTTTTCCCTGTCGAGAATATTAACTTGTGAACTCAAGACGCGGCGTTCAGAAGGAGTGGCCAAAACGCGTCTGTAGGGAGAATATTTATCTTGATCAAAGGAAAAGTGGGTGAAGAAAATCCACTGTGTTTTGGTCTGCCAGAATAGACTGACAGAGTGATTGAGCCCGCTACGGCCAAAGTGTTAAATTGATAATTAATCTGTGGGTTAATTTAGGCTACGTCCACACGAAGACGGGTTTCTCCATATCCAATCTTTTTTTTTGCCTCAAATTCCATAAACACGGAGTCGTCTCAGGAAATATCTGCGTCCACACGGAATCACTGAAACCGACTGAAAACGATGTAGTACACATGCCAGACCAATATGTGGCGCTGTAATTCTGCCACAGAGATACACAAAAAAACAGAGAAGAAGACTTGGACCATGTGCGTAAACCTTGCGCGTTGAATATAAACTAACACACAAAGCAGAAGATTTTGCTTTAATAAAACTAATGAGCTCAGTAGGTTCTGCAGCACGAACACAGGCACGTAGTCTGACATTGTTGTTGTTGTTGTCGCTGTTATGTGACGCAGCGGTGTCTGATTAGGGGCGAGACGTGGGCTGATGACGTCATCGTTTCAGAAAATATACGGATTCGCCGTCCACACGAAAACATGAAAACGGCGTTTTCAAATTTATCCACCCTGGGACCCGGTTTCAAAAATGATCGGTTTCACTCTTCGAAAACACCGGATTTGTGTGGACGAAACGCCTATACGGTAAAAAATTTATGCGTATACAGAGAAACCCATGTTTGTGTGGACGTAGCCTTAATTTGGTCTAAATGAGTTGAGATGGTTAGCGCTATAAGAAAGAAAAGAAACTAACTAGTGCTTTTGTGGTTGTTCCAAGTGTGAGACGCACTCTGAAACTCTGTGTGTCATCATGGTGACAGCCTAACCGGAAGTCTTTAGAGACTCTCTCTGAAATTTTCTAGTGCGCAGGCGCAGTTACGCACCATTTTGAGCTTTGGTAAACAAAGAGCATAGCATGAGCTAAGCTAATTGAAGCTAATAAGTAACATTGCCAAAGCTGGTAGCACTGAAGGCTAGCGATTAGCTACTAGCATTTTGTTGCCTGTGGGTTTGAATGCAGTGTGTTGTGCAGTGTGTTTTGGACGGTTAACTCTTTTTACTCTGAACTTTAACTCACACTAAGATTGTTGACGTCATTTCCTTCTCTCTTTTGCATTTATTCATGCTATACCTCTCCTCCCATTTGAAAGGACTTTAACAAATGCAAACTTAAACAATTGCTAGGCAAGGCAGCTAATTTTCATAGGAATAAGGCATTTATTTAAGATTGGTCTCTTCTCCTTGTAGTTAGACACAATTAATCCTGGGCAGTAACCTCATTGCTTTGATAGGAAGATCATTTAATTATAATTGCGCCCATGATTTTAAGGATATCAGCGGGTGAATTGCTATGAAATATTTGAAACTGGTCATTTACTTTCTTAACTAATCCCAGATGTAAAATTAAACTAATTTCATTAAAATAATTTCAGTTCCTGATTCCATATAGACTGATTGAGATAATTGTGTGCGCTCTGACAATTTAACAATAACATTAAGATCTTAATTATTAACTATCAATGTGTTTGATTGTCGGGCCTGGGGAAAGTTTTAAATTTCCTTTATAATTGAGATGGTAAGGATTAATTTGTTCTGATGGTTCTAATGACACAAGGAGGAATTAGTAATCTGTTAGGTTTAGGGATGTAGAATTTGTCATTTAATTTCATAATTAATTACGAATTTGAAAATTCTAATTAAATTTAATAATTAATTACAGTTCCTGTTTCCATACTGGTTCCAGTTGTAATTGTGCTTATCATTTTAATGACAAACATCATTAAGATCTTAATCCTTAACTGCCAATAATACTCTGCAACTAGGAAAACCATTGTAATATTATAATAAAATTATATCCCTCTGAAAATGTAATCTGAATCGATCCTATCAATTTTAATGATGACATCATTAAAATTGAATTAGGAAACACAATTTATAATTTGAAATTCTAAATTCAATTCGTAATCAGTTGGATCAATCTGTCTTATTTTCAATCCTGTAGTTACTTAAATAACACGGAAGTTCATTTAAGTTTCCTTTTGCTTGGGTCTAATAGTAAATAGGGCTCCCCCTAGTGCTTGGTTGGTGAAGTGACATTGTTCCCAGTGTGGGTTACAGCAAGTGGAGCCACCCGTTTCAGACGTAAACCTGGTGCAGGCTGGGGGGGCCGAATATCTCTGTTCTAGTGTTGCACAGTGAAGGCCCGCAGCAGGCCTAGCAATCTGGTATCGGAGGAGTCGTCAACGGCTGACTGGGCGAAGGTACGTATATACCACCCCGACTTGACGAAGTACGTCGAACTTCGGGTTCGCGCTGACAGATAGAGACCGGGATCTAGCCCCGCCTCTCTTCAGGCCAGCAGTCGGTGACGTGCCTCAGTCCGGTTGTGCCAAAAGTTACAGCTGTCTGAGAGGCTCATGGCAATACATACGGTGGGGACAGAGTGTTCGACAGGACCCTTACAGGAGCTCAGCTGGTGCGCTCGAGCGGTAGGCCTTGCTGCTGTACTCCACTGGACCAATTTAATTCCTCACCCTGCCTAGGGCATAAGAACTTAACCTTCTAATTAGCCAAACTCCAAAAGAAAATTCGTTTTTTTTTTCTCAATACTTAGGCCAGTGTGTTTTACCCTACTAAA
Organism: Barbus barbus; assembly: GCF_936440315.1. NCBI lineage: Eukaryota > Metazoa > Chordata > Actinopteri > Cypriniformes > Cyprinidae > Barbus > Barbus barbus. Next base: position 8,295,778 of record NC_136722.1, read on the forward strand.
ATTAGCAAAGCCAAACCCCTAGGTGCATCGACTCAACAGCGCCACTGCGCTGCCACCCTGGTTACTAATCCTGACATTGGGAGTAAATCCTCACTCTTCTTCTTCTCTTTTCTCCCTTCCACTATCTTCTAATTTGACTACTGCTGCTGTTTGCTGGGATTTTGCCTGAGGGAAAGCATGAGCAGAGAACTTTAGCAATTGAACAGGTATTTATCAAGGACTCATCAAGGCCTCAAATCACCCTGGTAACCGTCTATTCACTTTGCTTCCATTTGGTAAGCGCTTCCGTAGCCTGATGGCAAAAACTGAGAGACTTAGGAGGAGCTTCTTCCCCCAGGCCATCAGGCTCCTAAACTCTAACTCTGTGTCATAACATCACTTGACTCCATGTAAATATCACCATATCAATAAGCTATTCATATTTTTTCTCTACCTCATATTGCTGCTATTTAAATACCCTGCACAACTTTTTAGCACATTTTCTTTGCACATTCCTCTTTATTACTATTTAAGTCAACAACATACTGACCTGCACATTTATATTTATATTTTTTATCTTTTATTTTATTATTTAATTTTTTTCTACTTTTCTTTTTCTCATATTTGTATTCTATATAATTGCACTGTCCTTGGAGCAGACCTGACCTACATTTCACTGCTGGTTATACTCTGTATAATTGTGTATGTGACAAATAAAAATCTTGAATCTTGAGTATTTGTGAACTTGAGAACGATGTTTCAAAATTGTTTTCAATTTACCTTCCTCATTTGTGAAATCCTCAGGAACGACGGGAAGGACCAGACTAGGTGGAACAAGGCGCTGAGGAGGAGATCAACAGGCTAAAAGAGACCCTAGTAGCTACTAGCCAAGAAATGCAACAAGTCAAGGCAGACTACGCTGAGCGGTCCGAAAAGCTACAGTATGCGGAACAGCTTCTGAAGAAAGCAAAGGCTGACTTCAGGGATAAAAACTGCAGAATAAAAGCCCTTGAAGCTCACCTGGATGAGTCAAGAAACGAGGTTAGCCGTCTTACACGACAGCTAGCTTGTCAAAGAAGAAGCTGATAGTTTCCAAGAGGAACTCAAGCATGCCTACGAACTGCGCTGTGAGCCATCGAGGACACGACACGCATCGACCTCACCCCTGACGAGCAGGACCGGGTCACCTGTTCCTGGACTGACACATGAGAAAAAGGTGGAAGGGGTGGTGTTGAAACATTCACCAACTCCCCCTGGAGAACTTTACCTCACGTTACCTCAGCCAAAAGAATCTGCTGCAGCCAGCCACAGATCATTGCATGGCTTGGACCTAAAACACCTTGACAAGTTCGCCAGGAACACTGGCAAATTCACCCAGAGCGTGCCAAATAACCAAAATGTCCAAGCTTATCTCCAAGATATCGACTTCCATCTGGAAATGCGACCTAATGTTACGGACAAAGAAAGACTCCATTTACTCTGAACGACATCCAGTCCTGAAGTTCACAGCTTCCTGGACAAGCAGCCTGCTCACACAAAGACTGATTAACTGCTCTGAGAAGCCCTCATTAAAGGGTTCTCCGACCCCGAGTCCGAACAAGGCCTAGTGGCTGCCCTGGAGACAAGACAAGGACGTCACAAACCTCCTCAAGCCTACTACAGCCGACTCAGACGAGCATACTTCGGAACTCGCAACGAACCCGACATGGAGGACGAACTAAACTTCAAAACTCTATTCCTAAGGAAACTTCACCCGTTTAGTTCGTTTAGTAAGCCACCATCTTGGCGTTCTTGCATGTCCACGAACAATGAATGCTCAGCAGTTGCGAGACTTGGCGCAGAAAGCCTACAGCAAACAAAAGATGGCCTCAGAAAAGAGCGGCAAAAGCCCAGCAGTTCTTGAGTTCAACACTCAAAGTCAAGGGCTGGCTCTAGAGGGCACCTAATGCCAAGACAATGCCAAGCTGTCACCCGGAGAGTGGACTGCACCCTCGTCCAACAAAGAACGAGACTCACACACTGGCACCCAACCTAAACAGAGGTATGACCGCTGGGATGAACCGCGTGGACATCAACCTCACATGGACGGCACTGGGAGAAGTCATGTGACCAGTCAAGGCTTCATGAGAATTAATGGGAAAGATCGTGGAACCAGCCAAAGTTGGATAAGATGATAATACTGTTTAGGAATGCCCATGCAATCGCGAAAAAAGGAAGGCCATTTCAAGATTACGAATGGCAAAGCAATTTTTTTTTTTTTTTGGTCTATGAAATGTTGAATAGTAGATTTTAGATTAAATGCTGAATAAGGTCAGAAGAATATAGCGCCCATGTAACTAATGTCAGTAGCTAGGCTAGTCTATATGCATAAAGTAGCCTATAACGTTAGTGCTATGATACGATATTTACTTCTAACTTTACTTTTCATTGTTTATTTTTCCATTTTAATTTTATAGATTAGATGAGAAAAAGGGAATTAGCACAGGTAGCACATATGTGAATCGGAAGCAAACCAGGGTGTTTATTAAGCACATAGCTGCAGCTGAGAGGAAGACCCTTCAGTCAAAGATAGCGGCAGCAAAATTCCTCTCCATTATGTCTGACGGGTCTACTGACACTGCCGTTATGGAACAGGAAATGCTGTATACGCGCTTGTGCAACCGAGGCAAGGTGGAGGTCCACTTTGTAGGGATACAGGATGTAGAGAAAGCAGACGGTGAGAACATCGCTCAGGCAATAGATAACACGATGAGGGAGGTCTGTGGAGAAGAGTGGCAGGCCAAGTTGGTGGCATGTGCAACTGATGGTGCATTGGTGATGATCGGGACACGTAAAGGAGTAGTGAGCAGGCTGAGAGGAAGTAACATGCATGTCCTGGGTATTCACTGTATGGCACACCACCTGGAACTAGCTTTCAAGGATGCCATTAAGAGCTGCTCTATGGCAAAACAGATTGAAGATGTGCTGTCAGGGCTGCATACATTCTATTGTAAAAGTGCTCTCAACAGGGCAAACCTAAAGCACAGCTTCAAGATTCTAGGCCAGAATACCCTTGTACCAACTAGGGTTGGAGGCACCAGGTGGGTCTCTCACCTCTTCAGGGCCATTGACCATTTTTTGAGGGGTTACCAGGGATTTACCCAGCACCTAGACCAGGTAGGATAAATAACAGTGTAGAGAACTTGAATGTTAAGTTAAAAGGTTAGGTCAGTTTACTGTCAGGAATTTGTTCAGTGTAATTTAATAAATCGAACTAACTTGAACTTAAAACACTTATATAAAAATTATAAATTGACTAATGACTTTTCTTTATTGATTTGACGGATTTTGTATAAAGATTCAGTCACCAGATCCTGAAGGGGTGAATGCAGTGCAGAAGAGCAAAGCACGTCACTACTTCCAAACCTGCCGGGATCCAACATTTTTCATGTTTTGCAACTTCATGCATGATTGCCTGACCCACCTCAGCAGCCTCTCTCTGACTCTTCAAACCTCAGCTATCACAGTGGCTGAAGTACACAGCTGCCAAACAGTGCTCACAAAATACAAAACCAGGTGAGTGTCAAGAGAACTGAAAAGTTGTGTTAATGTGTTTGCTGCTTAGCTGAATATCTTAAACTTACTAATGTAAATGTACCTCAGACCTGGACCCAAGCTGAAAGCCTGTATGAAGCAGCACGAGAATGATGACAGCGCCATAAACAGTGTCATGAAGGCCAAGTTTGAGCTGCTCGACAAACTCTGCCAGAGTCTGCAAAGTCGCTTCACCGTCATGACCATATGGATTCTCCAAGCTACAAAGTTAGTGAATCTGAACAGCTGACGCAGATCGCTCTATGTGGTTTAGGTTCATACATAACATTTCATCTACAAAGTCATGAAAGTATATAACTCAATGTTGTTTCATTATGTCCGTCTCTTTTCAGAATTTGGTGAATCAGAAGTGGAGGAATTAACTACACACTTCCAGAGCATCCTGACATCCTCAGGGGTCGCTGTTGAGCTCATCCCAGATCAGTGGACCATTCTCAAGACCAGACTGTATGAGACGGGAGAGAGTCTCTACATGAAGACCTGGCCAGAAATCAACAGCTCTTTGCAACCGCAATGCCCCGACATCCTCAGCCTGGTTGACCTCATTCTCACCGTACCAGCCTCTACTGCAGACTGTGAAAGAGGCTTCAATCAAATGAAGTTAGTGAAAAGTGACTGGAGGTCCCGTCTTACATCAGGAAGCCTCTGCGACCTACTGACTGTCCAGCTATCCAGTCCCTCTATTGAGAATTATGACCCCACCCCTGCTATCCAGCTCTGGCATCAGGCTAGCATCCGGCCTAGAAGGCCAGAGTTCATGGAGGGGAAGAAGAATGCTCAGGAAAGCACCTCTGAAACTTCAGAATCTGATTCTGATGAGCAGGCGTAAATTGGACTGGGAGTGGGGAGGATGGGTGGAGGAATGTTAGTTTTTTGTTTAATCTGCCCTACTCATTTAATGAAATGTATATCAGTTCATGGTTTGTGTGTGTATAAGAGAGAAAGAGAAAATGTCAGTATTTCATTGGGACTTGAGATTAAATAAACTGCTTAAGTATTGTAGATCTTGTAGTATTAATTTTCACATGCAGTTACACATTGTTGGTTAAAAACAAGAAAGTGGCTGGTAAAAACATTGAGTGGCTGGTAGATTTTGAAATCCACCAGCTACATTTTGGCCTGTGGACAAAAAAGTTAATTTCCATCCCTTAGAAACACCAAGGGAGAACGACAAACGTACCCTGGAGCAACCAGCCCAAGGAATCGACGAAAGAATTCACAAAGATTCCAAGCTGACCGAGCTCAAACTGAACCCACGCAAGAACAAAAGACACCACCGGGTTTCGACTGATGAAAATGATGATGAAAGAATTTTTCCAATGGAAAGAGGAAGATCGGAAATGGGAAAAGAAAGAGAAACCAGATTCAGCCTGACTAGCAACGGGGCGAGATGGCAGCGACCAGCTAACCCAATTAGTCACGGAGAACCGCACTCCTTCACCTCACTCTCAGAGAACCGCAATCGCAATAACTTCAGATGGACACGAAACCCCACCTGAAAACCCAGCAACAGAGTTAACCACTAACTCAACACCCAATGCTCCAGATCACAGCAGCGTCCAACAAACAGCTGCTGACCAAACCCCTCAAGTTCCAAAAAAAGTGCTGTCTTGGTCATTTGCCACTCCTCCAAAAAACACCACATTCTGGAAGCAGCTTAGATGGAATAGGGTCTAACATACATGTTGTTGATTTAGATCAGTGGTTCTCAACCGGTGGGGCGCGCCCCCGAGGAAAAAAAACAGAAAAAAAAAAATGCCAATTTTTTTTATCACTAAACTACTGTCATAAAAAGTTATAGTTTTGTATATACATAACTCCTGAATAAAAATTTAAATGTGTTTGGACTGATTTAAAAAAAAGCATTTTGAACAAATTTGATTGGTTTGTCGATAGTGAGCGCAAATGCAGGTGATAAGCGGTTTTATTAAGTGAGTCATTGAGTCGTTCATTCAAACGATTCGTTCAAACGGCCGATTCATCAAGAATGAGACAGATGGCCGTTTCTCAATACCAAGTTCGCAGAGTCTGGACTTCCGTCCTTTCGAGTTTGGACTTGCCAAGTTCGACTCAGAAGAACGAACTCTCGAGGACGGGAGGACGAACTGAATTCTGGGTTATGGCCCGTATCAAGTCCGCACAAGTCACCTCTCGATGCATCCTCGGTAAAAGGGGCGGATCAAGAACACATCCGGGGATTTGAACTGGACTTGGCTAGATGTGAACTTTGAATTGGAACAGTACTTGGGCAGCGACTGATGACGTTTCACAAGTCCACAAGAACACAAGTACAGACAAGTACGCATATTGAGAAACGGCCAGATGTTTGTGCATGGGTCATTGAATCTTTGACTCAACCGATTCGTTCAAAACACTGAATCATTCAAAACACGATTGAGTGTTGCTGTGAGATGCGCTATGCTGTGATCTTTGTTTGGATTCATCGGATCTATTTTCGCTGCTAAAATAGACCAAAACAGTCATTATTTCATCAAAAATGTAAGTGACTTAATATTATTAACTTGTTTGTTGAACTGTCATATGAAATCAGTGTCACATTTTCAATCGTGAGGTGATGGTAAATTAAGTGATGGTCAATTGTCAGCTCTCTTGGTCGTCAGGTCGTGTGATGTATGTTGCTGAACTGTATTCAAATGTTATAAATATAAAAACACCACATTTTGAAATTTAACTGCAGTATGTCAATTTAGTTTATTTGTGTGTGCTGTGCTCATAGACTTTAGAAAACGGCGCTCATTTGTTTGATTTCTCCTCGAGAGGCTGCACAAGCCTCAACAGTTTAAGGTCCTTAAACCCTGACCCTGAGTCCGAAACTGTCGTATTTGTTTTTTCATATTCGTCATTTGGTGGCTGTCAATTGTCAAAAACACCCCTCAAAATATTTGCTACGGATGCGAAATATGCAGAAAATCGAACCATCCGAATTAATTTTTATGACGGACGGAAGTTGCAGAGGCTGCAAACGTATAAAACGTGAGGTCGTATTTAGTTTTATATATATATATATATATATATATATATATATATATATATATATATAAAACGAATAAACTAGTCAGAATATAGGCTACAGTTAAAGCTTTCCTTTAGTTTTTGTGAAATACACGCACGCACGCAGCCACGCACACACAAACATGTTTAAATACATTTATGTTGTTAATAAATAAATAACAATAAATTGTTGTAACAGCAATATCTCCAAGTTTTGTTTTTCACTGTAAAAATGTAATAATTTGCCAATGCAAAGAGAGTACCGCCACCTTTTTCCCCCGCTTCAAGCACTGATTATAACACAAACAAATAATCCTCCTGGCGACTTTTTTTTTTTTGTTAAAAGCGACAAATCCGGTGACTTTTACTGGTGTTTTTGGAGACTTTTGTGGTGTTTGGAGACTCGAAAGCACGAATCACTCTTGTGACGAGTCAGCTGCCTCCCACCTTATTGTCATCACCACCCCGTCCCGTATTCGCCGCCCTTCACCAGGCTCCCGACTGGAGTGGGTGTGTGAGAGAGGAGGGGCGCTGAAACAGCCAGGGCTGGCGGCGTGTGATGAGGCGCGCCTGATCACCGCCGCCGTTTAAATGCCGAGCGCGCCTCTCCTCGGGAGACCCCTTGACCCCTCTTCCCCGTGCATGCACGCTGGTGTCCTCGTGGGTCCAGGAAGGGTGCGTCGAGGAGGAGGATTGCCGCACCCATGAGACGGCTGACGGGCCAGGATGCCGGGCCGTCGAATTCCCCAGAAGCGCCGGGAACCCAGGAGTTGGAAGAAGTCGCGCAAGACGCCGCCGCCACTCGCTCCCGAGAGGGTAGCGCGTGCGGCCACCGGACTCCACCCCTTCCCTGGACCCTTCCCTTCTGAACACTACCCTCCTGCACAAGCCCCGCTGCACAACGAGGACACCAGATTCCCCGTTTATTTGGACACTTTTCCCCCTTTGGACACTTTATTTTACCTTTTATTGTTTAATAAAAACCTCTCCGAGGCTTGACACCACACCCACTGTGTCTGTCGTTTGCTCCCGCCACACTCTGCAGTTAGGCCTACTGTGCTCAACGAGCAGCGGGTGCTGCCGTGAGCCCCTCTCCCGTCCAAAAGCACTCACAGGCGGTCAGTCTCTCAGTAGCCTCGCGCAGCAGTCAGAGCAGAGAGGAGACACACACCCCTCCGCATCCAGGCTGCAAATGAATTGCGCATGCGCATGGCCGCCGCCGTTCCCATAAATGTAAATGTAAATGTTCACTCACTCTCACACAAAAATAAATCACTGCATTTAAATTGACTCACGACATAGCTCTCCATTCACTCTAGTCTAGTCTCTTGCCAAGTTCGCTTGTGCCAGCTCTCGCTAGTCTGTTATCAATCTCGATTTACATAGGCCTTTACTACAAAACCCCAACAGTCTTTTTAAAGACTAAACCCACAAACATTCTTGTTATAGTTTAGATCAAATCTCAACCCTAGCCAGTAATTTTTTTTAACTGCTAGGCAGTAGCTACACTTCGCTAAAACTACCCACGCGACTAAGACACACACACACACACACACACACACACTACAATCGTTAAGTATTAAAATAAAATCTGAATTGTCTGCAAAATAATTATTTTGTTGGTTTAATTAAAGATCATGCCTAAGTCCCTACTGATTAGCCCCTGATACGTCTCTCAACATAGCCACACACACAGTTACATACTGCCTAAACTTTATTGAAAACACATAACAAAAATGGAGAAATATCTTGTGAGGACCAACAAGCCAACCGACGCACCACCAGCTGCAAAAAAGCTTTGAAGGTACGATGAAGCATACCTGCAGTTTGGGTTTACAGTCACGGCTGATCTGAGACCTCAGTGTGTCGTGTGTGCTGAGGTGCTGGCAAACGACAGTATGAAGCCCTGCAAATTAAAAAGGCACCTCGAAACAAAGCATGCTGGCATTAAAAATAAACCGACTGAATATTTTAAAAGAAAACTTGATGGCCTCCATCAGCAACAGGCAACCATTTCAGTGCACAGCACTATGTCTAAACAGTGTTTGGAGGCATCGTATGTAGTGGCCAAAAGAATCGGTAAACTGGGTAAACCGCATACAATCGCCGAGACTCTCATTTTGCCGGCAGCGCAAGACATGTGCAGAATAATGATAGGCGATAGTGCAGCAGCCAAACTCGGTGCAGTACCGCTGTCCAATGACACAGTCGCTAGGAGAATTATAGACATGTCCAATGATGTCAGAGAGCAACTGATAGAGTTCATAAAAAAAAGAGTCCTTACTACGCGCTGCAGCTGGACGAATCCACTGATATTGCTGGGCAGGCACAGCTCCTCACCTATGTCAGGTATCTGCGTGACAAGGCGATTGAGGAGGATGTCCTGTTTTGCCGGCCTCTTCAGTCGCACACTACAGGAGAAGCCATTTTCAATGTCCTTGATATTTTTATCCGTGAAAATGGTTTGGCTTGGGACCGATGCGTTGGCCTATGCACGGATGGTGCGCAGACAATGACGGGGCGTGAGCGTGGCCTAGCTGCTTGCGTTCAGCAAGTAGCTCCACTTGTGAAATGGACACATTGCATGGTTCATCGCGAAGCACTAGCTGCTAAAAAAATGCCGGTTCTTTTTGACTCCGTGCTGAACCAATCCGTGAAAATGATAAATTTCATCAAATCACGGCCGCTAAACACTCGCTTGTTTGGGGTCCTCTGCCAGGAGATGGGGTCAGGGCATGAACAGCTGCTTCTGCACACTGAAGTTCGCTGGCTCTCCAGGGGGCGGGTGTTACAGCGGTTGTATGAGCTGCGAGAGGAGGTGAAGTGGTTTTTGACAGAAATCAAATCAGATCTGGCGAAGCATCTGGATGACACTATGTGGCTGCGTCTCTGTCCTATTTGGTCGATATATTTGACCGCTTGAACGGCCTCAACCTGTCTTTGCAAGGCCGCGAAACTCATATTTTGCTCCTTGCAGACAAAGTGCACGCCTTCACACAAAAATTAGACCTCTGGCATGGACGCATCAGTCGAGGGAACTGAGGGGTGGTGATGGCGCAGTGGATAAGACACATGCCTTTGGTGTGAGAGACCCGGGTTCGAATCCACTGTGAGACACCAATGTGTCCCTGAGCAAGACACTTAACCCCTAGTTGCTCCAGAGGCGTGCGACCTCTGACATATATAGCAATTGTAAGTCGCTTTGGATAAAATGAATAAATGTAAATGTAAATGTAACTGCGACATGTTCCCCAGCCTTGCAGACTTTATCACTGACGCAGGCACGTCACACGATTTCTCCTCCCCATTTCAATCAGCGTCTGAGCACCTGTCAGCAATGAGAAAACAATTTGCGACATACTTTAAAGAGGATTATCGCTTTTTTACGTGGGTTTGAGATCCGTTTGTGTGCACAGCAAACGAGCTATCAATTGATATGCAGGAACAGCTTATTGAGCTGAAGAGTGACAGTAGACTGAAGGAACTCTTTAGCTCCTGCTCTCTTTCGTCATTCTGGGCAGCATTGATGCAGGAATATCCTGAACTCTGTGACGTCGCCTTTAAGATTCTTCCTTTCGCGTCGACATATTTGTGTGAGGCAGGATTCTCAAAAATGACTGCACTCAAAACGAAATACCGCAATCGTGCACAAATCGAGGATGATTTGAGGCTATGTTTATCAAACATTGAGCCAAGAATTGAGGATCTTTGCAAGGCAAAGCAGGCTCAGGTCTCACAATAACATCACCTACCTACAAGCTTCTGTAAAAAATGCAGATGATGCCTACTATTAGGCCTAGTAATAATAACAATAATAAAGCATAAATTAATATCAGAGGTCTGGTGCCAATTCCAAATTATAGCAATAGCCTAGTAATGATAATAGGCCTATACTGATGATAATAATAATAATAATAATAATAATAACAACAACAACAACAACAACAAAGCATGTAACCTCATATAATTATATAGCAATAGCCTAGTAATGATGATAGGCCTACTACTACTCATAATAATAATAATAATAATGTCTGCAAGCTCACATTAGAAGTCTGGTGCTACTGCCAATTATAACAATAGTCTAGTAATGATAATAGGCCTACCTACCGCTACTGATGATAATAATAATAATAATAATAATAATAATAATAATAATGTGGGCCTAAAAATAATAGCCTAGGGCTATCTATTAGGGATGCACGATATTATCGGACTGATATCGAAATCGGCCGATAATGACTTTAAATGTAAATATCGGCATCGGCCTGACATGCAAAATTATGCCGATATGTCTTGCCGATAAGGGGATGGGGTTAACTCGCATGTGCTCAGGGTGTGCTAGCGATTAGATCACGTCAGCAATGTGGCTCATTCTTGAAGCAAAGTTTTGTCTGAATGATGAATAGATTGACTGTTTTGGATCGCTGCATTTAATGTGTGAAGGCATGTACAGAATGACGCGTTCGGTGTGGGATAGAGTAAACAGTTATAGCACAAGCAGGGGCAGCGGTGACAGCCTCCCCCAGGTCCTAATGCCCGTTCGGTAAGTAGTTTTAATAGTAGGGGCGCTGTTGGCCTACTTCTAATTAAATTAAAAGTAAAATAGCCTACACAAATAACATTTAGACTGTGTTTCTGATTAAATAAAGCAGTAATTGATGTAATAAAATAAGTATGTTTTGATTTAATGGTCAGAAGCTATAGCTTACATAAAAAAAATAAAAAAAAATCACAAACATGACACTTGTAAATTAAATAATTTTATATATACTGATTTATTCATTAATGTGTAACGTTTTATTTTTTAAACAAATCATGAGCTCTAAAAGATTTTCAGAATTTTTACAACTCTTTTGTTTTAGACCATCTACAAATGTTAAATCTTAAAATAAAATATTAGGGTTAACACTGCATCTTTCTGGGGGAAAAAATGCAGCGATTGATATAGTTGATTTATATTTATTTTCAAAGCTTCAATGTACTGTTAAAAAACATTTATTATTTTTTATTTAATTCTAATAAATAAGTTCTTGTTAGAAACTAACCAAAATTAATAATATTTTGCTTATAATTTCTGCACAGGAGAGACTTGGTGTTGTTTCCAAACAAAAGGAAATATATCGGTATCGGCATCGATATCGGCCAAAATGAGTTGAAAAATATCGGCATATTGAATATCGGCAGAATTCCAATATCGTGCATCCCTACTATCTATCTATCTATCTATCTATCTATGCAAGGTGGTGTTTGGGATGAGGGGGGGGGGGGGGGGCACTGGGGCCCCAACTGCAATGAACCAGCTTTGGGGGGGCCCAGCTTGCAAAAGGTTGAGAACCCCTGGTTTAGATGATTTAACTAATTTATACAATTCTTCCTCTCCTATAGTAGAGAATGAGTGAAATTTTTCCTCAGGGGATCTATGATGCGATATTGTAGCTGATGGCTGCATGGTTACAATTCCATCTCTGATAGAATCGATCTTGGAAGTAAAGTAGTTCATAAAGTCATTACTACTGTGCTTTTGGGAAATGCCAACACCTGTTGATGCTTTATTTTTCGTTAATTTAGTGATTGTATTGAATAAATACCGGGGGTTATGTTTGTTTTCTTCTAGAAGAGACGAAAAGTAATCAGATCTAGCAGTTTTTAATGCTTTTCTGTAGGATAGGGTATTTTCCCGCCAGGCTATACGAAATACCTCTAGTTTTGTTTTCCTCCATCTGCGCTCCATTTTCCGGGCTGCTCTCTTTAAGGTGTGAGTGTGCTCATTATACCACGGAGTCTGACGGTTTCCTTTGATCTTCCTTAAGCGAAAAGGAGCAACTGTATCTAAAGTGCCAAAAAAGAGAGAGTCCATAGTTTCTGTTACATCATCAAGTTTTTCTGTGCTGTTGGATATGCTGAGGAATTGAGATAAATCAGGAAGATTACTTACAAAGCAGTCTTTTGTGGTAGAGGTGATGGTTCTACCATACCTGTAACAAGGTGTAGAATTTACAGTTTTAGCTATATGGAGTTTACACAAGCCTAGATAATGATCTGCGATATCATCGCTTTGCTGCAGAATTTCAACACCACTAACATCAATTCCATGTGACAGTATTAAACATCACAGGGGATTTATCACTAACACGTGTTTCTCTAAATAATGTTGTACGCAGCACCATAACTTCAAAGGAGTAATACTTAAAGCCTGCCCTCTGAGAAATACTGAGAATATTGCTATAAATTGTAGCAACACCTCCCCCTTTACCTTTCGGACGTGGCTCATTTATATAGCTGTAATCTTGGGGGGTGGACTCGTTTAAAGTAATGTATTCATCTGGTTTTAGCCATGTTTCTGTCAAACAGAGCAAATCTAGATTATTATCAGTGATCAAATCATTTACAAAAAGTGTAGAACCTGATATTCAGTAAGCCAAGCTTTATCAATTGTTTCTCTGTATTGTAGGGGTGGGCGATATGGGAAAAATATCATATCACGATTTTTTATAGAAATATCACGATTCACGATTTTTATCACGATTCTTTGTTAGTTTTACTATTTTGGTTTTACAAGTTGTCTGAGCATTACAGCCAAACTAGAAAGACAAAGATGCATGGCAGATATTTAGGCCAAAGTGGGTGAAGATAAAAAATCTTTGTCATTATTTTATTTTTCTTATTAAAAAATAAGAACAAAGATTTACATAATATACAAATAAAACAAACAGTGCTTTATTTCCAGGTACAATAGGTGTATTTAGCAGAGCATTCAATGAAATTGAATGAACAAATATCAAAATAAAACACTAGATAGACTGATTCCTAAAGCAACTGTATTAAAGTTTTTCAGTCAAGAATAGTGAGTGATTTTTCTCTTTTGCGTTTTGTTGTTTTGTTAACGTTAAATGAATAGTTCCCCCACAAATTAATATTCTGTCATCTGTCTGTCAATTCTGTCATAATGTTGTATTTTTATATCATCATTTACTCAAAAGTTGTTTTAAACCGGAATGAGTTTCTTTCTTGTGTTGAACATTTATGCTATTTTGAAGAAGGTGGAAAACCAAACAGTTGCTGGTCCTCAGTGACTTCCATAGGATTTTTCTTTCCTACTATCAAAGTCAATGTGGACCAGCAACTGTTTGGTTTTCCACTGAGTAAATAATGACAGAAATTAAATTTTAGGGTGAACTATCCCTTTAATGACAGTCGACAGCACGTTTAGTGTCCTGTCCCTTTAAGAGCTGCACGCATCTAATATACAGTACAGGCACGCATCCGTTTCTCTCTTAACTATTTACTTTCATTTTAGAGATAACCAACTCAGTCTGTATGTAAACCTTGTGTGTTTTGACAGTATTAGCGCAAAATATAACTTAGTTGAGTAATCAGGCGCTGTTAGACAGGCTTTTTAGCGCGCGTGCTTCGGGTGTATGCGCTCAGAACAAGCACACGTCAGACCAGCGCGCGAATTAAACATTTAACCAGCAAGGCTTTTATGCAAATAATGTACTTTTGCGATCGCGAATAAGTGCAGTGTCCTGTCTGAGTAACTCTACTGCTGTATGTCGTGTTGTACAGTATATAGAGACGGCGGCGCCAGAACTGTAATTGACAATGTGCGCGGTAGCGCGATACTACGATATTTCTTAAAAAGCAGATCGTGGAGACATTTTTATCGTCCACGATCAAAAATCGTCATATCGCACACCCCTACTGTATTGTAAACATTTTATATTTGTTGAACATGAATTAAATTAAATTGTCTATAAAGTCTATGCTATTCTGCGGGCACCACTTAGACATCCAGCCATTGAGTGACGACAGTCTGCTATGAATCTCATCGCCACGGTAAGCAGGGAGCAGACCAGAGCATATTACAGTGTCTGACATCGTACTTGCAAGTTCACACACCTTTTTAACATTATTTTTAGTGATCTCCGACTGGCGAAGTCGAACATCATTAGCGCCGACGTGGACAACAATCTTACTGAATTTACGTTTAGCATTAGCCAGCACTTTTAAATTTGTCAGGCGCTCTGGCTCCCGGTAAACAATGGACTATGGTGGCTGGTGTCTCCATTTTCACGTTCCGTACAATAGAAGTGAAGTGACATACTGCCAAGTATGGTGACCCATACTCGGAATTCGTGCTCTGCATTTAACCCATCCAACGTGCACACACACAGCAGTGAACACACACACACCGTAGGGGTGTGCGATATGGCGATTTTTGATCGTGGACGATAAAAATGTCTCCACAATCTGCTTTTTAATAAATATCGTAGTTTCATGCTACAGCACACATTGTCAAAAACAGTTCTGGCACCTCCGTCTCTATGTACTGTACAACACGACATACAGCAGTAGAGTTACTCTGACAGGACACTGCACTTATTCGCGATCGCAAAAGTACATTATTTGCATACAAGCCTTGCTGGTTAAATGTTTAATTCGCGCGCTGGTCTGATGTGCGCTTTTTCTGAGCGGATACACCTGAAGCACGCGCACTAAAAAGCCTGTCTAACAGCGCCTGATTACTCAACTAACTTATTTTTTGCGCTAATGCTGTCAAAACACACAAGGTTTACATACAGACTGAGTTGGTTATCTCTAAAATGAAAGTAAATAGTTAAGAGAGAAACGGATGCGTGCCTGTATATTAGATGCGTGCAGCTCTTAAAGGGACAGGACACTAAACATGCTGTCGACTGTCATTAAAGGGATAGTTCACCCTACAATTTAATTTCTGTCATTATTTACTCACTCACATGTTGTCCCAAACCTCTATTAATTTCTTGTGCTGAACCCAAAATAAGACATTTTGAAGAATGAGGGTAACCAAACAGTTGCTGGTCTACATTGAATTTGAAGTGAAGTGAAGTGACATACGGCCAAGTATGGTGACCCATACTCGGAATTTGTGCTCTGCATTTAACCCATCCACCGTGCACACACACAGCAGTGAACACACACACGCCCTGAACACACACCCGGAGCAGTGGGCAGCCATTTATGCTGTGGCGCCCGGGGAGCAGTTGGAGGTTCGGTGCCTTGCTCAAGGGCACCTCAGTCGTGGTATTGAGGGTGGAGAGAGCGCGGGACATTCACTCCCTCCACCTACAATCCCTGCCGGCCGAGACTCGAACCCGCAACCTTTGGATTACGAGTCCGACTCTCTAAAAGAAGATCTCTTTTAGTAGAAAAGAAAAATCCTATGGAAGTCATTGTGGACCAGCAACTGTTTGGTTTTCCACCTTCTTCAAAATAGCATTTATGTTCAGCAGAAGAAAGAAACTCATTCAGGTTTAAAACTACTTTTGAGTAAATGATGGTATAAAACTAAAACATTATGACAGAATTGACAGACAGATGACAGAATATTTATTTTTGGGGGAACTATTCATTTAACGTTAATAAAACGCAAAGAGAAAAATCACTCACTATTCTTGACTGAAAAACTTTAATACAGTTGCTTTAGGAATCAGTCTATATAGTATTTTATTTTTAAATTTGTTCATTCAATTTCATTGGATGCTACTGCTAAATACACCTATTGTACCTGAAAATAAAGCACTGTTTGTTTTATTTGAGTATTTATTTGTATATTATGTATTTGTAATGTGTATCTTTTGTTCTTATTTTTTAATAAGAAAGATAAAATAATGACAAAGATTTTTTTATCTTCGCCCACTTCGGCCTAAATATCTGCCATGCATCTTTATCTTTCTAGTTTGGCTGTAATGCTCAGACAACTTGTAAAACCAAAATAGTAAAACTAACATGACAAAGAATCGTGATAAAATCGTGATATTTCTAAAAAAAACCGTGATATGATATTTTTCCCATATCGCCCACCCCTAACACACCGTGAACACACACCCGGAGCAGTGGGCAGCCATTTATGAGCAATTGGGGGTTCGGTGCCTTGCTCAAGGGCACCTCAGTCGTGGTGGTATTGAGGGTGGAGAGAGCGCTGGACATTCACTCCCCCCACCTACAATCCCTGCCGGCCCGAGACTCGAACCCGCAACCTTTGGATTACGAGTCCGACTCTCTAACCATTCATTAGGCCACGACTTCCCCTACCACAATACAATAGAATAGTCAATAACCAGAGCACTTTCATCAGGTTTCTCAGTGGGTGCCTCACTGAGTGGGGAGAACATGTTTGATGTTCTGATCGGAACGGAAGAGCGGTGTTTTGACTCGCGACTAGGCCACTTACAGTCACCCAGCTGCCCTGCTGCACGGGCTCAACCGGAACCGAACAATGTACAGGACTCCCTGTGCTAGTAGCATCCAGCAGTTTATAAAGCCCTCACATTCTTACTATCCTCAACTAAAGTTTGGATGCGTGTCTCTGATTCTGAAACCTTCTCTGTCAGCCTAACTATTTCCCTGCATTTAACACATATGAATCCCTCATCGCCGACAGAGAGAGATAAACTATAACGTTACATGTGACATGAAGTGCAAACAACAATAGCAGGAGAAGAAACCTTTACTCACTGTGACTGATGAATGATACCAACGTCACTTACCACTGTTGTTTGATGAACTCGTGAAAAACGGAGCGAGAGAGAAATGAAAACGGAGCAAGAAAAAAAGAAAACAATAATAGGCGCGAATAGAAACGCGAATGGAACTGCGAGTAACAAGCTAACCAGCTGATGCGCTGCACTCGCGGTTTTACAAAGCGAACGATCAAATTAGTTAGATTAGTTTGATAGATAATACCAGAAATATGGTGGGAATTAAGTTATATATTATCACTTTAAACAACAGAGAGTGAAAGTAAGGTAAAGATTCAATAAAAAAGCGGAGCTACAAACGCAAACCTCTCAGCAGCACAACAGACAGGGACAGACTGAAGCAATCGATCAGTGTGAAGTATGGGACCATTGGGACGGTACCCATATCAGCCTCAGCAGGAGATGCATCCATAATTTTAAACTCAAAGGGAAATGAACAATGATTTTAAACAAGTTACAAAATCAAAATATCTCTCACAATTGCAAATAACAATCTCCCAACATACCTTGCTTAAAATTTCAAGAGATAAGTAAGGTCAGGAGTACAAGGGGCATAAACTGAAAGAAATACAATATTCCTATTCTCCATTATTGTTTTTTATATGTGTTATTCTACCATCTGTATCACAACCTTTGTCTAAAATAGTCATATTTAAAGTTTTCTGCACCAATATTAGGACACCCTTGGTTTTAGTATCCGAAGATGAGTGAGATACCACTTCATAAAACTTATTACACCTGTGTATATCCTCCTCTTTCAAATGGGATACTCGAACAAATACTATATCAGTGTTTCTTCTTCGCAAAAGATCCAGAAAACCTGTATGTTTGTGAGGGCCATTTAGGCCTATTACAACTCAGAATATTAAGGTCAGTCATAGGTATCAAACATAATTACTGCATAATAAGACAAAATACAAGTTTGAGAATAAAACCAGTTGAGTCTACATTAAACCACCCCCACCCTCCCCGTTACCATTCAAAAAAACAAACACATTCCCATGAACTATGGCAGATAAAACCAAGAACAAACCTTGATCTGCCAGCACCCCTTAATATGGTCCGTGGCATCAACAAAAACCTGCACATTACTGAAGCACCAACATTGGCCCCATAGTCAAATATTGACTAGGTAGTATCTCTATTTAAAAAAATAAATAATAAATTAAAATATAAATTAAAACAGGGATAGAGAGAGAGAGAAGGAATACAACTAGAAACATAAATAAAATAACATCATAATCAGTAAGCGATACTGTATGCACAACGAAAGCTTCTAGTAACTATGAATTAAGAAGTGAACATTAAAGTGAACAGTGAAAGACACAGTCACCCAACCATTTAGAGCATCTCTTCTCCAATTAGACAGCAAATGTCCAGCTGAAGTTCACTGAGAGTTGGTGGATGAATGGGATCTGAGAAAATCTCTTGCTGCTTCTGGGGAGTATAGCATTTTAGGTTCACCTTGCTTGAGAATGACCTTCAGCGTTGCAGGATAGAGAAGAAAATTCTGGATGCCAGCTTCTCTCATTTCCTTCCTAATTGGCGCAAATGCACTTCTTTTTGCAATGACCGGAGAAAAATGTAGAAAGAAAGACAGCGTTGTTCTGTCGGAAGTTTTCACTGGGGCATGAAGTCTGGCGGCCCGCAGAATGAGCTCCCTGTCCGTGTACTGCAGCAGTTTAAAGATGAAAACCCGTGGTTTAGCGCGATCTGAGGAGAGCCTTGTGTACACGCAATGTGCTTGCTCCACTTCAATCTCTTTGCCCGCCAGAGACAAAAAGCCCATAGGGTCATCCTTTCAGAACCTTCAGGCAATTCAACCAGATGCAGATTGCTGCGCCTATTGCGATCCTGTAAGTCCATAACCTGTTGCTCGAGTGATCGTGATCTGCAACAACTTTCTTTTGTTCTCTCATCTCCCCTGTAAGAACATCCAGTTTAGAGCATAGGGACTGAACAACTGACATGTGAGAAGCGAACTCGTTCCGTATCGCCGTCAACTCAGTTCTTAGAATGTCCTCAAAGTGTGTAACAGTGTTCGCCATCTTGTCCATCATATCGCTCGCAGTCGGTGGCTTGGATTTCTTCTTAATCAGAGTTGGCTTCAGAGTTGGCAGAGACAACTCCTGCTGTTTCCAATTGTATGCCATCAGTGAAAGTATGATTAATGAGTAAAACTTAAAATAAAACGAAAAAAAAAAACTGCAAAAAGGGCCAAACATACTGAGCTCTACTCAAGTGCGACTAGGATCATGAGCACGACACGTGACTCTAATTCTAAGTACTTTTGTGCAGCTGTTGCAGCAATATGCATAGCTATTCAGATCTATTTAGCAAATTTAATAGCAGTAGAATGGCATAGTAAATTCAGATGCAATGTTAGAAATAATATTAGCAGCAGTCTGCATAGCAAACAATTATTATTGCTAATATAGCAGGGGCAGCAGAAAGTACTTTAGTTGCATGAAATTTCAGTGATAATGCATGGATGGGCTACAGCAATTCTAGTACTTTCATAGAGTGTAGCAGCAGTATCTATAGAATTTCAGATTGCGTTATTAGCAAATTATTAATAGCAGTATGCATAGCAAATCAAATTTTAGTTTAGTTGTGACAGCAGAAGGTAGACTGTAGTTTACATATACATTTATTCTTTTTGCAGATGCTTTTATCCAAAGTGACTTACAATTACTTCAGTTTCAGTGACTAAAAATGGATGGTATATGAACTCTTTAAGCGAATAGGCATCATTTGCTTTTCATTTATTTAAAAGGGTCTTATAGCAATTCTAAGTACCTTTGTGCAGCTTTAGCAGTAGTATGTATAGTTATTCAGATCGCATGTAGTGAATTTAATAGCAGCAGCATGCATAGCAAATTCAGATGCAAAGTTAGAAATAATGTTAGCAGCAGGAAGTCAAATTATTGTTGCTAATATAGCAGCGGCAGCAGAAAGTATTTTAGTTGCTTGAAATTTCAGTGATAACGCATTGGGTAAGTAACTCTTTAAAGTGAAATAGGCGTTTTATTTATTTGCTTATTTAACAGGGCTTACAGGAGATTTTGCGAACTCTTCAAAGCGAAACAGGCATTATTTGATTGCGTTTGCTTGTTAATAAAGAAGCTTATAGCAATTTTAAGTACTTTTTTACAGCTGTAGCAGTGTCAGCATGTGTTCCCTGTAACCCAGTTTTTCTCCTGTTTCATTGTGCCCATATTTAGTTCTTCCTGTTCCTTTTCCCATTGCGTTTCATTTGATTCACCGGTGTTCCCCTAATTATCCTCGTTCCGTTCCTGTTACTTAAGCGCAGAGTTTTCCTGTGTCTAGCGTCTGGTGTCTTACATCATTTTGAAAGTCTTCCCTGTACGTCAGATGTCTTCCTGCGCTCCTACGTTTGTGTTCCCTTTTCAGAATCAGAATCAAAATGAGCTTTATTGGCGAAGTATGTTTACACATACAAGGAACTTGTTGTAGTGACATAAGCTCCACAGTGCTACAGAAAGACAGCAATAGGACAGGACACAGATAATAAAAGAATAATATACAAATATCCAAATAGGCAATGTACAAAGCAGCAAAAACGCAATATATAATATAGACAACTATGTATGTACAGGTCAAGTATGTGCAAATTAGAAATGAGAAAAATAGAAATAAAATAAGTGAGTGTGGTGAATGGATAATGTATTATAGTTGTGTGTTCCACGTTTATTATTGAATGCTCATGAGATGGATTGCCTGAGGGAAGAAACTGTTCCTATGTCTAGTCGTTCTGGTGCTCAGAGCTCTGTAGCGTCGACCAGATGGTAACAGTTCAAAGAGGGAGTGTGCTCACTCTGGATAAGAACAGCTCTTGGAGGGTTGTACCAATGATTCGCTCAGCAGTACGGACTACCCTCCGTAGTCTTCTGAGGTCTGATTTGGTAGCTGAGCTGAACCAGACAGTTATTGAAGTGCAGAGAATGGATTCAGTGATGGCGGAGTAGAACTGTTTCAGCAGCTCCTGTGGCAGGTTGTACTTCCTCAGCTGGCGAAAAAAGTACAACCTCTACTGGGCCTTTCTGACAATGGAGTCTATGTGAATATCCCACTTCAGGTCCTGAGAGATGGTGGTGCCCAGGAATCTGAATGACTCCACGGCACTCACAGTGCTGTTCATGATGGTGAGCGGGGGGGTTCCTCCTGAAGTCCATGATCATCTCCACAGTTTTGAGCGTATTAAGCTCCAGGTTGTTAAGACTGCAACAGACAGACAGCTCCTTAACCTCCTGTCTGTAAGCAGACTCGTCACCATCCTGGATGAGGCCGATCAGTGTGGTGTCGTCTACAAACTTCAGGAGCTTGACAGAGGGGTCTTTAGATGTGCAGTCGTTGGTGTAGAGGAAGAAGAGCAGTGGGGAGAGAACACAGCCCTGAGGAGCTCCAGAGCTGATGGTACGAGTGCTGGATCTGAATTTACCAAGCTTTACTAACTGCTGTCTGTCTGTCATGAAGCTGTTGATCCACTGACAGACAGAGGTGGGGACGGAGAGCTGGGTTAGTTTATTCTGAAGGGTGTCCGTGATGATGGTCTTAAAAGCGGAGCTGAAGTCCACAAACAGGATCCTCACATAAGTCCCTGGTCTGTCCAGATGCTGCAGGATGAAGTGCAGTCCCATGCTGACTGCTTCATCCACAGACCTGTTTGCTCTGTAGGCAAACTGCAGGGGGTCCAGTAATGGACCAGTGATGTCCTTCAGATAAGTCAAAACCAGTCTTTCAAATGATTTCATGGCTACAGACGTTTGAGCCACAGGTCTGTAGTCATTAAGTCCAGTAATTTTGGGTTTCTTTGGGACAGGGATGATGGTGGAGCGTTTGAAGCATGAGGAGACTTCACACAGCTCCAGTGATCTGTTGAAGATCTGTGTGAAGATGGGGGCCAGCTGGTCAGCACAGGATTTCAGACAGGCTGGTGACACACCGTCTGGGCCTGGTGCTTTCCTTCTTTTGTTCTTTCTGAAGACCTGGCACACATCTTCTTCGCTGATTTGAATTGTAGGTGTGGGGGTGAGGAGGGTTGCTGGAGGTGTTAATGGTTGTGTGGAGAGATGTTCAGGGCGGGTGTAGGTTGTTTTTTCAAACCTACAGTAAAAGTCATTAAAAGTCGTCTGCCAGTTGTTGATTCTCCAGAGCGCTGGGGGATGGTGACTGGTAACTGGTGATAACATTCATACCTTTCCACACTGAAGCAGGATCACTGGAAGATCATTTTTTCCTTAGCTTGTCAGAACAATTCCTCTTTGCCACTCTCATCTCTTTTATAGTGTGTATTTGGCCTGTTTGTACAAGACTTTATCCCCCTTTCTGTAAGCATCTTCTTTGGCCTGACGGAGCTGTCTGAGTTTTGCAGTGAACCATGGTTTGTCATTGTTGTAGATTAGACGAGTCCTGTTAGGAAAGCACATATCCTCACAGAAACTGATATAAGATGTTACAGTCTCTGTGAGTGTGTCCAGATTGATGGCAGCGGCTTCAAAAACAGTCCAATCAGTGAGAGAGAAACAGGCTTGTAAATCCCGCTTGTAAATTTCATTAGTCCATCTTTTAACAGATCTTAATACAGGCTTTGCAGATTTAAGTTTCTGCCTGTAGGACAGAATAAGATGATCCAAACAGTGATCAGAGAGTCCTAAATCTGCTCGTGGAACTGAGTGATATGCGTCCTTTATTGTTGTGTAACAGTGATCCAATATATTACTGTCTCTGGTGGGACATGCTGTCTGTATTTTGGCATGCTGTCTGTATTTTTGAGTTATTATTAAAATCTGTTTGTTTTGAGTTTACCTCACATCTCCTCACTCCTCTCCTAAGAAATGTGACATAACACTGGACCAGAACAAGCTGTCAGAGGCTGAGGACAGGCTGTGGTGTTTGCGGCAGGCTGGTCAGAAGTTGAAGAGATATGTGGAGGAATTCCTTGAGCTTTCCAACTGGGTATGCTGACACGATGGCGCTCTTGGTGCGTGTTTCCAGCTGGGGCTGGACGATGATACGATCCACTGCAATCACCCCACATGAGATTTTTTCCCCCTGATCGAGCGGATTAATCTCGTTCTTTATTTAAACAGTTCCGATTTCGAAGCGGAAGTAGTAAAGGAAAATTCTAAGTCTCCTTGTCCAACCCCCTCTGGAACAAGCCGTGTCTCCCCAGTTCACCCAACGCCAGGAACCCCCACATACGTCACCAACTGCTCCGACCACCTGCCCAACCCAAGCTACCCCTGAGTTCTCCTAAGCTTCTCCCTAGTCCTCACCCCAGAACTGCCGGCCGCTCCAAAGTCAAGCCCGTCGGTTCCTGCGTCATGCCCGCTGGCTGCTCGGAAGTCAAGCCTGCCAGCCGCCCCAGTGACAAGCTCGCCGGCTGCTCCAGTGACTAGCCCTAGGATGACAGCAGCTCTCTCCTTCCCATCAACACAAAAAAGGAGAATGCAAAGGAAGAGACTGTGGGCTCCAGGCTCTGAGTCCGCTCCAGTGTCGCCTCCAGCCCCTGAGTTCGCTCCAGTGTTGGCTCCAGCCCCTGAGTCCACTCTACTGTTGGCTCCAGCCCCTGAGTCTGCTCCAGTGTCGACTCCAGCCCATGAGTCCGCTCCAGTGTCGGCTCCAGCCCCTGAGTCCGCTCCAGTGTCGGCTCCAGCCCCTGAGCCATGGCTCTGATCTCCCCAAGCTGCCTGCTCCGCCATGGCTCCCCAAACTGCCTGATCCTCAATGCACCCTGAACTGCCTGATCCGCCATGGGTCCTGGAACAGGTACCGCCCTGGAGGCCTTTCATTCTGTGTAAGCCTGTCCCTAGAGACCTCCTGAGTGAGGTAATGTCAGCTCTGTGTTCCTGTGTTTTTCTCCCAATGTGCTCCCCGTGACCCAGTTTTTCCCCTATGTTTCATTGTGCCCATGTTTGGTTCTTCCTGTTCCTTTTCACATTGAGTTTCATTTGATTCACCTGTTTTCCCCTAATTATCCTCGTTCCGTTCCTGCTACTTAAAGGGTACCTATTATGCAAAAATCACTTTTATAAGGTCTTTGAACACAGTTGTGTGGCCGCAGTGTTTATAAAATATCCGGCCTATAATGGTAAAAATCCACCCACTAATTTTTTTTATAATCTAAAAAAAAAATCATAAACAGTCTCTCAGAATGATTTCAGATTCTCCCTCTGTTCACGTCACCGAGGGGAAAAAGTCCCGCCCATTTGTGACGCTGCCCTATAGACACAGCCCTGAGTGAGAAGCTGTGGTCTGCCTTCACCATTACTGATTACTTGCTGTAGCTGCTGGAAATATACAATGTTAGCACCAAAGAGGCATTTCAAGTGTTGTGTTTTGGTATGCACTAACGAACATAGGAGTCTCCATAGACTCCCTTCATCGGAGCCGCTGAGAACACTGCGGTAAAGTTTCATTGTCTAAGGAAATGTCCCCTGAAAAAAAATCGGTGAAGTCCCCAACACGTGTAGGGATCAATACCAATGCTTTGTGTGCATACATCTGCTCCAGACAAAGTAAGTATCACATGTTTGTTTTCCAAATTGCCCTTCTGAAAGAGCTTCTTGGCACTCTGTAAGGCTAACAATGCTAAAGCTACCATTGTCTCTGTCTGTTTTCAATGGTGCTTCCTTCATGAATGATCGTGAATAGGAATGTGGTGGTTAAAAGCTGCATATGCAAGCAATGCGAGTCGAGTTGAGTTTGTTGAGCTCATAATCACGAGTGGGACTTTGTGATAGCATGCCATGCACCATGAGACCAGCTATGTTGTTATTTTTATCCCGCCGTGCTCCCTGTCTGTGTAATTCACAAACGCGAATTTATTATGCACAGTACAATCAGATGACTGACTTTTAAACAGAGTACATTTTCTGTAAAGATAACAGGCTTGTACTAATAGTGAAATGTTTATTTGCAAAGGCTAGCACTGCTAATGTGGGAGCTTGGGCTCGTGAAGCGCCGCCCTTTCTCTGGGAGCACCAGCTCATTTGCTTTAAAGCAACATACTCAAAATCAGAGCGTTTTGGCTCACACCCTAAAAGTGGCAATTTCAACAAGCTATAAAAAAATGATCTGTTGGGTATGTTGAACTAAAGCTTCACATACACACTCGTTTTACATCTTGTAAAAAGGAGCATACATATTTTTCTCAGCAGCAGCATGCACAATTAATATAAAAGCAGACAACTGCATTTAAATAAAGTCACTGTAGTGTCTTGCTCAAGACCATCTTGGAACGAGTCATGCATTTAGCAATGATGTGTTCATACGATGCAAACATTATTGTTCTTAATATGCAATATAAATATTTTACATTATCAAAATAAATGAGCTGCTGCTTTTGAGGCAGAATTAGTCCTGGGCATATGACACCACAACTACAGGGTGTACAGTGATTTATTCTTTCGCCAAATATTTTGTTATAAAAGTTATAGGTAAGTATTTACATTGCAGTAATGTTGATGAACGTTAATAGAAAAAAAAAAAAAAATACAACTCTTGAATGACAAATTAAAAACTATTTGCTCAGGCTGCCTAAGCCTGAGTCAGGTGGTTGCTGGGGGTTACTTCATCTATCAGCCTACAGTGTGATTCCGGTTTTGTTAATAACACACAGTGCGCATTTCTATTTAGGTAAGTTTGAGCTATTGGCTCAGACAGACATAGTTATTTAGGTCATTAGTTAAATAAACCTAAGGGTACTGCACCCAGGTTCGCATTGTTAACCCACTAGTTCATTTACTAGAAACACATTTAACTCAGGTCACTAGTTTAAAGCTTTTAGAATCAATCCAATGTATACAGAGTTGTGCAGAGAGTAAAACTTGTTAGTTTTACTCTCTGCGTGTATACATATATAAGACACACTCGTTCTATGTACATAGGTGCTGGATAAAGACATTGGTAGAATATTGGAATACTGACGTAACCTTGTATTTTATATATACAATAAGCAGAATAATTGCAACATAAAAGGTAAAAAAAATTATAAAGTTAGAAAGCATGAAGCCTGTGTTGTCAGAACGCCAGTCTGTCAGTCAAATCCAAAGCAAGAAGCAATACACTGCAACGCGGTATGACAGCAATGCCTCAGATAGTCTGACGGCAGATAAAAGTAAACGATCAATGAATGAGGGATCGTTACAAAAGTACGCATCACATACATTGAACATGGAAGCTCAAATGTGTGTAACAGACTAGAACAGACTTCACAGGTTGATACACGCATATATTTCTTCTTGGTTTTTATAGCAGCTGAACGGGCACATTTGAGCATCTTTTTACTTTTAATGGTGACGGGGCGCGCAAAATGGCGCCATGTTAACACGCTCATGCCTGTAGCTCGTGAGTTAGTGAGCAAAGCTCAGTTTTACTTTATAGTTATGTGAAGTATTATATATAGTTTTTCATGGCTTATTGATGTTTTCGCTTTTTTGAGTTGTTGGACTTATTATGGGCAAACGTTCAGCAAAAAACAAGAACAGAAGTTTCTCGAATTTACCAGCGGTAAATCAGGGAACGTTAACGTTAGAAACCATGGCGTACTCTTCTCAGTCTAATGTGATGGACACTCATGATTATGCCATATCTATGGACTTAAGTTCTGATGCTGAAATAATTCCTCTGCCTGAAACACCAGAAAAACTTCCTGTGGCCAAGAAATCGCGTGTAGCACTGAATGACGATGTACCAAACTCTGTTCTTTTGACTGCGATTGAAAAAATAGGCAAACTTCAAGAGGAATCGTTGGCAAGGCTGCAGTCTGTGGAACTGTCGGTTCAAGAGAACACTGCTTCTATTCGTTCCCTCTCTTCTTCTATGGAGTTCTTTGGCAAGGAAATTGAAGACGTTAATAAAAAAGTTGCATCTCTGGCAGGGACGTGCACAGGGGGGTTGCTCAGGTTGCCCTTCCGAGGAAAAAAAAAAACAACATCGTACAATGGATGCAGATTTTCACGTAGGCCTAGATTATTAATAATAATAATAAAAAAAAATCGAAAAGCCTCATTCACTTCTATTCGGGCACCGAAAGTGAAAGTCAGTAGGGGAAGGGCAAACTCTGTTTACGTGGCTGCTGCAGCGCTGCACGTGACGGGCACCTGAGCTGAGCCTGCATGAGCGGGCGCGAGATTGTCGCGGTTGTCGGATGAGGCGTCTCAAACGTTGTCGGAAAAGGTGAGTTTGTGATGTATAACAAACGAATGATCATCATCATCATCAAGTTTTATGAAATGAATTAAAATTTTCATAAATCCAGGCTGCGTTTGCCACGTTTAGCCTAAATAATCAGACGGATAGCTAGCTTGCAGACAAGCAGCCTAGCTAGGCTACTATTTTTTTGGTAGGCATTAGGCAAACTAAGCTACATGTCTGTCTGCTAATAGTTAGTTTCTCATATTTCGTTTTAGCAAGAAGAATGAATGATGGAAGTAATGTATCACATTAATTATTTTATTCAAAATGGTTAAATGCCTAAATCCTATCACATTTTGGGTATTGTTTTGAAGCCAAAATGCCCACTGAAAAGAGGCGGATTCAGGAGAGGGAGAGACAATTAAGGGAGGCAGCAAAGGGCACCACATCACTGCAGGGTTGGCTGCGAAAAAGCCAACCAGCAGGTGAGACAGAGACTTTGCACTGTAATAAAGATGAGATGACATGACACTGTGTAGGCGAATTGTGACCCTGGATCACAAAACCAGTCTTATGTTGCAGGGGTATATTTGTGGCAATAGCCAACAAAACATTGTATGGGTCAAAATGATAGATTTTTCTTTTATGCCAAAAATCATTAGGATATTAAGTAAAGATCATGTTTCATGAAGATAATTTGTAAATTTCCCACCTTAAATATATAAAACATTTATTTTTTGTGAATGGATGCAGCACTATCGCCAATAGAAATGGACAATTTTAAAGGCGATTTTCTCAATATATTCCAGATTTTCATATAGTTGTATCTCGGCCGAATATTGTCCTATCCTAACAAACCATACATCAATGGAAATATTATGTATTCAGCTTTCAGATGATGTATACATCTCAATTAAAAAAATTTGTGGTCCAGGGTCACAATTGATTAATTAATCAGACTCATATTTTAGCCTACTAATGGCAATGTTTAATAATTACATTACATTTAAGATGAGGAGGAGCAGTCACAAGCCTCCAGACTATGTGAGGAAAATGTGGACCGGGAGGAGGCACATAGGGCAGGTAGGCCTAAGTGATGATCACCAAATATGAGATGAGAGGACCATGCTAGAAAGTATAGGGTTAAAGAGCTGCATGCTAAATAATTGTAATCTAAAAAAACATAGGCTATTTTAGAGGTCATTTCAAAGATCTTGCCTGAGCAGAACATAATGACTTGATAGGTATATTGATAGGGATATTGATGTAGGGATTTTCATGACTCAAGTCATGTGTTATTATTAGTAGTAGTTAAGGTGATTGAGTGCTGTATTTCAGTGTTTTACTTCTTTGTGTATATATATTTTAATAAAGACCCTGTTATTCTCAGTCCTTCATATAGCCCGTGAGAATACAAACGGAGATGGAATCTGCGTGTTGCAGGTGTCCCTGAATCTAACAATGAGAATGTAAAAAATGTAATCCTGGAAATCTTTGGAAATGTTTCACCGGAATCTGCCGCATCTCTTGCTAATTCAGTGGACATTGTACACAGGCTTGGTCCCAAATCTGCTACAGATCGATCTCGTCGCATCATTGTCCAGTTTGCCTCGCGCAGTGTAAGAGACAAAATCTGGAAAGATGCTAAATCTTCTGACTACCTGCGACGGAACAACTACAGGGTTTTGGAGGACTTGTCATTAAACATGAAAGAGGAACGCAACAAACTGTGGCCTCTAGTGAAACAAGCAAGAGATGAAGGGAAAAGGGCAGGTTTTAGAGGTGCTTTCGCATATGTAGAAGGTAAAAAAATATCGAGGTAAATACCCTAACTGTACTTCAGTTCGCTTTAACATACTTGTTAATAGAGTGAAATTTGTTCATTTTGCTTTTTCTTATAAAAATAAGCCATGATTGCCTTTGTATTCTGAGCAAGCTCAAACTTGTTAGTCTCTTCTTTTTTTTTTTTTTCTTCTTATCCTTTGCCTGTTTCTAACTTTATAGGCCAAGTTTATTTAGTTTACACTGTTCACTAATGTTAAATATTTCCTGTTTTTCACTTAATGTTCAGGGGATACGAGATTTAATTAAGAGAAAATCTGTTTTTTTGTTTTGTAAATCTTTGATGTTTTTTTCATGCAAGAAACTCATTCATGTCAGGAGGATGAGAAATTTTGGCAAAATCAATGGGGTAATAAGATTTTTTTTTTGTCATGGGACCCGTCGTGCAGGAGGTGTCGCTGTTTTACTTGGTAAAAATTTCAATGGATCAGTTATTGAATTTTTGTCTTCACCAGAAGGAAGATGGTTAATGGTTGTGATACAAATGGATGAATCTTATTTTATTTTAGTTAATGTATATGGTTTTAATAGATCTGATATGAATGCCACTCTTATGTCAAAGATCTCTTTGCTTGTTCTTGAAAAACAGCGTAAGTTCCCCTCTGCTTTCTTGATTATTGGAGGAGATTTTAATGAAGCCCCTAATTATTCTGAAGACCGATATCCTCCAAGACAATATCAAAATCCTCTTAATCGGGTCATTTCTGATTTTTGTCAATCTCTAGATTTGATTGATGCATTCAGATTTCTGTATCCTTGTTCCACCTCCTTTACTTGGTTTAAACCAGATCAAACTCAAAAATCTCGCATTGATTTATGGCTAATCTCTGTTTCTTTGATTTCATCTTTCACTTCTGTCTCTTGTAGTCCTTCACCACTAACTGATCATTGTGGTATTGATTTAATATTGAAGCCAAAAAATTCTAGAACCTTTAACCCTGGCTACTGGAAATTAAACTGTTCCCTGCTTATTAATGATTCTTACTGCTCAGATATAAAAACATTAATCAACAATATCAAAACAAGGGCAGATATATCTCCTATTGCCAAATGGGAGCTCCTTAAATTTGAGTGCAGAAAATTTTCAATTTATTTTAGTAAAAAACTTTCCTCTGAAAAGAAAAATAAATATGCATTTTACTTAAAAATATTTCTGATCTCTTAAATAAACAGCTCTCAGAAGAAGATCAATATAGGCTATCTTCTTTACAAGAGGAATTGAATACCTTGTATCTTGAAAAAGCAAAAGGAGCTTTTGTAAGATCTACACTGTAAAAAAAATTATGTAAAATTTACGGTAAAAAACTGGCAGCTGCGGTTGCCAGCATTCTACTGTAAAAAATACAGTAGCAACGTTTTAGGTTTTAACTTAAATTTACAGTTAAATACCGTAATTTCTTAAACTGATATAATCTTAATTTACCAACCTATTAAAGTACTGTAATCTGTTTTGTTCCTTTGAAATACACTGATACCACCAAATGCAGGTGATGATGAGAAAGTCACATGATGAGCCAAAGCCCATCACCTGCAACTTTTAAACAATAGAATATACAGAAGGTGCACAGAGTCATTCACACAAGCACTAAACACCATCATGGTGAGACTTATTAAAATGAAATATGCTATAAACATTAATTTAACAACATTAGATGTAACATACAACCCTAATAAACATAATTGATAAGAAAAAACTAAGAAGAAACAGTTATTTCAAAGAAAAAACGTCAAATTCAAACAGAATTTGAAATGGAACGCAGGGAATTCTGGGAACGTCAGTTTACAGTTTTTCCCTGTAAATTTTACAGGAACTTTCCGTTAACCATGTAACAGGTTTTTACCGTAGCATTTTCACAGTTTTTTACCGTTAAAATCACGATCATTTTTTACAGTGTAGAGCCAAATGGCTTGAATTTGGCGAAAAAACAACATGGAAGAAAAAGGTCAATTCACTCCCTTCAAATTGATGGCTCTATTTCCTCTTGTAAAACCCGGATATCTCAATTTGGTTTTAAATTTTATAAAAAATTATATTCTTCTGCTTTTAATAATCTTGCGGCTGATTCCTTTTTTGATACTGTAACTCCTTTTATTCCTCAAATTTCGGAACATAATAAATTAGTTTGTGATAAGCCACTTACAATGAAAGAATTGGATGATGTAATATCAGGAGTATAAGCATCTTGGAACTATCTTTGATACTACTCTAAAGTTCCAGCAAAATACAGAGGCTATTATTAAGAAGGTGAATCAAAGAATGTATGTTCTTAGGAAATTGAATTCTTTCTGTGTACAAAAAAACATACTGAGAACTTTTTATGCTACTTTTATTGAGAGTATCTTGAGCTTTTCTTTTTTATGCTGGTATTCATCACTCTCTCTTAGGAACAAGAATCGTTTGCAACCTTAGTTAGGACTTGCTCAAAAATTATTGGTGTGCCTCTGCGGAGTCTAGCAGAATTCTACGAGCAACAAATGTTAAGGAAAACTCGTAGTATCACGGGAGATGACTCTCATCCCTTGAAGGTTTACTTTGAAGTACTGCCCTCTGGAAGAAGATTTAGAAGCATTAAATGTTTATCTAATAGATATAAATTTACCTTTGTTCCAGAGGCTATTCGTTTTTGTAATTCAAAGTCTTAAGGTGTTTGTTTTTTTTTTTCCCCAAGAAGAATTGAATTATGAAGCATGTCGTTTTTTTTTTTTTTTTGTATCTTCTATGTGATGTCTTGTGTTTGCTGTGTGATGCTGCTACCCTACTTGAATTGCCCCTTGTGGGATTAATAAAGTTGTTCACTTAACTTAACTTAACTTAAAGTCCCCTGTAAATAAATCTCCTGGCCCAGATGGCCTACCTTTTGAATTTTATAAAGTTTTCTGGGATCACATTAAGGATTTGCTTTTTGAGGCTTTAAAAGAATGCATAGATCAAGGAGAACTAACCACCACTATGAAACAAGGTTTAATTGTTTTAATTCAAAAGCCAAATAAAGACGTTTTTAATTTAGATAACTGGAGACCTATATCTCTCCTTAATATAGATTATAAGGTTCTGGCAGCTGTGTATGCAAATCGTCTTAATGTCTAAAAGAAGTAATTTCAGAAACACAGTCTGGTTTTATGAAAAATCGACATATTTCCAATAACATTCGCCTCATTCTAGATTTACTAGATTATTCTAATTTGGTTAGTAATGATGCCCTTATTCTTTTTTGGATTTTTTTAAAGCATTTGACACCGTTGAACATAATTTCATTTTTAAAGCTTTAGTTAATTTTGGTTTTGGTAATAATTTTATTTGTGTTATTAAAACTTTATACAATGATATTAATAGTTGTGTTTCTCTTTCCAATGGCACTTCTCCAAGATTTTATGTTAACAGAGGTATTAGACAGGGATGTTCCATCTCTCCCTTTTTGTTTTTACTCGCTGCAGAATTATTGAATCTACATGTAGTTAACTGCACTGGTATCAAAGGAATTCAAATCGGAGAGGAAGAATTACTCATAAGTCAATTGGCCGATGATACGTGCATTTTTTTAAAGAATCAATGTCAAGTAAATTTGATAATTCAAAGTCTAAATAATTTTTCCAAAGCCTCCGGATTGGTAGTTAATACTAAAAAAAGTGAAATAATGTTTATCCATGATTCTGACGTGACCTCTGTTGATGGAATTTTAGTAAAGAATGTTGTTAAATATCTTGGCATTTATATCTGTAAATCAGCCCAAGAAAGAATCTCTTTGAATATTCATCCTAAATTAGATTCTGCCAAACGTATATTCAGCTTGTGGTTACAAAGAGATCTTACAATTTATGGCAGAATTTTGTTATCTAAGGCTGAAAGTATTTCACGCTTTATTTACCCTTCTATACCCCTTTATATTGATTCTAACACTTGTAAATCTATTGACGCTCTTAATTTTAAATTTATATGGAAAAATAAGGTGGAACACATCAGTAGAAAATCCCTAACACAGCCATATTCAAAGGGAGGGTTGAATGTCTTAGATTTTTTTACCCTAAACCAAATTTTTTAAATAAACTGGCTAAAAAAATGTTTGAAGGGGAATTCAATTTGGTTTTGGATTCCTAATATGATTTTCAAAAGATGTGGAAATTTACAGTTTTTGCTTTCTTGCGATTTTAAGTCCACAAGGCTCCCTATGAAGCTTTCAAATTTCCATAAGCAAGCTTTAGACTCATGGAAGCTAATCTTTAAACATAATTTTCCCCCTCATATTATTTGGAATAATCAGTATGTTTTATCAGCTCGGAAATCAGTTTTCTTCCCTGATTGGTTCTCCAAGGGCATTGTGTTTATATCAGATTTGATAAGCAACAGTGGTGATTTTTATGCTTATGTTGATTTTCTTAATAAATATGGGATAAATGCATCAAAACGGGACTATACTCTGCTTACAAATTCCATTCTGTTACGGTTGGTGGTTGTAGTAATCGGCGCCCACACACAAGGATAACAAAAAGGTAAATTTAATAGCATCAACGCACGTAAGACCATTTACAACTTAAGATCGGACAAACACAGAGGGAGAACTGAGGACTTATAAAGGGAGAGGAACAAATGAGGAAACAAGATGATTAATCAAACACAGGTGAAGAATATAACTAATTAACAAAACTAGGTCATGAACTAAAACAGGAAAAACCAAATAAGGGCAGAAAGGAAACTAAACAGAAACAGATATGTTACAGTATCTCCCCCTCCCGGAAGGTGCGTCCCGCACCGTAACAGTAACATCGGGGAGGGGGGGCGGGCGTCCTGGAGGCTGGAGCAGGACCAGGATATGACAGGGAAGCCTCCAGGACGGATCAGGAGCCTTAGGAGGCCATGGCAGGACTGGAGACTCGGGAGTCCATGGTGGATCCGGAGCCTTGGGAGGCCATGGCAGGACTGGAGATTCGGGAGACCATGGCAGATCAGGAGCCTTGGGAGACCATGGCGGATCTGGAGCCTTGGGAGGCCATGGCAGGACTGGAGATTCGGGAGACCATGGCAGATCAGGAGCCTTGGGAGACCATGGCGGATCAGGAGCCTCGGGCGGCCATGGCGGGTCAGGGTCCTCGGGCGGCCTTGGCGGGTCGGGGTCCTCCGTGGCCTTGGCCCTTGGCCTGGCCACACAGACTGAGACTATATGGCCCCCCCCCAAAATTTCTTTGGGAAAGCTCCCCTCTGGGGGCCACATTGGAGGAGAGGGTTCTTGAGGGCGCTCTGGAGGAGCGGACTCTTGGGGGCGCTCTGGAGGGGCGGACTCCTGGGGGCGCTCTGGAGGAGCGGGCACTAGAGGGCGCTCTGGAGGAGCGGGCACTTGAGGGCGCTCTGGAGGAGCGGGCACTTGAGGGCGCTCTGGAGGAGCGGGCACTTGAGGGCGCTCTGGAGGAGCGGGCACTTGAGGGCGCTCTGGAGGAGCGGGCACTTGAGGGCGCTCTGGAGGAGCGGGCACTGGGGGGCGCACGGGAGGCGCGGAGCTGGATAGAACCAGCGGAGACGAAGGAGCGCTGGACGGGACCAGCGTAGATGCAGGAGGGCGCTCTTGCAGCGCGGACTCCTGAGGGCGCTCTTGCAGCGCAGACACTTGAGGGCGCTCTTGCAGCGCAGACACTTGAGGGCGCTCTTGCAGCGCAGACACTTGAGGGCGCTCTTGCAGCGCAGACACTTGAGGGCGCTCTTGTAGCGCGGATTCAAAGGGGCGCTCTTGTAGCGCGGACATTAGAGGGCGCACGGGAGGCGCGGGGCTGGACGGGACCAGCGGGAACTCAGGTGGGCTGGACGGGACCAGCGGGAACTCAGGTGGGCTGGACGGGACCAGCGGGAACTCAGGTGGGCTGGACGGGACCAGCGGGAACTCAGGTGGGCTGGACGGGACCAGCGGGAACTCAGGTGGGCTGGACGGGACCAGCGGGAACTCAGGACGGCTGGACGGGACCAGCGGGAACTCAGGTGGGCTGGACGGGACCAGCGGGAACTCAGGTGGGCAGGACGGGACCAGCGGGAACTCAGGTGGGCTGGACGGGACCAGCGGGAATGCAGGAGGGCGCTCTTGCAGCGCGGACACTTGAGGGCGCTCTTGCAGCGCGGACACTTGAGGGCGCACGGGAGGCGCGAAGCTGGATAGACCCAGCGGAGACGAAGGAGGGCTGGATGAGACCAGCGGAGACGCAGGAGGGTGCTCTGGCAGCACGGACACTTGGGGGCGCTCTTGCAGCGCGGATTCAAAGGGGCGCTCTTGCAGCGCGGACGTCAGAGGGCGCTCTTGCAGCGCGGACGTCAGAGGGCGCTCTTGCAGCGCGGACATTAGAGGGCGCGCTTGCCGCGCGGACATTAGAGGGCGCTCTAGCAGCGCGGACATTAGAGGGCGCACGGGAGGTGCGGGGCTGGACGGGACCATCATCGCCGTAAACGGCGCAACGTTCATCGCCTGTTGCGGCGGTTTCCACATCGCCGCGGGCGGAACATACTTCGCCGGGGATAAGGCTCCGGCTCGGGGTCGGAGACTCTCCAGACACCGGATGATGGCTTCTCTCCAAGTGAGGTCGGTGGTGTCTGGGAGCTCTCGCTGCTGGTGGTGCGTGAGCCCGAGCCGGAGCAGCATCTTGAGGGTCCCATCCTCGAGTGAGCTGGCGAGGGCGAGAGGCGCAAATGCCATCACATAGCTGATGGGGTCCTGGATGGCGTGAGCCAGCTCAAAAAATTGCGCGAGCTCGCCCATCTTCTGTGTAGGTCGGTTCTTCTGTTACGGTTGGTGGTTGTAGTAATCGGCGCCCACACACAAGGATAACAAAAAGGTAAATTTAATAGCATCAACGCACGTAAGACCATTTACAACTTAAGATCGGACAAACACAGAGGGAGAACTGAGGACTTATAAAGGGAGAGGAACAAATGAGGAAACAAGATGATTAATCAAACACAGGTGAAGAATATAACTAATTAACAAAACTAGGTCATGAACTAAAACAGGAAAAACCAAATAAGGGCAGAAAGGAAACTAAACAGAAACAGATATGTTACACATTCCTCCTAAGTTGCTATTTTTAATTAAGACTTATAAAATGTATTGCAGTCTTTGTTTAATTATCCCTCGATTATGTATTCAAGGGGTTAATATTATGGATAATAAGTGTACAAAATTTTTTTGAGAAACTTTATTACTGCTAATAATGCTTCATCTTTTAAAGCTTATAGAAAGTGGTTGGCACTTTATCCAAATGTTAATTTTCAGAAAGTATGGACAGTGCCAAACAAATTTTTGTTTAACAATAAAATAAAAGAAGTTAATTTTAAAATTATCCATCATTATTACCCCTGCAACAAATATTTAAGTAAATTTATACAAAATCTTTCTCCACTCTGCTCTTTTTGCCAAGAAGAGGAAGAATCTCTTTCACATTTATTCTATTTCTGTCCCTATACTAAACAATTTTGGCTTCAAATTTCAGCATCTTTACTTTTTGTATTCTTTCGACTGTGTAACATTTCTGCGGTTAAGGTTCTCTTTCATTCGGTGGTTTCTGACAGTAGGGAGCTAGAGGATGCCCTGGATTTTATTTGTATGATGGGAAAATTCCACATTCACAAAGCGCGATGCCTTAACTTGTACAATTTTCTCTTCTGATCTACTTTTGGTTTACTCATCTCTTCAAAGAATCTCCTCTAATAAAAAAGCCTTAAAAACATCCAATATTATTAAAAAATTGATAAATAAGTTATAATTTTTATGGTTGTAAAATATTTGTATAACTGTGTATGACTGTATACAAATTTAGTTATTTAAATTATTTAATTTTATTTGTAATTTATTTTTTATTTTTTTATTTTTTTATTTTTTACTTTTTTAGTTATTTTATTTATTTTTTTATTGTATCCCCGATATGTTCACATGTCTTTATATTCTCATGTTCATGTTCTAATGTTTATCTGTTTATCTCTGATAGTGTCATAATAAAAAATAAAAAAAACAAACAAAAAAATCTTTTAATGGTTGGCAAATCTACTGGAAAGTGACTACTGCCACCTACTGCACGTCACTGGCATGACAGCTGACATAAAACAAGGTGCGGGCTTAAGGAGAGCTGATACCAAGCAGTTAAAAAATGCTTGAATGAATCCTTGAGATCAGCTCGATATCCCTATTTATAATTTATTATAACCAGTTATAATTAGTGATAAATATTTCCCCTTTGAGCTAAGTTGCTACAGAATTCCTCTGCCAACTTGACTTGCGATCAAAGATTGCTATGTTTATGACACATACTTCAGACACCGGCCATGCTGAGGGCGTTCCATAACATCAGCAGATGCATTGTGAGATCTCATTAGAAAGGAAACATTTCAATAATTTAAATAAAGGAGGAAAACATCATGACAATTGCAGCTGACTGTGTGTAACTTGTATTACACCCTGAATATTTAAGTATTTTAAGATTTCAAGGTGGATGGTAAAGTGAAGACACAGCATAAGTTTAAACAAGATAATGGTCTGATTTAAAACATGTCATATATGTCCCCAAATGTTTGAGCGAAAGCTTTTCTGTGTGGACGGAAAATATGTGGACTTAAGTATTAGAACCAGCAACTAAAAATTCATACTAGGTTACTGAAAAAAATCAAAGCAATTTTTTATTTTGGTAAGCAATTCAGTTAATGACTATATCTAAGTTTTTACTAAGAACATCTTAAACCGTAAAATCTCATTTATTTAGATATTCAAAGGACCAAAACCATACTCATGTTTCACATTATAGCTAGTAAGCACATAGAAAGCAACCATACACACCTTTTTTTGTTGAAAGCATGATGAATTGATCCATTTAGCAAGACTGTAATATTTCCACACGCAGCCATAGCAAACTGCAATGATATGCATTAATGCAGCTGAATTCCATTTTGATTTAAAAAAATAATAAAAAAAAAAAATTATATATATATATATATATATATATATATATATATATATATATATATATATATATATATATATATATATATATAATAGAATTACCATTTAGACAACACTGCTGGTCAGCTGAGAGCTAGTATACAGTTTTGTGACATAATAGTTCATATATGTTTTTAATAATATGGAATGAACAAGGCTTACATTCTGAGAAGCCTGTTTCCAAAGTGAATACACAGGATGGTTCAAACAGGTTGACCATTTTGGACAGGACTGATAGTCAAAACCTTAGGGCAGACAAAGAGAAAGAGGGCTTTAGTAGCCTATAAATGATTTATATCTATAAAATGTATTCAAACATTGCATGTTTTCTGTCCATCTATCATCAATAAAGTAGTAATTGTGCCATCTTTTGGTGGTACCTCTCTCTCTCTCCTGCTGTCCACACCAGATCAGGTCATTGAACATGAATCCCAGCAGTGTGTCTTCTAACGTCCAGAAGGATCCTGTGACAGCTACATAGCTGTGCATGAGGTCTCTCGTCTTACTCCAGAACAGCAACTTTATTAGAATTTCAACAGAATCAAAACAATTTGTAACCATTTAGATTTTTTGCAATTGTATATAAAGTTGTACAACCTCTCCACTCACTCAAATGAAGGGTAGATTTAAATTTGGGGTTAGGAATGGATCTTACTTTTTTCATACAAATCATACACTTTCATACAAACTACATTGTAGGAATTCACACATAATTGCAAAGTAGTTTCATTTTCTCAAGAGACTGGAGTCAGTTTAAAAAAACCAAAAAAAAAAAATTTATATATCCAATTAAAATCATGTCAGAACTTTTTCCATCTTTAAATGTAATATTGAAACCTACCAAAATTAATGTAACAAACAAACAGAAACCTTTAAGGAAAAAATAAAAATAAGACTTTTGCTTTCAATACAACAGCCAGTCATCAATTTAAAAAAAAAAAAAAAAAAAAAAGAGCTCCAGATTTATCATATTGCAGGGGATCTCCTATGTACAGCTATTTTCAACCGGTGGAGGATGAGACCTCTGGATGGCCAGCGGAGATGGAGACCTCAAAAGATATGACCATGGGGAGTCATTGGAGGAAGAGGTCACAGCAGATCCATCGAGGTGGAAGTACTTGTTGGAGCCAGAGGGAAGACGATCCACAGCATCATCCAAGGAACTGTTGACCATGGTAGAATCAGTGGATCAGAAGACCGCGTTGGAGGCAGAAGAAATAGAGACCCAGGCGGAAGCAGAGGCACCGAGGACCAAGGTGGAAATGAACAGTCAGAGGACCAAGGTGAAACTGCATGGGGGCTTAGGAGAGCCGGTGGATGTGAGGGATAGAATTGCCAAGGCGGAGTCAGGAACCTGGAGGGCTGTGATGGAGCTGGAGAGTCGTAAGCAGGGCTGGATTTATCTCTTTTCGTGACATAGGCAAAACAAATTTATATAATTATTAATATAATAGGCCTAATATTACCACCCAAGCAAACAAGAATATTTCTTAATCATTGGAAACTGTTACAGTGTATTTTATCGCAATAAGCGGTTGTGTTCAGCCAATAAAAATCGAATGTAGTTCTTAATTTGTTTGAGAACTGCGAAAAACCATTCCATTAATAGGCATGGCGTCGTGGCCACATTACCACTTCGTGAGTGCATCATTTCTCTAATAATTTTAACGACCTGGAGTCACAATCACACATCAGTTCAGATGATTTGTTTCAATACATTCATCACATTTCCGTCCTGAAATCTTGTGTGTTGAACTAGCAAATTTTTTACGCACCTCATCCCAAACCTTCCATTGCAAATTCCAAAACATAATTTTTAGAGCTAATAACAGAGGCTTAAACCATTGATATGCAGGCTAACGCAGTTATTAATGCAGTCTAACGCAGTTATTAGAGATTAATATCATTGGGCCTCATTCATGAAACACGAGCAGAACGAATTTTTGTGTAAATCGTTCGTAAAGCCGTTCTGACGTAAATTTTCGGATTCATAAAAATGTTCGTATTTTCAAAAGTTAGTTGCTACGAAAGAAATTTACACCTGCTCCCTACCAGGTGTAAATGGTGCGTAAAACATCCGAATGTTTTGCTCATTGATGGCGCTACATTTTAATAAAAATATTTAGGCCTACCTTACATAATCACGTATGTATCATTTTTGTAAAATAATATACAGTAATTATATACAGTATGTTGTGTTTTTGATTTTACTATTATTATGAACACCAGTAATAGAATCTGCAAACTTAACACTTAAGCCTAATTAAATAATTAATTACTTCTGTTAGGGATGTATAATTAGACTTACAATTATTACAAAAATGGTTTTCTATAAAATCGTCAGAATCAGGCATAACAGTAAACATTTTCTATGGCTGATATAGCGCTATTGCTTGATTTGGCAGACAGAGCGCTGCATAAAAGACGTATTTTTAGAGACCGTGCAGACTTGCTTGCAGAGAATGATGACTGGTTGATTAGTCGTTTCAGACTACCCAGACCACTTCTTTTGTATTTATGCAATATATTGGAGGCCAAACTCAGAAGGCAAACCAGAAGATCCCACCATTCCTGCATACTTGCAGGTGCTGTCCGTGCTTGGTTTTTTGGCAACAGGAACATTCCAGCGGGAGATTGCAGACAGGTCAGGAATATCTCAGTCATCCATGAGTCGCATCATCCCAGATGTTCTTGATGGCCTAATACGGCTACTGCCTCAATATATAAAATTCCCCTATAATCTGGTTCATCAGTTGGAGGTGAAGCAGAGATTCTTTGCAATTGCAAACCTGCCAAATGTCATCGGGGCAATTGACTGCACACATATTCGCATCAAGGCGCCATCAAATGATGCATTTGCATTTCTAAATAGGAAAAACTATCATTCCATCAATGTGCAACTAATTTGTGATGCTAAATGCGCACTACTTAATGTAGTGGCCCGCTGGCCGGGTGGAACCCATGATAGTTTCATCATTCGGAGCAGCTGAATTTGCAGACATTTGGACAGTGGTGCAGTTGAAGATGGATGGCTAATTGGTATGTAAACCCTGTTTTTATAAATAACTGTTGGCCTGTTTTAATTTTTCCCTCCCCCCTCACACTTAGGTGACAGTGGTTATCCCCTGACACCATGGCTTATGACCCCTTTGATAAATCCCCAAAGCCGGCAGGAGCAGGCATACAATGAAGCACACGCAAAAACCCGGTCAGTTGTTGAACGCACAAACGGGATCTTAAAGGGACGCTGGCGGTGTTTGGACACATCAGGCGGTACACTATTATACAGACCAGAAAAAGTTTGCAAAATAATACTGGCCTGCTGCGTTCTACACAACATTGCCATGGAACATGGTCTGCCAGACCCAGAGGATATACTTAGACCCGAGCGTGGTATGGTGCCTCCAAGGTCGCCTATCCGAAACATGGTCATACCTGTGGCTGCAGTTGCAAAGCGACAGGAACTAATTCTACATTTCCAGGGGTGTATGTATGCGATTTAAAACAAGCACACAAAATAGTTTCTGTAAAGTTATTTTTTATGTTTAATTACGTCACATATTTCTCGGATGCTTGCATTTATTTCCTTTAACGTGTTATTTATTGCCAACACAGCTTCACAAATTTTGTCTTGCTTATCCAGCACTTCTTGACTTAAAACCGTCTGTGCAGAGCCAACACTGCGGGATGGTGCGGAATAGGCTACCGGTCCAGGTGCCGTAGAAGTTATGGGTCTGGTTATCGCTTCAGTGGTCTCATGGCCGGACACAGTTGGCATTTGTCTGTCTTTACAAAGAATAAAAAAAATAAAAAATAAAAATCAGCTGAAAAGTGCATTTCCTCAAATTATTATATCTCTTAGTTTTAACACTTTCAAATTGACCTAAATTGTTTAATAAAACTGTAGCCTTACCACCTGACTGTGGCGAAGTGTTTTCCTGCAAGGGAGGTTCATCACTGTCACCATCGGGAATTATACCTGACAGAGAGGGTTCACCGAGTATACTGATGATGCGTTCATCGCATGCAGATACGTTCGATGATGATGGTGGTCCTCCTCCTGTTTGTATACGATTTTGTCGAAATGAAGTAATGCGTTTTTTGCCGTCAAGCTTCATGTCGAACCATTTCCTTTTAACTTCCGGGACAGTTCGATTAACAGATGAAATTGCATTAACAGCATCTGTAATGTGCTGCCAAGATTCCTTTTTTTTAGGACCTGATACTCCAGTATGTACACTTGAAAATAAAATGTTGCGTTTTGAATGCACTTCTGATATTAAAACTTCAATTTCTGCATCTGAGAAATTCTTCTTTTTCATTCGCTTTTGAGAGGACATGATGAAATCCTTATTTTCGTTTCATAATCTGATGCCCATATATAGTTGACAGTCGTAATTCATAGGCGGGGATTATGCTAACTGTGAATGAGCGTGCACGAGCGCCCTATTTACCAATGATTGGAATTCATTAACATACGCATGTTTAACTATCAAATCGGACGTTTACGAAGCGTTTGTGAATCCAGAGGAGAGTTTTCGAGAAGGTCTGTTTTACGCGCAAATTACTCTGAATTTACTCCTATATTTACGAATGTTTCATGAATGAGGCCCATTAAGTGCATGTGAATACCTGCGTCTGTGCGTCTCTCAGCAGTTTTTAGCAGGAGCGTCTCTATGAATCTTTAAGTTGAACTGCTTCAAGAACCTCGTTACTGAGAAATGTCATGTAGCTTTTCAGCTGCAAAACTATTTTATTGATAAATTTGCAGGGCAGCCACAGCTCTGACAACAAGTTTCTGTCTGTGTCTCCACGTGTGTGCGTGAGTACGTGTCTGTACTGTGTGCGTTTGTGAGAGAGAACGGGAGAAAGCATGATTTACGTACATAAAGGTGGAAGACATGGAAATAATTTGTTATTTTTACCCTATTTGCTATATTTATTTGCTCAATGTCTTCTGGGGTTTTGGTTCCTTTACTGTTGTAGATGTCCAATGTAACAAAAATATTATATAGCTCTTAATTTTGTTTGGGCCCCTCCTGGACAAGCAAGCATAGGCACGTGCCTAGAATGCCTGTGTGTAAATCTGGCCCTGGTCGTAAGTCTCAGATTGTGGTCGAGTTCTTTGACCATAGTAGAACTGACTGGACAGGAGATAGAGCCTCAGGACTATATATGGCTGGCATTTTTGTAAGGCATTTATTTATTTATTTATTTGCTGGTTTCAATATTCCATTAAATGTGGAAGAAAAAAAATAAAATCTGACATTATTTTACATGGAGGCATATTTTACATCTTAAAAAGCTGGAATTTTAACAGGGTTATATAGACATTTTCTTTTATGTGATGCATTAAGAATATAACATTGAATAATATAATTGTAACGTATCTGTTTCTGTTTAGTTTCCTTTCTGCCCATATTTGGTTCTTCCTGTTTTAGTTCATGACCCAGTTCTGTTAATTAGTTATATGCATCCCCTGTGTTTGATTAATTATCTAGTTTGCTCCTTTGTTTCCTGTTTCTTTATAAGTCCTCAGTTCTGCCTTTATGTTTGTCGGATATTAAGTTGTAAATGGTTTGAAGTGAGTTGATGCTATTAAATATACCTTTTTGTTATCCTTTTGTGTGGGCGCCGATTACTACAACCACCGACCGTGACAGAATATCCGACCCCAAACGAAGACGAGATTAACGGAATGTTGGAGCTGGTTCCCGTAGTTTGCGGGGGTTCACGCCGCCGTTCGCGGCTCGCCCCTGCTCGTGCTGCGTGGGATGTCGGGCTGCCTATCGCGGCTTACCGAGGCCATCCGTTTTGGGGAGAACGGGTTGCCATTCGCCGCTCGCCCCTACCCACCGCCCGAGAGAAAGTCACTCCGCCTGAGACGGCGATGAATGTTCCGCCCGCGGCGAGGAGGAAGCCGCCGAAAAGGGCGATGAACGTTGCGCCAGCTGCGGTGAAGAGGGTTCCGCCGCCTACGCCTCAGGTAAAGGACAGGGGGCTATTGGATGAGGCTCTTCCCCCGGAATTCTCGGCTCCCATGCTCACGCCAGAAACTACTCCTCACCAGTACCATCCAGTGCCTGCTCCTCGCCAGTGCCATCCTGTGCCTGCTCCTCGTTTGTGTCCGCCTATCCCCGCACCTCGCAAGAGGGTCCCGTCCAGCCGTCCTGAGTTCCCGCTGGTCCCGTCCAGCCGTCCTGAGTTCCCGCTGGTCCCGTCCAGCCGTCCTGAGTTCCCGCTGGTCCCGTCCAGCCGTCCTGAGTTCCCGCTGGTCCCGTCCAGCCGTCCTGAGTTCCCGCTGGTCCCGT
The DNA here is from genome assembly GCF_936440315.1 of Barbus barbus. Taxonomy (NCBI): domain Eukaryota; kingdom Metazoa; phylum Chordata; class Actinopteri; order Cypriniformes; family Cyprinidae; genus Barbus; species Barbus barbus. The sequence goes on from NC_136722.1 coordinate 8,340,160, forward strand.
CCAGCCCCGCGCCTCCCGTGCGCCCTCTAATGTCCGCGCTACAAGAGCGCCCCTTTGAATCCGTGCTGCAAGAGCGCCCTCAAGTGTCCGCGCTGCAAGAGCGCCCTCAAGTGTCCGCGCTGCAAGAGCGCCCTCAAGTGTCCGCGCTGCAAGAGCGCCCTCCTGCGTCTCCGCTGGTCCTGTCCAGCTCTCCTTCGTCTCCGCTGGTTCTATCCAGCTTCGCGCCTCCCGTGCGCCCTCAAGTGTCTGCGCTGCAAGAGCACCCTCAAGTGTCGGCGCTGCAAGAGCGCCCTCAGGAGTCCGCGCTGCAAGAGCGCCCTCCTGCATCTACGCTGGTCCCGTCCAGCTCTCCTTCGTCTCCGCTGGTTCCGTCCAGCTCCGCGCCTCCCGTGCGCCCCCCAGTGCCCGCTCCTCCAGAGCGCCCTCAAGTGCCCGCTCCTCCAGAGCGCCCTCAAGTGCCCGCTCCTCCAGAGCGCCCTCAAGTGCCCGCTCCTCCAGAGCGCCCTCTAGTGCCCGCTCCTCCAGAGCGCCCTCTAGTGCCCGCTCCTCCAGAGCGCCCTCTAGTGCCCGCTCCTCCAGAGCGCCCTCTGGTGTCCGCTCCTCCAGAGCGCCCTCGGGTGCCCGCTCCTCCAGAGCGCCCTCAGGTTACCGCTCCTCCCGAGCGCCCCCAAGAGCCCTCTCCTCCAATGTGGCCCCCAGAGGGGAACTTTCCCAAAGAAATTTTGGGGGGGGGCCATATAGTCCCAGTCTGTGTGGCCAGGCCAAAGGCCAAGGCCACAAAGGACCCCGATCCGCCAAGGCCACCCAAGGACTCTGATCCACCATGGACTCCTGAGTCTCCAGATCTGCCATGGCCTCCCGAATCTCCAGTCCTGCCATGGCCTCCCAAGGCTCCAGATCCGCCATGGCCTCCCAAGGCTCCAGATCCGCCATGGCCTCCCGAATCTCCAGCCCTACCATGGCCTCCCAAGGCTCCAGATCCGCCATGGCCTCCCGAATCTCCAGTACTGCCATGGCCTCTCAAGGCTCCAGATCTGCCATGGCCTCCCGAATCTCCAGTCCTGCCATGGCCTCCCAAGGCTCCAGATCCGCCATGGCCTCCCAAGGCTCCAGATCCGCCATGGCCTCCCGAATCTCCAGTCCTGCCATGGCCTCTCAAGGCTCCAGATCCGCCATGGCCTCCCGAATCTCCAGTCCTGCCATGGCCTCCCAAGGCTCCAGATCCGCCATGGCCTCCCGAATCTCCAGTCCTGCCATGGTCTCCCAAGGCTCCTGATCCGTCCTGGAGGCTCCCCTGTCCTATCCTGGTCCTGCTCCAGCCTCCAGGACGCCCGCCCCCCCTCCCCGATGTTACTGTTACGGTGCGGGACGCACCTTCCGGGAGGGGGAGATACTGTAACGTATCTGTTTCTGTTTAGTTTCCTTTCTGCCCATATTTGGTTCTTCCTGTTTTAGTTCATGACCCAGTTCTGTTAATTAGTTATATGCATCACCTGTGTTTGATTAATTATCTAGTTTGCTCCTTTGTTTCCTGTTTCTTTATAAGTCCTCAGTTCTGCCTTTATGTTTGTCGGATATTAAGTTGTAAATGGTTTGAAGTGAGTTGATGCTATTAAATATACCTTTTTGTTATCCTTTTGTGTGGGCGCCGATTACTACAACCACCGACCGTGACAATAATTAATATTAAAACTATAAAATCATTTTCAGAAAAAAAGACAAAAGGCAATTTTTTTCTCTAAAACCCTTTCACTGTAAACAGAATAAAAGAACAAAACGTGCTCTGGAGCAGGTTGGCCATGGCCCTGAACACTGATAAAAACCAGTCCACCTTCTAATGCCAGAGAGAAAGAATAAAAAATTAAAAAAAACACGGAATTTCCTCAAACTAAACCAGTTTTGTGCAACAGGCCTCAGACAAACAAACAAACAAACAATAAATAAATGCATACATACTGTACATACGTAATGCAAAAATAACAACACAAACCAACCCCATAAGAAAAAAGACATGTCTTTTTCCTTATAGGATGGGTTTTTGTTGTTGCTTTTGCTTTATTTTTTACTTAAAATACAAAGTTAATTCACACTCTGTTCTTGAGCCAAGTTTTATTTTTTAGCTTTTAATGCTCAAAATATGTATTTAATAAATCTTTCTAAAAACGTTCTATACTGTTGTTGAGTTGTTTTGAAAACACTTGCATGGAATCACCTTGCCACATGGTAAAGTCTGAGTGATGACCTGGAACATTTTTTGGTAATCTTTAACCCTCACATCGCAGGGAGATCTCCTAACCACAGCCTTTTCAAACTCCTGCCATATCTTCTCACAACTGTACCTGTTAGACAGAAAATAAAAACATTTCTCCAGTTTGCATTTTTAAGGACTCAGTGCAATATTAGCTAATGAAAGTGAAAGTAATGAGACAGATACAGATCTGACATTGTTCCCTAAACAAGTTTATGAAATCATGTGAGAGACTGACTACATAAAACTATATTACACTCTTAAAAATAAAGGTGCTTCATGATGCCATAGAAGAACCTTTTTGTCTAAAGAACCTTTCTGTTTCACAAAAGGTTCTTTGTGGTGAAATAAGGTTCTTCAGATTATAAAAAGGTAAGGAAGATATGGTTCTTTAAAGAACCTTTGACTGAATGGTTTTTTGTGGAACCAAAAATGGTTCTTCTATGGTATCGCTTGAAGAACCTTTTGAAGCACCTTTATTTTTAAGAGTGTATTACATTTTCCTATTAGTAATTTCAAATGTTTTGCTTATAAGACACTGGGTTTAAATGAACAATATTAACATTTAAAATGCTTATAGGCATACATCTTACCTGGGGTTGAGATTAGCCAGGGCTACATATTCAAAACACCGTCCAATGACAATCTGTTTAAGATTTGGTGTGGTTCCAAACTCTGCTGTTACATCCGTGAAAACAAACAGCAAGGCAAATCCTAAACAAATTATAAACACGTAAAACATATAACGTAAGGGATAAGATAAAACTAGTCATGCGTCTAACAGATGCTTACCTAAAATCATCCTGAAAACAGTGTACTTGCCTCCTCTCTAGCAGTTAACATACTTCACTAAATCTGTGAGGTAAAGAAAATTAGACGGTCTTGTGTGCAAAACACTACAGGGCAGCATCAGGGAGCAGGGAGGGACAACAACAACATAAGCCTGTGTGTCCTTAGAAATTATCAAACTAATTTAATCACTGCAAAAATTTCCTTCACCCTCACATTCTCAAGCGTGTTCTGTATGTCTTATGCCGTTTAAGTGATCTTAAATAAGAATGATTTAAGAATTAAAAGATAGAACTCACATTCTGTAAAGATTTTGAATACATGATAATAGCAGCACTTGCAAATGTTTGCAAAATATGTAAAGAATAAAACTAGGCCACAGGAATAAGGTATCAGAATGCAATAAAGTAAATTAAATTAGCAAAGCACATAATATATAGGCTAATATTATTCATCATTGTGTGAAAGACTAAAAGACTTTGTCCCTCTGAATTAAGAAACCACAAATTCCAGACATAAACCCTTCCACACTCTACATAAAACAGGTTCTCATGATTCTAATTATGATGTAAGTTGGGCATTTTCACATAGAGGGAGGAGGGAGTGACCATGTGCACACTTAAGTAGAACATTTGTATGAACTGCCGTAGTAGAGGAGAGTGTCTTTAATCACTATATCAAAAATATGAAATAATGTTTTTTCACATATGTTCACAATTGTTATAATTATAAAATCACACAGATCTGTGACTATTTCTGTTTCAACGTAACTTTAATTATGGGTTAGCTGGAAGATTGCCAGCATATATCCCTGCACTGCAAAGAACCAATGGGGGGTGGGGGGTGATATGCCTGTAGCAGTTCAAGCATAGCCTACTCTGAACCAGTTACAAAAAAAAAAAAGACTTCTAAACAACATCCTCATATATCTGGGAGTTTGCAGGTTAATTGATATTAACATGATTGTTATGGAGTAACTGAAGTAACAACTATTAAAAAAGGTTCAAACATTCACTGATGCTCCAGAAGGAAACACGATGCATTAAGAGCCGGGGGGGGGTGAAAACATTTGAACAGGATGAAGATGTCCAAATTTTTCTTATTTTGTTGAAATATCATATTTTTCCATTTAGTACTGCCCTTCTGATGCGTCAGAAGATACTTGCATGTTTCCTGGAAGACAAATTAAGTACAATTTACCTTGAGCTTCAAATTCAAAAAGTTTTCACCCCCGGCTCTTAATGCATTGTGTTTCCTTCTGGAGCATCAGTGAATGTTTGAACCTTTTTTAATAGTTGTGTTTGAGTCCCTCAATCATCCTCAGTGTGAAAATGTGGATCTCAAAATCATACAGTCCCTGCTGGAAAGGGTTCAAATATGCAAAAGCTGCTGGAAAACTGAAGAATCTGCAGGATATGGAGGATTTTTCTGAAGAACAGTGCTCAGTTTAACTGTTCAGAACAAACAAGGGACTCATGAAGAACCATCACAAAACAAAAAAAAACAGTTGTAAATCATCCAGGTAATCACACACAGTATTAAGAACCAAGGGTTCCCAAACTTTTGAATGGGGTTATTTGAATCATTTCAGCTATTTTTTTGTCTTGTGGACTATATGTAAACATCTTTTATGGAAAACATCTTACTCAGGACAGCACTAAATAAAAAATAACATGCATTGTATATGATCTCTCTTATTTTGTTAAAATTATCCACATTTTCAGATTCTGCAAGGGGTGCCCAAACTTTCGATCCCCACTGTAGAAGACAAGACAGAAGAGTACTCAAGTAAACAGGTGTGGTTCAATCGATGGCGAACGTAATCCAAAGGAAGAGGTAAGCGAATAATCCATAGACAGACGATCCAGGCGTGGTACAAACAGAGTCCAAACGACAAGACGAGAGAGCAATCCAGGACAGGCAGACGATCAAGAAACAGACAGTCAGGCAAAACTAGAAGTAACTAGACTGGACTAGAGCAAAGAGAGAAGGAGAAGGATCTCAGTGGTTGTTATATAGTGTGTGTAATTGACTACAGATGAGCATGTGATTAATGAAATGGCATGTGGGAAATGTTTGTTTGTTTGTTTATTTATTTATATAGCACATTTAAACAAAACTAAAAGTTGACCAAAGTGCTTTACATAAAGTACAACAAAACAGCAAAGCAAAATTATAAACTAATAATTAAAAATAATAATCCCAATAGGTAAATACACAAAACACTTCATTTAATTTGCCACAAATCGGTCAAGAAGATGAGATTTAAGCATAACTTTAAAAATGGATAAAGAAGAAGTTGTTCGGATGGCAACCGGAAGATTATTCCAGAGTGTAGGACCAACAATTTCAAATGCTCGATCGCCACGGTGTTTTAATCTGGACCTAGGGATTGATAAAGTTCCCAAAAATCTGGATCTGAGTGGTCTCACGGATTTGTGTGTTTGCAACAACTCAGTGAGGTAAATTGGTGCAAGATTGTGAAGTGCTTTAAAAAGCAATGTTAAGATTTTATATTCCACTCTAAATTTAACTGGTAACCACTGTAATGTTTTCAGAATGGGAGTAATGTGCTGGAATTTACGCGTGCCAGTTAATAACCTGGCTGCTGCATTTTGAACCAGTTGCAATCGGTCCATGGATGACTGATTTATCCCATAATACAAGGAATTGCAATAGTCTAGTCTAGATGTCACAAATGCATGAATTACTTTTTCGAAAATCTGTGTTGAGAGGAAAGTTTTAACTTTTGCCAAACGTCGAAGGTGAAAAAAACATGACCTGACCACACTATTTATCTGTTTATCAAACTTAAGACTGGAATCAAATAAGACACCCAGATTCCTTACACAGGGAGTAATCTGATGGGCCAAATTACCAATATCAAGATTATGAGAATTGAAAGATAGAGCATCACTAGGTCCGAACAGAATCACCTCGGTTTTACCTTCATTAAGTGTCAAGAAATTACTTGTGAGCCATGATTTAAGTTCCTCAATACATACACCCAACTTTGTTAAAGCATTTTTTTCTCCAGCATTTTTCGGCAGCATATAAATCATGAATAAAGTTGGGGCAAGAATGGAACCCTGAGGGATGCCACAAATCAGAGGAGCACTAGAAGAAGTATATTGTCCTGTACGTACAGAGAATTTTCGGTTCATTAAGAAGCTCTGGAACCAATTTAAGACAGTACCTCTCAGACCAACACAATTTTTTAAACGAGAAAGTAATAAATTGTGATCAACCAAATCAAAAGCTGAGCTTAGATCTAGTAAGATCAAAGCAACAGCATTTCCGGCATCTGTTGACATTAAAATATCATTATAAACTTTTAAGAGAGCTGTTTCTGTACTGTGTAACTTCCTGAAACCAGATTGGAAAGTCAAGTCAAAAAGACTTGTAGCTGAACTAGAACAACTTTCTCCAAAATTTTGGACATAAAAGGTAAATTAGAAACAGGTCTGAAGTTTGAAAGAATCGAGGTGTCTGAATTTGGCTTTTTTAAAATTGGCGTTACTAAGGCACATTTCAGACAATCGGGAACTATTCCGGTACTCAGGCTCAGATTAACAAAATTTAACACATCAGAACCAATAATGTGTACAACCTGCTTTAAAAAGCGAGCTGGCAAAACATCATAAGGACACACAGTGGGTCTCAAATGCTCAATGACATCCTTACAGGCAGAAATGGTAACAGGTAGAAAATTAGACCACGTTGCAGAGCTCCATGGTCTCTCGATAATATCAGGGACAGATTGCAAAACTTGAGGTCTTAACCTATCTACCTTCTCCACAAAGAATGTTAAAAAGTTTTCACATAGTGTTTCAGACACATCAATAAAAACATCTACTGTTGGATTTAAAACATAATCAATTGTGGAGAAAATAATTCTTGAGCAATGGGAATTATTGTTAATAATTTCAGACAAATACTTAGATTTTGCTGACTTCACAGCTTTCTGGAATTTAGAGAGAGAGTCCCTTAAAAGATCATAGGAAATCTGCAGTTTATCCTTAAGCCATTTTCGTTCATATCTCCTGCATAATTGTCGGAGCGAACAAATTGAATCATTAAACCAAGGTTCAGATTTTTTACTGATGCGCTTTGCCTTCATTGGTGCAACTGAGTTTAAAATATTCAAACACTTATCGTTAAAAGCATAAAGATACTCATCAACGTTAGAGTTCCCAGGCGATGCATCCATAAAATCCACAGGATGAGATGTTGTATACACTGAAGCAAACTCCTGCATTAGCCGTGAAGTGGCGAATCCAACGGGTTTGCCCAGCCGTGCTGACGGGTTGCCAAGGAATGGAGGCGTTAAAACAAATGGCTTTATGGTCTGAGAATCCTGTATCACTAATTAAAATATCCGATAGTCCTGTAGAAAGACTGTGAGTAAAAACCAAATCCAAGGTATGACCGTGAGTATGTGTGGGTTCATGTACCCATTGTATAAAATTTAATGCATCCATAAGATTACAAAAGTCCCTGGGAAGCGTCTTATTAGGGCAACAGATGTGAATATTAAAATCACCCAATAGTATGATCTTTTCAAATTTCGTTACAGCACCACCCAGAAACTCAGCAAACTCCTTTAAAAAAACACTGTTAGGCTGTGGAGGCCTGTATATTATCACGAACGTTACAGGGTCGGCGGCTACTTCCAACTGAAACATTTGAAGCTCAAAGCTGTTGTATGCCTACGATGCAATAATTCTGCCTTTAAAAGTTTCTTTAAAAACTGTGGCTATGCCCCCTCCGCGACCAGATGTCCTCGGGGTATTAAAAAAGGAACAATCAGCGGGGACAAGTTCATTAAACGGGCTTAGATCATATTCTTTGATCCAAGTTTCCGTCATAAAAAGAAAGTCCAGATTATTATGAGTGAAAAAATCACGAAGAAGGAAAGTCTTATTTGACAACGACCGAACATTGAGCAAAGACATCCTGAGAAGTGTTGATGTATCAGCCGATTCACTTCCCCGGTTTAAAGAACGGAGAGATAGAGAGTTTACTCCATTTGGTCGAGACCGGGAAAAAGAGTACTGTACGTGCCTGTCGGCATCCTCGAAGCCAAGAGGACAAATCCATCGATAGGAGACCTCCTTGATGTGCCACACCGATCGACGGCCACGATAGCCCATTTCAGCTTTCAATCTAATGGCAACCCCACTCCACTTGCCACGGCGTCTACGGCGTTTCCTCCGAAGAATAGCACTAGGTCGCTGCTGCAGGTAATCAGGAATGTCCCACTGAAACGATGGAGACGATGGAAAATCCAAACAGGTGACACCCGATCCAATATAATCCCCATTCAGCACAGCATTTCCAATTTCCATAAACGATTCGCGGCCATAAATAAATTGTTCAGCACCATCCCAGGCTAAAACTAATACTATATTTAAAAATGACCAAAAAACTAAAAACGACTGACGGCGTGCCAAACACAACGGCGCCATCTTGCCGGAAGTCCAGAAGAGCTTGATTGCATGAAATGTAGTCCAAGGTAACATAAAACAATAAAACATTCTGTGTAATGTGAGTCAATATATTGGAATGGCGACCTCTGGTGGCAATTGGTCGGAAGGCCACAGACCGGATTCGTGACAATTAATAAGTTGATCCCTTGTCCATTGAAATGTAACTTAAAGCTTAATAAAGTGTTGAGAATAAGTACATACAATTACATACATATTTCACAAACAACGGTAAGTTTCTGTAAATCTAAAGTCAGTTGCGGCAGCTTCCGGGCAACGGTTCAAGCATGGTCTCTGCTAGTACAATAAGGCATTTCTCAATTATTGGGCATTTTCAAACTGGGATAGGTGTTTTTTAACTATCCAATCATAAAAGTTCAGAAGCCCGGAAGCAATATTGTTATTTCTCTTTTTTCTTTCTTGTTTTTCTCATTAATCGCAACTGTTTTGTTGCATCTAGATCATGATAAAACAATTAGTTATGTCAAGATCATGAGAAATCAAGAAACAAAAAAGCAATGCTGCATGCTTTTAGGACTTTAAACTTGAAAAAAGAAAAAAAGTTCCGAAATACGTTTCATTGTGAATTTGACAGATGATAATTCTTGTAGCCAAGTCCAAACTCAAATCAGTTACAGACTAATGTCAACGATTGCAATTAAGGATATAAGGTCAGACAAATGATAGATAAATGCATGTGTAAAATAGACCTACAGACTACAAGCAGTAGCTATCTTTAATATAGAAACCTTTAATAAATAAAATTTTGCCTTCTCGTGCTATTAGCTAGTTTTTTTTGTTTTTTTCATAATAGCAGGGGCGTAGATTACGCGGGGGACGCGGGGGACGTGTCCCCCCCACTTTTTATAAAAAGTAAATTCGTCCCCCGCACTTTTTCATTGGACAGTTGTGTTCTCGACATGTTGAGGTTTTAATGGAGCAATGTATATAAATGCAGAATGATTTAAAATTCAAAGAGACAAGATAATTTATACATGACGTTTACGTTTCCATGGCAATCAGTCACTCAGTTTGTGACGTCACGACATATCCAGGCTCGCGCCCGCGGTCCCGCGCTGTATCCATCATTCATTAGAGGTCGAGATGAGTTCAAAGCGGCAAGAAACTCTTCACTCCTTTTTTTACGAAAAAGTCAAGCAGCGTAAGTTGTTATGTGGGATCCGAATAGTGTTGCACGGTGTTGAGTGACTCTGCCTATTGCTGTTGTTGAATAAATAGCAAGTTTTGATGTTCATTATAATGGAGAAATAAAAAGCTGCCTGGACAAACATGCACTTATTTATTTTCAGTGTAATTTTCCGTAACTCTTTTGTAACGTCTTTTATTTTAACACGTATGTATGTTATCAGAACCCTTCAAATAGGAATAAAGATAATGTTGAACTGAGATTTTACAGCGTTTGCAGCATTGTGACATGGTTAACTCTAATGTTCAATTCTACATGATGCATTTCAATCAAACATGCAAGCACTGATCTGATACAGGACCGATCTTCATTTAGGGGTGCTCTGTCATTATTGCACTAATTTGACGTGTTTATGTGTTGTCAAGAATGAAGAAGAAACAGTCAGTTTGTTAGGACAGAATCAGGACGACACACAAGAAAAACAAACTTCACAGGTGAGAAGAACTGATAGAGTGGCTTTTAACACCTGGCTGTTTTTACATTGTATAAAATCTATTAATACACAAGCGTTTGTAGGATTATATATGTACCAATCATAGAAAACACATAATTAGTCAAATATAGAAAAATAAAAAATAACATTAGTATGATGAACAACTTCTCAGCTATCATTTTTAACTACAGTATGTAATTATTAGCTTGCATATTGGTTGTTTATTAGCACATATTAATTCTGTAATTCATGACCATATTCTGCATCCCATAATCCTAAATTTAACAACTACAACGACTACCTTACAAGCTATTAATAAGCAGTAAATGAAGTGTTTATTGAAGTAAAAGGCATAGTTAATAGTGAATATGTGTTTATCATTCTAAAGTGTTAAAAAATTATTTAGGATACACATGATTGGTTATTGTCCAGCAGTGTACTTTTCTTCTGTATGTCACTATTCCCTGTATGTACATGTTTCAAACACTACTTTATCTGCTTTATTTTATAGACAGAGGCAGAAGTGAATTCAGAGTTGAGAGTGAATGAGGCAGCAAGTTTCAGTGAGGCTTCAGAGGTAAAGATTATTTACAGCATTGTCTATGATAAGATATTTCTTATACCTTTTAACATAGACTAATCAGACTAATGTATAATAGAACAGAACAGAATAAAGTATGTGAATGTGCAAGTATCCATTATTGTGTGCCATGTACTGTACATACAACACACACAATTAGAATTACAATTACAATTACAATTAGAAATATGTAAACAATAGTACCCTCATAAGGACATCTTTGTAACTTATACTCAAAAAGGTGCATAGAGTACCAATATGTACCGTAATGTACAACTATGAAACTTTTTGGGGTAAATAAGGTACAAAGATGTCCTTTTAATGGTACTGTCCCAGTGACAAGCTGTTGTATTTCTTTCTTTCTTTTTCTGTTTTCTCTGTTTCTTTCCTTCTGTTTTATAATATATAATAATATAATCATAAAGCATATTAAGCAAAAAGGTATGATTAAAAATAAAACCTGTCAATTAGACAAGGGTTAACTGAAAAAAACAACAACAAAAAAACAGGTATAACACTAGACATTCCGTCCCCCCCACTTTTGAAATGATGGCTACGCCCCTGCATAATAGTTTATGCATATAGCAAATAGCGCAGAACTCTATGGATAGTGCAGAACCTATGACACGCGAGCAACGGCGTGAGAGAAGAGTAGGCTATTAAATTTGCAATATGCAGCAACAGAATAATGGAATATTTTCTTAAGCGTAAACCTTTATCATAAAATATATTTTAAAGTCTGGCATAACTGCACTAGTCAATAGAAAAGCATGGCGTGGAATACCTGATTAATTCAGATGACGCTTTAAATTTGTTGTATGAAGTTGTTTATAATTAAAGGGGTGGTAAAGGTTTTTTTTTTTTTTTTTTCTAGGCTTGATAGTGTTTATGGGGTGCAGTCTAACATGTGCTATTTTTCACATAATTTACCTTTATTTTACACCGCTCTGTCCCTTCTCCTATGTACGCTCTGATGATTTCCTGTTTTTATAAAGCCCCTCCCTCACAAACACGCAATGGGCTCAGATTTGGTTAGCTGGCCCAGTGTGTTGTGATTCGTTAAACCACCTAGTGCACGTCCAGAAACATCATGCCCCTCACCTCAACACATCATAACGACTGTTTCCATCACCTGGAACAGATTTTAGTGTTTGACAATTGGAAAGGAGTACAAACCTAATGACTGATGAGTCCCTCCACTACACAACACACTTAACGACTGGCACATCATGACTGGACAAATTCTGCTGAGTATGAGTATGTCGGTTCCAAAACACCTGAGAAGAGTTAGTTCCCTGTCGATACTACACTCGTACTGCGTCGCTAGACGCTATGGGAAAAACTCCTTTTTCTCCGAGGACTGAAGACTTTTTCAATCACGCAGTGTCCATTTTGACTCGTGAAATCGGCGATCCATTGAAAACGCCTTCATGCACGCGCATTAACTCTGGGTAACCAGTAGGAGGTTGATTAAACGTACTCGGTTACTAACGTAACCTCGGTTCCCTTAGATACGGGAACGAGTACTGCGTCGCTAGACGCTATGGGGAAAAACTCCTTTTTCTCCGAGGACTGAAGACTTTTTCAATCACGCAGTGTGACTGCACGACCATTGGTTCGCGCAGTAATAAAAAACGAACCAATGGCTCGTCAGGTACTGCACGAGCCTATGGCGGCAAAGCCCGCCAGAGCCCGCCAGAAGGGGCGGGGTCATCTGGCTATATAAGCGGGCGCTTCGCCATAGGAAAACAGATCAATTCTCCTTCAGCGACGACCTCTTCGCTGATCCAGGACTCCAGACGCTCGCCGTTGACACGCATCGCTGCGGATTGGAAGGCTGCCTTTTTTCCCCGCTCCCCGCTGATCCAGCCCGCTTTGCCGAGCCGCTTCAGCGATCAGAGCGGACGTCAGCTCGTCCCCTGCTGCCATCCGGCGAGCCTTCAAGAAGAGCAAATTTCTTCTAAAAGAGCAAGCGGCGTTGTTGCAAATGCCGCGCCGTCAGTGCGTCTCGTGCAAGCTTTCGCTGCACGATGCCGACGGCCACTCAGAGTGTGTTTCCTGCTTGGGTAAATCCCACGCAGAAGCCGCTCTGAGCGAGATGGAATGTTCATACTGCATGAACATGAGTCTCGTGACTCTGCGCGCTCGGATCGCTTTCTTTTCAGAGAGCGACTCCGCCCCTCGCGCTCTCCCGTTTTCTTCCTCCCAGGGACGTTCGGTGCTTTTGAGGAGGAGCTATTAGATGACAGCATGTCTCTAATAGCGTCAGACGCAGAGGATATCTCGGGCTCTACCATTGACCCCGCCCCCTCCTCGTCTGCCGAGCCCAGCGAAGCAAAGCAAGGGATGGATGCCGAGCTCTTCCGCATCATCTCTAAGGCCGTTGATGAGCTGGGTTTGGAGTGGTCTACGCCGGAGGAGCCCACTCGTAGTCGTCTGGACGAATGGTTCCTGCCGGGGCGCCGCACGGCCCCTCGTCAGCGAACTTCTCCGTTTTTTCCGGAGGTCCATGACGAACTCACGAAGTCGTGGCGTTCTCCGTATTCGGCCCGACTCCGCTCTAACTCTTCTTCTGCTCTCTCCTCAGTGGATGGCGCCGAAGAGAAGGGCTACGAGAGGTTGCCCCCTCTTGACGAAACTGTGGCTGCGCACCTTTGCCCGCCCTCCGCCATCGGATGGAAAGCAAAGGCTGCTCATCCCTCCAAGCCGTGCAGGACGACTTCCGCCCTCGCTGGACGAGCATACTCCTCCGCCGGGCAGGCCGCCTCAGCGCTTCACTCCATGGCTGTGCTCCAGGTGTTTCAAGCCAAACTCCTCCGATCCATGGACGAGTTCGGGCCTGATCCCGCAGTTTTTAAAGAACTGCGCAGTGCCACCGACCTGGCTTTAAGAGCTACAAAGGCTACAGCACAGTCCATTGGGAGGTCAATGGCCAACTTAGTGGTGTTGGAACGCCACTTATGGCTAAACCTCACGGAGATTAAGGAGGCTGACAAGGTCCCCTTCCTCGACGCACCGGTCTCCCCTGCTGGGCTCTTTGGACCTGCCGTCGAGGGCTTTGCAGAGCGATTCACCACGGCTCAGAAGTCGTCCCAGGCTATGCGACACTTCCTGCCTAAACGGTCCAGCTCTGCAACGGCCACCAGTCGCCCCAAGCCTGCTCCAGCGCAACATCCAGCTAAACCTGCGCCGTCGCCCGCTCAGCCTACAAAGAAGCCTGAGCCTCGGCAGCACTCCCGCTCGGCCAAACGCTACCCCTATCCAAAGCGTCAAGGACCCCGGCCCAGGCTGACCCTGGACCCTGCGCCTCCGGCGTCGTCCTGATCTGATAGGAAGAAAGAGGAAGGGTCAATGTCCCGCAGACGCTGGACCAACCCCAAAACGCCCTCTGTTATGCCTTCAAGCACCCCGTTCAGTTCTGGGTGCCAAGGCAAACCGGTTTGTTTCAAATCCTGTTGTGAATCACAGGCCCTTTCCAGAAGTGCCTTCACATACAGCCGCTGTTATAGCGAGAAAAATAAAAAACAAACATTTTCAAAAAGAGAGCAAATTTCCTCTTCCAAATACCAGGTGCGTCGGGTTCCCGCAAGGCGACTCACCACCCGAGCTAATCCAACCCCTTTCCACACGGGCCAAGGCCTGGCGGGCCATCCCCGGAGTGTCACAGTGGGTTCTGGGGATTATAGAAAGAGGTTATACACTTCAATTCGCTCGAAGACCCCCGCGGTACAGCAGCAGGGTCCCCACCTTAGTGCGAAGCAGCAACGCTCACGTTCTGCGAGCCGAGGTGCAGAAAATGCTGGCAAAAGGAGCTATAGAAATAGTTCCCCCAGCTCAGAGCGAGTCAGGCTTCTACAGCCGTTATTTCCTCGTCCCCAAGAAGGATGGCGGCCTCCGGCCCATCCTCGATCTCAGACGTCTGAACCGCGCCCTCATGAGACGGCCATTCAGAATGACTACAGTGAAGCAGATCCTCTCGCAAATTCGCCCAGAGGACTGGTTCTTTTCGCTGGATCTGAAAGACGCTTATTTTCACATCCAGATAGCCCCCCATCACAGACGATTCTTGAGATTCGCCTTCGAGGGTGTGGCTTATCAATACACGGTCCTGCCCTTCGGGCTGGCTCTAGCTCCCCGCACTTTTACGAAGTGCATAGACACGGCTCTCTCCCCTCTGAGACAGATGGGAATCCGTGTCCTGAATTACCTCGACGACTGGCTCATTCTGGCACAGTCAGAGGCAGAGCTGGTAGCACACAGGTCCCTCCTCCTCGGGCACTTGGAGAACTTGGGACTCAGGATCAATTTAGCCAAGAGCTCCCTGTCCCCCAGCCAACGAACATCGTTCCTGGGGACAGTTTTCGACTCCGCCTGCATGACGGCGAAAGTTGCGCCAGATCGCGTTCTGGCCATACGGCAGCTCGCGGCTTCCTTCAAGATTGGAGCCTCCTACCCACTCAAATCGTTTCAAAGAATGCTGGGCCTCATGGCCTCCGCATCGCCAGTTCTTCGGTTGGGCCTTCTCAAAATGAGACCCCTTCAGTACTGGCTGAAACCTCTAATTCCGCCTCATGCGTGGCGTCATGGACGCATTCGTGTCAGGGTGAACCGGGCCTGCGTGTCAGCCCTGGTCCCCTGGAGGAACCTACAATGGTTCGAACAAGGCGTGACAATGGGTTTGGTTTACAGAAGGAAGGTTGTTACAACAGATGCTTCCAACACAGGTTGGGGAGCTCTGTGCAACGGCAAGCCGACCTTCGGCTCCTGGACGAACGCAGAAGGACAAATGCACATCAACTGCCTCGAAATGGAAGCAGTATGTCGAGCTCTTCAGTTCTTCCTGCCAGTCCTGAAGGGTCACCACGTGCTAGTCCGCTCGGACAGCATGACGGTGGTGTCGTACATAAATCGCCAGGGTGGGCTCACCTCGAAACGCCTTTTCGAGATGGCAGAGCGCCTCTTACTATGGGCTCATCTCAACCTGCGTTCACTGAGAGCAGCTCATGTGCCCGGCATTTTGAACCAAGGAGCAGACATGCTCTCTCGGAACAATGTCCCCTCAGAAGAGTGGATGCTCCACCCACAGACGGTTCAAGAAATCTGGCGAATCTTTGGCAGGGCAGAGGTCGACCTCTTCGCCTCCAAAGACAACTCTCACTGCCAGATTTACTTTTCGAAGAGCAAGGACGCGTTGGCCCACGAATGGCCCAACCTCCTTCTTTACGCTTTTCCCCCGATCGCTCTGATTCCTCAGGTAATCAGGCGGATCAGGGAATGCAAGCACAAAGTGCTTCTAGTGGCCCCACTCTGGAAGAACCAGCTTTGGATCCCGGAGTTATCGCAGCTGCTAATAGCAGCGCCGTGGCCTATTCCCCTGAGGCGAGACCTCCTCTCCCAGGCGAACAGAACGATCTGGCACCCCCAGCCCGAGCTGTGGGACCTGCATCTATGGGCACTCGATGGGACTCAGTAGATCTCCCCGAGAATGTCCTGAACACCATTGAACAGGCTAGAGCCCCGTCCACGAGACGCCTCTACGCCTCTAAATGGTCGGTTTTCTCCGCCTGGTGTCAAGCCCGCGGTAAAGACCCGACAACATGTGACATATCAGTGATATTGTCATATCTACAGGAGCTGCTGGATAAGGGCCGCGCCCCTTCCACGCTCAAAGTCTACGTGGCAGCTATAGCAGCCTCTCACGCTCCTATAGCCGGACAGTCGGTGGGCCGGAACAACCTGGTTGTCCGTTTTCTGAAGGGATCTCGGAGGCTCAATCCGCCCCGACCCCTCACAGTCCCTGCATGGGACCTGCCCACGGTCCTGAGAGCCCTTAAGGGCCCTCCTTTTGAGCCACTACAAGCTGCAAGCTTAAAAACACTGTCGCTCAAAACTGCTCTGCTACTAGCGCTAGCATCGGTAAAGCGAGTAGGTGACTTGCAGGCTCTCTCTGTAAACCCTGCCTGTCTTGAGTTTGGGCCTAACGACTCTAAGGTCGTCCTAAAACCAAAACACGGCTATGTTCCTAAGGCGCTCTACACTCCGTTTAGAGCCCAGGTTATTACGCTCTCTGCGCTCCCCTCTTCTGAGGAGGACCAAGAGCTCAGCCTTCTCTGCCCAGTCAGGGCATTGAGAATGTACATCGAGCGTTCCACGCCATTTAGGCAGACGGAACAACACTTTGTCTGCTTTGGCGGCCGCACCAAGGGGTCTCCGGTCACAAAGCACAGAATATCTCGATGGTTAGTTGACGCTATCGCACTAGCATACTCCTCCCTGGGCCTCCAGAGCCCCATTGGAGTGAGAGCTCATTCCACAAGAGGCATGGCCTCTTCTTGGGCGTGGTCTAGTGGTGTGTCTATGGCAGACATTTGTGCGGCGGCCGGCTGGGCCTCGCCGTCCACATTTGCCAGGTTCTATAGCTTGGATGTCCCGGCCTTACAGGCTAGGGTTCTCTCTGCTTAGATGGCACACACCTGTCTTAAAGCGGTCCCCTCAGGCATTGCCTGATTCTCCAAGAACGCTCTTGGCCCCATTCCTGGTGCTGAGGCTGTACTTATGACCGTTGAAACGATTTCTAGGCTGGACTGACCTCTGAAGAGTTCGGTCCTCATGCCTCCTGCAGGATGCTTCCTGCTCATAATTGGTCCCTCTGAGCCTTACTGCTCAAAGACCAGTTTTAAGGTTGTCGTTTCTCTTCATGGCATGGCGGGATTGTATTTGTTCCCCATAGCGTCTAGCGACGCAGTACGAGTGTAGTATCGACAGGGAACGTACTCGGTTACTAACGTAACCTCGGTTCCCTTAGATACGGGAACGAGTACTGCGTACTATGCCATGCCATGCAGCTGCACGACTCAGGTCGTCGCTTCAGTCGAATTGGCCTGTTTTCCTATGGCGAAGCGCCCGCTTATATAGCCAGATGACCCCGCCCCTTCTGGCGGGCTCTGGCGGGCTTTGCCGCCATAGGCTCGTGCAGTACCTGACGAGCCATTGGTTCGTTTTTTATTACTGCGCGAACCAATGGTCGTGCAGTCACACTGCGTGATTGAAAAAGTCTTCAGTCCTCGGAGAAAAAGGAGTTTTTCCCCATAGCGTCTAGCGACGCAGTACTCGTTCCCGTATCTAAGGGAACCGAGGTTACGTTAGTAACCGAGTACGTTTAATCAACCTCCTACTGGTTACCCAGAGTTAATGCGCGTGCATGAAGGCGTTTTCAATGGATCGCCGATTTCACGAGTCAAAATGGAAAATGACAACGAAAAAAAGAGAGCGGCATACTTTACTGAGGCGGAGTTGGAGGTTTTAATGCACGAATACGAAGAATTCAAGTCAATAATAAAGAAAAAAAGCAATACGGCTGCATGGGCTAAAGAAAGAGAGTTGGCTTGGCAAAAAATAACGGACAGAGTAAATGCGTGAGTGTATTAAATTGCAAATTTGATATTGCCTCCCCTTTTATTATAGTGCACAATAATTAAACACCCCTTCCGCATCCTTTTGACTGTTAAATCACTATGAAAGCATTTACTTTTCCTGCCATTCATTTCTTTAGATTAAAATACCAGTGTATATTGACTAGGAATATATGGCTTCTTATTTAATAAGGTGTAATCCTTCTGGAGCCAGAAGAACTTTGAGCCAAGTCAAAATGAAACACAAAAACATTCTGCAAAAATGTAATATTTGATTACACAATTACTGAACTATTTATTAAACACGATTTAGTATATTCTTTCTGTCATGTAGCTAATAGAAAGAAGGCTGAAGCCCGTCTAACTGGGGGGGCCCACCACCATCTCCCCTCACCCCATCTGAGGAGCTGGCTCTGTCCCTTAATAAAGGGCAACCAGTGGTTGCTGGCATTCCAGGGGGCACTTCATCACACACACCATGCACCACAAGTAACATGGTGAAATGTAAGTTTGCCACTGTGATTTGTTCTCATTATGACTTATTAAATTACTCTCTGTCACTTATAAAGGCTTTTTGAACATGCTTAACGTTTTTATGCAGGCTTACTTTATTTAACTACATATGATGTATAGGCTACTGTGGTCTTAGTTATAGTGCTTTGATATTTTTTCCTGCATTATTGGTTTCTCTTTGATAATATTGAGAATTTTATGGGTTGTATTTTCTTATAGATACTGACAGAGGGATTGTATTATTGGACCCTACAGAAAGAACACAGTCTGTCACAGCTGTAAGTGTTTTGTTGTCAGGTACCTTTAGTTGCTTTTAGATATTTTTTTATGTTTATTTTTGCCAGATAATGTATACTTGCATATTTCCACTGAAGGATGAAGATGACGGTGAAGAGACCACATCTGCTGTGACAGAAGTGGACAATGCTGGTAGATCCACTGAGGTATGATGCACACCATTATAATGCATGCCCCCTTTTTACATTAGAGTAACAAACTGTCATTGTCCTTTCACAGTACATACCTGGGGATTTGCCCACAGATGAAGGTCCTTCAACCTCAACGCACAATCTAACCGGAGTAAGAATTTGAGTGCAGTTGTCCATATTTTACTTTTATTGTCTGACAGAATCTAATTTATTTAACTTTTTTTGCCTTCCTAGTTGCCAGCAAAGGAGCTGTATAAGGTCCATCTTCAAAAACAAATAAGAAAAAGTGACATGGAGATGGACCTTATACAGCTTCAAATTAAAAAAGCAAAACTTGAAATTGAATTACTGGAGCATCGCCTTAAGGTGAGAACTTCTGATTAATCTGTTGCATGTTAAAAGTGTTGTGTATATAAAGCATTGTAATAAAAAAAAATAAAAAAAAACATTTTATTTCATTTTTACTTTCATTGTTTTGCAGCAAATCAAGAAATGAACTGCAGAGCAGACCAGTGCAAACATTTTAATAAAAGTAATTTTGACAAATTCTGTCTCGCAATAGTCTTCCATCTCTGTTGTGTGCAAAACCCTGTTGGGGTTCCTCTGGGCCATCTTCCTCAATCCAAGGAGGGTGGCTCTCTCCTCTCATAGTGGCAATGTTGTGAAGCACAACACAAGCCACTATGATGTCGTATGCCCTCTCTGGACTGACCCGGAGCCCATGCAGACACTGAAACCTAGACTTCAGGATCCCTATGGTCATCTCCACCTTGGCCCGTGTTTGGCTGTGAGCCAGGTTAAAGCGGGTCTGTGGTCCGGGATCAGGTTCAGGGTAGGGTGTCATTAAATAGGGCAGACAAGGGTATCCTCTGTCCCCCAGCAAGTAACCATTGTACTGTCCTGTAATGATTCAAGTGTACAATACAAATATAGTAAAAAAAAAAAAAAAAAAAATTGTATACAGCAAAACATACCCTCCTGAAATGACTGACATAATGATGACTCGCGGAAAATTCTGGCATCATGCACAGATCCTGGCCATTTTGCCTCCACATTAGTAATGATGTGGGTTGCCTCACATATTACCTATAGTTAGTGGGAAAAAGTAATGTACAAAATTTTTTTTTTGTACACATTGTACAAAAAATGCCTTGACGCGAAAAACCGAAGTGATATGCACAGAATGTTCTCTGTTCTAAGCGCAGACCCGCGGTTTGTGACATTTGCAATAGGCCTATGTGGTCTCAAGAGATGTGTTAAATAAATTAACGAAATCTTTTGAAAATCGATAACGCTCTTTCAAATAATCATTAGGAAATGAAAATACATCAATTCGCCGTCTTATAACTCTCTCCCGGTTAAAAAAACCTCGTATAATTTGTGCCTCCAAGTCCACAGGATCGTCATCAAAAGGGCACGCCATGCTCAGTAACCTTCTGAAACAAACTAACCCTGGAACATAACCTGCTACCGAGCAGGTTATCTTCAGAGAGTAAGTTCCTATGGTTACACACATACCCAGAAATTTACCTCCGTTTTTGGAACCGAAAGTTGAGGTTATCCACTAACTTACCCTTAAACTTACCCGGGTATGTCACATAACC
The DNA here is from genome assembly GCF_936440315.1 of Barbus barbus. NCBI lineage: Eukaryota > Metazoa > Chordata > Actinopteri > Cypriniformes > Cyprinidae > Barbus > Barbus barbus. Next base: position 8,360,860 of record NC_136722.1, read on the forward strand.
TGCTTTCTGGAATACCCCCCAGATTGACTTACTACAGTTGAAATTTTGCCAATATCTTCCTCACTGTACATACAGTATATAATTATTCTTAAGAAATTACTGTAATTCACATAATCGTTTATATGTAAATAATTGTGTACTGTACACACACACACACACATATATATATATATACAGGGGTGTCATGCACTTATTATTTTTGAGGGGGCACAGGTGGGGGATGACAGCAGTAGGCTTATGTTTCACTTAATTTTTCTTTTTTTAGGCTATTCAAAATATTCCCAGTAATTTTGCACCTTTATATATCATGTTAGTTAATCTATAACGGGCGATGGGCAAATTAGCCTAATGTTCTATTAGGGTCATTTATGAAAATATATTTTAAGACATCTTGCCATACCAAAAGTGGACATTTCTGTAGAATGACCCATTAACTAAGTATAAAATCCGACTTTTTACTTAAGTATCACATGGGTGTCATGCCTTAAAATATTTTATCTGTCTTTGTACATGAATTTAATAAAACGTTGTGAATTACTAATTATATCACTTTCATTGTACAGAACACAGCAAAGGAAACTTATATTATCAAAGAACATTATCATTTCATTATCAAGACTTCAGTCTCAAAAACTCCCATTATAATCACTGAAGCTGTTTGCATTGTGAAATTAATCGTAGGCACTTCTGCACTTTGTTGTTTCTGATAAGAAAATTCACCAGAGAATTCACTCAGCGAGCGTGCGCCCTGAACAAGACACCGCGTGTCAGCGAGTACTCATCTGAAAGTCTCTGATTGGCCATTGCATTCATAAGCTCAACAGAATCGTGTGTGATTGCTTATAATGCAGTACTGTAAAAACGCGTCTGTCTCTGGCTCAGCGCCGGCCAGCGAACTCAGATTAGAATTTAGCAACTGATGATTTGACGCACTGAACGATCTAATCACGCCAGTCCAGTGTGACTGTATCAATCCACTTGGCTCAAAAATCTGAGGGGGCACGTGCCCCCTTAGTTTGAATGGGCATGACGCCTCTGGCGATATGCACAAAAAATTATGCAAAGCGCCAAAAAATAAATAAATAAAATAAAAAACGAAAGAAGAAGAAGAAGAAAAATGAACGAACAAGTCCCCTTGGTTAAGGCTAGAAGGCATACAACAAAAACTACTGGGCATGCGCTCTCGCTCTAGTTTCGTTAGTAACGGAGTGACGTTGTTCTGTTTCCAAACGCGACCCAGAAGCACAACAAGGCTCTTCTCGCTTCTCGCTAACGTTCATTGCAAATCTTACAGTCCTTCACATCATTCCCAGTCTATTTTCATGACAGTACTTTTTGATATTCGAACCTTATGTTAACGCTCTATATTTAATTCTGGTGACGTTTATTGTTTTTCTTGCCACGTTAAAACTCTTCTGCTTCACCCTGCAGTAATGGTAAGTAGCTTAGCTAGCCAGCTAACATTAGCTGGAGGAAAATTAGAGAACAAATCATGCGTGTGGCTATATTTTACCAGTCTATTCAACTACATTTAATTTCTTAGCAATAAACTGATCTGATCTCTAAAATAAGCTATTTAAAGAGGGGACGTTAAGGGAAAACTAAGTTAGCTAGATCTATAAGATAACGTCTGATTGTAAAGTTATTAGGCCATCAATACCATTATTTATCTATTTATTCACTTGTTTACTTGATATTCTATTGTTGTTATTGTTATTATCACCATTGTTCTTTGTTGTATGTTAAATTTTTTGACGTTCTGTTATATTGTACCTGTTGATTCATTGGTTGATTCATTAAAAATTGCCACAAGCAATATCAAATCATTATAATTTAATCATCATAATTATAACATCATCATAATTTTTTTGCAGATCAAACAGTAATCACTCCCCTATACTATCATTACTGATATAATTAAACAGATTTGTTTTTCGTTTTAATTAAGCACTGCATGAATAAGATACGCCATATAGACAATAACTAATAATAATAGTCAAGTCACCTTTATTTATATAGCGCTTTTAACAATACAGATTGTGTCAAAGCAACTTTCCAACATTAAAATAGGAAAATAGTGTGTCAATAATGTAAAATGACAAGATTAAACACTCAATTTTCAGTTAAAGGCATTTCATTATTGAATTCAGTGATGTTATCATCCAGCTCAGTTCAGTTTAAATAGTGTCTGTGCAATCATGTCGACGATATCGCTGGAAATACGTTTTCCCAGCTAAGCAAGCCAGAGGCAAGGAACCAAAATTCCATCGGTGACAGAATGGAGAAAAAAACCTTGGGTGAAACCAGGCTCAGTCGGGGGAAACCAGGCTCAGCCCAGTTCTCCTCTGGCCAGACAAACCAGCAGTTCAATTCCAACTGCAGCAAAGTTATATTGTGTAAAGGACTCATCTGGTTCCCGAGGTCGTGTCCCGATGGCCGTCTAGGTGACGAGGTCTTCACTGGAGATCTGTCTCTGGGGCTCATCTAGGTGTCCTGATCTCCGCTGACGTTCAGGGCTGTAGAGGTCATCTCTAAGTGCTGATCCACCATCTGATCTGGATACGGACTGGATCCGGGTGACTGCAGTGACCATCTGATCTGGATACAGACTGGATTGGGTGGCTACGGTGACCTCGGAATAAGAACGAAACAGACTAATATTAGCGTAGATGCCATTCTTCTTACGATGTAACAAGTACATTGGGTGTTATGGGAAGTGTTCCCGGTTCTGGTTGACCTAATTAATGTAGCCTAACAATAATAATAATAATAATAATAATAACAACTATAACCATATAATAAATAATAACTAACTATTTTCTGTGCTTAAAATGACTACATGAATTGGAAAATTCACATAATTTCTATCACATGAACTTGCCATTTGAGTGTCTGATGTAAGGTTATTTAACATTGTATACATTAAACTTTTTTGAACATCTTTAAACCAGACATGAAAGTCAGCTTCAAAGTTGTAATGTGAACTTTACAATGAAATTCTTATAGTTATCAGTACAGTAGGTGTTAAAGTGTCATGTAACCAGAAGGAGGCGCTGTTTCTCTGTAGTATATTTTTTGCTTCAAAATTTGTCTTTCTTTGCCTTTACCTACAGGCAGATTTTGGGTTTAATGAGCATCATCAGAATGAGGTGATAAACTACATGCGCTTTGCCCGCTCTAAACGGGCACTGAGACTAAAGACAATCGACTCCTGCTTCCAAGACTTGAAGGACAGTAGGTGAGGGACTGCAGCCTATGTCACTTATGTATTAGCAGTAATTCTCTTTTAGCTACTGTTTTCAAATGTTCCTTTCGGACCCCCCCCCCCCCCCCCCTCCCCCTCTACATCCATATTAAAGGCTCATGGAGGAGACATATACGGTGGATGAGGTATCTGACATGCTGGACGGGCTGCAGGTGCTGGTGCGTGGAGAAGTGGAGATGGAACTCATAAACACAGCTCACACTAATGTGCTGCTCCTGCGACAACTCTTTTCCCAGGCAGAGAAATTCTACCTAAGATTGCAAACAGACATTTCTGAGCTGGAAAACAGGTGAGGAGATGGAAGAGGTTAAATGGTTAAGAGTTAAAGATTTAAAGTATGTTTACATCAAGAACAATGAAAACTCAAATGCTTTAAATTCAGCATAAAAACAAAAATCACCATATCTGTTTTCTAAGTGCATCTAAATGTTATAGTGAACAATTAATTTGTGCATACGCTATTTAATTAAATAAATTTTTTTAATTGACCTTAGGGCTGGGCGATAAATCGATTTTATCGATTAACTCGAATGTGTAGTTTATGTCGACTTGTTTGAATGAAAATTGTTTTTTCTAAAAGAAAAAAGAAAAAAAGATGTGTACTACAGAACTCCAATAAATATGAGATAGGAGATAAATATCGATACTTTCTCTCGCAGTTATATCATTAGGTAATCATAGTTGCAGGCATCAGGGAGCCGCTATTATGCATGGCATTGAAACTGCTTTTGAATGCACAATGGCTTTTTAGTTTCACTTTCGAGATTGGCGATCGCACGTACTCTGTTTTTACTATGGAGCAGCAGTAGCCTACTTACCACACATTTTACAAGATTAGATGTTTGTCATGGTGCTCATGGTCTGCAAATCATTCATCATCGTCCTGGGTCATCTCTCCTTACTCTATGTGGTAGGCTAAGTGAAATTTTATGTTCTGTAATGCAGTGTTTCCCATACATTGATTTATTTGTGGCAGCCTGCCACAATATCAAAACTGACCGCCACAAATAGATTTTTATTTTTTTTCAAAAAGCTTTGACTTCGTTGAATAAGCAAGCGTTGCACGTTTCAGAATCGAATTACGGTGCGGGTGTCTTTATATCACTGCATTTCTGAAGGAAACAGACTGTCTTCAGAAAATTTTGGATGTCATTTTCTTTCATCTTGTATAATGTCTGATAAAGCAGCGTTTGTGAGTAGAGCTCATTTGTGTACAGCGTTACCGGGGAAACCGCTATTTCTCCTGCTCTAAAAGCGCCTCCTGCTGGCAGATAATTAATTTGCATATATGCAGCCACAAATAAAGTCCAAGTCTGTGGAAAACACTGGTAATGTAACAGGCAACCGTTAGCAATCGTTATTTTTTTCCTGTGCCCTTCTGAATACTGAATATTTGTTTTACTGATAGTGTTGTAAAGCACTTTGTGACTCCTTGTCTGTGAAAGGTGCTATATAAATACATTTTACTTAGTTCAAATTATTAAATGGATGCCACCTTATTGGGACAATAAAGCCCTCCCTACCTACCCTAACCCTACCCGATACTTTTATTTTCAACTTTTTGATTATTTCCTTCATTTTTATTGAAAATAAATGCCTTTCAGATGCGATATGAGATTTGAAAAGGGAGAAAAAATGTTTGTTATAAGGCGGGCTCTAACTCGGGTCTATCGCGTCAAAAAGCATAGGCCTACGCCTTACCATCTTTGCCATCAAGGCAGGCTATTTGCACTTAGTGTAAATAGACACTCCATAAAGTTAGAACTTGTTTTGAACAATTTCTTTGTCATCTGCAGATTGATTTTAAGTAGGGGGGAAAAAAATCGATTTAAATCGTAAATCGGATTTTTTGTGAAAAAATCTGGGATTTTTTTTTCAGGCAATATCGCCCAGCCCTAATTGACCTTATAAAGCTTCATTATAATGTCAGTACTGGACCTTACAGTGAAAATGACAGACTTCTATCTGGTGACGTATGTGAGACTTCTCCAGTTATTTAGTTTGCTTAAACCCTACCCCTGCAAGCTTGCATTCTTCATTTTTTTTTCCAATAATCCATTACAATTGGATATCCGTCACAATACGGAAGAGAAGATTTGGTGATTATTTCTGTTTCATAGTAACTTTAATGCAAGAAACAAACCATCTTGTAATACAAATAAACAGGAGCATAACATGCTAAATAACTCTTACATGCTAAATTACTACTAAATAATTAAACAAATTAAACTAAATTAAACTAAATAACGCTTACTTATTTTTAAAAACCTATATATATATATATAGTCTATATCTATCATTTTTTTCTTTTTCTTTTTTCTTTTCTTTCCATGAATATGATGGTTGCTGGCATGGGGTTAAACTATTAACAAACAAACTGTTGCTTCTTACATCATAAAAATAGTCTTATATTTTGTATATAATTGTTTATTTAGTAGGTAGTCTTTTTAGTTTAAGTGTAATGTAAAAATACCCCATTAAATGGCTACTTGCAAATTAAAAACATACATTTTATTTGAGTTGAATGTATTTTATTGTGTAAAAGGCTGTGGTATAAGACACTTGCATAGCTAAGTCAAAAAGACTTTATTTCGATTTATTATTTTTTGTGAATTGCATACCTATTTCAAGGGGTGGGTTCAGCTTTCAGACATAGAACGTTTTTGAAAAGAATCTGCCAGTAGTAGACTTTATTGATATAAGTATTTAGGCAAAACTCAAAATGCATACTAATGTGGAATATCTACAAATTGTGAAAAGCTCAGAAATATAATTTTGACTGGATTTTATAAGCATGAATGGTGGAATGATGGTAGAACATACTTGGTCTATTGGGTTGTAAAGGTTTCTAGGTGCCACTGTAGACTGGCTTTTGGCTAGTAGAAGTTTGTTGAACCTCAAGGTGTAGCTTATTTTTTTGTGGCATGAACCAGGAATGGAGGAAGTTCATTGAAGAGATTCAGCTTGGAAACTACATACTGATGAACAAGAACTGGACTGTTACTGGTGGAGGAGAGAAACAGAAGGACAGAAGATGAGAGGTGGAATATTGAGGCACTTCAGTAACCTACGTCTTCACAAAGACATCTAGTGCTAGTCTGATAACAACGAATGCACACCGTTGGGGTACTGATTAATAAATCATTCCAACAGTTGCTACCATGCAGTCACTGCAAAAACCTGCACATCATAAACTGACCTATAACAAAGTTGTAGTGTAGTAATTGTTTATATTCATAACTCATTGTGCTAATCACTGGACTGAATTTGAATACTTTTGGAAGGACTTAGAATTGAAGGCAGAATGCTTTATTTCTCTCAAGAGATCAAATCTGCGAGGCAGGATCTGTCAGTAAATGTGACCCATGCCCCCACTCCACTGTCAAACCCACATACTTTCCACCACTCTGGTCGGGCCTGATGCTGAAAGGTCAACTGAAAGTCATACATTCACTCAAAGCAAGCTCATCACTTTGTTGATGATGAAGACATTTGAGAATACCATGTAACATCAGCCTAGGACATAGGTCACTAACAGGCGGACCGCGGTCCTGATCCGGACCCAAAAGCCGTCCCATACAGACCAGTCTACAGCCAAAACAGAAGGTTAAGATTTTCAGAATTCCGAATTCGTGAAGGCTTTTGAAATAATGAAATGAATAAATAAATACCAAACGCGAATTTAATAAATAAAATTTATATTAAGCACATCAAGGTCAGCTCTAGAGCCATTTGGGTGCAGTCGTGCGTGCAGTGATGAGAGCAAAGAGCGGTGCGCTGCATGTGCGCAGACAGATGAAACTCTCAGTGAGTGAAAAATTATGGCATTTTCAAAAATTAGGAAAGTTGACGGGTACTTAAAAAGTCTTAAATGGTACAAGAAAGCCTTAATTATGATTTCAGAAGGTCTTAAATGTGGGGACTGAGAGACAAGAATTGCGATTAAACTTAAAAAGGCTATTCATTCAATAAATATGAGCGCTGCACGTTTCAGATTCAGCTGCTGCGCTGCTTTGTGGAGTCTGTCTCTTGGGCTTGTGTACTGCCGTTCCGCTGGAAGAGATTCAAGATTCAAGAGTTTTATTTGTCACATACACAATTATACAGAGTATAACCAGCAGTGAAATGTAGGTCAGGTCCGCTCCAAGGACAGTGCAATTATAAAGAATACAAATATTAAGAAGAAGTACAAACATAAAATAAAATAAAAGATAAGATAAAATAAGATAAGATAAAAAAATATAAATATAAATGTGCAGGTCAGTATGTTGTTGACAAATAGTAATAAGAGGAATGTGCAAAAAATAATGTGCAAAAAGTTGTACAGGGTATTTGAATAGCAGCAATATGAGGTAGAGAAAAATTATGAATAGCTTATTGATATATGATATTTACATGGAGAAAAATTATGAATAGCTTATTGATATGGTGATATTACATGGAGTCAAGTGATATTATGACACAGAGTTAGAGTTTAGGAGCCTGATGGCCTGGGGGAAGAAGCTCCTCCTAAGTCTCTCAGTTTCTGCCATCAGGCTACGGAAGCGCTTACCAGATGGAAGCAAAGTTAATAGATGGTTACCAGGGTGATTAGAGTCCTTGATGATTTTAACAGCTCTATTTTTGCAGCGTTTGAGGTAGATGTCCTGCAGAGAGGGGAGAGCAGACCCTGAGATGCGCTCAGCTAAGCGCACAACTCTCTGTAGTGCTTTGCAGTCCTGATTGGAGCTGTTTCCATACCACACTGAGATGCACTGAGTCAATACACTTTCTATGGTCCCTGAATAGAAAGTTTTCAGGATTGCTGGTGAGACCCTGAATTTCCTCAGCTGTCGCAGATGGTACAGTCTTTGCCTGGCTTTCTTAACCTGTGTTTGGATGTGTGTAGTCCAAGTCAGGTTCTCGGAGATGTTTACACCGAGGTACTTGAAGCTACTCACCCTCTCCACAGGGGTCCCACTGATCCTGAGAGGAGAGTAGGGCTGCTGCTGTCTCTTCCTAAAGTCCATGATCAGCTCTTTAGTTTTCCCCACATTCAGAGAGAGACAGTTGTCCTGGCACCATGATGTGAGTCTCTCTACCTCATCCAAGTATGCGGTCTCATCGTTGTTGGAGATGAGGCCCAGAACCACAGTATCATCAGCGAATTTGACAATGGCTGTGGAGCTGTGAGAGGACACGCAGTCATGCGTGTAGAGAGAGTAGAGCAGGGGACTCAGGACACAGCCCTGTGGGGCTCCTATGTTCAGAGTGATGGCGTTTGAGGTGAACTGGCCAACTTTCACCACTTGAGGTCTGCCGGTGAGGAAGTCTTGAATCCAGTCACAGAGTGAGGAGTTTAGGCCGAGGTCTGTGAGTTTAGATGCCAGCTTGATGGGGACTATAGTGTTGAAAGCTGAGCTATAGTCAATGAATAGCAGCCTTACATAATTCCCATTGTTGCTGTCCAAGTGTGTGAGGGAAGAGTGGAGAACGTGAGAAATGGCATCGTCCGTGGATCTATTTGGGCGATAGGCAAACTGAAGAGGGCCCAAAGTATCAGGGATGGAGGAGCAGATGTGGCTCTTTACAAGTCTCTCAAAAACCTTCATGACTATAGATGTGAGGGCAACTGGGCGATAGTCATTCAGGCAAGAGGGTTTATTGTTCTTTGGCACAGGGATAATAATGGATTTTTTTAATGGAGTGGGAACCACGGAGGTAGCAAGGGACTCATTAAAAATGGAAGTGAACAAACCAGCGAGCTGATCGGCGCAGGACCTCAGAACACGGCCGGTTATCCCATCAGGACCGGCTGCTTTCCTGACGTTCACTATCTTTAACGCCTTCCGAACCTCATCCTCCGATACGGTGATTACAGGATCATCGCTGCTCTGCCTGCTGCTTTCTGACGTGCCGCCGCCGTTGCCATCGAAGCGGCTGTAGAAGATGTTTAACTCGTCGGCCAGCAACGGATCTGCTCTCACCTCCGCGGAGGATTTGTTTCCGAGGTCACAGATGGTCCATGGAACATGTCCCAGTCGACGTCATCAAGCGCCGCCTGCAGCATAGTCTCTGAGTGGGAGGACCAGCGCGTCACTACTCTCTGCACCGGAGGTTCCTGAACGAGCCTTTGTTTGTATCCCGGTGTTAGAAAAATTGTGGCATGGTCCGATTTGCCAAAAGCCGGTAGTGAGCGGGCTTTGTAGGCATCCTTGAACTGAGTGTAGCAATGATCCAGTGTGTTTGGTCCTCTAGTTGGACAGGATACATGTTGGTGAAAGTTCGGCATGACCTACTTGAGGTTGGCTTTGTTAAAGTCCCCCGCGATGATAAAGGCAGCGTCAGGATGTTTGTTGATGTAGCCGCTGAGCACATCGTGAAGTTTAGACAAAGCCAAGCCGGTGTCCGCCTGTGGTGGAATGTACACAGCAGTAACAATGATCGATGAAAACTCCCGGGGCAGATAAAATGGGCGGCAAATAATGGAAAGATGTTCCAGATGAGGCGAGCAGGAACATGACAGAATGGAGATATTCCTGGGATCACACCATTTCTTGTTGATCATGAAACATACTCCTCCACCCCTGGATTTACCGGCCTGTGCTGTTCTGTCCGTCCGAAAGACAGAGAAGTTATCACTCGGCATTACAGCAGTGTCCGGGACCGAGGATGAAAGCCACGTTTCTGGGAAGAGAAAATCAGGAAGAGGATGATTTTCCATTTTCAATCAGCCTGTACGTCTGCTGTTGTCAAAGACCAATGTGAAAACAACGCATGATTTTAAGCAGCAAACATGCAGAGTTGTAAATGTGAACTGGTGGATCAACAAGAAGATAATGTGTTGTAAAATGTAAACAATTAAGGCAGTAAAATATATTTATATATGTTATTTAATTAATATAATAGTTTATGTTTTTTGTGAAAGCCTGCATCTGAACTGTAAATCATGCTTTTTACAGTAATTTTATTTTATTTATTTATTTTATTTTTGTGCAGGTCTTAAAAAAGGTCTTTAAAAGTCTTGAAATTAAGCTTAAATATCTTGCATATACCCTGGCCTGGCAAAAACCATCAATTGTTTTTTAGAATTGTCCGGACCTCGGCTGGTGAGGAGGGTTCATTACTGGACCTCAAGCCATTTTAGTTGAATACCCCTGGCCTAGGACATCTAATCTATATAATAAATTTATAAAAATGTATGAAGTTCCAAATGTATGTTTGGGAGGAGCCTAATCAGTCAGTCCTGTCAATCATCATTACAAACCTATATAAGCAGCACTCATTGCACCGTCTTAGTGTCAATTCTTCCGGCTTCCCTACACCTCCCATCTCCTCCTCTATTTCTGTTATTTTCCTAGGTTGTACCGCAATTGGTGGTTGAACTTTTCATGTGAATTTGGAGGTGCATGTGTGTGCATGTGTCTTATCTTTTGTGTGAATTATTATTGAGACCAATCTAATTCCACTAGTGTGCCTCGGCAAAATTTTGGGGTCAAGTCAAAAATGTTGAGAACCACAGCTTAAAGGGACAGTTCACCTAAACATGAAGTCTGTCATCATTACCTTCATCTGTATTGAAACCATGTTTTTCCTCAACCTTCACTTTTATCCTCACACAAATCATAAAACATATAACTTTTGAAGACTTGTAAAAAGTCAAATGGACTACAGTAAAAATTACAGACACAGATCTGAGAGAACTAAGTAGCATTTACACACTTAAAAACTGTATTCTGTAATATGTTTCTTGTGCAGTATGTTCGTGTTCAAGTGTGTTTTATCTCTTTTAAATACGTAAACAGCTGTGTGTGTTTGTGCATGATCCTCCCTCCTTGATACATCAGGGATGGGCCTCACACAGAGGGAAAACACCCATATTTGCACGTCCTATGTGTACACACCGCAATCTTCACAGACTGTGCACACAGCTAAATGTTTGCCTACCACAAACTGTTTTCACAAGGAGAAGGAGGGGCTTTATTTTTCCTTTTAGAACCGTGTAACTGACATGTATGTGTTTTTTAGAGCTTTCAGATGCTCTTACTCTCTTTCCTTTCTTTGACTCCACCTACAACCGAGAGTCTGAGCAGGTGCAACTGACTTTGTCATTTTCTGTAGCTTTGAGATATGTATAAACTTTTTTTCTGCATTTAGAATAGTCTTACACTTTTCCCCACATAATTAAAAAATACACATTTTCTCATGTTGAGGTCATTTTGAAGGACATGTATTCGTTCCTTCATATTTTTATTTTTGTTTTAACTGGAGTGGAAGACTTAAATGGACTAGTAATAGTTATATTGACTACTTCAGCGATATCAATGACAGTTTTTTTTTTTTTACATTTCTGAAGCTTGAAAGTCCCTGTTCCCATTCACTTGGATTGAATGTATGGAAAAGGGCAGCTTGGATATTCTGCTAAATATCTAAATGCTATACATATATACGTATACATGTAAATATACAGATCATACACACTTCTCCTTCCTTATATATATATATATATATATGTATATATATATATACTATAAGATAGGAGAAGTGTGTAGCCTTATGGTTTGACTCCTTAAAAGTCAATTATAAGTAATTATTATTAGGTTATCTCTAATTAGATGATCTTCAATCATCTGTTGTGCCATATTCATAATGAATCCTTAAATGTCTCTCATTCCCTGTTTTAATTTTAATTTTTTTTCCTTCTTATCCTATTAGAGAATTACTGGAGCAAGTAGCTGAGTTTGAGAAGACTGATTTCAAAGCCAACAACAAGGTGAGCTCATTGCAGGTCTTGACATGACACATTAGTCTCTGATAGGTGTAGTCAGTTATTTTTGTAGCATATTATATATGACATCTGCAGCCTGCACAGAATTCACTCATTTTGCAGGTTAATGTGTGAAATACATCTTTTGTCCTTCTAGACTGTCATGGCCAGTGTTGGGGAAAGTTACTTTTAAAAGTAATGCTTTACAAAATTGCATTATTGCCGCAAAAGTAACTAATTGTGTAACGTAGTTACATTTTATGGAAAGTAATGCCCTATGTTACTTTTGAGTTACTTTTTAAATCTGGGAAGGACTTGCTTGTTTGATTTTGACAAATGTAAAAGCTCTTTTCACAACAAAAGTTAAATGAATATGCCCCAAGCTGAAAGAAATGTAAATTCATGTCTGTACAGCTCAAACAAATTGCATGAAGAATATTACACAGGAGAAGAAAGTTCAACACTATTCAGCAATAACAAAAATGTGTCATAATAAATAATAATAAACACAAATGTGTCATTTTTGCTTAGAATGGTTGAAGTGGATCATTGAAGGTCAGTAGCAAAGACTTTGGTTAATAAAATGAGATTAAATATATAAATGATCTTTGTCTTATTTAACATTTAATTATTGCAGGTTTCTATAATATTCTGAGTTTGCATTTGACTGTTTTATTCATTTTGAGGAATACTGAATATGTCATTCTGTAAATACATGTTCATATTTAGTCTAGAACTACAGTAAGCATCATGTTCACCGAGCACGCACAATGCCTCTGCACTTACTCCTGATTTCTCTCAACATGGCAATATGAGAGCAGTCAGTTAAGACATGGGAAACAAAGTAACTCTGTTACTTATTTGAAAAAGTATAGTTTAATAAAAGTAATCTGATTACGTAACTTGCATTACTTGTAATGCCTTACCCCCAACACTGGTCATGTGATGTGATGTTCATAATTATAGCTTTTCATGCTAATCTTAGAATGATAGCAAATAAAATGTTCAAAACAAAACTTCCCTTAAAATTCCCTTAGTATCTTGTAGGGGTGACCCCGAATAGTCGACGATTCGATGTTTCGATAGGAGGAGCCTGACTCCCAATCTCACAGTCGAATATTCGTGGGGTGTTATGATCATGCCATTTTGGCTATATGGGGGTGCTCAAATGTCTTCTTTCGCATAGAACTACCTGTTTTCTCCCAATAAGTTGATATACAGCCTATTTAAATAATGTTGTAAATAAGAATCTGAAAAGAAATAAGCTTTAGATAAATATTTTAACGTGCGCGAATAAATCTAACCACCCCTATAGATTTAAGTTTCACTTTCCATATTCCGTGACTGACAGAGGAGGATCTTGGCGGCAGGGATTTAAATCTTTAACAAGACTCAAATTGACACAGCCAGAGTGAAAAACTGGATTTTTTCGATCAGATAGGGTACAAGTGATTTCAAAACATTTCAGTCGGTTTATATATATCACGTATAGTATTATTTATCTTGTATATCTCATTTGGTTGAGTTGGGGTAAAGTGCTTCATTGTAGTACATCTCGGCAGTGCGAGCAGTACACAACAATGCAGAGTATTAATAAGTATGACTGGGACTATCATATACATAACATTATAATGAGAACACTAATAAAACGCTGTGAAATTTTAGAGTTTAGTTGCCGTGTTTTTGCACGTTGAATTCAGAGCCGCGCAGACACGTTCACTTCTGCATTCAGCATTTTGTGCAGATAGCCAAGTTGTAATATTAACGTTATGTTGTATAAATAACAAAGCGTATTCTATATGAGATAAATGATAAGTTAAATCCCATTGATTAAAAACCTGCTATCAAATGCTTCATTCTACTGGTCATCTTTAGTGTTCGCAGCTCAAAACAGAAATGCAGAACAATAATAACTGTCATATACATAACGTTATAATGAGAACACTATTGTTAAAAATATTGTGAATTCTTAGGGGTTCGCTAACGTTTAATGGCCTGGTTTCACAGACAGGGCTTAGACTAAACCAGGATTAGGCCATAGTTCAATTAGGACATTTAAGTCATTTTTATAAACGTGACTTAGACAAAAACATTACTGGTGTCCATCTTGAGACAAAACAAAGGCACTGATATATTTTAAGATCAGTCAGTGCAAGTTTCTTTCAGTTGAAACAGCTCAGATTTACATTTTAGTCTGGGACTAAGCTTAAGCCTTGTCTGTGAAACCAGGGGAATGTTAACTATCTTTTAATCAAACGATAAAACATTATTTTTGTATCTGCAAAGCATCCATTACACATTTTCCCTGTGTGTTAACGTCAGTAATTATGACTGTCAATAGTCTGACTTGACTCTTGGTAATGCATTTTGCCCCCCGCCCCCAAACTTGTGATTCGACTATCGGCAAGATTCAAAAATTCCGATTCGACTATGAAAATCCTTAGTCGGGGACACCCCTAGTATCTTGTCATGGTCACAAATTCATGGGTTCAACATAAAGATTATGCATTTAAAGACCCCATGAAATGCATTAAGTTGAGTTTATTTAGCAATTTTTTATGAGTACGTCAGATGAGCAATATTAATGGCTTCAAAGCTAATAAACCACAACACTCAAATTTTTATTTTGTGTTTTTCATAAAAATGACAGTACTATATGACAGTACAATGTCTGTTCATGGTGAACTACATTAAGCATCTATTTTATTTGCTTTTAGGTAAATCAGGAGTCTAGTAAGCCAAAATTAGCACCACTGAATGAAGGAGGTGTGTCTGAACTACTCCAGAAGGTATATATATGTATATATATATATATATATTTTTAAATGTATTATTATTATTTATTTATTTATTTTGAACAAATAAAATATGTACACAGGTTCTGTATATAAAGAAGTTCTTTTTTTAACTTTCTTTTTTAGGAGATTTCCAGACTACAAGAGGACAATGACAAACTGAAAGCTAGACTCAGAACGTTGGAATCTCAGGTGAAGAAATGGTGATGATGATGATAATAATAATAATAATAATAATGTTTAACTAAAAATAGTAAAAACTCAGAATATCTTTACTAAATTAGTAAACTTCATATATACTGTGGTGGTCCCTGAAACGTATTAAAAACTAGCATATATATATATATATATATATTAAATATTTTGCTTTAAAAGTGTGCTTACGTTTAAAAACTTTAAAAGTTGTGCTACGTTTCTTTAAATAAAAGTAATTTAAGAAATTTAAATTTGATATTTTGTATCTAATGCAATAACATTAAGACATTTTTAATTTTGACAGTGTCTAAATAGATTTAGGGGCCCTTTTATTGTACATTATTTTGTGTGTTGCCTTTATAACTGTTGTATTGTAGGCCATGAGTGCTCTGGATGACAAGTCAAAAGCAGAGAGAGCCTTGAAAGACCTTCAGAAGAGCCAAGGAGATCAACAGGTATAAAAGCCCAGGTATAATTTTTTTTCCGTGTTCTGCTCTGTCTTGTGCACAGCTGTAGCTGTGTCCACGCAGATTTTAAAGTATACTCAACCGTGGATGAACAGGTTCGACACACACACAGTACCACTTAGTGGACTTGTTTGGTCTCAACATTCACCACGCGTCTGCACTGTTGTATACAGATCGTCTGCACAGACATCACAATTGGGCTGCATGTGGACGATGTGTTCGGATGTCCGCAGACACTTCTGATGATGAAAATTGTGTTATGTAAAGTCTTCCATGTAAAGCGCTTTGAGTACCCAGAAAAGCGCTATATAAATGTAACAAATTATTATTAATATTATTATTATTATGTGGAACACGGACTGCCAGAGTATACTTTGGGCTTTAAATACTGTATATCACTGACTGAGCCAAACTGGCAATTTTAGCCTGTGGGTAATATGACTTACTTACAACTTGTTTTTCCTCACCTATTGTTGTTTTTTTTATATAACTTTCTGTTTGGCTTCATGGAAACTCTGTGGTATGTGCTGTTTTAATTTTATTACAAAGTGTACAGTATGATATATGCCTGTAATTAATTTTTTTTTTGTAAATTGTACACAACAGTATAATGACAAAATATTTAAAGTTTTTTTTTTTTATATAGTCTGCAATACTTGCTCAGGAGATAACAAATCTGGAAGGTACAGTTGCAGCGATGCAGGCTGACTTTGAAGAGACCCTGAATACCAACGTTGCTTCTCAGAAAGACCTGCAGGACTGCCTAGTATCTGCTAAACATGACCTGCTCCGTGTCCAGGAGCAACTTTCTCTTGCTGAGAAGGTACACTTATTCAGCACTGTAGCACTTATCAGACACTAATCTCAATTTCTGATTGTTCACAATGAAATCACATTGCAAAAAACAGATACATATTCAGTTTATTTCCACATATGAAAGTCAACTTTAACCTATAAAAACACTGTTGAAGTCTCGTTTACAGACCTATTCGATTCATTATTTCAAATAATTTATTTACTTGATTAATCGAGAATTATTAATGACAGTAATTATTATTGTTCATATTTAT
Source organism: Barbus barbus (assembly GCF_936440315.1). Lineage (NCBI taxonomy): Eukaryota > Metazoa > Chordata > Actinopteri > Cypriniformes > Cyprinidae > Barbus > Barbus barbus. Next base: position 8,377,398 of record NC_136722.1, read on the forward strand.
TGTTTACAAACGTATATGTTTGTAAATATATAGATGAAGGTTGATGTGTTTGTTTAATCATATTATGCTTATTTTATCCATTAAGGAACTGGAGAAGAAATTTCAGCAGACAGCTGCTTACCGCAACATGAAGGAGATTCTCACTAAAAAGAATGAACAGATTAAAGATCTGAGAAAGAGATTACAAAGGTACAGTTTCTCTATTATTACTAGTGTTGTCACGATACTGGAATTTCTAACTTCGATACGATACCTTGAAAAATATCGATACTCGATACCATTTTCGATACCACGGAGAAAAAAACTGCCACAATATTAAGGGGGTAATTTATAAATGTAACAAGTCGAGAACATGCGGTATATTTTACATGAACAAAAAAATGTCTTGAGGTACTGCATTTGTTGATTTATTTATTAATATTTTATTAATCTTAGTTAAATGTTAATTGAAATTAACGTTTACTAATACATGTACTAATTAAAATCCAAAGTTCTATTTGTTGATATTCTCATTTGCTTCATAACCAAAATATTTCCAGATATAGGGCCCTATGAAATCCGTTTTATTTTTCCCCAAATTCCGTAAAAAAAATTTCTACATTCAATTTTTTCCATTTTAATTTTTCTGTATTATTTCCGTTTTTTCCCGTTTGAATTTTTCTGGACTCTTTTTTTTTTTTTTAATGGTCAAATTAAATGCTATTAATCTAAAAGCATGTCTAATTCATTAAAATCATGAAAATTATACAATTTAACATTTAATTTATTAAAAGTGTAACAAAAATGACACGTTTAGGGCCGTATGAAATGTTTTATTTTTTTCTCACCTTATGTTTTATTGTTACCAAATTCTGTGTTTTAGCATGTCTATTAGGCTATTTGAATGCATACAAACAATTTTTATTTATTCTTACAGTAGCCTTATGAAATGTGTTTTCCACCTCAGAAATTCTGTGTTGTGTATTTAAATTTTACTGGATATCAGATGAAGACATAAAACAATTTTAATTAATTTATATTTGAATTAATGAAAATTAAACATTTATATTTTTGGCAAATGAAGGGGATTTACTATTAAAATTAAAATATTTTGTGATTATTTCTTTAAAAAAATTAACAGTAGTAGTAAGTAGTAGTATTATGTACATTCTACTAAATAATAGTAATATAGCCTATTTCTGGCACACGGTCTTTAATAGGCTAAGTTAAACCAAACTTTTATTTTGACGGGTTGCCGTGAATACTTCTAAAGTTCTGTGTGTGTATGATATGATGCTAGTTTTACTCAAATTAAATGGTAAAATGTTCGTAAAGTGCCTTTCAGATCAGTTCTGGAGATATTGTTGATGTATTTATGTCCTCATTGAGACGGCAGACGCTGAAATCACCGCGAGCGCCACATTAGTAAACACAACCGCACGTGCAGCACATTCACACAGAGACGCGCAGAACATGCAGGATTCATATTTAAATCTACTTTTGCAGCTTAATGTTTACAGATACTAGTCCATATCGCGATTTGATTTAAGTGTAATGACCTACTTTTGATTAATTCATCCAAACTTTGACAAATTCCGTGACATTCCGCGTTAAACTGTAAATTCCGTTTTTATGACTGGATTCCGTGCGCGTTCTTTACATCGCGGAGATCATAGATCCCTACAGATAGCGCTCCTGCTGTGTTCTTTAACAACCAGAGCAGTCATCTTTCTATTCACTTCACTTTTGCTATTTAACCAGAGCGAAGGAGATGAGTGCGGTCACGTGTGGTGCTTGTCCACGCGCCTTTGGAGAGAAGTGAAAGTGACAGCTCGGCTAGTATCGGTGTATCGATACTTCGGGAAATTAATATTGGTACCGTTCAGATATTTCAGTATCGATTTCAACACTAATTATTACTATCACTGAAATGTTGTGAGGAACTGCCTTTGATTTAAATTAAATATATTAATGAATTTGTTGTATTATGTCCCCTCCTCAGGTATGAATCAGATGAGTGAATTTTAACCCACAAGGACACACATGAAGAGGTCAACAAAGATTATCACCACTGGATCTGATGTATCAGCTACAACTTGTTGTATGGTTTACAGTGGATTAGAAATATTATTTGGACATTCACACTACAATTACTTAGTTATTCATCACCTCTCTGTATTTTTCAGTATTTACAGCTGGTTACCTGTAACAGTAAGTTTTTGCAAATACCGTCATATATTTTGTGGGTTCGATTTGCTTAGGAGGAAATGTCTTGTCATAGCTTTGCTCCCTTCTTTACTGTAAGAATACAGCTCGACACTCAAACATTGTTTCAAAGAACTACATATCTGTGCATTATAATAATAATAATGAATTATTTCTGTTTTATGTTTGTATGCATACATTAATCTCATTAATCTATTAGGAGCTTTAGCAAGTATATAACCTATACAAAAATGTGTCTGTATATAATTTTATAATTAATTACAACCCCATGTGTAATGCATAAATAGGCATCAAAAAAGTTTTTATTTTTATTTTAAAAAGTTTGTAGTGAAAATGTTTTTGTTAAAGGAATAGTTCACGCAAAATTAAAATGTACTCACCCCCAAGATGTAGGATAAATTTAGCATGACATCACTTGCTCAGCAATTTAATGTGAATTCTCCCAGCATTTAATGGGTGTCATCAGAATAATATCTTAAACGGCTGATAAAAACATCACAATAATCCACTAATACAAATAACTCTAGTCGATCAATTCATGTCTTGTGGAGTGAAAAGCATTTTTGTAAGAAACAAGTCCATCAAGGCATTTTACCTTTAAACCATCACTTGTGGCCAAAAACAAGTGCATAATCCATAAAAATGCTTCCTTCAGTTATAACATCCATCCCCCGTTGTCCTCTCACATCAAAATCTTCCAACATATTTGTTTAGAATGGTTTTAGGCCCCGTTTACACTAGTGCGTTTTTGTTTTAAAATGGTGTTTTAGAATGAAAACGATCCCCGTTTACACTGGCGTTTCCGCTGCGTTTCAGAAACGATCTCTGTCTACACTACACAACCTAAAATGCATGTCACATGACTATTCATGCAGGTACAACCATAGATATGTATAGGTAGATTCCCTATTGTTTAGATGGCGGACGCATCTGCGTGCTTGGAGCGATTGAATGAGAAATCTACCTATACATATCTATGGGTACAACAATGCATGATGTTATTGTTTACACGGTCGTCAAGGATACACAGTGCGAATGTGGGCAGCCACTCCATCGTTTTCAAAAGTCTCCGTTTACACTGAAATGCAACCCCGGAGTTTTCAAACTAAAACAGGGTCTGCAGCGTTTTCAAAAGTCTCCATTTTCAACCTTGAAAACGCCGGAATAGTGTAAACGATAGGTGTAACCGTTGCAAAAGTTATGCATTTTAAAACGAAAACGCACTAGTGTAAACAGGGCCTTAGCCCGTCTTCATTTGTAAACGGTGCTTGATCTGTGTATATTTCTTTTATGATTCAGACAAGACGACCTTTTCACCGTGGAAACCAATTTTATAAACTGTAGACTCATTTGAATAATAAAAAAAAATTAATGATGGAATTGTTTCTTACAAACAAACAGCATCATAAGATGTTTACTGAAGAACTGGAGTCATGTCAATTGGTAAGTGAGTGAAGCTAAATTCCTCCAGATCTGTTCTGATGAAGGAGCAAACACGTCTTGGATTGAGGGTGAGCAAATGTTCATTTTTGGGTACACTATTCCTTTAATGTTAATTTTGTTTTATTTGCGTGATTAGGTACCGAATGACTGTTCTTTTGTTAAAAATGTTTATTCCCATTTTGACTGACATTACAATAGGGCTCCAGTCAACATACTTTTGTGTTGACCTTTATGCTTCCTATTACTTTGAATCTTTTGAAAGATTTTGTCAACTTAGAGGTCAGTTTGAAAAGCTGAAACATATATACATTTTAACACTACAGGCCAATTAGAAACTGAATGCAGTCTTTACATCAGTGGAGACACCAGGGGCCGGATTCACGAACATTTTCTTAAGAAATAAGAAAATTCTTAAGATAAATTCCACGAAGTTCGTAAGAATGTTCTTAAGTGCAATTCTTGAAACATTCTTAACCCTCTGATGGTTTAGGTCTCTGTACCCTATAGTTTTTTTGGGGGTCTCCAGAGACCCCAGACAATAACATTGAATTTTGTAACAAGATAAGTTTTTTTTTTTACAAATGTAATTTTACTCTGTTTGTTAATGTTTTTACTCAACATTTGTGCAGTTTTTGGAGGATTTATGATATCTTTTAAATTTCTATAAATAAATAAATAAATATTTATTTAAATTACAAATTTACAAAAAAACAGCATTTGATGTAAAATTCACTTTATAAAAGGCCCAGATGTCTAACTTTCATTCATGGGGATAACATGGATCATTTTAAATGATTTAATGTAACATTTATACCCATTTTTTTGGAAAATGCAGTTTTAAAATAAAAAAAATATAACTTTAACCACTAGATGGCCATAGAGCTCCATTATATGCTATTTGCTATTTGAGAGACCTGAAAGATATCTTTTCACAAGTTGGATTCATATCTAAATATTATAAAATCACAATTATAACAAAAATAAAATATTTTTTGTCAAAGTTTAGTATTTTTTGTACTGAAAAACCCCCAGTTTTTCAATAATGTTACATTATGATTATAATCAAACCTGAACAAAATGTTACAAAGAGAAATGTTGGAGTCTTAAGATTTTATCATTTATTTCAATTATCTATTTTTAATATAATTCTACAATTTTAATCAATATTTCAGTTACTAACTGTAACAGAACAAAAATGAACAGAAATGAACAGTTATATTACATATGAACACATGAACTGAACAGCAATAACAAGGGAGCAAATAAAGCAGTAAAAATATAAAATTTAGTAAAAGAAATCAAACAACGAGGAACAATAAGTGTGTGTGTGTGAGAGAGAGTGTGTGAGTACACATTATCTGTGTCAGTGTCACCACTTTATATTTGTGTTGGTTCTGCATTTTGGATGATTTTATTTGACAAATTATAGCCTTACAAATGTGTGTGTGTGTGTGTGTGTGTGTGAGTGTGCACATTTTCAATGTGTCAGTGTCACCAATTTATTTTTGTGGTGGTACTGCATTTTGGATGATTTTATTTTACAAATGATAAGAGAACGGTTTTTATAGTCTCAAAAATGTGTTCCTCTATATGTGTGTGGGTGTGTGTGTGTGTGTGTGTGTTGTGAGCAATATAATTTAGCATTGTGGATGTTTTTTGCATTGGTGGAAGTGTGCCACTTTATTTGTGCCATTTCTGTCGATGTGTTCTGCGTTGTTTCTGATTTTGATGATGAATTTTGTCTATTTTGACTGCGGGGTCTCCAGAGACCCCGAAAGCCACGAGTGTCACAAATTTTGTCACGCTAACATAAAAACAGATATCATTCCAATTTTTTTTTTTTTTTTTGTAGATCTAGAAAGTGTTGAGAGCTGTAGAAGGTTTCATACCATTTGGACAAAGGGAACATTTTTTAAAAATTGAGCAAAAGTCATTTGGGGTCAAAAAGACCCCGTAAACCATCAGAGTGTTTTAATAATGTTCTCAGATATGTTCTTAAGAAGAAAATGATCATCTTTATCTGAGTGAATAGGCTACACGACGCAGTGATAAACTCGCACTTTGTCTTTTTGCGCTTCCTGCAGATTACCCTAATAATCATAATAAGCACACACACTATTTTCGTCGCGGCTTTGACTGGCTCTCAGCTTCATGTGTTTAATGTTTAATTACTGTCTCAAACTTTCATTTTTGTGCTGTGTTTTTGCGCTCATCTGAGTGAACGCTTCCGATATGTGTGTTTGCGCTGCTACAGCAAACGCATCTGTGTGTATCGGCGCATTCATATGCGCTGAATCTTGCCAAAGATGTCGTATTTATAGACTAAAATTAAAAGAGTCCAATAGTTCTCTATCTGACTCGCTCGCTACTGAGTTTTGAAGTCAGAAAAAAGTAGTGTCACTACATAGGCTAATCATGACCGATCATTGTTTACGTTATCAGTCATCGCTAATTCGCTGTCACTTACGAAAACTCGTGCACATGCCTATTAATAGTCCTATGTATTATATGTTCTTAGTTTTGTTGTAATGCTTAAATATAACAATTAATTTGGAATAACCCAATAAAATCATTAAATAATTCTTACTGTTTGGGATTTAAGACAGGTATGGGTCTGTCCTAAATTTAAGAAGTTATTTACGATGATTTTTAAGAAGATTCTTTTCAAGAATTTGAATTCTTCTTAAGCTTATTCTTAAGAATAATCTCAAGAAAAAAAGATAAGAATATTCTTAAGAATTTTTGGGAATACAAAATATTCTTAACTTTTTTCTTAAATTATTCTTAAGAATAATTGTCTTCTTAAGAGTGTTTCGTGAATCCGGCCCCAGTTCTTTAAAATGTTTCCTATATAGCACATTCATTGTATATTTATATGCTATCCACAGTATATTTTTGTAAGACTTGTGTCCCCAGAAAGCATCACTGGAACAGCAGTGTAGGGGTGATATGACTCCACCTGTGGTTGGGGTCTTTTATCGTGTGAATGTAATATTCTAGCGATGTAATATTGTAAAATGGAGTCATTCACATGAGTTCATAACGTTTTTACAGCATTGGTGGTCAGAATTATTATTTTTATCAGATCTATTAAATGTCTTTGTTCATCAGATACAATGTCTTTGCATTGTGTAGTTGGCCTCATTTGCTTAAGCAGGCATAGTCTCTAAAAAGGAAATAGGAAATTCACTGAGATGAGAAGAATGTTCAAATTGTTTTGAATATGCAATATTAAGGACGAATGATTAGTTACTTCTTGATATGACCAACACTTTAAATCTGCATGTTTATATAATCATGCATGTGTTCGATTGACTTAAAGAAACTAAACTTTGCGAAAGCATGATGGCCGTTACAGTTAGCTCCATATATATTTGGACACCGACACAATTTTCATAATTGCGGCTCTGTATGCCACCAGAATGGAATTAAAATGAAACGATCAAGATAAAACTGAAGTGCAGACTTTCAGCTTTAATTCAATGGGCTGAACAAAAATAAAGAACATAAAACACTTAGGAATTATAACCATTTTTTATACACAGCCCCCCCCCCCCCCCCCCCCAACCCAACCCAACCCCTATTTTCAGGGGCTCAAATGTAATCGGACAAATAACTATAATCATAAATAAAATGTTCATTTTTAATATTTTGTTGAGAATCCTTTGCAGATAATGACTGCCTTAAGCCTGGAAATCATGGACATCACCAAGGACTTGGGTTCCAGTTGATTGTAGACTTTGCCAGTGACACGCCTATCTCCTGGAGAGTGTCCTTAACTTCACTGGATGTTGTGAAAGGATTTTTCTTTACCATAGAAAGGATCCTCAGATCATCCACCACTGTTGTCTTGCTTGGACATCCAGGCCTTTTTATGGCCTGAGCTCTTTTTTTCTCAGAATGTACCAAACTGTTGATTTGGCTACTCCTAATGCTTCTGCTATCTTTCTGATGGATTTGTTTTGTTTTTGAAGCCTAACAAAGTCTGTTTCACTTGCATGGAGCATGATGTGGGTTCACAGCAACAGCTTCCAAATGCAAATGCCACACTTAAAATCAACTCCAGACCTCTTACCTGCTCAGTTGATGTAGAAATAACGAAGGAATAGCCCACAACTGTCCGTGAAGCTTTTGAGACAGTTGCCCAATTACTTGTGGTCCCTTGGAAAAGGGGAAGGTACATATTAAAGGGCTGTAATTCCTTAACCTTTCCTCCAATTTTGATGAGTATACCCGCAAATAAAAGATCAGAGTGTGCACTTTAAAAAAGCTAATATGCATTATATAACTGTAACTTCAATGTTTTGATCAACAGCTAAAATAGCAACAATTGGTCCTGTGTCCAAATATACAGTATATGGACCTAACTGTATGTTTCAGAAGGTCTTTTTGTATTGTATTGTGAAGGGTAATTCTATAATATGATGATCCTGATTATACAGCAGCAGAGGTGTGAGGTGTTTTTCAAGTTCTCTAAATTTTGCCTGTGGTTTCACTTTGAATGAGGCACTCTTATTATAGCTTGCACAGCATGATATAGCACCAGCCTTAAAATATTTTACTTGAAACATAGTAAATGTTTATGAAACTCTCAAAGCAACTGTATGTAACCCAGTGCTTTCATGATTTATAATACATAGGTATTCATGGTTCTATATGTATAAGTTTGTATGAGCAGTGGCGTGTATCTGTATTAATTCAAAGGCTTTAAACTGAATCTACAAAACCTATTTAATGTCACTTCAAATTGGAGATTTATTAGATGTGAAAATATTTATTTTAATTATTTTCTTTTAAGTGCAAGAGAAATTCATAAAACTAAGATGGAGAACATTTTTTGCACTGACCTTCAACCCTGTAATATTAAACCCTGAAACATTTTGCATGTAAAACAGTTGTTTGCGGAAATTATAGAATTGTCATGGAAGTAATAGGCTACTACCAGAATTTACTTAAGTATATTACAATATATGAATTCCAGACTTACTGGAATTCAGGGTAAAATTATCTTTATCAGTTCCTCTTGAAAAATCTGACCGCTGATCATCATCTCTTACTCCATCATCAGTACACTGGGATAAGACATACATCTCATCATCTTTCCGGAGAGTTCAGAAACATAAAAACTTGGCGCCTAAAAGAAAGGACATTTCTCATCGCGGCATTTTTACATCCAAGAGGAATCATTCTTACTGGCCCTGCGATCTTTCCAAGCCTCTGCAAATTGCAATTCTTTCGTGATAGTCTCATTAGATATAAACGGCGGGACATTTGAAATGGTAATTTTTGTAGCTGGAGCAGAAAGCGGGGTTACCGTAACAAACGTTTATTTTACCCAAATTCCGCTCACAGTCAACTGGTTAACCAGTGAGTCTGATTTTTTTTAAAAACAATGACGGCTTTATTCATCCGTGAGACCGAGATGATGTTCTCAAAACCCACCTGCTCTCCAATCACTAGGAGCAACTCTTCCACTGTCACCCCAGGTTCAGGTACACACCCATTCACTTGAAAATTCTCTTTTACTAATTATAAGACAGTCTAGCTAGGAGAAAAAAAAAAAAAAAAGAAAATATTGAAAGTAAAGGCCTCTACAACCACCAAAACACTTAACTCCCAGCATGCACCACGAGAGAGAGAGAGAGATAGGACAGTTGTATGTGTGTTACCTACATGCTGCCTCTGCGCGTCTCTCTGTACACACAATTAATTTGGTTACTTCAAAAACAGTGATTTTAGTTGCAGAGGAATATATGTAGCGATAGGGGTGGGCCATATGGAAAAAAAAATCACGATTTTTTTTTTTTTTTTTAGAAATTTCTCTATTCCATGGTCATTTGCCAAGTTAAAACTATATTTTACAGTTGCTGATGAATATAATGTAGCGATAGGGGTGGGCGATATGGAAAAAATATCACAATTTTTCTCTTTAAATATCTCGATTCACGATTTTAATCAAGATTCTTTGTCATGTTGGTTTTACTATTTTGCAAGTTGTCTGAGCATTAATAATTTTTAATAGGGAAACTAATAATGTAATCTTTGAAAACAGCGTGAGTGATTCAGCTGTACCGCGTCTTCTCTCTTTGACCTTCTCTTCACATCAGCGCATCTAGAGCTGCACGCTGCGATACAAGACTTTAGCTCGCGTTTAGGTACAGTTGACAGAATTGTCAATTTCCTAATCGGTCATTGTTGCATCGTCATAAAAATGCATTACATTTTCATATCTTTTTAAGCCGTTCGGTACTCACGCTCTCCAGAGGCACTTTTCTGTGCGCTGCAGTCACATCCAAAGCGAACGCTGCGAGTACCCAATTGAGTTTGCAAGCAAATCTTTGCTTAAGTGGCCAAATACATTCAAAATGACGTCAAAATGGTCGTCCTGGCAAGTATCCTCATATCGGTTTTATCTTAAGTTAATGTAAACAGTTAAGAAAAAAAATGCATGTGTATACGTATTGGATCCGTGAAATAGGTCTTGTGACAGGAGCCTAATAAAGCTGTGCCGTCTGTCATTAATGTTAATCAAACAACAAAAGACAATCCCTCACTACTCTTGACTAAATGTTTTTTTTAATAACTTTAATGTTAATTAACAGTTTATTCAATTTCTGTAGTCTATTTATAAAATGTAGTTAATATTTGCGTGGATATATTCGCCATCCGTGCATTACTAGTGCAGAGCCTTCATTTGGCTCAAATGCCCGCTTAAGGGATTATCGTGGGCATATTGCAAAAACTGCTGCCTTAAAGGAACAACTACTTGCAAGGACTGACACTCATGAGAATTGGGTATGCATCTAAACAGATAGCCATTACATATGGTCTAATGCAGTGGTCACCAACCTTTTCAAGCTTAAGATCCCTGACCTCGGCCTTAATGAAAGGCAAGATCTACCTATCGAAGAATAGATAGAAAAAGACAGCGCAGATTGTACTTCCAATTTGAGGCCTTTTATTTAGTATTTGAATTGTATTTTAATTTTATATACATTAAATGTTCTTTTCTTTTTTTACTTAACCCGGATGCAACCATCATATAATCAGATCATATGAAGTGGCACTGAACTCAAGAAAAATGCCATTGTCAGCAGTAAAGTGCTTATTCACTGTAGTTTCTGAAGGTACTACCCTTAACATTTTATAAATGAACTGTGGAAACAAAATTATCAACAATCTCTAAGCTTAGTGCAGTTATGTCCCATCTTATGCAACATCACTTTTCTCAATGCCACCAGAAGGCAAAACTGCTGCAGTAATGTTACTCACTCAAGTCAGTGTGATGGCTGTGACTGAATACTGTCTGTGAGTCCTCTGAAGGCTGGCTCATAGCTAGAGACAGCCAGTTTGAGGCAGTCTGTGAGGTGTCTGTCAGTAAGGCAGCTCCTGTATTTTGATTTGATTATTTTCATCTGTGAAAATACCATTTCACAGAGGTAAGTTGATCCAAAGTAGGCACTCACTTTTAGTGCACATGCAGTGAGGAGCGGAAACTTCTCTCTGTTGACAAGTCCCCAAAAGTCACTGTCCCTTGATCTGGCTTTCAGCTCAATGTCGGACAGGCTCATTAATGATGTAACATGATGGCAGCAGCAAAATTAACTCAGAAGTCTACAGAAATATTTTGTCTGACAATTTACAGAAAGATCCAACCAAACTGATTGGGAGAGCCTTCATCATGCAGCAAGATAATGACCCAAAACATAGTGCCAAAACAACAAAGGAGTTCATCAGGGGCAAGAAGTGGAAGGTTTTAGACTGGCCAAGTCAATCTCCACACTGAAACCCTGTAGAGTATGCATTTTACCTGCTAAAGAAGAGACTGAAGGGAGTAACCCCCCAAAACTGAAAGAGGCTGCAGTGAAAGCATCACAAAATGCAGAAGTTTGGTGATGTCAATGGGTCACAGGCTTGATGCAGTTATTGAAAGCAAAGGATTTGCAACTAAATATTAAGTCTTTTTCACTTTAATCTATGTTAATTCTATCTGTTCCAATAAGTTTGGAAACATGAAAAATGAGTGGGTTCAAACAAAAGGTGCTATCGTTTAATCATCTAAATTGTGTATCAGATCCAGATGAAAATACCTGTAAATAAAAGCTGAAATGTTAGTCTCTCATCTCATATTCATCTTTTGATGTCAAACCCAAATGTTTTCAGTCTACAGCAAAAATAAGAGGAATTGGCCTTACTGTTCCAATACTTTTGAAGGGCATTGTATATGTGTTCCAGAAGAGGGACTCAGACTGCGTGATGTAATGTGAACAGGTATTTATTGACAGACTTAGAGGATATGGAATGAAACAGGTAAGTGATGATTCTAGGATACTTCAGAGTTCAGGAGGAATGGTAACTTGGGTATCCTTTTCTTTACAGGAGACACGGAACAGGTTTTGACCACACACACCTCATCTGGATCTGATACACAACTTAGATGATTAAACGATAGCACCTTTTGTTTGAACCCACTCATTTTTCATGTTACCAAACTTATTGGAACAGATAGAATTAACAGATTAAAGTGAAAAAGACTTAATATTTAGTTGCAAATCCTTTGCTTTCAATAACTGCATCAAGCCTGTGACCCATTGACATCACCAAACTTCTGCATTCTTCTTTTGTGATGCTTTTCCAGGCGTTCACTGCAGCCTCTTTCAGTTTTGGGGGGTTACTCCCTTCAGTCTCTTCTTTAGCAGGTAAAATGCATACTCTACAGGGTTTAAGTGTGGAGATTGACTTGGCCAGTCTAAAACCTTCCACTTCTTGCCCCTGATGAACTCCTTTGTTGTTTTGGCACTATGTTTTGGGTCATTATCTTGCTGCATGATGAAGGCTCTCCCAATCAGTTTGGTTGGATCTTTCTGTAAATTGTCAGACAAAATATTTCTGTAGACTTCTGGTGTGCCCCAGGGTAGCTGCCTTGGGCCTTTGCTATACTCGATTTTTACAAATGATTTACCTTTTATTGTGAAACATTCAACTGTTGTCATGTATGCAGATGATTCCACACTGTACTGTTCTGCAAAAACTCCTCATGATGTCTCAAATTTATTAAATCATGACTTGCAGAATATAAGCAAGTGGGTAAAAGATAAATTAGTTTTAAATGTAGACAAATCAACATCTATGATATTCTGGAAAAGATCAAAACTAACTAACCAGCCCTCTCTGAACTTGTCAGTCAATGAGCTGCAGCTAAGACAAGTGATGCAATCCAGGTTACTGGGCGTCACCTTGGATTCCTACTTGTCTTGGTCAGCTCATATTGATGGAATGATAGTTAAAATGGGGAATGGTATTGCAATGTCCAGAAAATGTATGTCATATATTCCTATGTCCATTGCTAAACAGGTTGTCCAGTCTCTTGTTCTGTGCCATTTAGAAAACTGTCCAATTATATGGTCATCTGCATCACAAAAAGATCTTCATAAGCTTCAAGTGGCACAAAATAGGGCAGCGAGGACTGTCCTCCAGTGCTCTCTTAAGACTAACGTGGCCCTGATGCATACACGCCTTTCTTGGCTCACAGTTGACGACAAAATCAAATTACGATTAACTTTAATATTGTGGAATGCAGTATTTATGAAACAGCCACAGTTTCTCTCTGAGCAGCTTGTTTTTGTAGGAAGTGGACACCTATATGCCACCAGGCAGGCACTAGGTGGTGACATAAAACTTCCGCTTCCCAGGACAATTTTTTTGAAACGCACATCACTTTACAGAGCAATATCTATTTGGAATCGACTCTGTCTCATCACGGAGAATTCAGAACAAATACAAATTTAAGAGGACAGTAACCCAGGAACTGCTGCAAATGACCTTGTGAAAGCTGGAAATTGTCATATTCTTTCACTTGGTAATATTCTGAATGTAATTGCAATGTTTGAATTCTCTTGATTGTAATTTGTGTTGTTATTGTTTTGTGTAATTTTATGTTGTGAATATTTTAAAGAGGACCCCAGGAAGATTAGCTGCCATTAAATGGGCCGCTAATGGGGATCCTAATAAAACAAAACAATAAACCTCACCAATACAGTGGATCAGGACGAGACTCGGAAGCTGACAGACTTGGGATCGCTGGAAGACACACTTGGGATGAAACACAACAGGTAAGTAGACAAGACGGTAAGTATCATGCATAGAGATTAGATTGCAATAGTAGTCCTATTCCTAGGAACGAATAACGTAGTAGAGTAGTAACGAGACCGGACACTGGAGTAGGGGTGTGCTCAAAATATCGATTCTTAGATACATACCGATATAATAAAAAAAGATACAGTATCGATATTCTAGCCCTTAGTATCGATACTCCGCCCAGCCATTAGGGGGCGCAGCGGCGCCCGCGAGTTTCAAAAAACTCATGGAAAATGTTAAAGCAAGATGTAGCATTTAAGTGATTTCATAGTGAAATATGTTATGGCAGTACATGGTGTCACAAAAAAGAATTATAAGAAGATTTAATAAGAAGTTAAGAATAATAAGAAGAAGATTTTGTGCTTGTGTGAGCTCAGACTGTACCCTTGGAAAGTTAAATGTTGACTTGTGGTAATTTCCAGATTAATACAATTTGTGTACAATTAATCAGAGCACTTAAAGTTGCAAATATTTAAGCAAAATGCACTTTGTTATAATGCACTTTTGTCTTCAATAAATTGAAGAAAAATGCAGAGTTCTGTTTGTTGAGTAAATGTGTTCAGCATTAACTAATTGGCTCTGGCCCATGTATTTTTATTGAATCGTATCGAATCGTGTCACATTGTATCAAATCGTATCGAGACAGCTCTGTATCGAGGTACGTATCGAATCGTGACCTGTGTATCGATGTATGTATCGTATCGCCAGGTTCTCCAAGGTATACAGCCCTACACTGGAGTGCTGTGAGGTGTGTGCATTTGTAGCCGTGTTGATGAGTGAACAGATGACGTGCAGGTGTGCTCAATCAATGGCTAGGTGAAACCAGGTGCGTGAGTGCATCGTGACTGGTGGAGAACAGACAGATCCGTGACAATATGATTATATATTTATTTGTTTACTGTGATTTGATTTAAGTATTTATATGTGTAAATGACTACTGTGATTCAAAGTGACTAATGAAATACAATATTTGTTAAAGACAACAAAAGAGGACCGCTTGGGCAACCACTAACTCGTCTCTGTCTCTATCATTCACTGTCAAGAGAGCACTACACTCTCTGCAGAGGACATCAGAAACACAACTCGCATGTCTTTAGTAAACCTCCTCAGTAATCATCTCTTCTAAGAAAATAATTAGAAGAGCTGGATGATGGAGGCATGGCCGAGCTTCTCAGCATCAATGAGAAATTAAGTGATTTGATGATGACTGATATAAATGGAACTGAGCTGAGGACAGAGTTAAAACCGCCTGAAAGAGGAGAAAGTTTAGCTTAAAGACAACTGAGACAACTTGGCAAAGCATCTGAATCATTGTCTGCCATGTATATAAGTCCTGCTGTATCTAGGGTTGTAACGGTATGATAATAGTCTCAGAAAATATCACGGTTTCACGGTATATATTAAACAATAATTCTTATCAGTAACAATGATGCTTAAAAGAATAAGAACAAGTTATTTGAGTGAACAAATCCTTTATTGCAACAAACTTGAAATCATTTTAATGAAAGTAAGCCTCCCTTCTGAGGAAAAAAAACAAAAACAAAAAAACAATTACAAAATAAAGCCATAAGTCTTATGTATATCTATATCACACTTTAACATTTTAATTAATGTTTTAAAATGTTATCAAATAAAAATTTAATAACACTTATTTTTGGCAAAGTGCTGCACAACAGAGGTATTCTAAGTAAAAACATGGACAAATATGATATTCCTTAAAAATAATGTTTAAATAAATTAATTCTTATAAAGAATATTATTATTGTTGTCATAACTTTTAAGTACTTTGTACAATGCTAATTTATTTCTGTCAGGACTTTAAGTTAAATTAAACTTTTATTTTGACGGGTTGTAGCAGACCTTTGAGTTTAGTGTATTTGACAATGGTTTTTCTCAAATAAAACTGGTTTTCTCTCAGAGCAGCTCTGCTGATGTTCATGTTTATGTAAACGCTGAAAACACCATTAGTGTCATGCATGCATACTTCAGTATGTAGTAGATAAAACGGCGCCACTCATATCTACTTTTGATCCATCAGATTGTGCATTTTAAGTGACAACCTCGTTAACGTTATACTGTAAATCCCATGTTCACGACTGCACCGGGATTCCCTCTGCATCATGGAAATTATACAGCCTTATAACTTGTTATAAATGCGACATACCTTTATCTGCACAGAGGGATGATGTCCGCGAATATGAGCGAACATGTTGGATGTATTGCCTGCTTTTGCACCCACTTTGCATCCACATTTTTAGCAAATTGGATTCGTCCTCAAGGACAACCCCACGTTCGTGTTTTTTTTTTTTATTATATCCAAAGTATTCCCATACTGCAAATTTAAAAAAGATTTTGTTGGGGGATGGAGATTAGATACAATCTCTGTCTCTGTCATTTCAGCAGAGTGAAGCAGCCGAAATAAATTGCATATGCGCGGGTGAGATTATTATACACTCACCTAAAGGATTATTAGGAACACCATACTAATACTGTGTTTGACCCCCTTTCGCCTTCAGAACTGCCTTAATTCTACGTGGCATTGATTCAACAAGGTGCTGAAAGCATTCTTTAGAAATGTTGGCCCATATTGATAGGATAGCATCTTGCAGTTGATGGAGATTTGTGGGATGCACATCCAGGGCACGAAGCTCCCGTTCCACCACATCCCAAAGATGCTCTATTGGGTTGAGATCTGGTGACTGTGGGGGCCATTTTAGTACAGTGAACTCATTGTCATGTTCAAGAAACCAATTTTAAATGATTCGAGCTTTGTGACATGGTGCATTATCCTGCTGGAAGTAGCCATCAGAGGATGGGTGCATGGTGGTCATAAAGGGATGGACATGGTCAGAAACAATGCTCAGGTAGGCAGTGGCATTTAAACGATGTCCAATTGGCACTAAGGGGCCTAAAGTGTGCCAAGAAAACATCCCCCACACCATTACACCACCACCACCAGCCTGCACAGTGGTAACAAGGCATGATGGATCCATGTTCTCATTCTGTTTACGCCAAATTCTGACTCTACCATCTGAATGTCTCAACAGAAATCGAGACTCATCAGACCAGGCAACATTTTTCCAGTCTTCAACCGTCCAATTTTGGTGAGCTCGTGCAAATTGTAGCCTCTTTTTCCTATTTGTAGTGGAGATGAGTGGTACCCGGTGGGGTCTTCTGCTATTGTAGCCCATCCGCTTCAAGGTTGTGCGTGTTGTGGCTTCACAAATGCTTTGCTGCATACCTCGGTTGTAACGAGTGGTTATTTCAGTCAAAGTTGCTCTTCTATCAGCTTGCATCAGTCGGCCCATTCTCCTCTGACCTCTAGCATCAACAAGGCATTTTTGCCCACAGGACTGCCGCATACTGGATGTTTTTCCCTTTTCACACCATTCTTTGTAAACCCTAGAAATGGTTGTGCATGAAATCCCAGTAACTGAGCAGATTGTGAAATACTCAGACCGGCCCGTCTGGCACCAACAACCATGCCACGCTCAAAATTGCTTAAATCACCTTTCTTTCCTATTCTGACATTCAGTTTGGAGTTCAGGAGATTGTCTTGACCAGGACCACACCCCTAAATGCATTGAAGCAACTGCCATGTGATTGGTTGATTAGATAATTGCATTAATGAGAAATTGAACAGGTGTTCCTAATAATCCTTTAGGTGAGTGTATATATATATATATTTTTTAAACCGTAGATATGCAAATGTTTACGGTATGATAACCGTGTACGTTCAAACCGCGATAGACCATCATACCGGTATATCGTTACAACCCTAGCTGTGTCACAGACTATGACAAGACGACAGATAACGACTGATAATGCACGTGGTGATTCTACATCTGCGTTTCAGGGACAAATCACACCAGCAATGTGGCACAAAGACTTTAAAATTTCAGGCCTCATTGGTGAGCCAGGTCAGAAGGACAGATTGTAATTTTCAAGTCTTGCACGTCAAATAGAAAGTGGGTTAAATAAAGGCTACCTTGAGCAAGATATTATTGATTCAGTCATTCGAGCGATCACACCTGGACTTCAGTTGCGTAGTTATATTGAAGGCAAAGCAGACCTCACGCTTCCAACATTTGTGATTTCTCACAAAGTTAGCAGCCGGTAGCAGAGTGGAATAAAGAGCTGCCACACCAAACATGGGGAATAAGTCAGCCAACGTATGAACAACATCGGTATCCACTGCAGCTCAACCACCCTAAACCACAACAGAACTCAGTTTCGCAACAACAGTATGTGACATCACAGCCTCACAGTCCGCAACCATGTTCAATGCCATTACAGCAGCCCCTGCAACATCCAACACAGTATGCAACGCAGCCATCAAGATATGCTATCCCCCCACAGCCTTGCCCACCACAGTTTAATACAGCACCCTGACAGTATACAGCAACATTGCCACTACCACAGTACCCTCTGCAGTTTCGACAGCCACGTCCCTCAAGGACAAGACAGTGTTTTTACTGTCAGCAAAGGGGACCAGAGGAACTATGCACCCATTGTTATTGTTGTGGTAGCAGTGAGATGTAGAACAGTTTGAGTTGTTTCCACTTGATCACATTTTAACTGCTTCATGTCAAGTTAACAAATACTCATCTGTCACTTCTCTCGTCGGCAAACAATGTCTACTTACCTGGACACAAATCTGAGGCATTATGGGACACGGGTTCTGAAGTATGTATTGTAGATGAACAATGGAGAAACAAGTACATACCTGAAGTGAAACTGAAGGACATTTCTGAGGCAACAGATGCTCCAGATGGCCTGCAGCTTATGGCAGCTAATGGGACCAGTATGCCTTATGTTGGATGGGTAGAGATAATTTTGTTGATAGTGTAAAAGAGTTAGTCATTCCTGTCCTCGTCTTAAAAGATAAAAGGTTATCCAAACCAATCAGCGGATACAATGTGATTGAACAAGTGATGAGACAGAGTGAAGCAAGTGAAGATAACGAAGTGAGTAAAGGACGTTTATACAAGATTGTCAAGTATGCCTTCCCTGGCATGAAGAGAAATAAGATACAGACCTTCATTAATCTTGTGACTACTGAGAATCCGAGTGAATATTTGGTGAAAACAATGAAAGATCCTATGAACACACCAAAACGCACAGTTATGCAGATACCGTGTCAAGTTAAAATGCATATATATAAAGCAAGACACTGTTTTCTTGTTTGAACCACATGTAAACCCACAGTGTACAGATGGTCTAGAACCTCTGGAAACCTTAGTAACTCTTCAGAAAGGAAGTCGTCCAGTGGTCAATATCAGCATACAGAACATTACAGACCATGATATCAGGCTTGCAGGGAAAACTGAGCTTGGAACAATGCAATCGATAAAATCTCTACTACCAACTGCAGTATCACATTGTGCAACAACAGCCAAGATCAGTGGGGTTAAAAAAAAACACCATTGTTAATGATAGTAACAGTGAAGAATTGTGGGACCCACCTGCTGATGTCAGCCACTTACCTTTGCACCAGCAAAATAAATTAAAACAGCTACTACGAAAAGAGTGCCATTCATTTTCAAGGTCAGATGACGATATTGGGTGCATCAAAAATCTTCAGCTAAGTATCTCTCTGACTGACCATACGCCTGTTGTCCGCATGTACACTTCAGTCCCCAAGCCTCTGTATCAGGAAATGAAGGACTACCTGCACGACTTGATTGCCCAGGGCTGGATAGAGAAAACTCTTCACTACTCTTCACCAATCGTATGTGTTCGTATGAAAGATGGCAGCCTTAGGTTGTGCATTGACTACAGAGACCTTAATAGGAAGACACTACCTGATTTCCAGCCTATCACGAGACTACAAAAGATTAGGAGGTAATGCCTGGTTTTCTGTATTAGATCAGGGCAACGCTTACATCAAGGTTTTATGTCTCCAGAGAGCAGACCAGTGACAGCATTCTGTACACCATGAGGCTTATTCCCTTTGGCCTCATGAATGCACCTGCAGCATTTCAGCATTTCATGGAAGAGTCCTTAGAAGGACTTAGAGATTAAATTTGTGCCCCCTACTTGGATGACATCCTGGTTTTCAGCAAGACATTTGATGGACATCTTGAAGCGATGAGAAAAGTGTTGCAACATTTACAAGCCCATGGAGTAAAGCTGAAACCACGAAAGTGTGATGAGGTTCGCTATTTAGGCCGAATTGTTTCCGCAGAAGGCAGTAGAATAGACCCTGCAGACACTGTTGCTGTAACAGCACTTAAAGAGAAAAGACCAAGCACTGTGGGAGAGCTACAGAAAATTTTAGGTCTACTGAGTTACTATCGCCAGTACATCAAAGACTTTTCACGAATTGCTAAACCCCTTTACGACCGTCTGAAGAGCAATGAGAAAAATGAGAGCACAAAGAAAAGAAACTGCAGAGTAGTAACCAACAGAAAAAGTCACGTGGTACCATCCAGTAAGCTGATTGAATGGACAGAGTACCATCAAGAAACATTGTCAAAGCTGATTGATTGTCTCATTCAGCCTCCTATATTGGGATTTCCAGACTTTTCAAAAGCATTTGTACTTCACACAGATGCATCCAACCAAGGTCTAGGAGCGGTCTTGTATCAGAACCAGAACGGAAAGCTAAGAGTGATAGCCTATGGTTCAAGAACATTGACCAATGCAGAGAGAAACTACCACCTGCACAGTGGAAAGCAGCCTAAAATGGGCTATAACAGAAAAGTTTCGATACTACCTATATTATGCACCTACCTTCACCGTGTACAGTGATAACAATCCCCTCACTTATGTGTTGTCCTCTGCAAAGTTAAATTCCACTGGATGCAAATGGGTTGCTGAACTTGCAGACTTCCATTTCACCATTCGCTATCGCCCAGGTAAAGACAATGTGGATGCTGATTCACTATCCAGAATGCCAGTTGATATTAGAAACAGCAATGAGAGAATTCATCAGCTTTCATCAGAATGTATGGGAGCCACAATACAAGCTGTGGAGGTTCAGCACGACCCAGATCCACCCCTTACGTTAGTCTGTCAGTGTGCGCCAGCATGCATGGAGATTGGTGAGGAACCCTACAAATCATTATTAAAAGAGGAGATCCGGCAAGCACAAAGAGATGACACGAATGTCAAAGAAGTCATAGACTACTTCCAGTCGGAAAGTAGACCTTCTTCAAAGCAGTGGCGGTCAGCCAATCCTACAGTTAGAGGTCTTATACGTGAGTGGGACAAGCTGGTGTTGGACGAGTACGGCATACTGCACCACAAAACATCACAACGAATGCAGCTAGTGTTGCCTGCCCAGTTTAAGAGTATTGTCTTGAGGGAATTGCATGAGGAGATGGGTCACCAAGGTCTTGATCGCACAACCAGCTTCATCAGAGATCGCTTTTTCTGGCCCTGTATGGAAAAGGATATCGAACACTATGTGCTGAGAACCTGTTCATGCATAATGCAGAAAAAACCATGCAGAGAGATTAGGGCACCCCTCAAGAACATCAAGACGACACAACCATTTGAGTTGGTATCCATTGACTTCCTTCACTTAGACAAGTGCAAGGGGGGTTACGAGTATATCCTGATGATCATCGACCATTTCACTCGATTCATGCAAGCATATGCTACAACTTCGAAATCTGTAAAAACTGTAGCAGATCGTTTGTTCAATGATTTTGCCCTAAGGTTTGGGTTCCCCTTGCGAATTCACCATGACCATGGAAGGGAATTCGAAAATCAACTCTTTGATAAGCTCCAAAAATACAGTGACATCACTGTCTCTAGAACGACCCTATACCACCCACAAGGAAATGGACAAGTAGAAAGATTCAATCGGACCATTCTGCAGATGCTCAAAACGCTCACAGAAAAACAGTAATTGAATTGGAAAGAGGAATTGAATAAGCTAGTGTTTGCCTACAATTGTACGAAAAGCGAAGTGACTGGATTTTCACCTTTCTACCTCATGTTCGGTTGTTCTCCAAGACTTCCAGTTGATGCGTTGTTTGGCCTCAATCCAGATAAAGGTTTCGTCGACCACAGTGAATATGTGAAGAGGTGGACAAAGGGTATGCAAGAGGCTTATGAGATTGCCTGTGAGCATGCAAAGAACTGTACTGAGAGAAATAAAAGAAATGATGACCAAAAAGTAAGATGCACTAATTTATATCCTGGTAGCAGAGTTCTGGTGAAAAATCTGGCTCAAAAAGGGGGTCCAGGAAAACTTCGAAATTTCTGGGAGGATGAAGTCCACATTGTCATTCGCCAGGCTGCTGAAGATACTCCAATCTATGAAGTGAAACCAGAGCAAGGCAAAGGCAGATCAAGAATATTGCATCGTTATCATCTTCTCCCTGTGATCACTTACCTCAGGTTACCACACAGACTCAAAATGCCACACTGAAGCGAAAACACCAACAGAAAAGCACAGCTTTACCCGCTGAGAGAAGGAAGGAACATGAGCCAGAGAATGACAGTGAAAGTGATGACGAGTAATATGTGCAAGTTGAACCCTACCAGTTCAGAACACAGCCGAATAGTCATAATCAGATGGAAAAGGAAACCACGTCACACCTGTTACATACTAGTGAGAAATCATCAGCACAGTCAGAACAAATGCTTGAGTTGACAGTGTTGCCACATCTATTGACCTCCTCCATTGACCACCCCCCACTGACCATCGACAGCTTGACTGTGGAGAGAGTCAGCAGCACTAAATTCCTGGGGGTGCACATCACAGAGGATCTCACCTGGACCACCAACACCATGTCACTCTCCAAAAAGGCACAACAGCGCCTACACTTTCTCCGCCGGCTGAAAAGAGCAAGTCTCCCTCCACCCATCCTCACCACATTCTACAGAGGCACCATTGAGAGTGTGCTGACCAGCTGCATCACTGTCTGGTACGGGAACTGCAGTGCTGCTGACCGCAAGACCCTCCAGCGGACAGTGAACACAGCTGCAAAGATCATCGGTGCCCCTCTCCCCTCCATCCTGGACATCTTCCTTACACGATGCTCCAGCAAAACCAACAGCATCGTGAAGGACTCCACCCATCCCTCCCACAGTCTCTTCCAGCTCCTACCATCAGGAAGACGGTACCGGAGCATCAGAGCCCGCTCCGCCAGACTGCTCAACAGCTTTTTCCCCCAGGCTGTGAGAGCCCTGAACTCAAACCACCCCGCCCCCCTCTGAAACCTCATGCAAACCCCTACCTCCTGAACATGGACCACCCCCCACCCCAAACCTTACCACACCAAAGAAAAACTGTATGGAACTTTAATTTTTTTTTTATTCTTACTTTTCTTTACACTATGGACACTCTCCTCTATGTGCACTATGGACACTTTACACTATGGACACTTACACTTTACACTATGGACACTTACACTCTACACTATGTGCACTATGGACACTTACACACACTGCTGCGTGTGCACAATCTCACAAAAGACTCAGCAATATATGTATGTTTACATGCTCATGCACTACAAATCATCCTACACTGTTCCCCAACCAGCTACTGACTCAAATGTCTCTCTTTGCACATGTACAGTATTTGTGAAGCATTCGTATAGTTTGTATTTTTTATCTTCTATTTTTTAGTTTGTATAGGGTAATATTTATGTGAAGCATTCGTATAGTTGTATTTTTTATCCTTTATTCTTTTAGTTTGTATAGGGTAAATACTTATATATATAGTATACTTATAGTTAAATCTGTCAGTAGGTTAGTAGTGTATAGGTTTATAGTGTTTTTTACTTCATTGTTGTATGTCTGTATTTATGTAGCACCGTGGTCCTGCGAGACACGACATTTCGTTCCACTGTATGTCCCCACATGTAGCGGAATGACAATAAATCTCAACTTGAACTTGAACTTGAACTTGATCTAGCTGAACAGGAACAAGATGTAATATAACATGTTGACTTACCTGCTGGAGAAGAACACTTACCTGCTGCAGAAAGACACTTAACTGCCAAGGAACACTGCTTACCTGAACAACACTTACCTGTTGAAGAACGACGATTACCTGATCAACATTTACCAGAACATCACTCACCTGCACAGAGGAATCCTGCAGAGGAACCATCTAGACAACAACGACGACCACCAAAGAGGTTCACATATGAACACTTTGGAACTCCTACATGCTACAGTGTACAAAATGCAAGAAATGACTTTAATCCACACCCCATACACACATGGACACGAAACGTGAATTCTTGGGTACCAATGCAGATTCATAATTCTCAGCCCTCACTTATTACCACTATTATCACTATTATCCAGCAAATTTAAGAACCCCAATGAACCTTCACTTGACCAGGTCCCAGGTGGCACTGCAGAACTGTACTGACAAACTGCCATCATATTGACACTAACTGCCTAACTGATTGCACTTATCTGCTGACAACAAAGGGACTGTCACACTCATGGAATGAACTGTTGTTGGGCCAGAAAAAAAACATGGACTGTTTAAAACGCCTAGACAAATGAAATGAACTGAATGTCCTGAAACTTTCCTTGGAGCACCTCGGAGAACGGCTTCAAGTATTTGTTGCACTTGAAGTTGACTGTTTCCTGTATGGACTTGATTCTTAATGAACATTCCTTAGTGCCTTCATTCTGGGACTGTTGTTTGGGGCACTAGCTCACTGAACTTGAATTCAGAAAAGCTGATAATCAGCTAACAAGGACTGTCTGTAAAACAGGAACATGATGAGTGATTATTGAATGTATGTACTGAATGTAAAAAAAAACAAAACAAAGAAAATTGAGAATAAGTATTGAAAAACATGTGACCTGCTACCTTTACAAGTGTGAAGTGAAACGATATGGACTGGTTTAAGACTTTGAGTGTATTGATGTCTGGACAACATTTTATTTTGTTGGGGAGAGTGTGACCACCCTGCTGCATAGAGTTTGTGTCATAAAAATATTAAATTATTTGTATATATTTTATTATGTATTTATGTATGTCTGTTTCTATATATATGTGTATATACATTTAATTTAAATTACTTTAATGTGTTATAATGAGTTTGCACTGGACAGTCCAGCTGCATTTTCCGAATTCCTGATGGCAGTTGAGAGAGAGTAGAGTTACCGTGACAACTGCAGCGCATCCTCAGACAACAAAAGAGGACCACTTGGGCAACCATTAACTCTTGTCTCTGTCTCTCTCATTCACTGTCAAGGTTAGTTAAATTTATTAAAATGTAATGCCAAACTACAGTTTATATGCTTTATGTGTTAATAATTTGTGTAAAGGACCACTTTGGAGTTTTAATGTATGCTGTTGATTAAATGAAATATGGGTTGGGTTATTGGTAAAATATTTGTGTAAATGTTGGTAACTTATTCAAATAATTCTATCTTTTGTATGCGATTTAACGTTATTTGTATGTGATTGACCGGAAATTCTGTGCACCTGTGATGTTGAAATTTGTCCCTTTGGTGGCACCGTAGTCTGCACAAGAGAAGATGAGCTTTTAAAGGGTAGCTGGCGGGTGTGAATGGTACGCAGCTGTGTTTGAGCATACATGTGGATTTTATCTGAGATTTTGTTTATTCATGAACTTGAACTCGACGCCCGTCTTTTGATGGAAGAAAGGACTATCGTATAATGTTTGCATTCCTTGGTGAGCGCAGCGAGGTACGATATGTTTTCGTTCATATAATTCAGAAAATTGTTTGCACATATGTATGGTTTATTTGTTGTGTAATTAATGTTTGTCACCCTAAATTTTGTATATGTAATGACGTTTGTAGCCGTGAAAACAAGTGTGTGAAATGTTTGTTGTATGTATGTTTTCAATATAGTTTTCACGGTGCTAAGGTGATGATGGATTGAAAGTTGAACGTCATGCTGGTTTGGTGAACTAAATAAAGAAACACCTTATGCATCAGTCGAGACTCTCTCTTTTGGATCCAAGGGCTGCTACAGTGAAAACTCGTCGCTACATCTGAGTCATCTGCTGTGTCGTCTTCGTTCCGGAGGTTGCCATTGTTTGTTCCACGCATCCAGGCAAGGTCGTAAATTGGTAGCACGTTTGACAGAGACTACAGATGCGGTGAGAGACTTTGGTTATCGAAAAAAAAAAACCCCTCCAAAAAAAAACGAACGAACTGAAACTGAACTGTTTACTTACATGGCCATATCCTGATTGAAGTCGTAAGGCTAAATAACAGGCTCTCGTGTTTGAGTGAATTGTCAAATATTTGAAAAGGTTACATGAAATGTTTAATGGTTTATTTTCACTCTTAAATTTTAAAACTTGTGAAATGTGAAACTGTATGGTAAAGAGCTGTACATGTCGTAAATTAACTTTAGCCATTCTAATTCTTATTAAGCTGTCTTGAATATTTAAAGTGTTTTTCGGTATTTAATTGACATTTTGGGGTAGGTCTATCTTAATATTTGAAGTGAGCAGTGTTAAGTTACACCACCATCTTTAAACCACAGCTCCCTGAATCACTTTAATCTAGAATAATCTATATAAATTAGCGATTTAAACATGCCAGAAGAGAAATCTAGAGGCCCAGAAGAAACAGTCTCTTGTGAACGAAAGCTTACAGAAAAAGGCAAACAAATGCGTGAAGAGGAAGCTAAAAGGCACGTAAAGGCGTTTTTGAAAGCTTATGAATCTTGGAAGCAGATAGCACGAGAAGCTAGAACTAGGCTAAAGAAATTCTGTTTGAAGGAGGATCTTGATAAAATAAACCAATACATTCAGAGTGGATATGACTGTGTAAATCAAAATTATGAGCCACTTCAACGCAATTCTCTTAGTACACCAGAGATTGTGCAGAAATTGGATGCTTGTAACACACTGACAACAGAAATATGTGACCTTGTGAATAAACGGTTTGATTTAGGTCTAGTTCAAGAGATCTTTAAAGAGGAAGCTGAAAAGGAAAGAGTGCAAATGATTTTGAGCCGTGAAGAATATCAATCTGTCTTTGGTGGGACAAGCACCGAAAGTGTTACTTCAGAATCCATAAAATTAGATAACCTGTCAATCACAAGCTCTAAGGTTTCTAGCAAGCGAGCAGATGCGGAAGCAGATCTCGCAGCCAAATTAGAACAGGCAAAGTCTATTGAAGAGATACAAGCTCAACAGGCAAATATTGATAGAAATGAAGCAGAAACAAGCAGAAGTGGAGCTGAAGTTAGAAGAGGAGAAAACAAAGTTAAAAATGTTACAAGCAAGCATGGATGTGAAAGTGGCAGCAGCTCGAGTTAGAACATACAATAAACTGGAAGGTGACGTGGAGAACATGGTAGGAGAACCTAATACAGCCTCTGTTGTCAGAACCACTCCGGCTACATATTCAAACAGACAACTAGATACAGGAGTCTCCCTGTTCCAATCGCAATCATCATCTCAGAGTGTAACAGCCAATTTAGCTGAAGCAATTGCAAGCTCATTAAGTCTAAATCGTCTGCCTGTTCCTGAACCAACCATGTTTGCTGGTGATCCTTTGAAATTTGTTGACTTTTGGATGTCGTTCACAACTCTAATCGACAGGAAACCTATCTCTGCTAGTGAAAAATGCTCTATTTGAAAGGCTACCTCTCAGGAGAGGCACGGAAGGCTGTGGAAGGATTATTTTACCGGAGCTCTGAGGATGCATATGAAGGTGCTTGGGCAGTTTTAAAGGACAGGTACGGAAATCCATTCATTGTGCAGAAAGCGTTTCGAGATAAGCTGATGAAATGGCCTAAGATTAGTTCTAATGATTCTCTGGCACTTAGAGATTTTGCTGACTTTTTAAAGAGCTGTGAAGAAGCTATGCCCCATGTCAAAGGATTGGCCATTTTAAATGATTGTGAGGAAAATCATAAGCTCTTGAGAAAATTACCAGACTGGATTGTCCGCAAATGGAGCCGAATCGTAGTGGAGCAGCTTGATGCATCTGGAGAATATCCAATCTTTGAACACTTTACTAAGTTTGTGCTGAAGGAAGCCCGTATAGCCTGTAATCCCATCACTTCTTCCTTCTTGAGCTCCAGCTCAGTAGATGAAAAGTTCCCCAAGAGGGTAAAGGCCCTCAGTACAAGTGCCCAAACAAAATATCATGCATTTAAGTCAGAAAGTTTGTCTCCCTTCAAACCAAAGCTACCATGCCCTGTCTGTAAGGATGAGCTGCACGGCATTGCTAAGTGCCCAGTCTTTGCTGCCAAGTCTATGGGAGATAAAAGGGTGTTTATACATCAAAATTATCTATGCTTTGGATGTTTGCGTAAGGGACATATAACTAAAGATTGTAAAACGCGGCATGTCTGTGGAGTGTGTAGCCGGTGCCATCCAACCTGTCTGCATGAAGAGAGAGAGGAGAGATCCGGTGAAACAAAGAGAAGTTCTACTTCTGATTCCACAGAAGGACAAGCAAATCAGCAAGTCCGGAAAGTTTTGTCCCATGCAGTAACTCAGAATTCTTCTGCTACCTCAAGTATTGTTCCGGTTTTCTTATCATCTATGAAAGAACCCCAGAAGGAAATTCTTACTTATGCTCTTCTTGACACACAGAGTGATTCATCTTTTGTCTTGGAAGACCTTGTCAGAGAGCTGGATGTAGTTTCTCAACCATTACAGTTGAAGCTTAGCACAATGACTGCTCTAGATACAGTTATAGCCAGTCAAAGTGTGTGTGGTTTGCTAGTTCGAAGCTTTCATTCTGAAAATCACATACAGTTACGGCAAGCATACACACGTGACTTTATTCCTGTTGATAAGTTTTGTATACCAACCAGAACCACAGCATTGCAGTGGCCTCACCTCAAACATATTGTAAATAATTAGCCATCTCTTCAAGACTGCGCAGTGGGACTGTTGATCGGCTGTGATTGTCCTTCAGCTTTAGCTCCCCTTGAGGTCATCGCTGGTGGTGAGAATGAACCATTTGCACAGAAGACCGAGCTGGGATGGAGTATCATAGGAGCTGCTAATCCCTACTTGGATAGGCAGGGAAGTCAAAGATTCGTACATAGGGTTGCAGTGAGAGAGATGCTAGTTCCATCAGCCGCAGACATCTTGAAGGTTCTGGAGTCTGACTTCAACGAGAGGAATTCTGAGGGTAAATGTGTCTCTCAAGACGATGTGCGCTTCATACAGATTCTTAGTGAAAACATTAGACAGAAAGAGGACGGTCATTTGGAGATGCCTCTCCCATTTAAAGGCCAAAATCCCCTATCATTACCTAACAATAAGAAGCTGGCCATAATTCGCTTGCAGCATTTAAAGAGGAAGTTCAAGGCCAATCAACAGTTTTATAGTCATTACAAGGCCTTCATGGAGGATGTGATCAACAAAGGTGACGCAGAGCCAGCCCCAGAGATATCTGTCGGAGATGTTGTTTGGTACATACCCCACCATGTACCATCTGAAGAAGCCTGGCAAATTGAGAGTTGTCTTTGATTGTTCAGCTAAATTTTGTAGCATCTCGTTGAACGATACTTTGCTGACAGGCCCCGATATGATTAATTGCCTGGTGGGAG